>NC_080800.1:58088648-59288648 GCF_028018385.1 Neofelis nebulosa
GTCATACAGGTGCCTGTCGTCTCCTCCCTAGGCATTGGTACCTCAGAGAAAGGACACACCCACCCCTCCGTGTGTAGGTGGGTATGTAGGAGGACATCTCAGGCTCAAGGGTGGGAGTTTGCCCTAGAAAATCTTCTCCCTCAGGGCAGTTCTTTTGTGTTCCCACCCTCTGAGGCTGTTTACCTGCTGTCTGCCTAGGCAGACTGGGTATCAAATGTGCCTTCCACCCCCACCTCAGCTCTTGTCTCAGTTTCATGCACATTCCAGCTGCAGGTGTTTGCTAGAAAGCCAGGGGCACCTTCTGATGGGGTCTAGACAAATATGGGCTTCCAGAAGCACCATTCTCCAATGCTGACCCAGGAGGTCTCGGGAGAATGGGTATGTTGTGTTCCTGTGATTAGAGGCACGTACACCAGAGCTTATGCAGGTGGCCAGGGATGTGGGATCAGACTTTTCTCCCTAGTCATAAGAGGGGGTTCAGAACAGTCTGAATTTTTGACACCTTGAGCCAGGTAGATGCTTAGAGGAGAGAGCAGGGGCACAGGCAAGCTGCAGCTAGCCCTGGGGAGGGAAGGAGTTACTACAGACTAATAGGGGCTGCCAGGACCAAAGCTCCTGCTCAAATGGATTCTGGAGAAGGGAGCTGGAACCTGAGCCACAAGTCTCTGGGCTAGAAGGCTAGGCAGACTGGTGCCAAAGCAGAAAGGGATAAGAAAGGGAAAGGGGGCTTTTGAGTGCCTGGGAGATTACAGGGGCTTTATAGGTGTCCATAAACACATTTAAATCCTGACAGTCATCCTAGCAGGTGGGTCCTATCATTATCCCTACTTTACAAATGAGACAACTGAGGCTCAGTGAAGGGAAGTGACCCACCCATGCCACACAGCCCAAAGGTGGGGGGACTGGAATACAAAATCAGGTCTGTCTGTTCTTTCCCCAGAGCACACAAGTATAAAGAAAATGTTAATGGTGTCCTTCAGCTGTCAGAAACAATGCCCAGCTGGCTACTGAGAGTCTGGGCTGCAAAGCCACACTGACCTCAGAGGAAGTCCAACAAGGCCTCTTGGCAGCTTGGGGTCCCCTGGAGTCGCTCAAATGCAAAGTGGGGATCCACCAAAATCCTCTTGGCTTGGCACCCCAGTCTCTTGTCCTTGGGACCCAGCACCAATCACCAGTACCCTCTTGGGATAGTGACAGAGGATGGGTGCCAGGAAGGGAGGTGTTTGCTGCCTTCTTTTTCCGTGGGCTCTACAAAAGAGGTGGGAAGCACTGGGCTCCCCTTGCCTGGAAGGAAGGTATCCCCTACATTCTCAGCCTCACCCACTAGAAAGACCAACCAGTGCAGGAGGGGTGAAGGTCCTCCTCAACAGGCCTAGTGCAGGCCTGAGCCCCACCCAGCACCTGCTGGGAGAGCTGGTAGGGGAAACAGTGAGACCTTGTCACCCCAGAGCCTGATGATGTCTGTCCTGAGCTTTGGACACCTAGTTCCCTTGCCAGTGTTTTGGTGAGCCCTGGCCTGGGATGGCTAGGCTTCTCTGGGGGAGTAGAAGGAAATGCCAACTCACCAAGTGCTGCTGCAGAGAGACATGTAGTGGTGGTGGGGGTTACCATTGTTTCCTGTCTTCTTATTTGGTTTTCAGCAGATAGCATGGCCACCTGGCAGACCTGTGAAAGGTGAATGTATCTGCTTAGGGTTAAACTCAACTAGAACTTCTAACACCAAGTGAAGCTTCCAGAATTACAGACTCAGAGTCTTGCAAAAATACCCCTTTTTCCAATTACCAAAGACATGCTGTTTGAGAAATTTTGAAAATAGAAGTACAACAGGTAAAAGGACCCAGAGACACTCTTAATGTTATAGTGTATCTCCTCCTAATAGGTCTTTTTCTGCCATATATGTTTTTTTAGTTTTTCCATTATAGTAAAATATACATAACATAAAATTTACCATATTAACCACTTTTCAGTGTACAATCCAGTGACATTAATTACATTTGCAATGTTGTACAATAATCACCACTACCCATTTCTAAAACATTTTTATTCTCCTAAGCAGAAACTCTATAGCCATTAAACAATAACTTTCCTGGGGCACCTGGGTGGCTCAGTTGGTTAAGCGTCCGACTTCGGCTCAGGTCATGATCTCACGGTTCATGAGTTCAAGCCCCGCATCAGGCTCTGTGCTGATGGCTCAGGGCCTGGAGCCTGTTTCAGATTCTGTGTCTCCCTCTCTCTCTGACCCTCCCCCATTCATGCTCTGTCTCTTTCTGTCTCAAAAATAAATAAACGTTAAAAAAATTGAAAACAAACAAACAAACAAACAATAACTTTCCATACCTCCCTTCCCCAGCCCCCAGTAACCTCTATCCTATGTTCTGGCTCTGTGAATTTGACTATTCTCAGTACCTCATCTACGTGGAATCATACACTATTTGTCCTTTTGTGTCTGGCTTATTTCATTTAACATAATGTTTTCAAGGTTCATCCATGTTGTAGCATGTGTCAGTACTTCATTCCTTTTTATAGTCAAATAATATTTTATTCTCTGTATATTCCATATTTTGTTTATCCATTCATCTCTATGAGTACTTGGGTTGTTTCCACCTTTGGGTAATTATGAATAAAGCTGCCATGGACATTCATGGACAAGTGTTTGTGTGGACATATGTTTTCATTTCCTTTCATCTTTTGGCTACTGTGACTAATGTTGTTAAGAACATTGGTGTACAAGTATCTGTTTGAATCCTTGCTTGCAATTCTTTGGGGTATATACCTAGATGTGGATCTGTTGGATCACATAATTCTATATTTACCTTTTTGAGGAATCACCACGCTGTTTTCCACAGCAGCTGCACCATTTTACATTCTTCTCAGTCGTGCACAAAGGTTCTAATTTCTCCACATCCTTCCCAGCACCTATTATTTTCCATTTTTGAGAATAGCCATCCTAATAGATAGAAGTATCTATTTTTACATAGTTGAAATCATAGGTTGTTCACCCTGCTCTTTTAAAGTTACTGTTAAAGTTATGCCAAGTATCTTTCCATGTAATTAAATATTAGAAAACATCATTCTTGATGAGTGTACAATATTCTATCACAGGAATATAGTGCAACTTATTTAACTAGGCTCCTATTGTGAGATATTTACTTTACTTACAACTTTTACTATTACAATTAATGCTGTGATGAATATCTTTGTTCATAAATCTCTGTCAGATCTATGATTCCTTTTTTTAATAAATGCTATCTCAATCATTTCTTTATTTCTCTACTTTGCTGAGTTTCTTAAATCACAAAATAATGCATACTCATGGACCAAATCTAACCATACAGAGGTTTATGCCCTGAGGTCATTGATGTTAACAATTCCGTGTGTATCCTTCTGCCCCTTTCTCTGAGCTTACATAAACATTTGCACACAAAATGACTTTTTCTTTCCTTTGTTTTGCATACAAATGGGAGCATAAACATTAATTCTGCAGGATGAACATTTGGGACTAGTGTAACACAATCAAAGAGTCCTACTCTTTTCAAGGCTCTTCACATACAAAGTTTCTGTCTTACCAATTTCTTTCCAGAAGGGTTATATCCATATCTAGTTTATATCCTCACCACAAGTGTGGGACTAATTTACCACCCTTTTCCAGTATTGAGTATCATATTTTTAAAACTTTACTAAGTTGGGGTTGAAAAAATGGCAGAGCGTTGGCTTTTAATTTGCACTCCTTAGGTCAAAAATTTGTTTTTCTTCTTTGTAGGCCATTTGTATTGCCCATTTTGTGAATTGTCTGTTTATATCTTGTGTGTTTCTTTTATTGATTTATATGTACTCTTTTATATGTATGAATGGTTTTAACCTTTTTCTGATCACATTTGTGTCAGTTGTTTTTTTCATTTGTTATTTCAATCTTAGAGCTGAAAGGAGGGAATGGAAAGAAAAGAACTATCCCAGGCCCCTAATTCTTACATCTACCTTGGGAAGTGCAAAAATATGTATCCCTGTTTTACATAGGAGAAGACAGGTTCAGAGAGGTTAAGTAAACTATCTCAAGGTCATTCAGCTAGTAAGAGTTGGAGCTGGGATTTGAATCCAGGTCAAATCCAGGGATTTGATTGCCAGAAGGCAATGGTACTGCCCAATCTGTGCCAGTACAATTAAACTATAGGTAAAGCTTTGTGCTAGTTGCCTTGCCAACATAATTTTTTTTTAATTTTTTTTCAACGTTTTTTATTTATTTTTGGGACAGAGAGAGACAGAGCATGAACGGGGGAGGGTCAGAGAGAGAGGGAGACACAGAATCGGAAACAGGCTCCAGGCTCCGAGCCATCAGCCCAGAGCCTGACGCGGGGCTCGAACTCACAGACCGCGAGATCGTGACCTGGCTGAAGTCGGACGCTTAACCGACTGCGCCACCCAGGCGCCCCGCCAACATAATTTATAGAAAGGTAAGGATAGGTGCTTTTATTATCTCCATTTTGCAGGTGAGGAAAATGTAGATCAGGGAATTTAAGTCACTTGCTTGAGGTTTCATAACTGGTAAGAGCAGACCTGGGATTTGACTGCAGGACTGAATTTAAAGATGTTTGACCCTGTCTTCTCCTCATACATGCTGCCTTCCTAGGGATCATCATCTTGGATCCAAACTAAGGCCCAGAGAGGGAAAGTAGTTTGCTCATAGCCACATAGCAAATTAGTGGCTGAGTCCCTGCCTCCTTGCAGGTGACTTGTCCAAGTTCACAAAGCTAGTACTGGCAGAGCCAGTGTCTGAACCTAGCTTTAGCTAACTCTCCATTTGACTTAAGCAAAGGCTTTGCAGTGAAGAACATTTATGGGGCAACCTGGGTAGGAGAGATTAGGTAGAGTGCCCTGAGGCCTTTCTGAAGGAATGGACTCTTGCATTGGAATCTTCCAAGGCAAAACTGTTCCAGAAGCCCCTAAATGATAGGACCCGGGACAGGACAGCTAGTGTCCATAGCCAAGAAAACCTTTCTACAAGGAGACAGCCTTCCCTTCACCTGTTGCCAAAGATTAAAGCAGAAATAGTGAGCCTTCAGCTGTGGGTAGGAAGCTGGTGGGTTTGGATGAAACAAAGCAGTAGTTGCTTCTTCTCAACATCTCCATCTCCTAAGGTGTGTGTTTGTGTGTGTGTTTAGAGGAAAGTGGGAAGGGAGTGCTTTGATGGGAGAGTGGAAATGGTCATTTGTAGCCCCTAGTACCCAAACATTCTTCCCTTCACATCCCCTTACAAAGAAAACCTTATTCATACAAGAAATGAATGAATGGGCTGCAATGTATGGGCTGCATACACTGACTTTAATTTTTTTCAAATTTTTAAAATGTTTTTAATGTTTATTTATTTTTTGAGAGAGAGAGAGACAGTGCAAGCAGGGAAGGGACAGACAGAGAGGGAGACACAGAATCCAAAGCTGGCTCCAGGCTGTGAGCTGTCAGCACAGAGCCCGATGTGGGGCTTGAACTCATGAACTGCAAGATCATGACCTGAGCTGAAGTCAGCGGCTTAACCGACTTAGCCACACAGGTGCCCCTAAATACACTGACTTTGGAAAATCACTCTCACATCCAGTCCTAGAGATCTTTCCCCAACTTGACCTGAAATTCTATCAAAAAGATTTAAGTAACCAGCTAATTATTTTAATAGTAATAGTGAAATGGAGAGGTACCAGCCAAGGGGCAATACGGGATATAAGAGCTTGGGCACTAAAGTCCAGGTAAATCTGGCTTTGAAATCTGTCTTCTCCATAAAATAATTGCTGATCTTGAACATTTTCTTTCACTCTCTTAGAACCTCACTTTCTTCACACTTGAAATTAGGAAACAGGGTCATTGTGATGCTTAACTGACCTACAACATGCTAACCTCTTAAGACTACAGTGCCTATGAGATGGAAAATGCTCATGAAATGGTAGCCACCATTATTATTATTCACTGTGTGACCTTTGGCAAGTTATTTACACTCTCTGGCCCTTCCTATTTCACCTGTAAATATGTCTCCACCTCAGGGGGTAGTTGTGAGGATTCAAGGAGTTAATAAATGTCAGTTGCTTAGAACAGAGCCTGACATATAGCAAGCACTTAATAAATGGCAGCTAGTATTATTCTTACCTCAATTAGATGTGTTTAATCCAAATGACTCTTTAATACCCAATTGAGTTTGACAACACCAAGATGGACTGCTTAAGAGATGGGAAAGGTAATTTGGGAGTAGGTGAAGTGTCTGGCATGGGAGTGGGAGGTTAGGAGCCAGAAGGCAACTGGAGAGATTCTAGAAGTGAGGGCACAAAGACATGCTTAGGTTGAGGAAGAAAGAGGCAGAGATGGAAGGACTCCAAAGCCTTGATTCACCTCATCCCTAGAGACCAAACACAGCTGACAGATCCTTTTATCAGGTCTCTGTTCTCCTCAGCCTCTCATCTGTCTATCAAGGTACTGCATTTGGGGAATGAAGAAAGCAGGGTCAGGAAGCTGGTTTCACAATGATCCCTGCAGAAGGCTAGAGATTGCTTTCTGGGCCTGGGCCCAGGACTAGCAGTGTGTGGCAAACACCTGTGCCTGTGAGGGGGCAGTGGGATTTTATGCTGCATATGTCTGTGTGCAGCTCAAAGGAAGCGACAGCTGTCACTGTCACACTGGCAACATTCCTGTGGTGGCCTGCATAGCCATTGGGCACAGAAGCCCCCAAAGCTCCTTTCCTCTCACATTAGTTCCTCTCTTTGGCTATAGGACCACTCATTAGTTCTGTTGGCCTGTTAAGCTTACGTGGCCCAACCTCATGGCCCAGGCAGTGGTAATGGAGTGGATGATCCAGGACTGGGTAGTACAGGACCTGGGGCTTTGGGCCTGAGTCTGGCGAGGTTGGACAGATTAAGTCTTGGAGATTTTGTTTTATTGTTAAGAAACCTGTATAAGCTACATATGTATACTCATTCTTCAGAATGAGTGTTACAGAAATTCTCTTACCTTTTGCTTCTGATATTTATCTCTACATTTCTAGTGATATGCCAGTTCTGCTATTTCTTGACTTTTCTGTTTTAAATATCAGTGTGTGCATACGTGTATGAAAGATATGTATAATTTGTCTTTTAAATGCTAAATATAGATCTCAATGCTTAAAATTAAAACAGAAGCCTTCTGCTCAACCCTAGAGCCTCACTCTTCAGACTTAAATATTTTCAAATCTCTTAGCTGTTTTTTCTGATATTTACCCCCACAGTTCAAAATGGCATGCCAATGCTATTTCTTGATTTTTTTTCTGTTTTAAATATCTATTGACTTTATTAGAGGCAGATTTGCTCTCTTACTATCAGCAGCACTGTATGTGTACACATACTTCCCCTCCCTTCATACATCCAATATTGGCATATCACAACTTCTGACTTTAAAAGTATTCCATTTTTACATCATATTAGGACTATAAATATTGTTCACAGCTGAATCATGTAGAATACTGGATTACATTTTTTTCCTTGGTCAACTTGTTTTCCTGGAGTTAATATTTGCCTCTTTTTTCTATTTGCTTAGTTTTCTAGGACTTTTTGCTAATGCATCTCCAATTTCCCCATCAGAGCTGTAAACACTAAGGGCAATGCACAGATAATTAAGATAAAATCCCTGTCCTCAGGTAGCCTACAGTTTCAAGGATTTAATTTATACAGATGTCTTACCAGAAGGCTTGGGCTCCTTTCAGGGACTTTGATCTAGGCTATGTCTTTGATCCCACACTCCAGGCAGGCCTATCTCTTTCCATCTCTCTCAGCTGAATTTGGATTCACAGTCCTCTGGAGAGCAAATGTGGTTTAAGTCTGCATTAACAGAAACAGAGCTTCCAGGTCAGGAGGGCTGATACTTCTACTTGATTGTGTTGATAAACTCTATTTGGGTATTGGGTTCAGTTGCAAGGGACACAGAAAAATAGGAACTCATCTGAATATGAAGAACCAGGATAGAAGAGAGAACTAGAAACCACATCCTATGAAATAATTGAAAAAACTGGGAGTATTTGGCTTCTTAGAAGAGTAGTCTACACATAGCTATCTCCATTTTTCTTCCTTCACATTCCCTTTTAAATTGGCCTCAGTCTGGTTTCTGCCCCCAGTGATCCCCTGAAACTGCTCTCACCATGATGGGACTGCCAGCATGTTTCTGTCTAAATCCTTATCTGCTGACCACTCCTTCATCTTGGAAACTCTCTCCTCCCCTAATTTTCAGAATGCCACTCTCTTCTGTTTCTCCTCTAATCTTTTAAGCTACTCCCCTATCTTCATCAGATTCCCTTCCTCCACCTTCCCCTTAAATGTTAGTGATTTCCAGGGATCCACTGTTGGTTCTTTTCTCTCTGTGCTCACTCTCCCTAAGCAATAGCATCCACTTCTTTGGCTTTCACTATTGCTTTATCAGTCAGGGTGAGCTACATTATGCTGTGATAACACACAACTCCTAAACATCTGAGGCTTAGCACAACAGTTATTTCTTGCTCACCATACATGTCTGAAACAGATCAGCAGGGATCATCTGCTCATGATAGTCACCAAGAGACCCAGGCTAGTGGAGGACAGGAGCTTCTCAATACTGTTTCCATAGTCAACAGCAGAGGGAAGAGAATGGCAAATCATATACCAACTCTTAGAGCTTCTCCCCAAAAATGATCCATGTGACTTCAACTCACATTTCATTGGTCAAAGTAAGTCATATGGTCATGCTTATCTTCAAAGGGTGGGGGAAAGTACAGTCCTACCATGTTTCTAATGATTAACCCTATCCCTTGGTGATTTGTCTCTAGCCCAGATCTTCCTTCTGAGCTCAGCCATTATATCCAACTGCCTCCTGGACATTTATACCTACCTGACCCACATATACTTCAAAGTCAATATAGCCAAAAACTTTTTTTTTATATTTATTTTTTTAATGATTGTTTTATTTATTTTTGAGAGAGGGAGTGCAAGCAGGGGAGGGGCAGAGAGAGAGGGAGACAGAGAATATGAAGCAGGCTCTGTGCTGACAACAGAGATGACAGCCCTCTAATGCAGGGCTTGAACTCACGAACCATGAGATCATGACCCAAGCCACAGTTGGTTGCTTAACCAACTAAGCCACCCAGGTGCCCCATTATGGCCAAAAACTTATTCATCTTTTGCACCCCCAAATCTACCTCTCCTGCTGATTTCCCTTCTTTAATGAAAGAAACTACTATTCATCCTGACACTCAAGCCAGAAACCTGGTAGTCATCCTGGATCCCTCCCCCTCCCTCATTCCCTACCCCCATAAGTTATCTTGTTGGTTCTACCTCCTTGACATCTCTTCTCATCCACCCCTTCTCTCCATTTCTTAATTGTGCTGCTACTGCCTTAGTTGAGGTCCCCATCATCTCTCACTAAGATTATTGCAATAGTTTCCTAACTGGTCTCCCTACCTTCAGTCTTGATGCCTACACTCCATCATCCATACTTTCAGACACAGTCTGTAAAGTTAGCCACAGAAGTGATGATAAGTGATCTTTTAAAAAGCAATTATTTAAAACTCATTAAAAGCTTTCAGTTCCCTATAAGATGAAGTCCACATCCTCCTCAGCATCTGGAACATATCATAATATGGGTATGGCCTTCCTCTGCAGCCTCACCTCCTATTACATCTCCCTTTGCAGCCTCTAATTATGCTAAACTACCTACAGTGTCTGAACCCAGCACTATTTCACACCTCCAGACCTTTATACCTACTGATTCCTTTGCTTGAAATACACTTATCCCTGCCCTGTTCCACCTAGTGAACTTCTACTAATTTTTTCCAAGCCCCAATTCAAGCCTCTCCCATATGGAGATGTTTTCATGTCCCCAGCATTCAAAACAGTTGATCACTCCTCCCTCTATGCTAACACTGTACCAAGCACATACTACTTATCACAGTGACTTATAATGATTGATTCACATTGTTGTCTCTCCTTCTTCTTAAAGATAGCAATCTTATCTTCATCATCTGTAGCCCCTCCCCCCTATCACAGCGCCAGATAGTCAGAAGACGTTCAGAAAGTGATCATTGCATGAACAAATGAATGGGAAGACCTGATTCAGGGAAGTTTACAAATAACTTCAGGACTATCAAAGGGGACAGGAAGCCGATTATAGAGCTAGTAGGAGCCATGAGTAAAGCCACAGAGAGGGCATTAGCTCAAAAGAAGGAAGAACTTATTTTACTGCTAGAGTTGTCTGAAGATATGGGCTGCTCTGGGAGAGAGTAAGAGCCCTGTGACAATAGTGCTTGGCAGTGATGTTGGAATGGAAATTCCAATAGCAGACAGGGAAGTGTCATGATGACTCTCACAGTCACTTCCATTCTGGAGTGGTAATAAACCTGCCTCTTCTACTCATGTAATTGATATGGATCACTTAGGCTCCTTAAGAGCTGCCCCTGCATTAGGAACACCACTTTTCACTGACCAGACTGCCCCTGGCCAAGCCAGGCCCACCCAGCCATTGGCCTTTGAGCAGATGGCCTAGGAAGCTTGGGTGTGTGAGGTCCCTCTGGAACTGCAGTGGCTTTAAGTTCTTACCCACCTCTCATCCATCTCACCTGCCTTTCTTCCGGGCTAGGTCAGGCCACTTTGACCCATGACTGCTCATTCTCTGAAGCAGGAAAGCTGTTGCTTATTTTTATAGCCACTTAAGTAAAGCCATATTATCCACCTGGATTTGCCCTGTCATGCCTCTAATCCCAGTCTGACTCTGCCAATCCCAGTGACTACAGCTGTCTCCAGAGTTATGTCCATTATCTCCTTCCCCCAAACTGGAGACTGACTTTGACCTTATCCTTTTCTGATCCAATTCTTTGAAAGCCCAGAATCAGGAATAGGAGCACATGGCTCTTTTCAGACTCTGCCCAAGGAGGTACCTCACACAATTCTAAGTGTGCTGATGGATGTGGTGCGAAGAGGCAAGGGGTTAGTTGTCAGAGTACCTATTTTAATCTTGGCTTTGTAGTAGATTGCCAGCATGCCTCTGACTTCCTAAGCCAATCCCTTTTACTGGGCCTCAGTTTCCCCTTAGGTAAAATCTGGGGGCAGGGTGGTTACTTGTTTGCAGTGGACAGTGGATTTCATCCCCAAGTCCAGCCCAGATTGCTGCTCTGTCTCCATGGGCTCTGCAGCGGCAGCTCCTGGCCAAGGGTCCCAGAAGTACATTAAGAAAACAAGCAACCATAAAAAGAAGGTCTGTAGGGAGGATTTGGATGGGGAAACAGGCCCTAGGGACATTAGCAAGTTGGAATCCAGGAAGGAAACTGCCGACTTTCTGGTTGGCAAGAACAGAAGCTCTCCTCTCTGGATGGTTTTCCAGCTCTTAAACCAAGGAGTCCAGGATGCCTCCTCTTTAAACCCTCTGGCCTTGAGTGTTGACTTTGGTCTGTGTGCCTACCTACTCACTTGTGTGCATTCACACAGCACCCTGGGGGCCAGGAGAAGTCAGATACGTCTTTCCAAAGGAGCATAGGGATGAGAAAGCCCTGGCCAGAGCTGCAAGCCAGGAAGCAGGAAGGTAAGGCTTTCCAGGTTCTCCTGGTCCTCCCTAAACTGGCCGCTCCAGAGCCCAGAAGGGGTTGGGATCCCCCTCATCTTTCCCACTCCCATTTCAAGAGTTCTTTAGCAGCCCAGCTGGGAGGAGGGGCGGGATAGCCTTCCCAGCTTCCTTTTTGGGTTAATTGGTGTTCCCTCTAGTTACCCCCTGCTTCCTTCCCCTCCCAGTTCCCATAGCAACTTGGCTGCAGCAGCCAGAACTTGATTGAGCCCAGCGGTGGCCTGACTGAGGTGGGAAAGGGGGATTCTGTAGGAAAAGGAGGGCACTTTCAGGTCAGGTCTTCCAACCCCACCCATCCTCTGCTGCTACCTAGAGGGTCCAGGATGGTTAAGTTCAGAGGACAGGACATGATAAAAAAGGCTTTTCTGCCAGGGCTGGAGTCTGAAGAGCCTGAAAGCCCAGAGCCAGGCTGGTTCTCAGCTCTCTTCCCCTGCCCATGCCCTTGTGTGCCCTGCCCCTACATATGGAATTTGCAGTCATTGGTAGGATTGTCCAGTCATTGGTAGACTATTGGTAGGATAATCCTGGAGTTGGAGTCAAGAAACCAGATTCAAAGTTTCTCCCTCTGCCAGTATTTTATGTGACTATAAACAAGTCATTCCCCTTTTCCTGGGCCTCAGTTTCCTCATCTATGAAATGCAAGTAGAGGGGCTAAACTGATAGTTCCCTGCATATTAAAATTACATAGGGTATTTTGAAAAACTACATGTGTGTGGGTCCCACCCACAAGGAATCTGACTTAGTTGGTCTGGAGTGAATTTTTTAAAGACTCTCCGAGTGATTCTAAATTGCAGCCAGCATTGAGAGACTAGAGCAAAAGACCTCCAAGGGTCTCCCAACTGACTGTTGTCTGATTCTGAGACATTTCTTCCTTTTCCTTACATGCCCCACCTCCAGCAAGCCCCACAGCTTCCCTAACCCTGGATGTCTTGGCTCTTCCCCATCCTTATGGATGAGTATTGAGGCTGCCCCCGTGACTGCCCAAACAACCCGGTGGCCTCTGGCTCAGTCCTCACACTGATGAGTCAGGGCAAGCTACTTAGGCCCGGTGAGGGGAAAGGGCTGCAGAAACTGAGGCAGGCTTGCTGCACAGGTGGTAGCCCTGAGAGCCAGACTTTTCGCTGGAGAAGGACCCCAGACCACCTCTGAAGCAGGTGAGTCAGCAGTGGCCTCAGCTGGCCCTCTGTGAGGCCAAGAAATTGGATTACGTCTCAGCTCCTGTTTGCTCTTCCTCCATTCCCCTCATTAGTTCCTTGCCTGTTCCTGCCTAACCACCCACAGACCTGGTGTCCTCCTCAGGCAATCTGCTCACCCACTTGTTGCCATGGTGACCCAGGCTTGGGGTATGGGGCTTGAGGGAGGGTCTTCTAATTAATTAGAAAGACCACACTCCCACTGTCAGGCCACCCCTCTCCCAACCCCTGCCTCCCCCTCTCCCTCCCAGAGCATACAGGTGAGTGCCCAGCCACCATAGCCTGTTATTACGCTAATCACAGTTGCCTGGGAGGAGGGCTGCAACTCCAGTTGGGCCTCCTCACCTAGGAACAGAAATATTTTTTTAAATATAATTTATTGTCAAATTGGTTTCCATACAACACCCAGTGCTCATCCCAACAAGTACCCTCCTCCCTGCCCATCACCCACTTTCCCCTCTCCCCCACCCCACCCCCATCTACCCTCAGTTTGTTCTCAGTCCTTAAGAGTCTCTTATGGTTTGCCTCCCTCCCTCTCTGTAACTTTTTTCCCCTTCCCCTCCTCCATGGTCTTCTGTTAAGTTTCTCAAGATCCACATATGAGTGAAATCATATGGTATCTGTCTTTCTCTGCCTGGCTTATTTCACTTAGCATAATACCCTCCAGTTAGGAGCAGAAATATTGAGCTGAAAGAGCCCAGGGAGAATCCTACAGAGACAGAGACTTCTGTACTCAGTTGGTGGAAGAAGGGGCAATTGCACATACTTTGGGGTGAGGATTGAGGAAGATCCTGGGTCCAGGCTGCTGAGATTGGGGCAATGGCTATGGGCAGAGCCTCACCTTTGCACTTGGTCCCAAAAGATGGAGGGTGTTCTCTGAGGCACTAGGGCCCTTAGCTGTGGGGATTTCCTTTTCTTTCTTGGCTTGCATTTGTTTCTTTTACCCTCCTTCTGCTTTCTTGTATCCCCACCTCCCTTACCCAACTTTTTTCCCCTTCTCTCTCTTACCCTCATCTTTGTTACTTCATCTTTCTTACCCCTCCTCTTCACAGCCCCCTCTCTTATGTCCCCACCCTCTTATCCCCATGCTCTTTCTTATGTTTCATTTTCTCTCGCCCTCACTGCATCCCTTTACCTCTCTTACCCTCCATCTCTTATTCCTCTGCTGTTTCTCCCCAGGCATACCCCCATCACCACCATTTCTTACTCTCCAACTACCCACTCTTTCTCACCCTCTCTTTCTTACACACTCCTGCCTTGTACCCCCTTACCTCACTGCCACTCTCTTCTATCCCTTAACCCCCACTCTTACCCCTCCACCTCTCTCTTACCCTGCCTCTTACCTGCACTTGATATTTTACATCCTTATTTCACTCCCTTCTCATTCCTTTGCATGTAACTTTCACCCCCAAATTTCACTTTTAGGGGTTTATATAAATAAAATTTAGCACAGGTGTGCAAGAGACATATGTACAAAGCATTGTTTATAACAATAAAAACTTGGAAATAAATGTCCATCCACAGGAGGTTGGCACCCTTCCCACTCATGCATTTACTTACCTCCATATTTCCACTTAAGCTGTTGCCTCAGCCTGGAATGCCCTTTTGTCTCACCTCTACTGATCCCATCTAAAATCCTACTTTGAGGGGCACCTGGGTGGCTCAGTCAGTTAAGTGTCTGACTTCGGCTCAGGTCATGATCTCAGAGTTTGTGAGTTCAAGCCCCGCATCGGGCTCTGTGCTGACAGCTCAGCTGCTTCAGATTCTGTGTCTCCCTCTCTCTCTGCCCCTGTCCTGCTTGTTGTTTGTATATCTCTCAAAAATAAATAAACATTAAAATTTTTTTTAATCCTACTTTCAGTTCTAGGTCAACTGTTATCTTCTCACTGATTTCTTTCCCAACTTTTCTATTTGATTCCCTCCAATGACCAGTGGTTTACCTCTCCTACAGTATACATCATATGCCATAGATTCAAATTAAATGCATCCATCGATGAAACTGGAATTTCTCTGAGAGTAGGGACATGTCCTCATTTACTTCTCCCGTTCATTCAATAAACAGACCTTTTTATGTATATTGTGCTGCAGACACAGTGGTCAATAAGTACACAATGGTCAATAAGACAAACCCATGTCTGCTCTCATGCATCTCACATTTTAGTGAAGTTGGCTGAGAAAAACAAAACAAGGATGCAGACAAAATCATACTTGTGGTGAAGAAACAGTTAAGAAAAAGAGGGAATAATGAGAAGGCATCTTCTAGCTAGAGGGGTTAGGGAGACACTCTTTGAGGAGGTGACATTTGAACTGAGGCCTGAAAGATGAGAAGGACCTAGTCATGCCAAAAGTGGGAGGAAGAACATTCCAGGCCAAGAGAACAGTATGAGCCAAGGCCCCGAGGTGGAAAGAAGTAGGACATGTTCAAGGAAAAGAAAGAAAACCTATGCGTGTGGAGCATGATGAGCTTGAAGGGAGAGATAGGAAATGAGGTTGGAAAGCCAGATGGGAGCCAAGTTTTGGAGGGGCTTGAAGTCTGTGGTCAAAAGTTTGGATTTTATTCTAAATGCATTGAAGGGTTTGAAGCAATGGAATAATATGATCTGGTGACATTTTGAGATCACTCTTACTCCTGTGTGAACAGTGGATTAGAAAAATAAAGAGTAGAGGTGGGGAGGCCACACAGGAGACTGTTGTACAGGTGACAGACAACAGTGACCTGCACAAACTTTTGGACGTGGAGTAAGAATGGGCATGTCTGCATGTGGGGATGCAGAGAAAGAGAGGAATAAAGGCTGACACCTAGATTTCTGGCTTGAATACCTGGGTAGATGGCCATGGAACTTCATTGAAATGGTCAAAACTTGGGAGTGAGGGGTAAAAAAAATGCAAGAACTTCATGTTAAGACTTAGAGCATGTTAAATGTGAGATGCCAGCAAGTTATCAAAGTATCAAACAACACTTTGGGGTGCCTGAGTGGCTTAATCAGTTAAGTACCCAACTTTGGCTCAGGTCATGATCTTGCAGTCCGTGAGTTGGAGCCCCAAGTCTGGCTCTGTGCTGACAGCCCAGAGCCTGGAGCCTGCTTCAGATTCTGTCTCCTTCTCTCTCTGCCCCTCCCCCACCCATGCTTTGTCTCTCTGTCTCTCAAAAATGAATAAATGTTAAAAAAAAATTTTTTTTTAAGTATCAAACAACACTTTTTTTCTCAGGGGTTCGATTTGCTACTATAACCCACTACTACCTACCACCACCACCCATCACCACCCCCTGCTTTAGAAAAGGCTGTTGTGGGGACACATTGTGAAAGTCCATGTCCATGGTAAAGTTATTTGTATTTCCCTGTAAATGTTTAAAGCTCGTGTAAGAAGCACTGACCATGTTGCTCATAGTGTGATTGAAAGGCTTCCACCAGCAGAATGACCAGGACCCTTGTTCAAAATGCAGAGTCCTAAGTCCACTTCAGTCTTCTTGAAGCTGAATTGGAGGAAGTCATCTGCATATTGAACAAGTGCCCCAGAAGTTTCTGAGGTCCATTGAAATCGAAGAACCATTGCTATGAGAAGCAATCATGAGAAGGTGCCCCTGAAGATATGAGGAGGATGTGGGCAGGGTAACCCCATCCATGAGAGCTGCCTGGGCATCCTGTTAAAATGCAAGTGCTGAAGTGGTGGGTTTGGGGTGGGGTCCGGGATTCTGCACTTCTCACAAGATCCTAGGTGATGGTGATGCTGCTGGTCCAGGTCCACATCAGTAGCAAAAAGCTATATCAGTGGTTCTCAATGGGAGATGATTTTGTGTGATCCCCAGAGGACATTTGACAATGGCCAGATATATTTTTTGGTTGTCACAAAAATGGGGGGGATTAACTGACAACTACTGGGTAGCGTCAAGGAATGCTGCTCAATATCCTATTATGCACAGGATAGCCCCCCTCAAAAAAGTATCCAGTCCATGGGTGTTTACCCAAAGAAAATGAAAACACTAATTTGAAAAAGTATATGCATCTGTATGTTTATTGCAGCACTGTTTACAATAGCCAAGGTATAGAAGCAGCTTAAGTGTCTATCGATAGATAAATGGATGAAGACAGGTGTGTGTGTGTGTGTGTGTGTGTGTGTGTAATATAAAAGAATGAAAATAAAAGTCATAAGGGGCACCTGGGTAAACGTCCGACTTCAGCTCAGGTCATGATCTCATGGTTCATGGGTTCAAGCCCCGCGTTGGGCTCTGTGCTGACAGCTCAGAGCCTGGAGCCTGCTTTGGATTCTGTGTCTCCTTCTCTCTGTCCTTCCCCTGCTCATGCTCTGTCTCTATCTCTCAAAAATGAATAAATATTAAAAGAATGAGATTGTGCCATTTGAGACAACATGGATGGACCTAGAATGTACTATGCTAAGTGAAATCAGAGTGAGACAGACAAATACCACATTCATTTTCACTTATATGTAGAATATAAAAAACAAAACAAATGAATAAACAAATGAACAGCAGAATCAGACCTAGAAATACAGAGAACAAACTGATGGTTGCCACAGCAGAGGGAATGAAGAGACAGGTAAAATGAGTGAATGGGAGTGGGAGATACAGGCTTCCAGTTGTGGAACGAATAAGTCACAGGAATGAAAGGCACAGCACAGGGAGTAAAGTCAATGGTATTATACTAGTGTTGTATGGTGATGGATGGGAACTACAGTTGTGGTGATAGAGCATAGAGTTGTTGAGGCACTAAGTTGTACACCTGAAACTAATGTAACATGGTATGCCAACTATACTTCAATTGAATTAATCAATTAATTAATTATAAAAAATTTTAGAATTGTCCAGTCCAAAGTGTCAGTAGTGTCACTGTTGAAAAACTCTGGGCTTATTGATAGCCAAACAGTATACAGCAGGGAACCTTTCCTAGCTAGGACCCAGTGCCTGGTAGGAATGGGCTAGATGAGGAACAGGAAGTACACTGTGGAATGAAACTGCAAAGCAAGGTTTCCAAAAGAAAGGTGGCATCTGCTCCACACCAGGGCTGAAGCCAACAGGACAGAGCATGGATTAACTAGGGCTTGAAAGCACATGTGGTGCCTGGTAAGGCAGATTCCTGTTTATTTAAAGTAACCCCTCACATTTGTATCGCACTTTAGAGTTTACAAAACATTTTCATATGTGTCATATTATTTGATGCACATAACACCCTAATGAGGTAGAGCAAGGATTATTCTGTCCATCTCTTTCTTGAATTTAGAAACTTAACACTATCAGCCAAAGGAATGTTTGCTGAATTGGACAGAACCAAAATTTACCTCACTGTCAGTGACTTCAGACAAGCCAGGATAGCTCCTTGGCTTGACTACAAGAGCAGGGTTGGATGGGATGATTGGTAACGCCCTTTCCAGCTCTGACACAGGAGTAGTTTTGTGATTTTACCAATGAGAAAATTGTAAGTCTTGGAGGCCTGCAGATTAGGGGACTTGGGAGTTTGGACTATGAGATGAGAGATTTTAGGGTAGCATGTAGTGGTCTTGACCCAAACCCTCCTTCTTCTCCACACCCTGGATCCTGGGGATGGGTGGGTGGGCAATTACACTCCTCCTTCATCCCTTTCCTTTGAGGTAGGAAGGGGCTGATGCCTGGGCTGACACTCTTTCCTCTCCCCACAGGCTGTCTACAAGGCCTGGCTGTGCTCAGAATACTTCAGCGTGACCCAGCAGGAATGCCAGCGCTGGGTGCCCTGCAAGCAATACTGCCTGGAGGTGCAGACCCGGTGCCCCTTTATACTCCCTGACAATGAGGAAATGGTGTACGGAGGGCTTCCTGGCTTTATCTGTACAGGTAAAGGCAGAAAACTGGGAAGGAGGGAGAAGGCCAAGGGCCCAGGGCAGGTACCAGGTTGGGGGTGTGGGAGCAGGGAGGACAACAGGGAAGTCAGATTAGAAGAAGGTTAGTGCCTTGAAGACTTGACAGTGAGGTCCCCAGGTTGGGATAGGGTCAAGAGGAATAGACAAAGAGCACAGGGGCCATCTCTATCAACAACGTGCCCTGGCCAAGGAGTCATCCCAGAGAAACCGTCTCAGGTCCCTGGGAGAGAAGTGTCTGGAAAGGGTAGGTGCTGAGGGGCCAGGGGAAAGGAGTCTTGGGCAGGGATACCAGAGCAGTCCCAGCTTTGAAAATCTCCTCTCTAGGAAAGCCATCTGTCCCCTTAGCACCCCACCACACACCTTCCTTATCCATTGGCAGGGTTGCTGGATACTTCACCAAAGCGGCCGGAAACCAAGTGCTGTGACGTGCAGTGGGTATCCTGTGACTCGGAGAAGAAGAAGTTCAAGGAGACTGAGGCCCCCAAAACCCACCACCAGCAATTCCATCACTCCTATTTCCACCACTACCACCAACAGTACCACCACTACCATCCCCGCCATGACCCTCCAGGCCACATCAGCCACAAGCCCTCCATGCTGCCGGTCTCTGGGGGCTCCCGCCTCAGCCCCAGCAGGATCCGGCTGTATGTCCTTGTTCTCATGCTCCTCCATACCATGGTGTCCTTCTCCAGTAGCCAGGGTGGTGGAGGACTGGGGCTGGAGGCACTGCCTACCCTAGATGAGGGCCTGACTCGGGAAGAGTGACAGCAGGGAGGGAGGACAGACCTCCACCACACACTGACAGCAGCTCCAGCCCCCCAGGGGGAGGGGGAGGGGCTCCTCCCATGGGAGGTATAGGACCAGGTGGGGGGCGGGGGGAAATGGGGGGCCACACACCACCCCAGCCTACCCCCACCCCAAAAGCAGCTCCAACAGAATGGCCAGAGGGCCCCAGGGAGCTGCAAAACTCATCCGGGAGTAAAAGGCAGGAGCAGCAGATGCCCCCCCTCAGGTCCCCATCTATGGGGCTTAGCAAAAAAAGGGGGGGGAGTGGGGGCTAGAAGTACCCACTCCTGCTGAGAACCCTGACCCCAGGGAAGGAGGCTACTCACCCAGCCTTGGCCCTGCAGGGAATGTTGGGGGCACAGAGGGGAGAAGCTCTTTCCCCTCTCCACATTCCTTTTGTTGCCACGATCCTTAATTCCCTCCTGCCCATACCCCTACAGGCAATGGCAGACGGTGCAGTGGCCCTCCTCCCACTCCAGTGCACCTTGCCCCACGTGGGGCCACCACAGGGAAGTGCCAGGCTGGGAGATGAGGTGCACACAGTCGCGACTAGGCCGGGGCCCCAGTTAAGCTGTGCCCCACCACTGTAGGCAGTGAGGGGTAGTAATGGGGTACAGAGTGGTGAGAGAGAGTAGAGATAGGGAAGAGGGAAAGGAGAGAACAGGACAGGAGGGGAGAGGAGAGATGAGATGTGGGCAGAGGGCTTAGAGAAATGGCTGAATGGTCTATAGTCACCTGGCTTTGGAAAGAAGGACGATCAGTGTTGAGGCAGGCTCGAGGACACCTCCCCAAATCAGAAAGGGTTGCATAGAGTCCTGTGGGGAAACAGCACAGGAACCCGGTTGTTGGGCCTCAAAACAGAAGTCTGAGAGCACATGGTCAGACTGCCACTGTCTGAAGGGCCATTATCTTACAGAAGGTGCACATACTTCCAAGGGCCATTCTTGCCCTGGAGATCTTGGCCTTGAGGCCAAAGATGTTTCCATTTCTGATCTCCATAGGGAGGAGGGACTTAAGTCCAAGTGGGTCAGGCCTGGCCTGGGTCCCCATACACACTCATTTTGTCCTAGCCCAGGCCTCCATGAAGGAGAACCTGGTGGCATTGCCCCAGGGCTTTCCAGAGATGAGACTCCCCCATCCCCACCCTGTCCCCATCCCCAGCCTACCAAAGAGTATTCATCCCTTCCCATCCCTGACCCCATGGGTTACTATCTGAACTGTGGAACAACCAGACTCTTCCTCACCCTGTAGAGGGTCCTCTGATCCAGCCACCCCTGCCTGCCCCTTCCTGAAGAAAGTCTAGAGACAGGCCAGGGGACCCACTGAATAAGGATAATGTGCTATTGTCTCTTGACTGAGACACTTGAGTTATTTAGTCAGGCTAGAGGGCTAGACAAGAAAAGAAGCATCGAGAGGCCCTTGGAGGCTGTTAGCCTTGTGCTGATCTCCAGAGAGTCGGAGGCTACATCACCCGGGACCTCTAAAAGCCAAAAGGAGCAGACAAGAAAGGGCACAAGAACTGTGTTCCTGCAATGGGCCAAGTGGCATTCGGTACCAGAAAGGCCTGTGTCCTAGGCTGTGATGCCAATGAGTTAAGGGGACGAGTGGGCCTAGAGCTGCATTAGGTGAAACCAAGAAGTGGTTGGCAGGGGATAGATGGGAGACCTCCTAGTAGAGAGGGAATCATTTAAGGACCTCTGCTGGGTCCCAGAGAGGCTTTGTGAGACCGGGGAGTCCTTCCCTGCTGTTTTTCTCATTTCTCACAGCCTGTTTCCCTCCCCCAACCCCTGTGCCCCACCCACACACTCCCCTGTTTGGCCCTCAGCACTTCGGGCCTAGCCACATACCCCATCCCTAGAGTGCTCTTTTCAGCTGGGGAGGGGAAGAGGTGCTGGCTCCTTTCCAGAGACGCTTATGTAGATGTGAGAGACCCTAGGTACAGCCTTCTAACTCCTGTATCCTCAGGAGGGGAAAAGGGACTGGGAAGTAAAGGGGGACCTTAGGGTCCCAAAGAACGGACCCTTGGAGACTCCCATCCTCTCTTCCCCCTCACCAAGTGCCCAGGAGACCCCTGGCTCAGACCAGCCCAGGGCCTTGCCCAGTGGCAGGGGAAAGGGGCACCTCACTCCACCTCAAAGTCATTTGACTGTCCCTGTTCACCTCACCACCCAGATCTTCCACCACCCCTCCAGCTGCCCCTGCCCTCCGTCACAGGCAGCAGAGCTGGGCAGCTTTCTTATGCCATTTTCTACACTGTGCTTCATGAGTAGAACTCTCTTGCACTAGTTCTTATGACTGAGTCTCCAAGCTGGATTCCTAGTAGCCCCCCCACCCCCACCGTCCCTTCCTCCCTCACCTGGCTATGATTCAGTTGTTCCCCTTCCCCTGCCTCTGTGTTTCGGTGAGAGTCTCTGTATGTGTATTGCTTTCTGTTTTGTTGCATTGTAGAGCAGAGGCCTTTCTGCTCTTGTTTAACCCCATAAAGAAATAAATGGTAAGACTTGATGATAACCCTCCCTTTATGGTTTTGTTCTGTGGAGTCAAGCACTGTGAGAGGAAAAAGCCTGTGTTGGAGAAGGGGTAGGACCAGAGGACATTGACCCTGTGCACTGCTCTTTGTTCAAGTCTCAGAAAAAAAAAAAAAAAAGAGGAAACTCTGTAACAGGCCATTCAGGTGAGGAATCACAAACTTAAACTTCTGCAGAGATCAGTGAGTGAGGTGGACCATGTTGTCATGAAGTGCAGACTCCGCGGTTGTGAGCGGTGAGAAAGCCAGGGTGCACACAGTCTGCAGGGGCAGCTCAAGCCCAGGGTTGTCTTGTGGGAATGTGGGCCCAATGATGCCTGATCTCATTCTTTTTTTTTTTTACATGAAGCCCTCTAATTTCTAAATGTTGGCTCAAGTTTGAAGAAAGCAAACTCCTGTGTGAGCTAAACACATCTGCAGGCCCCACCTGGCCTGGGGATTACCAGTTTTCCACATTGGTTCCAGCCTTTGGTTGTTAAGTCTACCAAGTTCATCTCTCCTCTGCTGCTTTACTAGGCCCATGTACCCAGCACAGAAGTGAAAGGCACCCTAGGGGAGGGGCAGAGCCCTCCACCCCTACCATCTTTTCACATAAACAGGGGAAGGAAGGGCATGTGTGCGAAGGGAATCTGGCATCCTCACCCAGTTGCTGAATTCCTTTGCCAAGAAAACGCAAGTTCCCCCAATCCCCCCAAAAGCAGCATAGCATGGAGGTTAGGATATGGTCTCTGGAGCCAAGAGTGTGTGAGTGCAAAGTTGACCACCACCATCTCCTACTTGTACAGCTTTGCACAAGTTCCTTGACTTCTTCGAGCCTTGGTGACCTCATCTATCAAAAGGCTTATTGTCAGAATTACGTGGTATACGTAAAGCACTTTGCACAACAGCCGGCATGGAAGGAGCCACAAGAATATTGATTGTTATTATTGTCATTACGCAGTGTTCTTTCTCTTTCCTTCACCTTCACTTACAATGGTCACTGAGTTTTGTCAATTCTACCTCTGTCATGTGTCAGATCCTTCCCATCCTTTCCGCCCCCCTCCCACTCAGCCACTTCAGGCCTGCAGTAGCTCTTGCCTGGACCACTGCAATGACCTACCAACTAATCTCTTGTCCAGTCACTCCAACTCCAACCCACCCTCCCTAGTACAGTGTGCTCAGGAGGCACTCCATAAACATTTCGTGAAAGAACTGCTGCCTTAAAGTACACATCTAATCTTCCTAAAGTGAACAGATCACACCTGTGATCAAAACATCAGATGGCTCCACATTACCTGTCTAATCAAGAGTGAGCTTCTGGGGCACCTGGGTGGCTCCGTCGGTTAAGTGTCCAACTTCGGCTCAGGTCATGATCTCACAGTTCGTGGATTCAAGCCCCGTGTTGGGCTCTGTACTGAACTCTTGCTCAGGGCCTGGAGCCTACTCTGGCCTGCTCTGTGTCTCCTCTCTCTGCCTCTCCCCCGCTCGCACTCTGTCTCACTCTGTCTCTCAAAAATAAATAAATGTAGTAAAAAAATTTTTTCAAAAAAAAAGTGAGCTTCTTAGCAGGACTTTCAAGAATCTTTGTATTCTGATCCGATCCTGCCACTCTGATCTTGCCCTATAGACTATCCCACACTCATGCCCCCAGCCACATTTCCCTGCTGGCAGTTCACTGAATGAGCTTGTGCCTTCTTATCTCCTACCTTTTGCTCACACCGTTTCTTCTGCCTTGAATGCCTTCTCTCCATCTCTGTCACTTCCTCACCTAGTTTTCATAGTCCAGCTCAAATGCCACCTCTGCTATGAAGGTATCCACATTGCCCCTCTCCCAAGCTGAGCATGATCTGTACTCCTAGAACACTTTGCACACTTTGCACCTTAATCATGGTACTTATCACACCCTGCCTCTATTCAACATGGTCCTTCATTCATTGAAAACATACCCAGTGAGCAATTACTATATGTCAGGCACTGTGCTCGATGCTGAGAATATAGCAGTAAAGGACCTCACATTATAGATCCACAGGATAACATGATGCTATGTGTTCGGCAACCATGATATGCTCACCATAACATTTGAGTTTTTCTCTCACCACGTGTCAATGAGGACAGCCCACTTATCTTGGCCTTGGGCATAGGAAACAAAAAAAGGTGAGAGACTGGAGAGAGCTACAAACCCACAGTGCTAAGGGAGTCAAGGGCACAATGGCCCTGCCAAGGAAATACAAGCATACTTCAGAGATATTGTGCTTTTCAGTTCCAGACCAGCACAATAAAACCAGTCAAATGGATTTTTTGGTTTCCCAGTGTGTATAAACGTGATGTTTACACCACACTGTAGTCTATTAAGTGTGCAGTAGCATTATGTCTAAAAAAATGTACATACCTTAATGAAAAAATACTTCATTGGTAAAAAAAAAAAAACAAACTGCTAACCATCCTCTAAGCTTTCAGGGAGTTGTAATTACTGACCACAGATCACCATAACAAATACAATAATGAAAAAGTTTTAAATATTGTGAGAATTACCAAAATGTCACATAAAGACATGAAGTGAGCGAATGCCGGTTGAAAAAAAAAAATGGCGCTGATAGACTTCTACCATACAGGGTTGCCACAAACCATCTATTTGTTAAAAAACAAAACAGAACCAAAAACCCCGCAGTATCTGCAAAGTGCAATAAAGCAAGGCATGATAAAACAAGGTATGCCGCTCTGAGCTCCCCCTTTGCCCTGGGCCCAGGTCCTGGTACTCTCCCTCAGGCTGACTGCAGACAGCTTCAGTCTCTTCCGGCCTCAGCATATGCTAGGAGGTGGGGAGGCAGTTCAACAGAATCACCTGGAGAGCTTTTGCTGTGGCCCCACCAGCAGAGATTCAGATTTAATTAGTCTGGGTCGGGGTCCCAGCCTCAGTATTGTTTAACAGACTCCACAAAAGATTCTAATGTGCAGCCAGGCTTACCAATCACAGGATGAATAGAAGGCTGGGCCTACATGAAGTCCTTGTTATTCGAGGACAAGTGGTGCTAGAAAAAGGACATTTACAAAGAACCCACTCGAAGTAGGGACCAACACTTCACAGTAGAGTAGGGGAAAGGGGGGAAAAGGTTTCAACAGGACTCTACCTTGAGAAATGAAAATGTGGCAAATAGTTTTGTGTTTTGAAATGTGTAAATAATTGCACATATGCACTAATTCTTAAAATGAACAAAGAATGAATCAAGCACTGGGGGGATAATATAATTTCCTGACCAGAGTGCATGGGAACACAATAGTGCCTCTCACCACATCATCATAAACAGTTTTGTTTTTCCAAAATTAGAGAGCTTCTTCAATTATCCCAAGGACCTCTTATAATCCTCTGAGAGTTGAATCGTTTACTTTGAAGCCTGGATCCTGTCATTACCCAGGTCAATTTTCTCTTCTGCCAGTGGTAACTGGTCCATCTCTGGCAACTCACCATTTGTCAAGGACTTCATATGACTTTAATGAGGATCTTCGACATCACTTTCATTGACTTCATGAAACCCTGAATCTTTTTCAAGACCTGCAGTTTCACTCTGAAATTTATTTGCATTTGTGTAATACTAAGCATTAACAAGAGGTTGAAAAGACCTGAGCATAATGAGTATAGATAAACAGTATGAGGGTGTGAAATGGGGAAAGGACCCTATGCAGGGCTCAAAATTGTGAATATTTTGTGCTATGGCAACTTTGTCTTTCATAAAGCCCCTTTCCCTTTTGGAGTTTTAATATGCTTATTTCTAAAATGAAGGAATAGGATTAGATATTACAAAGATTAAATAAATTAACCTCAGTGAAGTAATATATGTGAAAGCATTGAGTACAGTTCCTAGCAGAGGAGGAGCTTATAATTCCTGCTTTCATTACCTCTCAAAACATTTTTAGAAGACACTGAGGGACAAACAAGGAAAAAGGGAGAAGTGCATTAGAGTAACTAGAAAGAAGACCCAGAACTGCTGCCCCAGGCCCAAGTTTCGGTCTTACTGCCATTCTCTGGTCACTTTGTGGAGGGTCACAGATCTACTCACTAAACAGTGAGCACCTAGTAGACTACCTGCTTAGGGGTGTAGGGCAGGAATTCAAGGATCACTCACAGTCAGAGAATCTGCCAAGAAGCTCCTGTGTTGGTTAGTAAGAAGAAACATGAATAGAAATCCCTTAAATTACTAGAATCTGACAATTTCTCCTACCTCCATTGTCACCACCTACACCAGGCCACCAACTCTCTCTCTTCTCTCTCTCTCTCTCTCTCTCAGACCACTTCAGTGGCCTTCTAACTGGTCTTCCTGCTTCTCAATCTTGTCCCCCTGCCACAGTCTGCCCAGAGCTATCTTTATTTTTCAAGTTTATTTTTGAGAGAGAGAGAGAGAGAGAGAGAGAGAACGAGCAGGGGAGGGGCAGAGAGGGAGACAGAGGATCTGAAGCAGGTTCTGTGATGACAGCAGAGAACCCAATGTGGGGCTCGAACTCACAAACTGTGAGATCATGACCTAAGCTGCAGTCAGAAGCTGAACCGACTGAGCCACCCAGGAACCACCACCCCCCCCCCTCCCGCCCCGAGCTACCTTCTAAAAATGCAAATCAGATCATGTTTCTCCCCTGCTAAAACCCTCCATTAGCTTCCCATCACCATAGGGATAAAATCCGAACTCCTTAACATGGCCCACAGGGCCTTTCATGACCTGTCAGTCTCACCCACTACACTCCTTTCACTATCCTCCGGCAACTATGCCTTATTTCTTTTCTTGTGATATTATACTAGGCTTGCTCCTATCTCAAGACCTTTGTACATACCCTTCCTCAATCTGAGATGTTCTTCTGCCAGAGTTTTGCAAGGCTGACTCCTCTTCACTCTCCTTCAGATATCATCAAATCTCAGCTCACATGTCACTTTCTGTGAAAGGCCTTTCCTGATTACTCTAGGTATGATAGTGCCCTTCTTACCCCACTCTATCATGCCACCCTGCTTTTTATATGATCTAGAGCTGGTAAATATTTGAAATGATCTTGTTTATATATTGGCTTTCTTGTTCATTGCCTCGCTCCTCATTTGAATGCAACCTCTGGGCAGACAAGGATCTCTTCTGTCTGTTCCCTCTTTCCCCAGTGCCTTAGTTAAAGGTTCATTGAGTAAATGGATGTGGAGGCCAGTGAGTGATCCAGTTGGGCAGGAGTGAGTCTTGGTAGGGTGTGTGGGATAGCAGGAGATGAAGCTTGAAAGATAACCTGAGATCAAAACATGGAAGGCCTTGAAGGTGAAGCCAGGGAATGTGGGCTTTATACTGAGACCCCTTGGGAGCCAGGAAAGAGTTTTTATTTTAAGAGGAATATCATCAGCTGACCTGGAGTAAGATTCATCTAGTGCCACGTGTCAGATGGAATGGTGGGTGAAGTGAATGGAGGGTCTGGTTTAAGAGCCCGTCAACTACTGTGTACCCCACCTTCCCCACTCTGGGGCCCGGTTCCACTCAGCTCCCCCTCCCTTTGGGGCCACTCAAGAGCCCTGACTGCCATTCCGCGCCACCTGCCGCTGGGTGGCGCTGTGGCTCCTCCTACCCGAGCTGGAGGCGCGAGGGAGGCCGAGGAGCAGCCGAACTGAGCCTGGCGCAGGGATCCGTCGGCGCCTGCAGAGTGGGCTCTCCCTAGTCCACCTCTTTCTCCCACTTCCACGCTTCCCGAGTACAGGCCCGTCGCCGCTCCCCGGCCCCTACCTCCGACTCCAGCCCACCTTTGGCCTGCTTTCCTCCGCCTCTGGCGGTCTTTGGCTTTCGACCCACCAGGCCAAAGTGGGGCCGAAGACGGGTACCCGCCGGGGTGCAGGAGCGGCTGGGGCTGGGTGGTGCCCTCCCTTTGCAGCCCCTTCAGGTTTCGATCCTCCCTGGTCCCTGGGATGAGACAGAGCTTCCACAGCTGACACCCTGGGCCGCCCCACCACCGGCCCCAGCCAGGCCTGCACTAAAGGTCTGGGCAGCCTTTTGATAAAAAGGGGCTAGAGTCATTGAGCCAATTTACTGTTTATGTTAATAGCCCTGCCTCTCCTCTCGGCCCCTGGCACAAGAAGCAGTTCTCTGGGACTCCTCCACCCCACTACTATATGACCCAGATATCCTATATGTCTGTCTGTGCATATTCTACATCCTAAACCCATCCCTCCATCATCACTGCTATTGTCTGCCCCCGGTCTCATTACCTACCAAGTAGCCTCCAGCCTCCAGCCTCCTGCCCTTGCAGCCCAGACTTCCTCGCACTCAGCCAGGAGCCTCTTGGAGCAGTGGCCTGGCATCCTGCCCCTGTCATGGTTCCTGTTGCTTGGAAAAGTTGAAAGCTGGCGTTCAAGACCCTCCACACTCTTACCTCACTCTTTTGGCCTGGCCTCAACTCACATCCAGAGTAAAAAGCCTATCCCTGGTAGGCTGCCCTGAGTAGAGAAGGAGCTACAACAGGAACTGAACACAGTGGGAGGCTCTCTGGGACTCTGTACAGGGCTGCCTAGGCATCTATCTGAATAGTGGTTACTCACCATCACACTGTTACATTAGAGATATACAGAGAACACAGTGTCTGCCTCCCCTAGAGCACAGGAACACATCCGTGTCTATTCCTTTGCCCTCTCCCTTTGTTTCCCCTGTCCCCTAGATCTGTTGTGTTCTCCTCCCATCTCTCTGTTCCCCTTTCCATTTATGTTGTCCACTCCCCTATGACCCTCCTGCTGGTATATGAAGCTCATTCTCAACCAGGACATGGCATCCTTTCACAAAGTGGTTGATGACATGAAAACTAGGTTTTTCTGTAATGTTAAGTCTTGCTTTCAATGCATTTTTTTTCCCTTGAGTAGCCTAATATTCACAGACGTTAAGCTATAGGTAGCTCTTGAGGAGCAAAGATTTGAGACTATATTAAATGTAGCCTATTGAACCCAACACAGAAACATGTAAATTAACATGGAAAAGCATACAAGGGAGCAGGAAAATTGGCAGAGGCAGATTTATTGGCAAAGAAAGCACTCATGGTTAATTTCAGGCTGTTCTGTGCCCTTGGACTCCAGGAAGCCATGCCCAGGGTTAGATAAGTATCATTCATTGTCTTAGAAGAGGACTGGTAGGCGAAAGAGCTTCGAATCAAAAACATAACGCTGAGAAGGGTGGGATACGAGGAGACAGCTCGTCTTCCCCAACTAGCATCCCAGGGTAGCTTCTTCTGGGAAATGACAGTTTCCTGTCCCCCAAACAAGCCTTACTGCTAAGAATATCCTCTTCCATTTGTACTGCACGTGTATACACAGTGTCTTCTGCTCCTCACAATAATCCTGTGTTATAGGAATTATTAGCTTGGGTTTACAGATGAAGGAACTGAGGATCAAAAAGGCCAAAAGGCACCCCCCCCCCAAAAAAATAAAAACCATTACAAAAAATGCAGAACAAAAAGCCAAGACTAGAAGCCAAGAATTCTAACTCCAAAACGGTTCTAGCACGTTTTCACCCACAGTTCCATGATTTGTTGAAGACCCAAAGCTAGGCCAACTGGCCCTGGCCCCGTACCCTCACTCTGTTCCCAGGAGGGACTGAAAACACAGGCAGTGTGACTGAAGCAGAGGAGAAAGGGCTTTCACCTGGCTCCTGTGCTGTGCTGACACCTGAACTGGGTTTGAATGATGGCAGGGGGAGACTCAGGCGATGTTGAGGTTTAAAGGACCAGCTGAGCAACAGGCAGCCTCATGCAGATACCTTCTGAAGCTGAGGTTTCCAACCAGAGACTTCCAGAGACATTTTGTTTGGCTTGGCAGTGTTGGTCTGTGCGGCACTTAAATTTCTCTTAGGTTTCCTCAATAAGAGATTTAATATGAGTGTTTTAAAAGTTCAGAGAATAGTCATTAAGAACATGGCCTGAGTTTGCATCCTGACCCTGCTACTTGTTCTGTGTGACTCTGGGAAAGTTACTTAAACTCTCTGTGCCTCACTTTGCCCATTTGTAAAATAGAGATAAACAATAGTACTCTACATCAGAGAGATACAAAGAATATTGCATTGTGATATCTAAAGCATTTAGAACAGTGCCTGACACACAATAAGTGCTATGTGGGTGTTTACTATTATTATTACTAGTGTTGTATATAAATTGGGAAGAGTTCACATAAAATCTATATCCCTAGCATCTTAAAAATTTATAAGATCTAGGGGGCCCCTGGCTGGCTCTCAGTAGAGCATGAGACTCTTGATCTTGAAGTCATGAGTTCAAGCCCCACGGTGGGTGTAAGGCTTACTTTAAAATATAAATAAATAAAAATTCAGAAGATCTGATAGTACTAGGCCCCTATTGCCAGCTGGAACAAAATCTGCCCTCTGTAGATGGAATGTGCTTTCTCCAGGTCAGCCCCACCCCCACAATTCCCCATCTGGTTTGTAAGACTGAAGCTAAGTGTCAATTGCCATTTATTATCTTACCCGCTGCTTGTTTCATGAATTTCCACCATCTGCCTGGTTTCTAAAACCAGTCTGTCATTCGACCACTGCTTAAATGGTTCAAGGGGCAAAACATGTCACCAAATAGGAATCATTAGCCAAGTGGACATTGTTAACCAATGGGGGTTAAAAGCCTACCAGGCCTTTGCCTGCTTTCTTCACATCCCAGAATCATACTTTGTTGCACCAGCTTGAGTTCAAGGAAAGCAGCAAAGTGATAAAAAGAAGGCAAAGTTAGGCTTCTAAAGCATTCCAGAGCATTCCCTCCTGCAGCCTCACGGTTGGATTTAAAATCTGGCTCAAGAACTCTGCAGTAAGATATACCCACACCTCTGCCAAATCACACATGTTCAAGAGTAGTTATTGCAGCATTGTGAATGATAGAAATGATTAGAAGGAACCCAAATGTCATCCATAAAAGACTGGTTAAATTAATTTTGATACAATGTGATACTATGCAGCCATTAAAAGAACATGAAGAGCATTGTGTGCAGGATACTTTCATGTCTGTGGGAGGTGAACAGAAAACAGAAACACACATAAACATGTATCTGTTTGTCTTTGTATAGATACCTCTTGAAGGATATATAAATATAGTAAAGGCATAACATATCTATGGAAGGACATATGCATCAAGAAACTGGCCACCGTGGTTGTCTTCAGGGAAAGATATTATGAGACTAGGGAAGGAAGGAGATATACTTTTTTTTCCACTATATACCTTTGTATTCCTTTTAAATTTTGCACCACGAAACTGATTTACAAATTTTCATTTTAAGAAATTCTGCAGTGGATACCAAAGGAAAACAATAACAACAAACAAAACTAATTCCAGAGTCTCTCAAAAGGCAACCTGAACCATCAGTCAGTCCAGGACAGCTGCAAAGAAACAACCTGGCACCTGTAGTTCCCAAACCCTTGCTTAGTAAGCTGCTTCTCAAAGTTATCTCCACAGTCACCATTCCATGCCCAAGAGTACTAGAATCAGTTTCACTCTGGTCCTTCTTGCCCAGGCCACTTCCTCTACTCTGGTCAGCTTGGCTTTGCTCAACCTCTAAAAAAATTCTGGTTTGGGATGCCTCTTTGGCACCCAGAAGTGAAACCTTCTGGAGATTGCAGCTGGAGCTTGGCAGGAGTGATACACGAAAAAAACCAGGATGTAAGCTATCCTTCTCCAAAAGTGCTTCTCCCAGTCATCTGGGAGGGAGCTCTGAAGTGATCAGTACCTGTGTGTCTGAGTAGGGCACCTTCCCAGCCAAGGCCCACCTCCTTTACCTGACTGTAAGGTTCCCAATTCAATCCAAGAGACTTATTTTTTTTAAACCCTATGCAAAGCCCTGGGCCAGGTGTAAAGTTCCCAAGGTATCAGGGACACAAGATAAAGGAGACAGAGTGCCCACCTTCTAGGGATACACAGTCTAGATTCTGAAAAAATCTGAGTTGGAAGGAATATGGGGAGATAACAGAGGTCACAGCTTTCACCCAGAGTCCTGTGGGGGCCCTTGGACTTTATAGAGGAACTTTAGGAGTTCTACAAACATCAGATGTGTTGGCAGATTTCAGACAGCAACCAAGAGCTATGACCCTTCATTGAAAACCATTGATTTGATCAAAATTGTCCCATAATTCTCACTGATTTACTTTATAATAAAATTCATGACATAAATTTGAACTTAATAAACAGATTTCTATTAACAGAGCACTTGCTTCTATCTGTTTTACATAATAGGGTTCTGTTTAAGATTTCACTAAGAGGTAGAGGGTTCAGCTGTTTCAGAAGGTTCTCCTTACTTGACAAAGGAGGAAACAGACCCAGAGAAGGGAGTGGATTTATCCAAGGTCATACAGCCTGACAGAAGTAGAGCCTGGTCCAGAAGCAGGGCCCACTGCCAGTGAGTACTAGGCCATGCCTCCTATACCTCTTAAGTAGTGATACAAAATCTAAATGAAGAATTGTGTTGGGTTAGGAGCATCCTTCCATGTGGGATCTTAGCAGGGCTGGAATAGACATCCCAGGACACTTCAGAGCTCAATCAGCCCAGCAAACCATCATTTTCTCCATCATATGACCTTCTTGTGGGGCCTGAGCTTTCAATAGGCTTCAGGTCTAGGCCTTTTTTCTGCCAGAGGTACCACCCTTCCGCTTCTCTGTTCTCTGGGGCATCCTGGTATTTCCTGAAGCCAGGGCCTGGGCTAGGAAAGCCAGACTTTATTACTTGCTCAACACAGCTTGACTCCCAAAAGCTGGATCTAAGCTCTGAGCCTCTTGCTTGCCCTTCCTGGGGACTTACCTCCCTTGCCTTGTTCCCACTCATTTTGCCCCCTCCTTTCCAGGTGTTCACTTGCTTGAACACTCACTTGCTGGCAGACCTTCTTGTGGGCCCTTCCCCTTAGTCACCACTCCCCCTGAAACCACTACTGCTGCCTCAGACCTCTTGCCTTTTATCTTGCCCCAGAAGCTGAGTGAGCCCTCCAGTCCCTTAATTGTTCAGGTTGCTCTTTTCTGAACTCACTCCAATTAAGCTCCATAAATTGAAGATAATTGGACTGTCTCACTCAGCTTATGAGCCCCTGGGGCAGTGTCTTCTTAGTCTGGTACAACCCTGCCCAGAAAGGGTGGAGGCGGAAGGGAGAGGGGCACAGAGGAGGCCAGCCTGGGAGTCTGGCTCAGACCCCTGGGGAGAAGGCATAGGGTCACTGCACAGACATCCCTCCACTGGCTAAGTTTTGCAGCCTTGATCTCCTCTGCCTGGCCTAGTCCTCACAGGTCAACAACTGTGTGAGGAGCCATTCTTTATCCACCAACAATGTGGGCAGCAATTATGTGGTATATTTTTTCAAATAGTGAAGAAGTTCTAAGATTTTGGATAAAAGACCCTTATTTGGGGGCACCTCAGTGAGTCACCAGTAAAGAGGTAGGGGCCTGTGGGGAGAAACTCAGACTGAGGAGAATCCTGGGTAACTTGCCCCTTGGTGTACCTGCTCCATCCTACACAATAACATCTTCCCAAACAAGTTTATGCGGCCATCCATCTTGGGTACTGCTAGGAAGGTTGAGTTTAGCCATATCCTATGTATCCAGATAGATGGATATAATTGCTGCTGTAAGGAATGGTTAGATAAGGAGTGAGTGGCTAAAGCAATAATGTTTCACCACAGACTCAGGATTTCCTCTTTGCCTACCATCTTATGATGTCCCATTGCCCTAGGACTGCAGTGGGAAGGACACATCCTGGAGCAGCTCTTTGACCATTCTTTTTTTTTAAGGTTTATTTATTTATTTTTGAGAGAGAGAAGGGGGTGGGGAGACAGAGAATCCCAAGCAGGCTCCATGCTGTCAGTGCAGAGCTGGACGTGGGATTGGAACTCAAGAACCATGAGAACCTGAGCTGAAATCAAGAGTTGGACACTTAACCCACTGAACCACCCAGGTGTCCCTCTTTGGTAATTCTTCCTGAGCATGGGAGATGCTCTCACCCTACTACCACCAGGGCCATGTTCCACAGGCTCCCTACCATCCACTTCCCACTATACCAAAAGCTCCCATCATTGCCCATCAATACTCCTAAAGGCAGTTGAGCCTGCCATCATACCCTTGAAGCCTGGCATGGAGCCTGGCACAAAGCAAATTTTGTTGAAGAAATGAATTAATTAAAAAATGCAATAATAATGGTCTGAATGCTTCCATGCTTTAGACCTCTACAGAATCTACCCCTTTCCTTCCCTTGTGGGTGTAATATCATACCATTCCCTCATGGGAGGTTACAAAGGGAGGTCATATTGTCTGTCCTCTTGCCTCTGGTTGGGACTGCATTTAAATGCTCCTAGACAGAAGGTTTTTAATACCTCCACAAAATGAGACTGAAAGGGAAGCAGCTGGGCAGTAGTTGAAAGAGCACTCAAACTTGGAATCAGAAGATCTGTTGTGAGATCTGCTATTGCACTCACTAGCTAGAACCTAAATTGCAAGACAGGAAACAAGGCTGAAAAATAGAAAAGGCTTTGTATGTCACCCCAGAAAGCATTTGGACGTCCATTCATTCAACAAAACTTTACTATACCTACTATGTCCCAGGTACTATTCTTTTTTTTTTTTTTAAGTTTTTACTTATTTATTTTGAGAGAGAAAGAGAGAGTGCATGTGCACACAGGGGAGAAGGGGAGGGGCAAGGAGAGAGAAAGAGAGAGAGAATCTTAAGCTGGCTTCACACACTGTGCAGAGCCTGACGTGAAGCTTCATCCCACAACCCTGGGATTGTGACCTGAGCCAAAACCCAGTGTTTGATGCTCAACCGACTGAGCCACCTAGGTGCCCATCCCAGGTACTATTCTAAAGGATTTTCATCACTCTGGCTGCTGGATGAAGTAATCATTGAGGAACAAGACTCCAGACAGGGAGACAAGTTAGGAGGCTATCACTAGCATCACTAGTCATGGTAAGAGATAAAGACCTGAATGAGGCAGTAGCAATGGACAAAAGGAGCTGCATTGGAGAGCTATTTAGGGAGTAGAATTGATAGAACTTGATGATAGGGTTGAGGCAGAGAGGACACTATCTAGATAAACACACTCAAGTTTCTGTTGTGAGAGTCTGAGTGGATAATGATGTAACTAATAAAGATGAGAAACACTAGGCTCTGGTTTAATACTTTGATAGAAAAGGATTCAGCAAGATAGTGAGCTTGTTTTGGGGCATGTGAAATTTGAAGAGGAGGAGGAAGAAAAGGAGGAGGAGAGACCCAATAGATGGTTGGATATATAGGTCTAGAGCTTAGCCAAGAGGCTTGATTGGACTGAGAGTTTTGGGAGTCCTCGGTATAAGGCTATCTACAGAGAAGGTATAGAGAGAGAAATGATGAGGGCTAAGGACAGGACTTTCAAATCTGCCAACTTTTATAATACATCTGAAAAGCAGTGAGAACTGAGAAGAAGCGGTCAGTCAGAGAGGTAGGAGGTGAGACGGGGAGAATCATGAGAGCCAAGGTAGGTTTTCAAAAGGTAGAAGTGGTTAGCACAGATAGTGTGGAGAGGAGTTCCAATAAAAGAAAGATCTGGACATGTTCCTATGGATTATATTCTGACTCTTTTCCATGCAGTTAGTGGAGTGGCAGGAACCTGTAACTGTGGTTTGAGGAGTAACTGACAGATAAGGAAATGGAGACAATAAATTAGACCACTCTTTCAAGAAGCTTATCTGAGATCAAACAAATTTAGATGGTAGCTGAAGGAAAATACAAGCCTCAGAAAGTTTGCAGGTGAGAGAGACTTGATTGTGTGCGTGTGTGTGTGTGTGCATGCACGTGCACACCCATGTGTGTGTATGAAGAAACCAACACGGGTTGACAATTCAATTATGAAGAAGGCATGAATATAGGATCCAGAACATATAAAGGAGAGGTTTGAGAATATAGGGAAGTTTGCTTACCTTAGAGTGGCATTTCCAGAGCACACATTAGAATCCAGGCTATCACACTGTTCAGCTCCAGGGGTGCCATTCATATTAGGAATGTTGGGCCTGGTAAAGAAGAAAGTTAAAAGCAGTATGGGAGTGAAAGAATAAGGGAATGTGACCATATGAGACTTCTGTGCTCCTCCTCATTCTTCTTGCTTCAGGTTTTCCTTTGGCTTCATGAAGAACTAATTAACAAACAGGTTTTGGATCTCACTCATTTCAGGTGGGTCTCTCTTCTAATGGCTTTTCCCTCACATTTCTCAATTCACCATTTCTCTTTAATTTTTCTCACACTTCTTGGTCACATACTCCTTACAATTTTCTTGGAGGTCCCAGCTTGAAAGAACACCATTGTGACCTGATTGCACCATGTCACCATCCATTCAGAAGTCAGAGAGTCAACCTGGTCCCTCTATGGTAGTGGCCTGTATGCAGTTTCAGAAAGACTGTTAGGATCTTTTACCACAAGGCTCCAGTTGGGCATACTTTTCTGTAAACTTGATTTTTTTTTAGGCAGAAGAGATGGGGTAGAAGTCTCTGAGAGAAGTGTAAAAAGACAAAAGGAAGCCCATGGCTAAAAATGTCACAGTTAAAAGAAGTTTTACCTTTGGCCTTCTGCACTACTTATTCACTGAATGTCAGTGACAGAATACAGACTCTGATGAAGGTTAGAAAATAGACTGCAAGAGAATGGGCATTTCCCACGTTAATTGGGCCTACAACAACCTTCTGCTCTGAGCTAGCTAATCCAAGCTCTATTTTATAAGGACTCCTATAATAGTTCCCTTCCTCCACCCCATGCTTCACCTCACCACCGGAGTTGTTTAGTTCAGATGAGGGCACCCAGCTCTAACTCTGAGAAGGAATGAACAAATCATATTTTGCTTGGGGCTTTGTGTACACAGTGCACTTGTACTTACCCTTGGCATATACACATACACCCATACCTACCCTTTGCTCCCTATGGAACTTTCCAAAGCAGTCAGTCCTCACTTAGACAAGACAATAGGGCTAGGCAGAATTTCTCAAACCCAGGGAAGGAAAAACTGGGTGTTAACAGATTTTACCAGCATGTAATAGACAGAATTCTAGTATGGCCCCCCTACACAACGATCCACACATCCTTATATAATCCCCTCCCTCTAAGTGTGGGTGGGGCCATTAAATATGATGGGCTATCAATCCCATAATTACACTACCATATGGGAAAAGGGATGTTTCAGATGTAGTAAAGGTCCATATTCAGTTGATTTTGGGTAAATCAAAAGGAAGACTATCCTGGGTGGGCCTGACTTAATTGGGTGAGCCCTTAAAAGACACAAGAAATGTCTTCAAAAAATGATGTTGCTGCATTTGGGTATTCGTAGGCCAAAAAAATATTAAACTTGACCTACAATTTGTATATTTATATAAAAATTAACTCAAAGTGGACCATATATTTAAATATAAAATGTCAAATTATAAAGATTTAGAAGAAAACATAGGAGAAAATCTTTAGGACCTAGGAATTACTGAAGAGATCTTAGATTTGACATGAAAAGCATGATCCATAAAAAAATTAATAAATTTGACTTCATTAAAATTAAAAATGTTTTCTGTGAAAGATCTTCTTAACAGGAAGAAAAGACAAGCTATGGACTGGGAGAAAATATTTGCAACCATGTATCTGATAAAGCAGAGGTATCTAGAATGTATAATAAAGAACTCTCAGAACTCAACAGTAAAAAAGGAACAATCAGAAAAGAAGCCAAAGATATGAAGAGATATTTCACTGAAGAGAATATACAGACAGTAATTAAGCACATAAAATGTTCCACATCATTAGCTGTTAGGGAATTGCTAATTAAAACTACCTATTCAAAATGCTAAAACAAACAAAAAATAGTGACACCACCAAATGCTGTTGAAGATTTGAGAAACTGAATCATTCATACATTGCTGGTAAGAATGTAAGATATTACAGTCACCCTGGAAAAGACTATGGCAGTCTCTTTAAAAACTATGCATGGGTACCTGGGTGGCTCATTCGGTTAAACGTTCAACTCTTGATTTCAGCTCAGGTCATGATCTCACAGTTAATGAGTCTGAGCCCCACATCGGGCTCTGTGCTGTCAGCAGAGAGCCTTCTTGGGATTCTCTCTGACTCTCTCCCTGCCCTTCCCTAGCTTGTGCATGCACACGTGCTCTCTAAATAAACAGACAAACATTTAAAAATAATGAAAATAAAAACTATGCATATATTTACCATATAACTCAGCTATTGCACTCTCATACATTTATGCCAGGAAAAAATGGAAACCTGTGTTGACACAAAAATCTGCACATGATTGTTCATAACAATTTTATTTGTAATAGCCAGAACTGAAAACAATCAAAATGTCCCTCATAAGTTGAATGGTTAAACACACTGTGGTACATTTGTACCATAGACTACTACTCAGCAATTAAAAAAAAGGAATAAACTATTGATATACTCAACAGCTTGGATGGATCTCAAGGGCATATGCTAAGCAAAAAAAAAAAAAAAAGTTGGGGGGCCAGTCTCAAAAAAGTCACATGCTGTGTGTTATATAGCATTGTCAAATGTCAAAAGACAAGATTATAGAGTTGGGGAGCCAGGGGTTAGAGATGGTGAGAGGGAAGAGGTAGATGTGACTATAAAGAAATAGCACAAGGGAGACAACTTTGATATGATGAAACAGTTCTGAATCTTGATTTCAGTGGTTGTTACACAAATCTATCTATATATATATATGTTATACAATGGCATAGAACTACATGCACACACTGTGCCAGTGTCAATTGGTTGGACTGAATATTGTACTATAATTATATAAGATGTAACCATTGGGGAACACTGCATAAAGGATACATGGGACTTCTCTGTACTATTTTTACAACTTCCTGTTATTCTATAATTATTTCAAAAGAAAAAGCTAAAAGTGAGGGAGGATGGGATGGAGGAAGGGAGGAAGGAAGAGAGAGAGCCAGAGACAGAGACAGAGACAGAAACAGAGAGGCAGCCTCAGCAGATGCTCTCTTTTTGGCCTTGTAGAAGCAAACAACCATGTTGTGAACTGCCTATGGAAAGAGTTGTGTGGCAAGGACCTCATGGTTGGTGGCCTCTAGGAGCTGAGAGTAATCCTTGGCCAACAGCCAGTCAAAACAAAATGGGGACTTAAGCTCTACAATGGCAAGGAACTAAATTCTGCCGACAGCTAGTGAGTTTGGTAGAGAAGTCCAAGTTTCAGATGAGATCGCAGCCCTGTAAACACCTTGATTTCAACCCAGTGAAATCCTGAACAGAGAATCCAGCTAAGCTGTTCCCAGACTTCTGATGCAGGAAAACCATAAGAAAGTAAATTTGTGTTGTTTTAAGCCACTGTACTTGTGATAATTCGTTACACAGCAATATATAACTAAGCCACAGCCCCAAGAGAGAGATGCCATTGAAAAAATGGGAGCTTTGTTTCCAGGGGCCACAGTTGGGACGAATGCATTATGACAAAAGAAACCAGCAACATCAGTGGGGAGGAGCAGGCTTCGAGTTGAAACAGATGCTCGTGGTCTTTCCCCAAAAATATGGTTTTTCAGTTCAGACTCTTGAACTGCCTCCAAACCAACCCAGCTCTGCTGGCTGCTTGACCCTGCAGTTGGCTGTCACATCCCAAGTATGCTGTTCACAATCACAAATGAATTGCACATTGATGGCACTATGCACTTGCCCTGCTTCCTGCTTCAGATTTTCAGCTGTAGCTAATTCCTCTTGCAACCTTCCTGGCCCTCTCTAGAGAGGTGGACTTGCACCCAGGGCCCCAGCTACTCAGGCAGCCCTATCCAGTTCACAAGCAGCTACATCAAGCCAGCCTGAGTCTCAGACACTGGCCCTTTCCCCCATCCCTCTAGTCCCCAGACTTGGGGCCAGCAGGACACACAGGCTAGCTCTCAGTGAATGCCAGAAAAGTAAAAAACATAGGGTAGAATTACACATGTGGGCTGGGGGTTTTCTTTCAATCTTGCTTTCTGCTGCTGTATTTCATGGTCACTGTGTTAGTCTACTCAGGCTTCCATAACAAAATACTACAGACTGCATGGTTTAAACAATAGAAATTTACTTCAGCACAGTTCTGGAGGCTAGAAAGTCCAAGATCAAGGTGCCAGCTAATTTGGTTCCTAGAAAGGACTCTCTTTCTAGCTTGTAGATGGCTGCCTTCTCACCACTGTCCTCACATGGCAGAGAGAGTGTGTGAAAGTTAAAAAGAAAGAGAAAGAGAGAGAGAGACAGAAAGCTCTGGGGTCACCTCATCTTATGAGTACACCAGCCTATAGGAGTAGGGCCCCATGCTTATGACCTCATTTAACATTTATTACCTCTACACAGGTCCTATCTCCAAATATAGTTGCATTGGTGGTTAGGGCTTCAACATATGAATTTTGGGTAGACACAAACATTTAGTCCACAACAGTCACCTTCTGCTGTGCTGCCAGCATTCACAAATACTGTTCCAGTATAGGTGGACAGGGTTACAGAGAGGTGGAGAAGTGGAGGCAAGAGCCATTTAGTCATGCCCTCAGAGGCTTGACCATCCTTACTTCCAATATTGGAAGGTGCTATGGTATAGTGGCAAGAGCATGGACTTTGGTGTTAGGCACCTGTTTCCTCTTATTGGTTGTGAGACCTTGGGAGAGTCATTTAAACTCTCTGAGCCTATCATCTGTCAATGAAGGTTATAATATATATTTTTCATGGGTGTTGTTAGAATTAAATGAAATAATGCCTGTAATAGCACCTATGAGCACCTAGCACATAGTGGGTATTCGATAAACATTAATGTTATTTCCCTTCTCTTAGCCCATTCCCCATACCATCCACCATCACCAGGTCCAATGCATGCTCTGGCTACTACAAACTGATCTCCTTGTTCTGGGTAGAAGACATCAATATTCAATATCCCTGAATTGGAGGCTGTGTAGGTAGAATTTCTAACAATGGCCCCAGGATTCCATATTCTCATTCCAAGAACCTGTAAGTGTGATGAGATATTGCTTCCATGGTTGTGTTATATTATATGGTCCAGTTGACCTTTATTTTTTTTTATTTTTTTTTTAATATTTTTTTAACGTTTATTTATTTTTGAGACAGAGAGAGACACAGCATGAATGGGGAAGGGTCACAGAGAGAGGGAGACACAGAATCTGAAACAGGCTCCAGGCTCTGAGCTGTCAGCTCAGAGCCCGACGCGGGGCTCGAACTCATGGACAGAGAGATCATGACCTGAGTTGAAGTCGGACGCTTAACCAACTGAGCCACCCAGGGGCCCCCCAGTTGACCTTTAAAAAAGGAGAGTCAATAGAATATTATTCAGCCTTAAAAAGAAGGAAATTCTGACACATGCTATAACCTTGAAGACATTATGCTAAGTGAAATAAGCCAGTCACAAAAAAACAAATATTGTGTAATTTCATTTATATGAAGTACTTAAAGGAGTCAAATTCACAGAGACAGAAAGTGAGATAGTGGTTTCCAGGGGCTGAGGGAAGAAGAAATGGGGCATCATTGTTTAATGGATATACAGTTTCAGTTTGAAATGATAAATAAGTTTTGTAGATGAATAGTGATGATGGTTGCACAATATAAATGTACACTGAATTGTACACTTAAAAATGGTTACAGCAATACATTTAATGTCATATTTATTTCACCACAATTTTTAAAAAGATGGGGTGCCTGGGTGACTCAGTCAGTTAAGCATCCAATTCTTGGTTTCACCTCAGGTCATGATCTCATGATTCAAGAGTTCGAGCCCTGCATCAGTGCAGACCCTACTTGGGATTCTCTCTCTCCTCTCTCTGCCCCTCCCCCACTCGTTTGCATGCACATGCTTGCTCTCTCTCTATCAAAATGAATAAACTTTTTTAAAAAGGAGATTTTCTAAATGGGCCTAATCTAATTACATGAACCCTTAAAAGCAGAGAACTTTATCTGATGGATGAAGAGGAAGGAAGAACAGAAAATCAAAGTTGACACACTGTGTCTGGTTTGAAGATGGAGTGGGGCAGAAAGAACTGCAGGTGACCTTTCTCAAAGCAGTGAGCAGCCCCCAGGTGACAGCCTGTAAAGGAATGGGACCTTAGACCTACAGCCACAAGGAAGTGGATTCTGCCAACAACATAAATCAATGTGGAAGTGGGTTCTTACTCCCAGCCTCCAGATAAGACTCCAGGCCAGCTGAAACCTTGATCTTGATCTTATGAGACCCTGAGCAGAAACCCAGTCAGCTCCTCCAAGCTTCCAGACCTACAGAACTGTGGGCTAATAACTGGGTGTTGTTTCAGGCTGCTAAGCTTGTATAAATGTGTGTAGCAGGCATAGAAAACTAATACAGAGGACTTGGGATTTTACTCATATGAAGAGGCTCCACCCCAGGCCCTAGGAGTTTGTTGCTCTAAGCTTTATCCATATAGATATTTATGCATGTACTATTCTACATATTTGCTGAGTGCCTCCTATGTGCCTGACACTGCTAGGCCTTAAGGATATGGCAGTAAGCACAGCTATGGAACTTCTAGTCTAGCCCAGGGGCGGTATTCTCTCCCTCTGGCCAAATCTGGAAGCAAACATTCTGCCCTGTTATCAGAATCCCCTTGGGCCCTCCCAGCACCTGAATGCTTGGTGCCATTCCTGAAAAGTTGTGATGGGAGTGTCAGAAAAGGGCATTGACAGAAAGGTATGGGCTGGGAAAATCTCTCTGAGGCCCAGAGACTGGGCACTGCAGTTCTGCTCCACACCATGCAGACATTGCTCAGGGATGTTTGTGGGGATTAGGCAGGGCTCTCAGCATCTTGGGAGAAACTGAGGCCCAAACAACTTAAACTGAAGATTCTACCTGGACTTCTGAAAGAGTAAGAGTAGCAAGGGGGGAGATGAAGTGAGTGTTATCTGGGGCCATTTTCAAGGTTCATAGTGGGTATTCGGAAAGGAGGCCCAGAGAGGAAACCACATGGTGGTAATATGCTTGGAGTACTGGGAAAATGGCTGGGAGCAGTGAAATATTGGAAAAAGATGGCAGGAGTACATTCGGGATATGGGCAAGAGCCCAGGCTTGACAAGCAAAAAGACTTGGAGTGGGATTCTAGGTGGAGAAGCCAAGGAGAAAGGGGCAACAGTGAAGAGACGCCCAGGTCTGGCCAAACTCAGGGCTTCCCTCAGCAACTAAGAGGCTGGGTGGGGCCTGGGCTTTGGACACCCAATCCCTCTTCCAAGCCCTCCTAGGCAAAGCTGGGGCCTAAACTTTGGGGGAAGTGCCAGGGGTGGGGCTGGGGACAGCTCAGCTCTCCAGCCCTTTAGCAGCCCTTCCTGACTCATTGGTAATCTGTTTATGTGTTTATTTACAAGATTGGTTTCTGCTTCAGTGAGGGGGAGATTGGCTCTATGCTCTCAGGCCCCCAGTTCTGAGTTAAACTCCCCTGCAGGGCAAGCTGCCTGATCCCTGTCCCATTTGGCTGACTTTCCCCTGCCTTCTCTGTTCCTTTGGCCCCTGACTGGTGGACAAGGAAGTTTTAGGGAGCTGCTCCTCTGGGACTGGCTAGGCCTCTGGTTCCCTACAGGCCTAGACATCTGGGGTGGGGGTGGAGCGGGTCTGGGCAGGAACTCAGGCTCCATAAGAACCCTGAGAAAATCACACTGAAATCCTGCCCAGGGAAATCTGCAGTTGTCCAACAAGAGCTTCACTTTAATACATGTGGTATTTTTGTGTGTGTGCATATTCAGACTGTAGCAGCTGCAGAGGGAGAGGCCTGTGAAGGGGGCAATGAGACTGGAGTGGGGTGACAGGGTGGGGAGAAGGTACAGACTGGATTGCCACCAAAGGCCAGAGCTTACTGTAGGGTGAAGAGGAGAGGTACAGGAAGTTGAGGTGTAAGAGAGGAAATCATCAGGAATGCAGGACTGTGTCTGAAGGAAGAGAGGAAGGGGAGGTGCAGTGGCAGCCAATGGGTGGAGTTAGAGCCTATTGGGATGGCACATGGTATATATAGATGATAGAGGCAGGGCAGAGGAGGGAGGGCATGAGAGAGCAACCCTTTTACTGTTGATGAATATTGTCTATTACCATAACTCAGCATGTGAAGTATTTTTCTATTGCAAAACTGGAGAGATAAAATTCTGGAAGGTCATTACCAAGGATAGGAGAGGGGCACCTGAATGAATCATCAGAGAAACCCTGAGGAAGTGGGTGGAGTTCATAACCTGAACTGGGAAAGACCTGATGATTCACTGAACTCAAGATCTGTCAATCCTTTCTCCTCTACCAACAGACTGAGAACTGGAGGCATTCCTCAGATAAGACACTGGATCTCTGTGAGTGCTGTAATAGGGGAAGGGGAGTGAGTTTTGAAACAGGAAGAGACAGGGAGTATGCTAGTGACCTTTGAAAGGGTCTGACCTGAGTTGTAGAACTAGAAAGGACCTCAGGATCATATGATCCAACCTCTTTATTTTACACTTAAGGAACTGGAGCTCGGAAAAGGAAAGTGATTTGGCCAGCATCACAAAGTTGTGTTAGTGAACTAGGTGGATAGATAAGCTTCAAAAAGAGGCCATATAGGCTACCAGAGAGAACAGCTTCGGGTATTAACCTAGATAGGGTCTGTAAATACTTGGTGCCACTGAACTGCTGCAAATACATAGTGCCATTTAACCACTCTTGTGCCAATTGTGAACATTGCTAATTGGTCATTGCACCCCAACTTCAGTGCTGACTCTACCTCAAAGTGCTTTTTTTTAACGAATTTTTAAAATTTTTACTTATTTATTTTGAGAGAGAGAGAGAGCAGGGAAGCAGCAGAGAGAGAGGGAGAGAGAGAATCCCAAGCAGCCTCCACACTGTCAGTGCAGAGCCCTACATGGGGCTAGATCTCACAACTGTGACATCATGACCTGAACCAAAATCAAGATTTGGATGTTTAACCGACTGAGCCACCCAGGCGCCCCTACCTCAAAGCCTTTCTTAATTGAGTACTCCAGGCAATGGATCAACACTGACATAGAAATGAAAACAGTTTATAATCTCAGTCCTGGAACAACAGCAGTGTGTCACAAAAGGGTAGAGTAGTCCCAATGTCTAGTCAGGTAAATATCATTATCTAATGCATTTTTGGTTGCAAGCAACAAAAGAGTTGCCCTCTGGAAGGGCAGGAATGAGGACAGCTCGGTAGACATTTATGGCCCTTCCTCATTAGAGCACTGCCATTTATGGGACTCAGCTCCAATGATTAGCTCCTATGCTTTGTCTCCCATTGCCAGTTTTAAATTCCAAAGTGAAGTTGATTGGACAACTTGGAACAGATTTTTAAACCTTGGAACCATAAGTGATGGAGAGAGGATGGGGTCATATAACATAGGGCTGACTTGACCACTGGGCCTGGGAATTGGGGCATTCCCAGAGATGCTTTCAGCTGCAATTAATAGAAAACACATCAAAAAGTGACTTAAGCTATGAGGGAAACTTATTGTTAATACAATGTCCAGGGATATGGAGTTCTGGGATTGGTTAATTCATCATCAAGGACACAGCATATTTCCATCTGTTAGCAAAAGGAGTGGGGAAATAGCTATTGGATAAATAATAAGCAGTGTCTGTCACAGGGGTGTTGTTGTAAGCCAAACCACCACTCCAAGGGGTGTCTACCCCAGATATGCTTCAGGTAAACCAAAAGGGACCAAGAGAAACAGGCTAGGGTGAAAGTGAAAGGGGGCTTTTCAGAGACCAGAGCCACAGAGGCTATGTAAAAGGAGTTACAGAAACACTCATGAGGTCTCCTGAAGTGCAAGAAAGACTTCTCTCGGGCTAGATGAGGAAGTGCCTTCATCACTCATGGGACCAGGAACCAGGTTATTTCTCTCAGGGGGCTGGGAAAACTACTCAGGACAAGGACAGACTTTCCCAGAATCAGGAGGCAATCTGGAAATGTTCCCCATATCATCCCCAAAAGCTAAATTAATAAAGCAGGTTCTGGAAAAGGCAGAGAATCCCACCAGCCCTAATGGTGGCACCAACCAAACTTTCCAGGCAATGAGTCTGAGTAGTGTGGTTGAGCATCCAACTGAGACAGGACTAAGGCCAAGAATAGGAATGGGGATTGAGTGCCCTATAAACTGTGCCAGCCAAGCCCATCAGCGGAAAGATCTGAGTTCCATTAGGAAAAGTAACCAATCTTTCTGTAAACTCATTTATTTCTGGAGTTTTATAATTTTAAAAAATTGTTGTGTTCCCCTCAGCTTCTGAGAAAAGTATCTTTTGAAAACCCCCATCTTTCCTCAGATCAGTTCAAGCAAAAAAGGCATTTGGCCACAGATAAATCATAACAGCTAGGAAGATTGTCAAACTCCTGAGCCACTTGAAATCTTGGGATGAGAGGATGAATTAGAGGTAGATGAAGAGGTGGCATTTCTATGAGGTTTAAAGGTCCTTCCTGGACTTTTCCCTCATAGAAAGGGGATACAGATGACTATTGTCTGCAGACAGGACATTATTGGAGGGTTTTGAGCCTGAATGCAGGATGAAGCTGGTGAGGATTCAGGTTGGGGCCCTTTTGAGGAAAGACTACCCTCAGAGAGGTTCAATTCTTTTCTATCTATCACCTTTCCCTCTGCTGTGACTGTATATGTGAAATTGTGCATGTTACCAAATCTCAGAGAGTCCCAATTTCCTCATTTTCAAGATGGAAATACCAGGTATGGATGCTGTGAGGATTAAATGAGATCACATATGAAGGGTTTAACATTCTTGGCTCAGAGCAGGTGATCAAAGACTCAGTAAAGTCAATAAGACATACTTTTTTCCTCCTTCAGTGTATGTCACCCTAATCTATCCAGATTGTGTGTCTTTGTGCCAGATACTGGACACTCTGCTAGAAGCTGGGTATTCAGAGATGAAATTATACAGTTCCTTCCCTCAAGTATCTTACAGTCTAGGGGATAACTAAGGAAATATCATTTATAATAAAGTCTCTAGAAAAGGTATACACATATAGGCTCACTGGGAAAATGGGGGAAGTAAGACCAAAGTCTACCTGAGAAATTCACAGAGGAGGTAGCATTTAATCTGGGCTCTGAAGAATGAGTAGAAATTCACTCAGTGTACAAGCATGGGGATAGTCTTCAAAGCAGAGAAAACAGCATGTACAAAAGATAGAGGTATGAGAGAGCATACCTAATTTAGTATTGCTGGAGCATTACCTATTACCATAGATAAAAAAAGGGCAAATTTTTCCATTAAGTGTTTTTTAATGTTTATTTATCCATTTTGAGAGAGAGACAGAGAGAGAGGAGCAGAGAGAGAGGGAGAGAGAATCCCAAGCAGGCTCTGTGTCATCAGTGCAGTCTGATGCAGGACTCGATCCCACAAACCGTGAGATCATGTCTTGAGCCAAAATCAGTTGGAGGCTTAACCGACTGAGCCACCCAGGTGCCCCTCTATTAAGTTTTTAATTTTAATTCCAGCAGAGTTAACAAACAGTGTTACATTAGTTTCAGGTGTACAATATAGTGATTCAACAATACCATACATCACTTGGTGCTCATCACAACAAGTGCCCTCCTTAATCTGCATCACCTTTTCACCCATCCCCCACCATCTCCCCTCTAGTTGCCATCAGTTTGTGCCCTATAGTTAAGAGTCTGTTGCATGTTTTGTCTCTCAAAGAAGGTAAATTTAATCCTATAGCCCAGGGCATCTTACTAAAGAATTTTGAGCGGGAAAGTGGCTTATCACATTAGCAGTGATATTTAAGATGATTCCAAGGAATAGTGAAATTAGAAGTTAGGTGAAAAATTACTATTCTTGGCAAAATGGGACCTTAACTGGAGCATTGGCAAATGGAGATGAAGAAGAAGAGGTGAATTGGAGAGTTAGTGAAAAGACAGTACCTTTAGAACTTGGTGATGAATTAGATGTGAAGAATGAAAGAGGAAAGGAGTCTAGTGTTTGGTATATGGGAAACTGGATAGATTAGGGTGACATGTACCGGGATAGGCAGCACAAGAGGAAGTGGGAATGCAGTAAGGGGCAGGAAAGAGATAATGAGTTCCATTCTGAAATGTTAGGCTGAAGAACCTGTGAGATGTCCAGATAGAGATGGGCAGGACAGAAACCCGAGCTGGAAATGGAAATTTAGAAAATGCCAGCAATAATTAAGAGGAGAAGAGAAACAACAACATTAAAAAGGTAGATCAAGGCCCTTTGAAATACAGACTGATGGTTCTTCAAAAGGTTAAATGTAGAGTTACCATTTGACCCAGCAATTCTGCTCCTAGCTATATACTCAAGAGAAATGATATCACATGTTCACACAAAAACTTGTACATGAAAGCTCATAGCAGTAGTATTCACAATAGCCAAAAGTTGGAAACAATTTAAATGTCCCTCACTGAATGAATGGATAAATAATTGTGGCATATTCATACAATAGAATATTAATCGGCCAAAATAAAAGGAGCTAAGTACTGACACATGCTACAATAGGGATGCTAAGAAGCTAGACACAATTATGCTAGACACAAAAAACCACATATTGTATCATTCTATTTATATGAAATGTCTGGAATAGGCAAATACAGTGAGACAGAAAGTAGATTAGTGGTTGCCTAGGGCTGGTGAGGATTAAGAAATTGGGGGGTGATGGCTAGGGGGTATGGGGTTTCTTTTTGTAATAATGAAAATGTCCTGGAATTAGATAGTGGTGAAGATTGCACAACTTGGCATATACACTAAAAACCAATGGATTGCAAAAACAAACAAAACAAAACAAAACAAAAACCCACTGAATTGTATTGTCACATGGGTGACTTGTATGGTATATGAACTATATCTCAATAAAACTGTTGCTAATGTTTTTTTAAAGATGGGCACAGAAAGAAAGGCCCTCAGAGGAAATTGTTTTTTAAAAAAATGTCTAAGGGGCACCTGGGTGACTCAGTCAGTTGAGCATCGACTCTTGGTTTTGGCTCAGGTCATGATCTCGTGGTCCATGAGTTCAAGCCCTGCATCAGGCTCTGTGCTGACTATGCGGAGCCTGCTTGGGATTCTCTCTCTCCCTCTCTCTCTGCCCCTCCCCCTTTCACTCTCTCTGTCAAAATAAATAAATAAAAACTTAAAATATATTTTTAAAAAATGTCCAAGAGGTAGGATAATCCAGAGCAAGTGCCAGGAAAATAAGAAAATAAGAGCAGGTCAAGAGAGTGTTCCAAAACAGGGGTCAAATGCCATGGACAAGCCATGTAAGATCACAACCACCTTTTTTCTTCCCTCTTTTATTCTCCTGTCTGGATAAAGAGATATATTCACTGTGGTCTCTATAAGGCAGGAGGATCAGGGCCCTCTCATACTGTAGGGGAGGACCTGTACTTATGCAAAAGCCTAGGAATGTATGAACAAAACAGAAGCTTGTTTAGATAAAGGCCACAATCAAATGAAAAGAAAGGACAAGATCCCTACTGATAAGAAAATTAGGATAATCATCCAGTCTCTTCCAAGTGACCAGTTTTTTCCTGGAAGAAAGACGAATTTTGTCAGATGCTGTTCCCACAAAGCTAAATGTCAGTGGGATATGGTATGATGAGGTAGAATGGCCCTTGAATATTTTTTACTTTGGCAAAGTTATCATCAAAGAGCACTGAATAAGTCATTTTCTATGCACAACTACATGAAGTGCATCTTTTGCCTTCAATTCTTCCTTGAAAAGAGTTTATAATCCAAATTGATGAAGGACATGTGTACACTGGACCATGTGTTCCATCAATAAAAAGATCACTTGTCATTCATTTCCAAATGTCCAGCATCCCACAGAGGACCGGACACAATATAGATGTTCAGCAAGGATATCTTAACTGACCAATTGACTGACTGAATAGGTAAATGAAACATAGATGAATGAAGCAAATGGATATACATTGACAAAATAGCAACATGTTTAAAAGTTGGGAGATAGGAGAAATTAAATTCCTATGGTAGAGGGGTAAGGAAGTGAGGGGAGATAATGAAAGTCCCAGGTGTAGTTGAGGAGAGCCTAGTTTGCCTTGCCAATCAGACTAGGCAGGTAAAATTCCTGACTGGAGCTGACCTAATCTGAGACAGCAGGGAGAAGTGGACCTGGTGGGGAGCAGAGAGGCATGTGCAGTCCACAGGCACTCCAATTCCAACTTTTGAAAGCATTATGCCTGACAAATAATATGGCCTAAGGGCCATATTTTGTAACCTTTGGGGAGGATTCTTAAGAAGAGGTGGTAGTCAGAAATGTTTGAATGATGGAAACCAGCAAGCTCATAAGTTGCAGGGAGTATGAATTCCAGGGTTAAGTTGGGGAAGATTGCTCAGAGGAAGGAGAATTTGAGTTAAGGACACTGAGAAGCCAACCAAGGGAGAAAGAAGAGATTGAAAAAATGAGGTTAGCTGGAGCTACCTGATAAGAGACAAAGTTCCAGTAAAAGAACAGTGAGAAGCCACCCCAGGAGAAAGAGGCAGAATTTATCACTCCCTCCACTGGACTCTGATAGCACTTACAGAATAATATCACAATTATTTGCTGAGATGCTTGTCTTACCAGAGACTTAGCACAGGGTCTTCATCTGACTGTTCCAAGCATGTGCTTGGATGCTCTGACAATGCTTGCAGACTGAAAGAACAATTGGATAAATGGATGACTAGATGAGAAGAAATGGTGTATTTAATGTGATAGTTTGGGAAACTATCCAGAAGAAGAAAAAGCTCTTTGTGTAAGGATATTTGTTGCAGCATTGTGTATAATAGTGAAAAATTGAAAATACTTAACTAAATGATGGTGCATCCACTCAATGGAATATTATGTGGCCATCAAAATGATAATTATGGGGGCGCCTGGGTGGCGCAGTCGGTTAAGCGTCCGACTTCAGCCAGGTCACGATCTCGCGGTCCGTGAGTTCGAGCCCCGCGTCAGGCTCTGGGCTGATGGCTCAGAGCCTGGAGCCTGTTTCCGATTCTGTGTCTCCTTCTCTCTCTGCCCCTCCCCCGTTCATGCTCTGTCTCTCTCTGTCCCAAAAATAAATAAAAAACGTTGAAAAAAAATTTTAAAAAATAAATAAATAAAATAAAATGATAATTATGAAGATGCTATAGCAACACAGCAAATGATTATGATATAGTAATGCTAAGTGACACAAGCAGAGTATGAAATTGCATCTATGCCATGATTACAAGTATGTAAAAATGATGTATGCATATGGCCAAGCTCTGGAGAGGAAAGCATAAAAAATAAAAACATGACTCACTGGGTGGCAGGATTATCAGTGAATTATTTTTTTCTTTTCTTTTGATTTATGTTAATGTCATTTATGCCATTACAAAGAATAAAATAAAGTTGATAGTTGGGAAACAAACTAAACCATGACCTTGCAAATTGGACAGAGAGGGCAGACACCAGAAATGAGAATCCCCACAAAATGATGTTGCTGAGTTGAAAGAAGGCTGAGGCTGAGGCTGCTGGATAGAACAGAAGGGATGAGTTTGGGAGGTGTATATTGTAATTGTCTGCCTGCTCCAATGTCTGCAAATCTGGCCTACGCAGGTTGTACCTGTTCTGGAATCAAGAAATCAGGGAATTTGAAATCAGAAAACCAAAGTTCTACTGCTTTCTAACTGTATGATCTTTTGGGCAAGTTTATTAATCTCTCTGAGCCTCAGTTTGATAAACTGTAAAATGGACCTAGGAATTGTTAACTCACAGGATTGTCATGAGGATTAAGTTGAAGAGAATGCATATGAAAGTCCTTTGTAAATGACAAGGCCTACACAGCCATAAAGAGTTGTTATTACTGTTATCTGTCATTTAGTTATTATTGTCTCCCAACTTGGCCTGAAATTCCATCCATTAGAGATTTATTTATTTATCACTAGCAAACACTTCTGGAAGAATTGGAAAGAGGGGGTATCATTCATTCAAGAGTCAATATAGACTAGTCCAGTGGGTCTCAACTCTGGCTGCTATTAGAATCCCATGGGGGCAGGTTTTTTTTTTAATTGATTCCCAGGCCCCACATCTAACAGAGTCTCTAGAGGTGAAACCCAGATAGGAGTGTCTTTTTAAAGCTCCTAATATGCAGTTGGGATTGAGATCTACTGGCAAATGGGCCCTGACCAGACAGCCTGACTTCAGATTTCAGTTTAAATCTTGTCTCTTCCACTTACTGTGTGACCTGGGAGTAGTTATATAATCTCTATAAACCTTACTTCCTTTATCTTTAAACAACAATTGTACCTCATTATGGTTGTTCTGAGGATTCAATGAGTTAATACCTGTGAACCACATTAGCACAATGCCTGGCACACAGTAAGTGCTTTGAAGTGTTAGCTAATTTTGTTGTGCTTTGTAGGCTCTGCTCCAAGTTCATCCTGAAGAACAACTCTTGACCTTTATCAGGGAGAAGAGAAGGTGCAGCATGGAGACTGCTTTATCCTCAGTCTTTGTCTGACTTTCTTTTTTAAATATTTATTTATTTTTGAGAGAGAGAGAGAGAGAGAGAGACAGAACACGAGCAGGGGAGGGGCAGAGAGAGAGGGAGACAGAATCTGAAGCAGGCTCCAGGGTCTGCGCTGTTAACACAGAGCCCAACATGGGGCTTGAACCCACGAACTGAGAGATCATGACCTGAGCCGAAGTCAGACGCCCAACTGACTGAGGCACCCAGGTGCCCCCCCTCTGACTTTCTAACACCAGTCTCTCTTGGCTCAGATGTTCTGACACCTGGGGTTTGGGTCCCTGGCAAATGACTTTCACAGCTGGCCCTCCTTAATGAAAATTGGCTTCCCCTGGAGATCTCACATTCCCATTTTTTATCAGCATCCAGGCCTATGGTGCACTATGGACTAGTCTTGGTTGATTGAATAACAAGCAACAAAGACTGTCAGGGCAGATCCCACCTACCCATTTTCACCTAAGCCTTGCTGTGTCACGTCCCATGCAACTCAAATCTTGCTTCTGAAGCATTTCTGAAAAGAAAAACTGCCAGATTTGTATACTCTCTTTCTGCAACAGAAGACAGAGCTCAGACAATTGACCGAGATTTCTCACCTAATGGGAAAGTGAGAGGGTAGTAGAAAGAGGCTGGGCATCTGTCTTCACTGTGTATAATCTCTCTTGGTGACAGAGTATCTGCAATAACTAAACATCCCTGAACATGTTTTGTACTCTGTGTTAATTTCCTGTTGTTGCTATAACAAATTACCACAAACTTAGTTATTTAGAACAACACACATTTATTTTGTTCACATATCTATAGGTCAGAAGTCCAAACTCAGTCTCCCTGGGCCAAAAGTCAGGTGTCAGTTGAATCATGCTCTGTCTGGAGGCTCTAGGGAAGAATACAGTTCTTTCCTTTTCCAGTTCTGGTGCTGCCAGCACCTCTTGGCTTATGATTGCATCACCCCAATCTCTACCTCCTTGGTCACATGGCCTTGTCAACATTTTCTCTGATTCCCACTTATAAGGATACATGTGATTGCATTTAGAGCCCACCCAGATAGTCCAGGATAATCTCCCCATGTCAAAATCCTTAACTTAATCACATCTGCCTAAACTAACATTGCAATAATAGTTTCAGGGGATTCAGATGTGGATCTCTTTTAGGGGCCATTATTCAACCTACTACACACTCCAGGGTGTTTTCTCCTTTAATTCCCCTCAAGTCCTCTGCCATTCCCTTCTACCTGAGAAATGAAGCCATTCAAGCTTTATGGATTTTGTCTGTGTCTTTTCTGTATGTGTTTATGGTCTATTTGCTGTCTGTTATTTGTTTGAATGGCCATTGCAGGGCCTGAGCACTCAGTGGTCTGGGAATTCAAGCATTTTTATGAGAAATTCCCTTTCTTTGGCTGTATGGATCTGTGTCTCATGGGGGCAGAACTTGAAGGGTTGAATGGTTTGTTTCTCTGGAGAGACTGGAAAATTGCTGGCCTGGCACTTCCTGTCCCTTCCTGAGGCCCATGCCATATCTTTTTGATTCAGCTCCTTCCTATTAATAACCACTTTGAGGCATAGCCCACTCTGTGCCATAAACTAAGGTTGCTGTGCTGGGGAGATGATAGATAGATAGATAGATAGAGATAGCTATTAACAGGGGGGAGAGAGAGAGAGAGAGAGAGAGAGTAAACATGATTCCAATGTAGCACGCTGAGTGCGATACCAGGAATCCTAAGGTATTATAACCCCACAGAGGAGAGGCCCTGATCCAGATGGGAGGTGGGGGCAGGTGATCAAATATGCCTTAGCTGCCTCAACTATAATGGCTATCTCACCATGATTCTCCCCGTCCCAAGATGCTCCAGGATGTAGTAGAGGTATAGTAGTTAGTACACTTGAAGGGAAGTACTGGCTTTCTCATTAGATTGTTGCATGACTTTGCCAGGTTACTCTATACTGTGAGCCTCAGTTTCCTCTTGTACTAAAATTGATAGGGGAGGGCTTAATCATAATGGCTATATTCGCAGGCTGCTGTGAGGATTCAGTGAACAGTACATGTGAAGGGCTTTATAAAATATAAAGAATCATAACCTGTTCTAGTTGTTATTCTTAGTTCACCACTTACCTTCCTTACCCATTCTCCAGCTTCCTTCAGGCTATTTCATGCAAATCTTTTGTTTTAGCTAATTCAATCCTGATTCTTTCATTGTTTCGTGACTCATTCCTGGCTCTACACACACCAGAGAACAATTTGTTTCTCACCTATCTTTCTGCTTTCAATCAATCTCTTGCCAGTTATACATTAACATTTGCAAACAACCACATTTATAGAGAAGCCCACTACTTCCAATGAAGTTATCACCCTTCCAAGTTTATGCCTAGTCTAAGTGAAAATTTACTATTGAGTTCCAGCCACTCATGCAGTCAACCAATACTTATTGAGCACCTACTCTGTACCAGGTACTGTATTAAGCACTAGGGGTACAGATGAGAATAAATAAGACACTCATGGTCACTGGCCTCAGGGAGCTTATAGGCTAGTGAGGGAGTCAGGCACAAAAACAAATGATTTAAGTGTAGTGTGAAGGTACCATTAGAAGAAAGCACAAGTTTTGTGGGAGCAAATAAAAAGGCAGCAGAACACAGACTCAATGGGTAGGGGCAAGAGAGGGGAGAAAGAGAAAGCATTTTTGAAGTAGAGGGAATGGCATCTATTCTGGAGGAACTGAAAGAAGTTTAGTGTGGCAGGAGTGTGGAGTGTGAGGAGGGGGCTGGTGGGTGGTGACCAACTGAGGATGGGGGGAAGAGAGCGGCAGCAGCCTCATTGTACTGGTCCATATTCAAAGCCATATTTTGACTTTGCTTCCAGGGAAATTCCACTGAGGAATTTTCAAGGTTACATATCATATCTACATTTAAAAATCCCTTTCACTGTTTTATAGGGAACAGATTGAAGGGAAGCAAAAATTGGGTGCAAGTGGACCAGTTAGGAGGCCCATGCAGGGATCCAGATGAAAGAATATGATGACCCAAATAGGGTGATGGCAGTAGGCAAAGAGCAAGTTAGAGCAATGCAAGAGAGATTTAGGTGGTAGGATCAACAGGATCTGCTTGGTAATTGATTAGATATTGAAGCTAAGGGGGAGGAAGGAGTCAGAGTTCCCAGATTTTTAAGCTAGTCACCTGGGTCCACAACAATGCCATGCACTGGGATAGGGAGCACTGGAGGAGGGGAAGGTGCAAAGTGGAAAAAATAGTTAATTGAGTTTTGGACGTGTTGATTTTAAAGTGTCTACCAATCATTCAAACAAATTTGTGAATGTACAGAACTAAACATCAGGCAAGAATGTTGTCGCATCCACCGAATAGGGCTGATCATTGAATCCATGCAGGTGAATGGGATGGCCCAGGAGCAAAATGAGAGAGAAATGAGGAAAGGGAGAGAAAGAGAAATGAGGAAAGGGGCTGAGGACAGAGCCTTCAGGAACCCCAGCCTTTAACAAATGAGGCAAGGAATAAGAAAATAGAAACTGCCTCATAGTAAATGCATAATAAATGTTGCTGTATGAATGAAAGGAGACTGAGAAGAATAGGCTAGAGATAACTAACCCTCTTTGGGATGGGGAAAAAGAGAGATGAGACTTCAGAAAGGAGGTCAGACCTGAGCTAAATCATGAAGAATGACAAGGAGTTCACCAGGAAGACAAGGGAGAAAAAATTCATTTCAAGAAGAATAAAGAGCATGTTCAAAGGTTCAAAAACATAAAAAATCATGGCCTTTGCAAATGGATTCCTCCAGATTCCGCTTGTATCTTTTCCCCTTCTGGTCTGGCTGTGTATCTTTAATAAATCTTAACATCCTTAATAAATCCCTGTAATAAATCTTAGCCATGAGTGTGGGAAAAAAAGTCATGGTGTACTTAGTGAAGATTTTCTAATTTACCGTATAGGTGTCTCAGTTTCCTTTTAGACCTGTATTCATGGCTCTTTCCGTAACCAACGGGGCCTGGATTCAAGACAGTCAATACCTTTCTGGCTGTGCCCCAGCTGAATGGTAGGGATTGTTTAGAATGATATGCTGAAAAGGAGTCTGAGGCTGCACGTGGACTCAGCGGTAGAATGCCATGATTGATTAGTGATGTCTGCCATGCATGACGGAGAAAGGAGTTGTAGTACATGTGCCCTGTGTTTGTCATGCTGGCCTAGACTTTTCCCTTTTGCTTTCACCTCTACTTAACCATCTGAACCCTTGTGTGAGAGGATAGGTTCTCATGAATCATGAATTGGCAACTCTCCACTCCAAAAGAATACGGTCTTCATGAGAGAATAAATATTGCTGAGAATATACCCAGTGATCAAACATTGGCTGAGTATGTACTATATGCCAGGAGCTAAAGCTGGCTCCTAGGGGTTCCATATAGAATACATAATTGCTCACTTAGCCTCGGCTTCATTGTGTTGAACCAATGGAGTAAATCCTAGATTTGGGGCTCCGTGTTGGAAGAAAGAATGGCTATCTTTATTCCCAGATCATGAGCAATGTTCAGATTTAACTTTAAGGTACTAGCATGCAGTAAGAGTCTGTTTATTGTGATCTAGTTCTAGGTTTTACCTTAGCTTATGCTGTGGTTACTGGTCCAGTGAGCACAGGAAAAAGAGCTGCTTGCTCTTACAAAGACTTGTAAATCATATAAGCATAGTCAGCACAGTCTAGCATACTTTTTTCACAGAGAAACTCCTCAGAGCATCTTTTTTTACACTGCACCCCTCATCTTTTCTATTCTTGCATAAACCTCTGTAGTGGTTCTTAAACTCACTGCAGGACTGTTCTGGGTATTGTGTGGTAAACGTCTTGTTATATTATGGACCTGAAGTGGGTAATAAAAAGGGCTCACCTGAATCCTTATAGAAGGCTCCAGGGCCAGTTATGGGGACTCAAGGATGGCAATCATTTCTCTCCCAAAAACTGGCTATGAAATAGGTAATTGCAGCGGGTCAAACAGCTGAATTGAAAGTGTGAACCCTTTCAAGGCCTGGGAAATTTGAAACAAGAGTGAAGTTTTTGGCAGCTGATAGCTAGAAATTCCAGGTGGGGGGATGGAAGTGAGATAGATTAAGGGCTGGGAAATTCAGAGGGCCTCATGACCAAGAAACAGGTAGTGTGTGTGGTGGAAGGAAAGGAAAAGGTGAATCTCCCTGCCAAGCCACAGCAGCTCATCAGTGCATTTTGGTTACCTGGGTGTACAGAGAGCTGTTGTTGATTGGAAGATGTTGTGCATGGGAAACGTGTGGAGGCAGGGAAAAAGTCTTGAGAACCACTGGCCTAAACAGTAAATCTATCTTAAGGGAGAGGGTGTGGGGACTCCATAAAGAAAGCTTTCACTGCTTTTACCGGGATTGTGGAATTCAAAACCTGTAGTGTAGAAACCTGACTGTGCTTTCTATTTTCTTTAATTATTTTCTGCTTTCTCTCAGGCTTTAGTAAAATTCCTTCAGGTAATGTAAGCTATGCTAAGGAAAACCAGAAAATGAGGGATTTTTTCAGTGTGGGCTTGATTATTAAAGGAAGAATGGAAAACTTCAGAGAGTTGGGGATCATGCCTTTACTCTTTCATTCATTCATTCATGAAATAATTAAGTACTTGCATGTGCTAGGCACTGTGCTAGGTGCTAAAGATTCAAAGAGGACTAAGACACATCAAGAAACTTCAATTCTAATAGATTAGATGTTCACATAAACAAGTAGGTGTACTAAACGATTAAAAATAGTACAGAGAGGGGTGCCTGGGTGGCTCAGTTGGTTAAGCCTCCGACTTCGGATCAGGTCCTGATCTCATGGTTTGAGAGTTTGAGCCCCGCGTCGGGCTCTGTCCTGACAGCTCAGAGCCTGGTTCCTGCTTCAGATTCTGTGTCTCCCTCTCTCTCTACCCCTCCCCTGCTCATGCTCCGTCTCTCTCTCTCTCAAAAATAAATAAATGTTTAAAAAAATCAAATCGGGGCGCCTGGGTGGCTCAGTTGGTTGAGCGTCCAACTTCGGCTCAGGTCATGATCTCACAGTTTGTGAGTTCAAGCCCCGCGTCAGGCTCTGTGCTGATAGAGCCTGCTTTGGATTCTGTGTCTCCTTCTCTCTCTGCCCCTCCCCGACTTGTGCTCTGTCTCTCTCTATCAAAAATAAATAAATGTAATAAAAAAAATTTTTAATCAAATCAAATCAAATCAAAATAGTTCAGAGATATAGTCAGAGTAGAGGATGGTGTAACAGTTAAGTAAGGCTACTTGTTGTAACATATGAATTTCCAAATATAAGGTACTTACAACAGAAATGTATTTCTTGCCTACATCAAAGTTTGTGGGCCAACTTGGGAAGGAAATCTCCACTCCTCAAAGTCATTTAGAGATCCAGGCCTGTTCCATCTTCCACTGAAGATCACTAAGCATCACCTAGGTGGCATATGGTGAGAGCCAGAGTGGAGAAGACATACCTTTTTATAACCATTTTGTCCCATAAGTGACACAGCATGTGGCCATGTGGCCCCGTATATGCAAGAAAACCAAGAGATTCAATGTAGTGATATGCTGAGGAGGATATTTGAAAACAGGGTTCAGTGACTATGTAGTTAGCCTGTCTCAGATGGAATGGTCCATTCTACCTGGAAGGGGTGAGAAAGCCTTTATAGAGGAGATGATCCTTGGTGGAATATCTAAAGAGAAATGAGTGCCAACTATTAGAGTGAAATAATGCTGTGGGAAAAATAAAACCCCAAAGGATGAAGTTAGAGTTTGCTATAATAGCCATATCTTCCCATCTGGAAAGTCTCTTTCCAGAACTCATTTGACTTAAATCATTTAGCTCTCCCCTACTACCCACCCACCTTCTTCTTTCCTACTCATCCTGAAAATCTCAATTTAAATTTCACTTCTTCTGGTAGAGTCATATCTGATCAGTAGACTGGGGAAGGTTCTCCTGCTAGGTGGCCCCATAGTGTCTGCTGTTTTTGTTGTAACTATTTAAATGTCTATCTTTATTCTTATACTCTAAGTACCATAAGGACAGGGACTATGTCTGGTTTTAATCACCATTGTTATCTCTAGTGAATAGCACTACGTCTGTCACATAGCAGGTCTTTGATAAGTATTTGTTGAATGAATGAATCTGCCTTCCAAAAGCATCTCTTATAACACTTCCCTCAGTCATTTATGTGGTTGATCAGTCAACAGATATCAGTCCTCATTAAGTGCTAGATATTCTTTTCTACACTGGAGTTAGTAATGAATGAAATACTATCCTTTTTGTTTGATCATGGTAGCCTGTATCCCCATTCCTTTGAGAGAATGGTAGGGCAGCCAACTCATCCTGGTTTGCCCAGGAGTTTCCTAGTTCTAGTGCTAAAAGTGACATATCCCAGGGTCCCCCACCCTAATTCCCAGTCCTGAGCAATCTGGAACAGTTGATCACTCTACAGTATTGTCTGTTTCTTATCTCCATCCCAGATATCTAGCATTATATCTGGAACATGGTAAATTTTCAATGAATATTTATTGAGTGTAGGTGGGTAGGTTAGTGGATGGATGTGGACTTGGATGGATGAATATGCTTGTTTTGGGAACTTTTCAGTATCTGGAGGAAAAGAAAAGAGATACCTAGAGATCTCAGAATACTCAAGAAAGGTCTACATCAGAGGGCTGGGAGGGCAAGGGCAGCCTTCCAGAAGTTTCTCTTCTTTGGCCACTTGTCTGAGACTCATCTGAATTTTTCTAAAGACCCAGAGGTGGGGAAAGATTGGCCTCTGAAGGAAACTCCCAGCTAGGATGATGGGTATTAAGGTGATTTGGCACAGGAAGTCCTCATTTTGCTTTGCAAGTCACTGGGATTAATATCCCCTGGTGACATCCTCAGAGGAGGTCAAGGTATAAATATTTTCAAGACCTTACTTTGGAGGGAAAGTCCAACAAGCTTTGAGGCTATTGTGTAGAGGAGAGATGTAGAGAGGTAAGAAAATAACTAGAACTTTTGGGGCACCTGGGTGGCTCACTTGGTTAAGCATCCAACTTTGGCTCAGGCCATGATCTCATGGTTCCTGGGTTTAAGCCCCACATCAGGCTTTGCCCTGACAGTGTGGAGCCTGCCTGGGATTCTCTCTCTCTCTCCTTCTCTCTGTGCCCCTCCTCCCCGTCTCAAAATAAATAAATAAACTTTAAAAAAAGAAAGAAAATAGCTAAAACTTTATAATTGTAGTTAATTATATTTTCAAAATAATTTCATGGATTTAATACAGCTAAACAATTACATTTACTTTTTTCCTGCTCAGATTCCTGGTGGAGATGTTCAAATTTTTCAAATCATTATTTAAAATTTTTTTAATGTTTATTTTTGAGAGAGATAGTGCACAAGCCAGGGGATGGGCAGAGACAGAGAGGGAGACACAGAATCTGAAGCAGGCTCCAGGCTCTGAGCTTTCAGCACAGAGCCCAACGTGGGGCTCAAACCAGGAATGGTGAGATCATGACCTGAGCCAAAGTCAGACTGAGCCACCCAGGCTCCCCTCAAATCATTATTTTAAGGACATTATGGTAGCTGTCTATTCTTAGAAACCCATTCTCTTCTGTCTGCTAGAATGCCCCTCAGCCCCAGTTTCACCCTTGTTCCTCAAAAATGAGTCACTATGGAGAAGTCCCTTTGGGTCCCTCCTAGCACTCAGAGTACTCTGTTAATACCTTTTATGGCAGGTATCCTTGAATAGCACTGTGAGTTATAAATGCCTACTCTTCTCATTAGATGGGCACAGCCTTTAGTACAGATATAGATGAAAATAGCTTTAGTGTTTCCTTCTGTAAAAAGATAACATTATTTATCTCATAGGGTTTTGCAAAGATTAAATAAGATAACATAAGAAATCTTCTTCACACTGCCGAGCACAGTTTTTGACAAATGATAGTTGCCTCCTTTTCCCCCTTCTTTGAGGAAGGAACTGTGTATTATATATTTATTTCTGTGTCTCTAACACAAGGCTTGGCACACAGTGGGACTCAAATGTTTACCAAGTTGAACTGTCAAAGAACCATGGTCTCATTGGAAGATGATAATAAACAAAGGATGCATAACAATGACATGGTGTAAAAATATGGTAAACAGAAAGTGGAGGCTAGCACAAAACCATTCACAAAGTTAACTGTGAGCTGTATCCAACTCATCAATTTCTGTCTTTACTGATTCAGTACTATGGCTTTTATTCACTTTTTGTTCACATTGTACTACTGGCATACTTGCATCTTAGCAATTATCATATTATAATAAAATCATATATTTATACTTTGTCTTCCCAACTGAATTATAAATTCCTTGAGTTCAGAGACTGTGCCTTATGCATTACATTTTTGTATCTTCTGTACCTAAAATAAGCACCCATTTGCTTTCTTTTTTTTTTTTTTAACAGTTGAGCTAGTTTACCTTACCTTGACATAGGTACCTTCGGTGAGAAACTTCTCCCTAATATGCATTTTATCTTTTCAACTGAATTGAAAGTTCATTCAAGGTTGGAAGCCATGTTTCCCCTATAAGGCCCAGCACAGGGTCAGACCCATGGTGGGTGCTAATTGCATATTTAATTGACCAATGCATATTCTCTTAAAATAGGGAGATGTCATTCCACATCATAAAGAACATTTCTGTATGAACTTAAGATATACAAGGTTCTGATATGGTCCATTAATATCACGCCATATCAGATAAAATTTGATTTTAGTACAACCAAAGAACAAATACAGTGTTCTTTCTTCCGAGAAAAGAAAAAGAAAATGATTTTACTGTTTTTATAAAAATAAAAAAGCAATAGATAGCCCCAAATTCTACCATCCATAAATAATCAGCGTTAATATTTAGTGAGCATTATTTCAGACCTCTCTCTATGTATGCACATATTCAGAAAAGAGATGGATGGATGACTAGATAAAAAAGATTTTATGAAAATAGGATCATAGTGTGCAGACCAGTTTTATTAAAAATATTCAATCTAATTTTATTTGAATTCAACAGAAGACTAAAATGAAACCAAAGAAATTGCTAACTTTTGGATAAATATTATTTCACCTCAAGAGATATTGACTTCACACTAGGGAAGATAAGATTATCACTGGTATACCTCCTCTCATCTCCTCTCCCCCAGCCTCCAGATTTTTATTAGTTATATCATTGCTCTGTCAGTGTTATTAACTGTTACATGCTGCTTTGTCACCAGCATCAAGTCTGTTATTTAGGGGACGTATATGTACTACAAACATTTAATTAAAGGAATTAATTGCTCCATCTGTATTCTTCTATCATGGTTTATCTGTTCCCAGATTTTCTTTAAGTTTGTTTATTTATTTTTAATTTTTTGAGGAACCTCCACACTGTTTTCCAGAGAGGCTGCACCAGTTTGCAGTCCCACCGACAGTGCAAGAGGGTTCCCGTTTCTCCACATCCTCTCCAGCATCTATAGTCTCCTAATTTGTTCATTTTAGCCATTCTGACTGTTTATAGCAGCACTTTCAACAGTAGCCAAATTATGGAAAGAGCCTAAATGTCCATCAACTGATGAATGGATAAGAAATTGTGGTTTATATATACAATGGAATACTACTTGGCAATGAAAAAGAATGAGAAAGAATGAAATATGGCCTTTTATAGCAATGTGGATAGAACTGGAGAGTGTTATGCTAAGTGAAATAAGTCATACAGAGAAAAACAGATACCATATGTTTTCACTCTTATATGGATCCTGAGAAACTTAACAGAAGACCATGGGGGAGGGAAAGGGAAAAAAAAGTTAGACAGGGAGGGAGCCAAACCATAAGAGACTCTTAAAGACAGAATAAACTGAGGGTTGATGGGGAGAGGGAGAGAGGGGAAAGTGGGTGGTGGGAATTGAGGAGGGCACCTGTTGGGTTGAGCACTGGGTGTTGTATGGAAACAAATTTGACAATAAATTTCATATTTAAATTTTTTTTAATGTTTATTTATTTTTGAGACAGAGAGAGAGCATGAACAGGGGAGGGTCAGAGAGAGGGAGACACAGAATCTGAAACAGGCTCCAGGCTCTGAGCTGTCAGCACAGAGCCCGACGCGGGGCTCAAACTCATGGACTGCAAGATCATGACCTGAGCAGAAGTCGGCCGTTTAACCAACTGAGCCACCCAGGCGCCCCATTAAATTTCATATTTTAAAAAAGTTTATTTATTTATTTTGAGAGAGACATAGTGAGTGGAGGAGGGGCAGAGAGAGAGGGAGAGAGAGAGAGAATCCCAAGCAGTCTTCTTGCTGGCAGCACAGAGCCCAATGTGGGGCTCAAACCCACAAAACTGTGAAATCATGACCTGAGCCAAAACCAAGATTTGGACACTTAACTGACTGAGCCACCCAGGCACCCCTGTTCCCAGATTTTTTAATTTGATTTTTTTCTCTTCATTGGCTGGATTTTGTAGAAGGTTTTATGAATGCTGTATTCCTTGGGGCACCTGGGTGGCTCAGTTGGTTAAGCATCCTATTTCAGCTCAGGTCATGATCTCACCTTTAGTGAGTTTGAGCCCCACCTCAGGCTCTGTGCTGACAGCTCAGAGCCTGGAGCCTGGAGCGTGCTTCGAATACTGTGTCTCCCTCTCTCTCTGCCCCTCCCCCACACATATTCTGTCTCTCTCTCTGTCTCAAAAATATATAAACATGAATGCTGTATTCCCCAAATGCTACATGTTGCCTTTTTATTTGAAAAAGTAGTTGGCTGGGTATGACATCTTTGAGTTTCACTTAAACTTTCTTTCAACATTTTATAGATCTGCTCCATTGTATTTTGGTATTGAATATTACTGTGAAGTCTGAAGCCAGGGTGATTTTTTCCTTCATATAAATATCTTACTTTTTTCTGTCTATACATCTGAAAAATCATTTATTTATCCTTGATGTTCAATCATGCTTTTTCTTTCTCTTTCTTTCTTTCTTTCTTTTCTTTCTTTCATCTTTCCTCTTTTTCTGGAGCATAGTATGTCTTTTCTGTCTACAGATTTGGTTCTTCTTTTATTTCAGTGAAATTTTTTCTATTATATTCCTAAATACCTTTTCTGCACAATTTTTTTAATTCATCATAGACCTTAGGAACCCTAGCCAGCCTTGTTACATTGTCTTCATTTTCCATGACTATTATCCTATGATTGAATTAATCCCTTTGTCCTTTAGTTTTGATTCACTATGATTATCACAATACTTCCTTTCATATCAGTGATTCTATTTTAGTCAGGGCTATTTTGAGCCACACTCTTTCTAGTTAATTTACTAGTTCTAATAAAGTATTGTTTGGCTCTTACTATGTTCCTTTAGTTCTGCCATATCCTCAATCTATTGTCTATTAACTTGTCTTTGAGTTTTTGTTTATTGCATTCATGTTTTATTGAGTTCTAACATGCAAAACGCTCAGAATGTTTTGGGTGTTTCTTGTGTTATGTTTTCTTCCATGTGTTTTTATTTTAATTAAACTTTTTATGAAGATCATTGTAGTTTCATGTGCACTTGTAAGAAATAATACAGGGAGATACTGTGTACTCTTTAACCAGTTTTTCCCAATGGTCACATTTTGCATTTTTACAGTACAAATCACAACCAGAATATTGACATTGATTAAATTTATCCATTTTATTCAGATTTCCCCAGTTTTACTTATATTCATTTGTGTGTGCCTGCGTGTGTGTGTGTATGTGTGTGTACCTTTATGCAATTTGTAATGCCACAAGGATCCTTTGTGTTGACTTTTTATAACCACACCCTCCCTCCTGATCTTTACTATCCCTAACCTCTCCATTTCTATAACTTTGTCATTTAGAAAATGTTATATAAATGGAATTACACAGAGGCACCTGCGTGGCTCAGTTGGTTAAGCATCTGACTCTTGATTTTGGCCCAAGTCATGATCTGATGGTTCATGAGATCTGGCCCCACATCAGGCTCTGCACTGACAGCACAGAGCCTGCTTCAGATTCTGTGTCTCCCTCTCTCCCTCTGCCCCTCCCCAACTTGTGCTTGTGCATGCTCTCTCTCTCTAAATAAGTAAACATTAAAAAATGTTTAAATGGAATTATATAGTGTGTGACCTTTAAGGATTGGCTTTTTTTAATGTTTATTTGTTTTTGAGAGAGAGAGACAGAACACAAGTGGGGGAGAGAAGAGAGAGAGGGAGACACAGAATCTGAAGCAGGCTCCAGGCTCTGAGCTGTCAGCACAGAGCCCAATGGGGGCTTGAACTCACAGACTGCAAGATCATGACCTGGGCCAAAGTCAGACACTTAAGTGACTGAGCCACCCAGGTGCCCCAAGGATTGGCTTTTTTCATTCAACATAATTACCTGGAGACCTATCCAAGTTATTGTGTGCATCAACAGTTCATTCCTTCTATTGCTAAGTAGTATTCCATGGTATGGGTGTACCATAGTTTGTTTAACCATTTGCTCATTGAAATACATCTGGGTTGTTTCTAGTTTGGATCTATTATGAGGAAAGCTACTATGGAACATTTCTGCACAGGTCTTTGTGTGACTATGTTTTCATTTCTCTGGGATAAATGCCCAAGACTATAATTGCTACTCCATGTGGATTTAATCTCTCGTTTGCATGCTATGTTTCTTCCCTTTTCTTCTTTGGTTGTAGTAGTATGTTGGCATGGTAGCCATGCTATTTCTTTTCCCCTTGTTTGTGCTTAACATGGGCAGGTCTTGCCAGGGCTTCTATTTGTTTTGATATAGTTTGGTTGAATTCTCCATGACAACATTCCCAGTGTATCTAGGACCTTTTCATACACCCCTGAAAGGTCTTGTTTGAAAGCAAAATGTTCTGTTCATTATTCTGTAGACTTCAGGTAAATTATGGGAAGAGGAAGCTCAGCTAAAGTTATGCCTCTTTTGCTGAGGGGCCTGGACTCTGACCTCTGTCTTCTGATGTTCTATTAAATGTCTATACATGGCCCATTTAAACCCGCCAGGGGTATATTCCGATCCCAAAGCTTTGGCTCAATATTCCTAAGAAATAGGGAAGAAGGGAAACTCTAGAAAATAACAAATTCTGATAGCACCCTCTACCTTGGCTGAGATCCTACAGTAATATGTTGGGCTTCTCCTCTTGAAGGTATGTTCTGGACTCTTCCTCAAATGCTTCCTCAACCCTTTCCCCTGCCCATTCCAAATTACCATTGACTACTCTACAAATTGGTGGGGTTTAGTGATGACTTATAGGATTTTGTTGACTTGCCTTTTTCCCTAAGCGCTGTTTCTGGGGGTTGGAACAGTTAGGGACGTTTTAGCACTGTCCCAAAGTCTTCAGTTTTCTTTCTTGGCTGCCACTTTTGGAAATATAAATTTTAAAGTTTTACTCTTTCCTTGTTTGTTTATTGCTGTTGAAATTGTTAGTGTTTTTTTTATAATTATGATTTATCTTTGTTCATTTTTTTAGGTATTTGGCAGCAGTGATAAGAGATTGAGTAAGAGTCTGTAGGTCAGCATTGTTCTATCAGTTTTCCCAGGAAATCTCAGATGGTGTGTGTTTTGTTTTTTTTTAACTCCTCTTTCATACTAGAGGGCCTGAGTCTGGAGAAGAACAGCACTTTAACAAGGTAAGGAAGTATAACAGAGTTGGGCAGTCGCTGCAACTGGGACCAGAAAGGGAGAACTTAAGTTAGGAAAAGTTGGCATGGCACACTCAAACATGGACCTAACCTGGGACCCCTAACTGAATATGAACTTTCCTTTTCTTCATTACTTTTACCCAACTCTTTCCAAGTTCAGTCAGTTTGCCTCAAACTTCTCATGTGTGTCCCTTCCTCCCCACCTTATTGTAATTGACTATAGTCAAACCTCATCTTTGTCCTGGATTTCTGCAACATTTTCTTAACAGAGCTTCGTGCCTCTAGTTTCTTTCTCATGCAGGCCATCCTGCCCACACTACCATTTAGTCAATGTTCCTAAACCATTTTGTGTATACCCTCTCCATTCAAAGGCCATCAGAGACTTCCCAATTGCTCCCTAAAACAAGTTCAAACTTCTTAATATGGTCTAAAAGCAACTAACATTTATGTATTTCCTCAATGCTGAGAACATGCAAATTGATTTTTACATATTGAATGATTTCATCTTCAAACCCTTGAGGTAGTTATTGTAATTATCCTCATTTTACATATGAGAAAACTGATATGAGGGGGATTCCATAATTTCCCTAAGGTCACACAGAAGAAATGGGATTCAAACGCTAGCAACATGGCTCCAGAGTCCATGCTCTTAAACCACCTCATGACATTGCCCTCTATAATGCCCTTCATTGTCTGCCATCCTAATGACCTTTGCAACCTTATCACTCTCTCATTACCACCCATACATGAACATTCTGGCCACATCAAGCTACTTACTGTTCCACGAACACACCATATTCTTTCACACATCTGTCCCTTTTCACATCTCTTCTCTCAATGGACCACTCTCAGTATACCCTACCAAATCTACTTGGTAAACTCCCATTTATCATTTTTTCGTCTGCTGTTTTTTCTAAAGTACAAACCTAATTTTGCACATCCTGGCTTGCCCTTCAGTGAGGCCCTATTGCCTCAAGGATACACCCAGCTTTCTCAGTAAATAAGACCCTGCAAAATCCAGGCCCCATCTACCACACAACTATCACCTTTCACACCTCAAACTCAATCTGTACCAAACTACTTGAACTTTCCTAACCACACCATTCTGATCTCTGCCTCTATGCTTTTGTCCATGTTCATCCTTCCAACTGGAATCTCCTGTCCACCTGAAAGACTCTTACATGTGCTTCAAGACTCAGTATAATCATCCTCTCTGTGATGAAGCCTTCCCTTCCCTGCCACACCTTGCCCTACCATGCCCTCCTTTACCTTCTTTAAGCAGAATTGGCTATTCTTTTCTCAGTATCACCCAAGCACCTTGTACATCACTTCTATTGTAGCACTTATCACACCATTGCACCATTATTTTTTACAGAGCTGTCTCCTTTATTAACTTTCTTGAGGGGGATGACAGTATTTTTATTTCTGTAAAGTTTATTCTAACTTGCACCTGGCACATAACAGGCACTCCCAAAATATGTGTTGAATGAATGAATATTTTTTTCAGGTTTTAAAACTTTTTATTTGCATATTTTAAAAATTGTGCATTCTAATAATTAAAATCATTCGAACAAAAAAAATGGCACTCTAATTAAACTGCATTTTGCAGGCTTCAGGATACCTTGGACCAGCTTGGTTTCTAGTCTAGATTTACTGCTGTCCCACCCAGCTTCTTCCTTCACCAACATGCAAGTTTTCTTTCCCTGCCAGCCAGACAGGCAGATGGGAGAGGCAGGAGCAGCCTTCATTGTCAGTAGTTCTTGATTCTTTGGTGTGAAAAGAGGCAGCACGGTCATTTAAACTTAATCCAACCTCTTTGCATCTTACAAAGTTAAACAGTTAAAAAAATAAAATAAAATAAAATAAAATATAAAATAAATAAAAAGAAGGCCATACCTGTGGAATGTACAGCGCATATTGGTGGCACACATCTCAATAGGATTTGCCTGCTTGCTTCCCTCGTTCAATCATTTCTTTTGAAGGCAATGAATTTTTTCCTATGTTTCAATTTTGACTTATCAAATTACTCAATCTCAGCCATATCGGGTTTGTCAGATATGGTTGCAGAAGAAGCAGAGCAAGGCTTGCTAGGAGTGAAGCCTGGTTTATGCAGTGGCCACCGCAGAGTCATGAATGAATCTTGATATCCCCAGTGCCCAGCACAGTTCTAGGACACAATATGTACTCAATAAATAGCTGTTTTCTTAACAAATGTTTGCACTCTTTTTTCACTGTTATGTGTTTTCCTTCCAGGTACTTTCTTACTTCTTCAAACAAATCCTTTAGTGGGAGCCCCTGTTGCCTCAGAGCAAGCTTGTGAGTTTATTTTCCAGAGCAAAAGATTACCTTGAAGAGAATAGCATGACTTACAGTAACATGGCTAGAGGAGAGAGGCTGGGTCAAGCTGAGAGGAGCAGAGAAGGGTAGAATATTTGCCAAGACCTAACAGGCTTGGGCATATGAAGGTAGCTCTGTAGATATGGCTGAGTCATTCTGGGGCAATGATTCCCAAACTTGAGTGGCCATTAGAACTCTTAGGAAATAGTTCTCCATAAATCTCTGCATGTCTTGTGAGTAGAGGCATTGACTGTACTCTAGACTATCTTTTCAAGGGTATTCATACAGTGAGCAGCCTGGGAATATAGATTGCATCCCCCTCCAGAACAAAAGACAAGTTTATTTCTGTCACATATGCTAAAGATAATCTCTCCTTCTACAGAAAAGATCAGGCATACTTATTGCCCATTATAAAAAAAAAAAATTAGGTTCCCTAAGCTGGGTCTTCTTCTTTTGTTATACAACCCACTGCATGTCCTTGCATCACTTGGCCCTCCTCATGTCATCCTGCGAAATTAAAGCATGGGAAACTGACACACATGTTGATACTCTGGTTACTGATAATTCTGAGTAATAATAATAACATCATCATCATCTCCTGTCTCTGACCCAGGAATTTCATGTCTTCTGTCAGCATCCATGAAATCATGACAGGCTAACTTCTTAACTTACAAGTAGAGTAAAATCTCACAGTTCTTGACAAGAATCATCAGGAGAGCCTGTTTATGATACATATTCTTGGGGCTTCTGGGTAGGTCAGTAGGTTAAGTGTCCAACTCTTGATTTCAGCTCAGGTCATGGTATGGTTCCTGAGTTCAAGCCTTGCATCGGGCTTCACACTAAAAGCGCAGAGCCTGCTTGTAATTCTCTTTTTCCCTCTCTTTTTCCTCACTCCTCCTTTTGTAATTCTCTTTTTCCCCACTCCTACTCTCTCTCTCTCCCAAAATAAATAAATGAACTTTTAAAAAATGCAGATTTTTGATTCTCCCTCCAAGTATGATTTGATGGTTCCAGAATGACACCCAGAAATATGCATTTTTGATAAGTGATTCAGATGTTGGAGGTCCTTAGACATCCCTTCAGAAACATTGTCTTTAGGATTATGCTAATGTATAGTCTACAGATTCGACTATAGATAGAAGACAACACTTTCTTCTTGAACAGGTAGAGGTAATCATAGATTAACACTGTAGCTCCTTTGGCAATTGTTCTGGTTCAAAAGAACCTGTTAAGATAGAAAATGTCTGTTCACTATAAGCAATACACAAGACAAAATTATGTACTGGCTAGAGTGAAATTGAAAGAGATAGAAATACAAGAATAAATTTGTACCTTTGTCAATAAACTCAATTGTTTAGTCACTGTCTAAATTAAACTTGGGCTTTTCTTTTTCCTCTGAGGAAAAATGGGAAGTGGTTCTTTACACCTAACTCTTTCCTGGACTTGTTACTTCAGCTTGGGCTTCAAAATATATTTATGGAACACCTATTATGTGTTGAACACTGTTCTAGGGGTCAAAAATACAGTGATAGACTTAACAGGAAGATGGCGGCGTAGGAGGACGCTGGGCTCACCGCGCGTCCTGCTAATCACTTAGATTCCACCTACACCTGCCTAAAGAACCCAGAAAACCGCCAGAGGATTAGCAGAACAGAGTCTCCGGAGCCAAGCGCAGACGAGAGGCCCACGGAAGAGGGTAGGAAGGGCGGCGAGGCGGTGCGCGCTCCACGGACTGGCGGGAGGGAGCCGGGGCGGAGGGGCGGCTCGCCGGCCAAGCAGAGCCCCCGAGTCGGGCTGGCAAAAGCGGAGGGGCCGGACGGACTGTGTTCTGACAGCAAGCGCGACTTAGCGTCTGGGAGGTCATAAGTTAACAGCTCTGCTCAGAAAGCGGGAAGGCTGGAGGACAAAGGGAGAGAGAGCTGCTGAGCCCCCGGACGGACGGCAGGGCTCAGCTTGGCGGGGAACAAAGGCGCTCGCCAGCGCCATCTCCCCCGCCCATCCCCCAGCCAAAATCCCAAAGAGAACCAGTTCCTGCCAGGGAACTTGCTCGCTCCGCGCAAACACCCAACTCTGTGCTTCTGTGGAGCCAAACCTCCGGCAGCGGATCTGACTCCCTCCCGCTGCCACAGGGCCCCTCCTGAAGTGGATCACCTAAGGAGAAGCGAGCTAAGCCTGCCCCTCCTGCCCCCGTGCACCTTGCCTACCCACCCCAGCTAATACGCCAGCTCCCCAGCACCACAAGCCTGGCAGTGTGCAAGTAGCCCAGACGGGCCACGCCACCCCACAGTGAATCCCGCCCCTAGGAGAGGGGAAGAGAAGGCACTCACCAGTCTGACTGTGGCCCCAGCGGTGGGCTGGGGGCAGACATCAGGTCGGACTGCGGCCCCGCCCACCAACTCCAGTTATACACCACAGCACGGGGGAAGTGCCCTGCAGGTCCTCACCGCTCCAGGGACTATCCAAAATGACCAAACGGAAGAATTCCCCTCAGAAGAATCTCCAGGAAATAACAACAGCTAATGAACTGATCAAAAAGGATTTAAATAATATAACAGAAAGTGAATTTAGAATAATAGTCATAAAATTAATCGCTGGGCTTGAAAACAGTATACAGGACAGCAGAGAATCTCTTGCTACAGAGATCAAGGGACTAAGGAACAGTCACGAGGAGCTGAAAAACGCTTTAAACGAAATGCAAAACAAAATGGAAACCACCACGGCTCGGATTGAAGAGGCAGATGAGAGAATAGGTGAACTAGAAGATAAAGTTATGGAGAAAGAGGAAGCTGAAAGAAAGAGAGATAAAAAAATCCAGGAGTATGAGGGGAAAATTAGAGAACTAAGTGATACACTAAAAAGAAATAATATACGCATAATTGGTATCCCAGAGGAGGAAGAGAGAGGGAAAGGTGCTGAAGGGGTACTTGAAGAAATTATAGCTGAGAACTTCCCTGAACTGGGGAAGGAAAAAGGCATTGAAATCCAAGAGGCACAGAGAACTCCCTTCAGACGTAACTTGAATCGATCTTCTGCACGACATATCATAGTGAAACTGGCAAAATACAAGGATAAAGAGAAAATTCTGAAAGCAGCAAGGGATAAACGTGCCCTCACATATAAAGGGAGACCTATAAGACTCGTGACTGATCTCTCCTTTGAAACTTGGCAGGCCAGAAAGGCTTGGCACGATATCTTCAGTGTGCTAAACAGAAAAAATATGCAGCCGAGAATCCTTTATCCAGCAAGTCTGTCATTTAGAATAGAAGGAGAGATAAAGGTCTTCCCAAACAAACAAAAACTGAAGGAATTTGTCACCACGAAACCAGCCCTACAAGAGATCCTAAGGGGGATCCTGTGAGACAAAGTACCAGAGACATCACTACAAGCATAAAACATACAGACATCACAATGACTCTAAACCCGTATCTTTCTATAATAACACTGAATGTAAATGGATTAAATGCGCCAACCAAAAGACATAGGGTATCAGAATGGATAAAAAAACAAGACCCATCTATTTGCTGTCTACAAGAGACTCATTTGAGATCTGAGGACACCTTTAGATTGAGAGTGAGGGGATGGAGAACTATTTATCATGCTACTGGAAGCCAAAAGAAAGCTGGAGTAGCCATACTTATATCAGACAAACTAGACTTTAAATTAAAGGCTGTAACAAGAGATGAAGAAGGGCATTATATAATAATTACAGGGTCTATCCATCAGGAAGAGCTAACAATTATAAATGTCTATGCGCCAAATACCGGAGCCCCCAGATATATAAAACAGTTACTCATAAACATAAGCAACCTTATTGATAAGAATGTGGTCATTGCAGGGGACTTTAACACCCCACTTACAGAAATGGATAGATCATCTAGACACACAGTCAATAAAGAAACAAGGGCCCTGAATGATACATTGGATCAGATGGACTTGACAGATATATTTAGAACTCTGCATCCCAAAGCAACAGAATATACTTTCTTCTCGAGTGCACATGGAACATTCTCCAAGATAGATCATATACTGGGTCACAAAACAGCCCTTCATAAGTTTACAAGAATTGAAATTATACCATGCATACTCTCAGACCACAATGCTATGAAGCTTGAAATCAACCACAGGAAAAAGTCTGGAAAACCTCCAAAAGCATGGAGGTTAAAGAACACCCTACTAACGAATGAGTGGGTCAACCAGGCAATTAGAGAAGAAATTAAAAAATATATGGAAACAAATGAAAATGAAAATACAACAATCCAAACTCTTTGGGACGCAGCGAAGGCAGTCCTGAGAGGAAAATACATTGCAATCCAGGCCTATCTCAAGAAACAAGAAAAATCCCAAATACAAAATCTAACAGCACACCTAAAGGAAATAGAAGCAGAACAGCAAAGGCAGCCTAAACCCAGCAGAAGAAGAGAAATAATAAAGATCAGAGCAGAAATAAACAATATAGAATCTAAAAAAACTGTAGAGCAGATCAACGAAACCAAGAGTTGGTTTTTTGAAAAAATAAACAAAATTGACAAACCTCTAGCCAGGCTTCTCAAAAAGAAAAGGGAGATGACCCAAATAGATAAAATCATGAATGAAAATGGAATTATTACAACCAATCCCTCAGAGATACAAACAATTATCAGGGAATACTATGAAAAATTATATGCCAACAAATTGGACAACCTTGAAGAAATGGACAAATTCCTAAACACCCACACTCTTCCAAAACTCAATCAGAAGGAAATAGAAAGCTTGAACAGACCCATAACCAGTGAAGAAATTGAATCGGTTATCAAAAATCTCCCAACAAATAAGAGTCCAGGACCAGATGGCTTCCCAGGGGAGTTCTACCAGACGTTTAAAGCAGAGATAATACCTATCCTTCTCAAGCTATTCCAAGAAATAGAAAGGGAAGGAAAACTTCCAGACTCATTCTATGAAGCCAGTATTACTTTGATTCCTAAACCAGACAGAGACCCAGTAAAAAAAGAGAACTACAGGCCAATATCCCTGATGAATATGGATGCAAAAATTCTCAATAAGATACTAGCAAATCGAATTCAACAGCATATAAAAAGAATTATTCACCATGATCAAGTGGGATTCATTCCTGGGATGCAGGGCTGGTTCAACATTCGCAAATCGATCAACGTGATACATCACATTAACAAAAAAAAAGAGAAGAACCATATGATCCTGTCAATCGATGCAGAAAAGGCCTTTGACAAAATCCAGCACCCTTTCTTAATAAAAACCCTTGAGAAAGTCGGGATAGAAGGAACATACTTAAAGATCATAAAAGCCATTTATGGAAAGCCCACAGCTAACATCATCCTCAATGGGGAAAAACTGAGAGCTTTTTCCCTGAGATCAGGAACACGACAGGGATGCCCACTCTCACCGCTGCTGTTTAATATAGTGCTGGAAGTTCTAGCATCAGCAATCAGACAACAAAAGGAAATCAAAGGCATCAAAATTGGCAAAGATGAAGTCAAGCTTTCGCTTTTTGCAGATGACATGATATTATACATGGAAAATCCGATAGACTCCACCAAAAGTCTGCTAGAACGGATACATGAATTCAGCAAAGTTGCAGGATACAAAATCAATGTACAGAAATCAGTTGCATTCTTATACACTAACAATGAAGCAACAGAAAGACAAATAAAGAAACTGATCCCATTCACAATAGCACCAAGAAGCATAAAATACCTAGGAATAAATCTAACCAAAGATGTAAAAGATCTGTATGCTGAAAACTATAGAAAGCTTATGCAGGTAATTGAAGAAGATATAAAGAAATGGAAAGACATTCCCTGCTCATGGATTGGAAGAATAAATATTGTCAAAATGTCAATACTACCCAAAGCTATCTACACATTCAATGCAATCCCAATCAAAATTGCACCAGCATTCTTCTTGAAACTAGAACAAGCAATCCTAAAATTCATATGGAACCACAAAAGGCCCCGAATAGCCAAAGTAATTTTGAAGAAGAAGACCAAAGCAGGAGGCATCACAATCCCAGACTTTAGCCTCTACTACAAAGCTGTCATCATCAAGACAGCATGGTATTGGCATAAAAACAGACACATAGACCAATGGAATCGAATAGAAACCCCAGAACTAGACCCACAAACGTATGGCCAACTCATTTTTGACAAAGCAGGAAAGAACATCCAATGGAAAAAAGACAGTCTCTTTAACAAATGGTGCTGGGAGAACTGGACAGCAACATGCAGAAGGTTGAAACTAGACCACTTTCTCACACCATTCACAAAAATAAACTCAAAATGGATAAAGGACCTGAATGTGAGACAGGAAACCATCAAAACCTTAGAGGAGAAAGCAGGAAAAGACCTCTCTGACCTCAGCCGTAGCAATCTCTTACTCGGCACATCCCCAAAGGCAAGGGAATTAAAAGCAAAAGTGAATTACTGGGACCTTATGAAGATAAAAAGCTTCTGCACAGCAAAGGAAACAACCAACAAAACTAAAAGGCAACCAACGGAATGGGAAAAGATATTTGCAAATGTCACATCGGACAAAGGGCTAGTATCCAAAATCTATAAAGAGCTCATCAAACTCCACACCTGAAAAACAAATAACCCAGTGAAGAAATGGGCAGAAAACATGAATAGACACTTCTCTAAAGAAGACATCCGGATGGCCAACAGGCACATGAAAAGATGTTCAACGTCGCTCCTCATCAGGGAAATACAAATCAAAACCACACTCAGATACCACCTCACGCCAGTCAGAGTGGCCAAAATGAAGAAATCAGGAGACTATAGATGCTGGAGAGGATGTGGAGAGACGGGAACCCTCTTGCACTGTTGGTGGGAATGCAAATTGGTGCAGCCGCTCTGGAAAGCAGTGTGGAGGTTCCTCAGAAAATTAAAAATAGACCTACCCTATGACCCAGCAATAGCACTGCTAGGAATTTATCCAAGGGATACAGGAGTACTGATGCATAGGGGCACTTGTACCCCAATGTTTATAGCAGCACTCTCAACAATAGCCAAATTATGGAAAGAGCCTAAATGTCCATCAACTGATGAATGGATAAAGAAATTGTGGTTTATATACACAATGGAATACTACATGGCAATGAGAAAAAATGAAATATGGCCTTTTGTAGCAACGTGGATGGAACTGGAGAGTGTGATGCTAAGTGAAATAAGCCATACAGAGAAAGACAGATACCATATGGTTTCACTCTTATGTGGATCCTGAGAAACGTAACAGAAACCCATGGGGGAGGGGAAGGGAAAAAAAAAAAAAAAGAGGTTAGAGTGGGAGAGAGCCAAAGCATAAGAGACTGTTAAAAACTGAGAACAAACTGAGGGTTGATGGGGGGTGGGAGGGAGGGCAGGGTGGGTGATGGGTATTGAGGGGGGCACCTTTTGGGATGAGCACTGGGTGTTGTATGGAAACCAATTTGACAGTAAATTTCATATATTAAAAAATAAATAAATAAATAAATAAATAAAAAAATACAGTGATAAATGAGGCAAAGTCCTTGCTTTTGTGGAGCTTATATTCTAGTGGAGGGACATAGAAACTGACCCCATAGACAAATACCTCACATATTTTCAAATGAAGAATAAAACAGAGTAATGGAATAAAGAATGACTTGGTGAGTCACTGGTGAGTGTTAAGGGACATTTTAGCTACAGTGGTCAAAGGAGGTCTTTCTGAATAGGTAATATTTGAACTGATTGAAGGATATTTGGAGCTCTAGCTGTTGGTCTCTGCCTGCTAGAGAATTGCCCATTTGTAGGAACTGAAGCTCTTTAGCTTTCATTGTCAGCCTCACCCACCACCTGCCAAGCCTGAAAACATATAAGGAGCTTCTCACTGGTGGCTGAAGTTCAGAATTTGCTGCCAGAGAGTTTGAAGATGACAGCAGAGTAGGAGGACCCTAGGCTTGCCTCATTCCATGAATACAACTAGATAATTAGCAAACCATCATAAATACCCCAGAAATTGTCCCGAAGACTGGAAAAGAAACTCCACAATGAAAGGTAGAGAAGAGGCCACATCAAAGATGTTAGGAATATGGAGATGCACATTTAGAGAGAAAGGTATCATGGCCACTGTGGTGGGGAGGGAGTCACAGTTGTGCAGAAGGACAAGAGACAGAGTGGCACATAAGAGAGTGCATGGGCAATACTAATCTCCATAACAATTTGCTTGGAAAGTGAGGGGGGCCAAATTCTATGACTTCTGGAAACCAGTGAGGCTTAAAGCCTAGAGTTTTAAAGGTCAGAGAGCTTGGCTGGGAAAGAGCCTGTAGGGCATTGCCCTACTCTTGGAAAGAAGAAAGATAAACAACTGCAGACATATGGTGTGGAAACAGAGATCTGAAGAGAGCCTGGGGCACACAATGGGGAGGTTATTTGCTCATTTCACAGTGCATCCCAGAGAGACAGTGTTCAGAGAGAGACCCCTTTGGAAATAATGAAACTGGCAGGCACCATTCCCCCCGCCCTATACCCCACAACATAAGCACAGAGCCACCTCCGGGAACCAGTACAGCACTGACATCTGCTACCTAACTTGCTTACAAGAAGACACACTCACTCTTACACTCCAGTGGAACTGCCCTTCCCAGTCACACTTGCTTCAGTCCCAGCATGACAGGCTCCCTCTCCCAGAAGACTGGCCCAAGGTCCTGATCACACTGGTCCCCTAACATGGGAGTTTTATGGAGCCTTGGTTCTGGTGGCAATAACAACAGGTCTCATTTCACAAACGGACCACAAAAAAACCTAGTTAAAATGCACCACATTCAGTCCAGGGACCAAAAACTGTATACAACAGGCAAAGAGAGCCTCTGTAGACAACTGGCCTGAAGATTAAAGCAGCCACAACCAAATACCAGAGCACATGCAGCACACATTGGAACACTCTTAGAAGCACCAGGCCCTGGAGAAAAGGAGACACTACATGGCAGGGCACAACAGGACCTGTTCTTCATAAAGCCTTAACACTCAAGTACATGAGATATAGGTGATGTTCCTAAAACACAGAAAAAGGGACAGAGACTTAGAATGAGAAGACAGAGAAAATGATCCCAAATGAAAGAACAGGACAAGGCCACGGCCAGAGATCTAAGTGGAAGGATATAAGTAATATGTTGGATGGAGAATTTAAAGCAATGATCATATTAATACTCACTGGACCTGAAAAGAATGGAAGACATGAGTGAGACCCTTCATTCAGAGATGAGGAATAACACAGCAGAGATATAGGGCTCAATAAAGGAAATGAGAAACAGGCTTGCTGGAATTAACAGCAAACTGGAAGAAGCAGAGGAATGAATAAATGACCTAGAAGACAAAATAATGGAAAGTAATCAAGGTGAACAAAAGAGAGAAAGAAGATTTAAGCAACACAAGAATAGACTTTGGGAAATCAGTGATTTCGTCAAACATTTGTATTATAAGACTCGAAGAAGAAGAAGAAGAAGAAGAAGAAGAAGAAGAAGAAAAAGAGAGTGAAAGGAGCCACAAAATTTATTCAAAGATATAATAGCTGAAAACTTCCCTAATTTGGGGAAGGAAAGAGACATCCAGATACAAGAAGCACAGAGAATTCCCATCAAAATCATCAAAAGCAGATCCACACCAAGACATATTGTAATTAAATTAGCAAAATATAGTGATAAGGAAAACTATTTAAAAGGAGCAAGAAAAAGAAGACAGAACATACAAGGGAAACCCCATAAGACTAGCAGGGGATTGTTCAGCAGAAACTTTCCAAGCCAGAAGGGAATGGCATGATATATTCAAAGTGCTTAATGGGAAAAATCTGCATCCAAGAATATTCTATCCAGCAAGTCTATCATTCAGAATACAAGGAGTGATAAAGAGTTTCCCAGACAAACAAAATCAAAAGAAGTTTATGACCAGTAAACCAGCCCTGCAAGAAACATTATAAGGGACTCTTTGAGTGCAAAGGAGAGACCAAAAGTAACAAAAGCAAGAACAGATCAGAGAAAATTTCCAGAAATAAAACAAGTAATGAGATGGCCCTAAGTACATATCTATCAATAATTACTTTGAATTTAAACGATTTAAATACTCCAATAAAAAGGCATAGGGTGTCAGAATGGATAAAAAAAGAACACAATACCTATCTATATGCTGCCTACAAGAGATTCACTTTAGACCTAAAGACACCTGAAGATTGAAAGTGAGGGGTCAGAGAAACATTTATCATGCAAATAGATCTCAAAAGAAACCTGGTTTAGACATACTTATATCCGACAAAATAGACTTCAAAACAAAGATTATAACAAGAGACAAAGAAGGACACTATATAATAATAAAAGGGACAGTCCAACAAGAACATATAACAATTGTAAATATTTATGCACCCAACATGAAACACCCAAGTATGTAAAACAATAGCAAACATAAAGGAACTATTACTATATCATACTATAATGATATAATAATAGTAGGGGACTTTAACACCACACTCATAACAGTGGACAGATCATCTAAACAGAAAATAAATAAGGAAACAATGGCTTTGAATGACACACTGGAACAGATAGACTTAACAGATATATTCAGAATATTCAATCCTAAAAGAGAAGAATACACATTCTTTCCAGGGGCACACAGAACATTCTCCAGGGTAGATCACATATTAAGTCACAAAACAGGCCTGAACAAATACAAAAAGATTGAAATCATACCATACACCTTTTCTGACCACAACACTAAGAAACTAGACACCAACCACAAGAAAAAAATTGGAAAGACCACAAATACACACAGGTTAAATGACATGCTACTAAACAATGAATGGGTCAACCAGGAAATCAAAGAAGAATTTAAAAGTACATGGAAACAAATGAAAATGAAAACACAATAGTCCAAAACCTTTGGGATACAGCAAAAGTGGTCCTAAGAGGAAACTATGTAGTAATACAGGCTTACTTCAAGAAGCAAGAAAAATTTCAAACAAATAACTTAACCTTACACCTAAAAGAGCTAGAAAAAGAATGACAGATGAAACCTAAAGCCAGCAGAAGGAAGGAAATAATACAGATTAGAGCAAAAATAAATGATATAGAAACTAAAAACAAACAAACAAATAACAGCAACCAAAAAGTAGAACAGATCAATGAGACCAGGAGCTGGTTCACTGAAAAAAAATTAATAATATTGATAAACCTCTAGCTAGACTCATCAAAAAGAAAAGAGAAAGGACCTAAATAAATAAAATTACAAATGAGAAGAAAGAAATAACAACCAACACCACAGAAATACAAACAATTATGAGAGAATATTATGAAAAACTATATGCATACAAATTGGACAACCTGAAAGAAATGGATAAATTTCTAGAAACATATAAACAACCAAAAGTCAAACAGGAAGAAAAAGAAAACTTGAACAGACCAATAATCAGCAAAAAAAAAAAATAAAATTGAATCAGTGATAAAAAAAAAAAACAAACAAAAAAAACTCCCATCAAACAAAAGTCTATGACCAGGAGAGAATTCTACCAAACACTTAAAGAAGAGTTGATACCTATTCTTCTCAAACTATTCCAAAACACAGAAAAGGAAGGAAAACTTACAAATTCATTCTATGAGGCCATCATTACATTGATACCAAAATCAGATAAAAACACCATTAAAAAAGATAACTCCAGGCCAACATCTCTGATGAACATAGATGCAAAATCCTCAACAAAATCCTGGTGAAAAATATCCAACAATACATTACAAAAAATCATTCACCACGATCAAGTGGAATTATTCCTGTGTTACAAGGGTGATTCAATATTTGCTAATCAATCGACATGACACATCACATCGATAACAGAAAGGAAAAGAACCATATGCTCATTTCAACATACACAGAAAAAGCACTTGACAAAGTACAACATCCATTCATGATAAAAACCCACAAAAAAGCAGGCTTAGAGGGAACATACCTCAACATAATAAAGGCCATCTATGAAAAACCCATCCCTAATATCATCCTCAATGGGAAACAACTGAGAGCTTTTCCTGTACAGTCAAGAACAAGACAGAGATGTCCACTCTCACCACTTTTATTTAATATAATACTGAAAGTCCTAGCCACAGCAATCAGACAACAAAAAGAAATAAAAGGCATCCAAATCAGCAATGAAGAAGTAAAGCTTTCACTATTTGCAGATGACATGATACTATATATAGAAAACCTGAAAGACTCCACCAATAAACTGACAGAACTGATAAACAAATTCAGTAAAGTCACAGGATGCAAAATCAATGCACAGAAATCTATTGCACTTCTATATACCAATGATGAAGCAGCAGAAAGAGAAACTAAAGAAAACATTTACAATTTTAATAATAGTAAGATACTTAGGAATAAACCTAACCAGGGGTGAGAAAATTGTACTCTGAAAAGTGTAAAAAATCTATGAAAGAAATTTAAGACAACACAAAGAAATGAAAGACATTCCATGCTTATGGATTGGAAGAACAAATATTTTTAAAATATCTATACTACACAAAGCAATCTACACTTTTAATGGAATCCCTATCAAAATACCAACAGTATTTTTCACAGAACTAGAACAATCCTAAAATTTGTATGGAACCACAAAAGACCTCAACTAGCCAAAGCAATCTTGAAAAAGAAAAGCAAAGTTGGAGGCATCACAATTCCCGACTTCAAATTATATTACAGAGCTGTAGTAATCAAAGCACTATGGAAAGCAAAAAGTCAAATAGGATGACAGGTACTGTCATTATCCCATTCAAAAAATAAAACAAAAAAACATATATGCTTATATATATACTGAAAATCACTGGAACACACAAAAAATATTATATGTGAGCAATGAAATTGAGAGATGAGCACTTCTGTTTTTCACTTATATTCTTCTGTGTTCTTTTTAGTTTTTGGTCATGTGTTTCCATGACTTCCATAAATTTTATTTTTTTTACATTTATTTATTTTTGAGAGACAGAGAGAGAGAGAGAGAGACAGAGCACACGTGGGGGAGGGGCAGAGAGAGAATGAGATACAGAATCCGAAGCAGGCTCTAGGCTCTAAACTGTCAGCACAGAGCCCGACCCAGGGCTTGAACTCACAAACCGTGAGATCATGATCTGAGCCAAAGTCGGATGCTTAACTGACTGAGCCATCCAGGTGCCCCTCCATGACTTCTATAAACTTTAAAAGTTATTTGACATGGGGCACCTGGGTGGCTCAGTCGTTTGAGCATTTGACTTAAGCTTAGTTCATCATCTCACAGTTCATGAGTTCCAGCCCCTCATCAGGCTCTGTGCTGTAGGTGCGGCATCTGCTTGGGATTCTCTCTGTCCCTCCCCCACTTGTGCACTTTCTCACTCAAAGTAAATAAATAAACTAAAAAAAAAACTTATTTGACAATACCTGGTGTTCTGACTCCAAATATAAGTGCTCTTTCTCACACATCATATATTTCTATTTTTATATCTACCACCAAATTCCAGTACACTACCTTACATATAATAAGTACTGAAATAATTACCAGAAAGCATTCATAAAGAGAAAGAATTTGTTTCCTTTAAGAAAAAGCTAATTGGTGCCAAAAAGTCAATTGTAGAAATGGTTGAGAAAGTTGCCTCATGAAAGAAAACTCATTCAATTGTAATAAGAATTGATAAGAGAGGGATTAGAGTAAGTTAGAAATGAGAAGTCTGGTTGACAGAGCAACCTCTTCCTGATTGCAAGGAATATTTCACTAAAGAGGAGCTGCTGAATCAGGCATTGCTGCCTCCATCATCTTTGTTTTCATTTGGCTTTGATCATCAGGCAATGAGCAAGCTAGCTAGAAAAAGTTCTGGAGGTCAGTGTCATAACCACAGCAACAGGCATGGGCACAGGCACAGCAAAAGGGACCTTGATGGTGGGTTAGCAGGAGGATAAAACAGACTGGCAGGCAGTGATGAGGAGAAGGAAACCTCTGGTGTATAGAGCTCAACCTGAATAAGGCCATGACCAAAAGTCCAAATCACAGGGTCCAAGGGAATGGGGCTAATTCAAGCTTTATTTGCACTGGTTTTGAGAGCCAATTTGGAGTCTGGGGACCAGAATAGGAGTATTTGCATAGTGGTAATAATCACAGAAATTTGGATGGAGGTTTCTAAATTCCAGGGGTTAATCTGGGTTGAAGAAGAAACTCACTGTTGGAGAATCATAACATCATCCAGTTTCCCTGTAACCTAGGGATAGAGGCCAAGCAAGATATAAGCTGGGGGGGGGGCCTTTCTGATGTCAGTCATCCTAAGTCACCCTAAGACTCTGAAGCATCCTTCAATTTGAGTGTAGTCAGACAGTTCTGCATATCATTTATAACTCAATCTCCCTCCTCTCCAACTTCTGAAATCTTCCACTGTGCTTTGTGAAATTGGTGGACAATCATCACTAAATCCCCCTATATCTGCAACTGCTTCTTTGTATATTCCCTTCATCTTGTTTAACTGAAATCAAACTCTCCTCTAAGGTGCTTAGTGTGCCTGAAACCCTCTTATATGGTGCTGTCTTCTCTCCCACGCATTTAGTAGCACAAGGCCTGAAGGTGGAAAAAGTATCCTCCTCATTGTCACTTCCAGGACATTTTCCTCTTTCTTCAGTAACAGCCCCTAGTTTTGAACCTCATGTCCCCAGATTAGGCCATTCACTATCTGTCCTCAATAATCACTGATCCCTGAGTTGTTCACACTTATTCCTTGAAGATTTTAACACCTGATTCACTGTTACTCCCTGTAACACTATTCCTGTCTTTTTTAAAAAACATTTTTTAATGTTTATTTTTGAGAGAGAGACAGACAGAGCATGAGCAGGAGAGGGGCAGAGAGAGAGAAGGAGACACAGAATCTGAAGCAGGCTCCAGTCTCTGAGCTGTCAGCGCAGAGCCTGACATGGGACTTGAACTCACGCACCATGAGATCATGACCTGAGCAGAAACTGGATGCTCATCTGACTGAGCCACCCAGGCATCCCAACAATATTCTTAATTCTTGGTTATTTCAGTATCCAAATAGATGATCTTTTTGATAATCTGGCCTCTCAGTTCCTTGACTTCTTCTCCCCTAAATATCTTCACCCTACTATATCTATTTACCCACTAACCCACGTGGCCAAACCGTTGACTTACAATTACTAAAGACAAAACAAAACTATTCTTCTTTTGTCTCAATTTCAAGCACCTCATTCTTCAACTATCACCTTCTTCTTTCTACATTCCTTATCATTCCCACATTCTAACAAAAATTCATCCCCACTCATTGAATCTACTACTTTCACTCCCCTTCATGTCCTCATTGCCTGCCCTACCCAGCATAAATTCTGTGGTCAATCATTACATTACTGGCTCTACATGTACTCGCACTCCTTTGCCCCTCTCTCACTTCTGTTCAAATGAGCAAGCCTCAAGTCTAGTTAAATCCAACTCTCCACCTATTATGCACTTACATAATTGAATTTGGAAAAATGACAGCTATGCTGACTGGTCTCATTTTATGTTCATGAAGAACACTGGTCTGTAGTTTTCTTTCCATGTAGTGTCTTTGCTTGGCTTTGGTATTAGGGTAACACTGGTCTCATATCTGATATTATGAGTTGGGAAATTCCCCTTCCTCTTTTATTTTTTGGAAGACATTGTGTATGATGATATTATTTCTTTCTCAAATGTTTAGTAGAATTTGTGAGGGAAACCATCTGCACCTGGAAGCTTTTAAACTGCAAATTAAATTTCCTTAACAAATATTAGATAATTTGGATTATCTATTTCTTTTTGAGTGAGTTTTGATCATTTGTACTGTAAAGGAATTGATCCATTTCATCTAAGGTGTCAAATTTATGGACATAAAGTTGTTTGTAGTATTTCTTTATTATGCTTATAATGTCTGAAGAATCAGCACCCATTAAAATAGCAAAACAAAAAGTTATAGCCAATAATCCAAAAAAGAAGACAAAGTGTAATAATAAAAATTATTTAAATAATCCAAAAGAAGGCAGAAAAGGAAGAAAAGGGAAACAAAATACAGATAGAACAAATAGAAAACAAATAGCAAGATGATAGATTTAAACCTAAACACATATAAAATTATATTAAATGAAAATGACCTCGATATTTCAGTGAAAAGGTAGAAATTGTTAAATTACATAAAAAACAATACCCAGCTATATTTGCTGCCTATAAGAAACATATTTTGTTTTTTATTTTTATTTTTATTTCTATTTTCATTTTTATTTTTATTTGAGAGAGAGATAGAGAGCATGCAGAGGTCAGGGAGAAGGGCAGAGGAAGAGAAAGAGAGAATCTTAACCAGACTCCATGCTCAGTGTGGGGCCCAATGTAGGGCTTGATTTCATGACCATGGGATCATGACAAGAACTGAAATCAAGAGTCAGATGCTCAGCTGACTGAGAAACTGAGGCACCCTGAAACATACTTTAAATATAAAGCTACAAATAGGTTAAAAGCAAAAGAATGGGAAAAAATATCATGGTAACCCCTGTCAAAAGGAATCTGGTGTGGCTCTTAATATAAGAGAATACAGATTTCAGAGAAAAAGATATTACTAGCAGTAGGAAGGTCATTTCATAATTACAAAAGATTCAACTCATCAGGAATAAATAACATCCCTAAACACTTATGTATCTAATAAAAGAGCTTCAAAATACATGGAGCAAAACCCGATAGCACTACAAGGAGAAATAGACAAATCCATGATCTTGATTAGAGATTTCAATACCCCCTCACAATACTTGGACATTAGAAAATCCGTGAGGATATAGAAGATTTTCACAGCACTGTCAACCAATTTTACCTAATTGACATTTATGGAACACTACACCAGATGACAGAAAAAACTCATTCTTTTCAAGTATACATGGAACATTCATCAAACATACCGCATTTAAGGCAATAAAGGAAAACTTGAGAAAATTAAAAAGATTCAATTCATGCAAAGTATGTAGTCTCACTACAGTGGAGTTAAATTAGAAATCAATAACAAAAAGATGCCTGGAAAATTGCCAAATATTTGAAAACAAAATAATACCTTTATAAAAAAAACCCATGAGTCGTGGAATTTAAGGAACAAAACAAAGGAGAAAAGGAGAAAAAAGAGAGAGAGAGAAACAGATAAACCAAGAAACATACTCTTAATTATAGAGAGCAATCTGATGGTTACCAGGGGGAAGGTGGGTGGGAGTATAGGTTAAATAGATGATGGGAGGGCCCCTGGGTGGCTCAGTCAGCTGAGAGAGTGACTCTTGATTTCAGCTCAGGCCATGATCTCATGGTTCTGTTCTGTTTGTGAGATGGAGCCAAAAATGAAGGATAGAACATATTTTAATCTTAATGAAAATGAAAACAGAACATACCAAAATTTGTGGAATGCTGCTAAAGTAGGGAAAAGGAAGAAATTTGTGGTACTAAAGTAACTGTATTAGAAAAGAACAAAAGGTCTAAAGTCAATGACTTCATGTTTAACCTTAAGAAACTAGAAAAAGAAGAACAAATTAAAACCAAAATAAGCCAAAGAAAAAGAAATAATCATCAATAAAATTGATACAGCTCTAGCCAGAATAACCAAGAAAACAGAGAGAAGACATGCATTACTAATAACAAAAGCAAGAGATGGATATCATTACACTTCCACAAAATATTAAAATGATAATAGAATATTATGAACAACTATATGCCCATAAATTTGACAATTTAGATAAAATGGACAAATTCTTTGAAAAAAACCAACCTACTAAATCTCACATAAGGAAAGTTACATAACCTAAATAGCCCTATGTTAGTGAAACTTAATTTGTAGTTTAAAACTTCCCACAAAAGAAAATTTTTAAAAAATTAATTTAGAAAAAAAGAAAAGTTTCTAAAAAATAAGCAAAAAGTAAAAAACCTTCCAACTCACACACAAAAATGCCAGGACCCAAATGACTTCATTGTTGAATTCTACCAAAAATTTCAAGAAGAAACAGTACCAATTCTACATTAGCTGTTCCAGAAATTTGAAGAGGAGGAAATATTCCCCAACTCGTAACAACTGATAAAATATTTCCTATAAGGCCAGCTCTATCTTGATACAAAAGTTTTCTAAATAAAATTTCATCAAATTGAATAAAAAAATACATATAAAAGATAATAAATCATGGTGAAGTGGGGTTTATCCCAGGAATGCAGAGATGGTTTAACCCTTAAAATCAGTGAATGTAATTGACTATACTACCAAACTAAAAGCTATAAACCACATGAGCATCTTAACAAACACAGAGAAAACACTTGACAAAATTCAGTATCCATTTCTGATATAAATTCTCAGCAAAGCAAAAAGAGAAGGGAACTTTCCTCATTCTGATGAAAAGCATCTATAAAAATAAATAAGCCTTACAGCTAGTATCATATTTATTGGTGAAAGATCACAAATAGGAAAAGGAATGTCCACTTTTACCCTTCTATTCAACATTGTATTAGGCACTCTAGCTAGTACAATCAGGCAGGACAAAGAAATAAAAGACATCAAATTGGAAAGGAAAAACTAAAATTACTTTTATTCACAGATATAATGTCTATGTAGAAAATCTGACGGAATTTTCAGACAATATTTTTAAACCATGAAGTGCATTTATAATATTGCAGAATATAAGATCAGTACATAAAATTGTTTCTGTATACTATCAATGGAAAATTGATAATCAAAATTAAGAAAAGAATAGTATTTACAGTGACACCAAATACTTAGTGATAAATAATCCAATAACTAATCCAAATTACTTAGGGATGAACCTGACAAAAGATATAAAAAATCTGAGCATTGAAAACTACAGAATATTGCTGGGAGAATACAAGAAAACCAAAATAATTGGAAAGATATATCATGTTTATAGGACAGAACACTCAGCATCCTTAAGGTGTCGACTCTCCCTAAAGTGATCTATAGATTCAACTGCAATCCCAATCAAAATTCTTTCAGGCTCTTGTAAAAATTAATAAACTGATTCTAAACTTCATATGGTAATGCAAAGGACATAGAATAACTAAAACAATTTTGAAGAAGAACAAAGTTAGAGTACTAATATTACCTGATTTCAAGACTTCTTTTAAGCTTTGGTAAAATAGACAGTGTGATATTGGTGCAAAATAGATAAATAGATTAATGGAACAAAATTAAAAGTCTAGATTATAGACTTACACATATATAGACAACTGATTTTTTTACAAAGGTGAGTAGGCAATTCAGTGGAGAGGGAATCATGTTTTCAATAAATGATGTTAGAACAATTGGATGGATATCTATATGAGAAAAAAGTAAGAACTTCTATCCATACCTTGAACATAAGAAAAAATTAACTCAAAATGGATTATAGACCTAAATATAATGTTTCTAGATAGATCATAAACCTAAATATAAAACTTCTACAAGAAAACAGGAAAGGGGCACCTGGGTGGCTCAGTCAGTTAAGCATCTGATTCTTGGTTTCAGCTCTGGTCATGATCTTGCCGTTAGTGATTTCAAGCCCTGCATTGGGCCCCGGGCTGACAGGTGTGGCGTCTGCTTGGGATTGTCTCTCTTTCCTCTCTCTCTGTCCTTCCCTTGCTCATGTGCACACTTTCTCTCTCTCTCTCAAAATAAATAAATTAATTTAAAAAAAAGAAAACAGGAAAAACCTCTTTGAACTTGGGATGGGCAATATTTCTTAGATATGACACCAGAACATAATCCATAAAAAACTGATAAATTGGACTTCATAAAAATGAGGAACTTATGTTCTTCATTTTTTTTAATGTTTTTATTTTTGAGACACAGAGAGACACAGACCATGAGAAGGGGAGGGGCAGAGAGAGGGAGACACAGAATCTGAAGTAGGCTCCAGGCTCTGAGCTATCAGCACAGAGCCTGATGTGGGGTTCAAACCCATGAACCGTGGCATCGTGACGTGAGCTGAAGTCAGTTGCTTAACTGACTGAGACACCCAGGTGTCCTGAGGAACTTCTGTTCTTCAAAAGACAGGGTGAAGAAAATAGAAAGTCCACAGAATGAGTGAATATATGTGCAAAGAATGTATCTGATAAAGGACTTGTACCCAAAATATATGAATAACTGTTGAAATTTATCACTAAGAAAACAAGCAACACAATTAAAAAACTGGGCAAAGTATATGAACAGACATTTCACCAAAGAATATATATGGATGGATTGGGCGCCTGGGTGGATCAGTTGGTTAAGTGTCTGACTTCAGCTCAGGTCATGATCTCACGGTTTGTGAGTTCAAGCCCCACATCTAGCTCTGTGTTGACAGCTCAGAGCCTGGAGCCTGCTTCAGATTCTGTGTCCGCCCCCCTCTCTCTGCCCCACCCTTGCTTGTGCTCTGTCTCTCTCTGCCTTCCAAAAATGAATAAACATTAAAAATTTTAAAAAAGAAGATATACGGATGGCAAGCAAGCATATGAAAAGATGCTCAAACATCATTAGACATTGGGGAAATGTAAATAAAATATGCAGTGAGATACAGACTATTAGAATGGCTAAAAGTAAACTTTTTATCATACCAGGAGTTGGCAAGGATGTGGAGGAACTGGAACTCTCATACATTGCTGATGGGAATGTAAATGGTACAACCATTTTGTAAGGCAGTTTGTCAGGTTTTTTTAAATGTTAAACATACATTTGCCATATGATCCAGCCATACTATTCTTAGATTTTTACCAAAAAAAAGTGAAAGCATGTGTCAAAATATATAGTTGTACATGAATGCTCATAGCAGCTTTATTTGTACTGGCCCAAAATTGGAAACAACTAAAATGTCCTTTCAATTGGGGAATGAATAAACAAACTGTGAGATGCACATACAATAGAACATCACTTGGCATCAAAAAGGAATAAATTATTCCATATGATTCAATTTATGTAAAACTCTTAGAAATGAAAACTAATGTATAATGATGAAATCAGATCAGTAGTTGCCTTGAGACAAGGCTGAATGGGGAAGGATTACAAAGGGGCATGAATAAACTTTGGAGGATGATGAATATGCTCCATATCTTAATTGTGGTGGTGTGTACATATGTTAAACCTTATTAAATGGTATACTTTATTTATTTATTTTAATATCTAAAAATTGTATTAAATTGTAAATGAAATACATACACATTTTAGAAAATGTGAAAAAAATAGAGAAAAGTATAAAGAAGAAAACAGAAATCATCTATACATTTGCTATTGTCATGGTTATACTTTCAGTCTTTTTCTATGGATATAGATGCTAAATTATATACTTTAAATATGTGAAGTTTTATTGTATGGCAATTATACCTTAACAAAGCTACTAAATTAAATAATCCCAGCACAAGTTTTTCTAGACACAGGTAAACTTATTCTAAAATTTATATGTAAAAGCAAAGACCTAGATTAACTAAAGCCATCTAGAAAAAGAATAAAGTGGGAAGAATCATTATACCCAATATTAAAGCCTACTATATAGTCACAGTAATCAAAACAGTATGATATTGGAAAAAAGATAGACACATAGATCAACCGAAATGAATAGAGAACCACACGAATACGCCCAACCAAATTTTGACTAAAGTGGAAAACCAATTCAACTCAGGAAGCACAGACTTTTCAACAAAATGGTGTGGGAACCATGAACATCTAGACAGAAAAATGAACCTCTAGCTAAACCTCACAGCTATATAAAATTAACTCAAAATGCATCACAAACACCGTATACAAAATTAACTTATTCAATGGTGTGGATTACCACAGTTTGTTTAATAATTTGCCTGAATGCTATCTGGGTTGATGAAAGCTATCTAAGTCATTTCCAGGTTTTGACTGTTATGAATAAAGCTGCTATGAACACTGGTGTACAGGTTTTTTTAAAATAATTGATTGTAATTGACACATAACATTGTATCAGTTTTAAGTGTACAACAAGATTTAATATTTTTATATATTACAAAATGGAATACTACTCAGAAATAAAAGGAAATGAACTGTTGATGCACACAACAACTTGAACAAATCTCCAGGTAACTATCCTGAGTGAAAAGCTAACCTCACAAAGTTATATGCTGTCTGATTTTGTTTATATAGTATTCTGTAAATGACAAAACTATAAAGGCAGAGAACAGAATTATGGTTGCTATGGGGTGCCTGGGTGGCTCAGTCAGTTAAACATCCAACTCTTGATTTCAGTTCAGGTCATTATCTCACAGTTCATGGGATTGAGCCCTGCATTGGGCTCTGTGCTGACAGCATGGGGTCTGCTTGGGATTCTCTCCCCCCCCCACCCCCGCCTCTCTCCTGCTCACACATACATGTGATCTCTGTCTCTCTCTCTCTCTCTCTCTCTCTCTCTCTCTCTCTCTCAAAATAAATAAATGAACTTTTTAAAAAAAAGAAATGGCACACTTTATTTAAAAAAAAAAAGAATTATGGTTGCCAGAAGTTTGGAACAGGATGAGGGAGAGTGCACGTAGAATGATGGTGTATGTGGTTTTAGAGGAGGAAGATGATAGATTCTTGCCGTGATGGAACTGTTCTGTATCTTGACTTTGGTGGCAGATACAAGAACCTACATGTGATAAAATTGCATACAGGTAAATAGACACAACTGAGTCCAAGTAAAATTGGGATATCTGAATATATTTGGTGGAGTGTATCGATATTAATATCAAGGTTGTAATAGTGTGGTATAGTTCTGCAAGATGCTGCCATTAGGGGAAATTTAGTAAAGGGTAAATGGGATCTCTCTGTATTATTTTTACAATTGCATGTGAATCTACAATTGCCTCAGAATTAAAAGTTTAATTTAAAAAAATCTCTGCTTAAAACAGCTCCAAAAGATTTAAATGATACAATTTATGTAAAAGTGTCTGGCACATTTTACATAGCAAACATGCAGGAAAAAAATAATAATCATCACAAGTCATTCATTCAATGATTTGGCATATATTTATTAAGAGTATACTACATGTCAAGGACTATTCCAGGCTCTGGGTTATACAACAATGAAAAAATTTAAAATGAGGGTGCCTAGGTGGCTCAGTCGGTTGAGCGTCGGACTTCAGGCCAGGTCATGATCTTAACGTACATGAGTTCAAACCCCACATCAGGCTCACTGTTACCACCCTGTCAGTGCAAAGCCTGCTTTGGATCCTCTGTTGTCCCACGCTCTCTCTCTGCCCCTCCTTCACTCATGCGCACACACACATTCTCTCTCTCTCTCTCTCTCTCTCTCTCTCTCTCTCTCTCACACACACACACACACACACACACACAAAATAAATAAAACATAAAAGAAAACCTTAAAATGGTATCCACCCTCATAGAACTTTCAGTTCGGAGAAAGAGACTGAAAATAAATCAAAAAGCAAAAACCAAAAAAATGATTGAAATTACAGATTTTGAGACATGCTCTGAAAGAAATGGACAGAGTGCTGCAATAGAGAACAACGTGGATAGACCTCCTTATGACAGAGTAATCTAGGGAAGCCTGTACAAGGAGGTGGTATTGAGGCTGAGAACTGAAGGATGAGAAGGAAGAAGCTATACTCTCTCATACAGACAGACAGAGGCAAAGAAGTATGGGAAATTAATGGCAAGTCAAGGCAGAGGGAACAGCAAGTGCAATACCCTGAAGCAAAAGAAATTGTAAGGAACTGGGGGGAAGGGGGACAGAAAGAACACAGTTGAAGCAGAGGATATCACCAAGGAGAGGAGATGAACTCAGAGATGTAGTTAAGGTCAAGATCAGGTAGTGGCCTATAGACAATGGTAAGGACTTTGGATTTTACTCTGATTGAGATGGAAATCATCAGAGAGTTTTAAGGTGGGAAGTACCATACTGTGCTTCATATTTTAAGCAGAACATACACACTGGTACATGAGCAGGATAAAGAAAAAAGTGGAGGAAAGGCCAACTAGAAGGTTGCTGCAGTTAATGGATGGTGGTTTAGCCTAGGGTGAAAAGGACTTAACTGTTAGCTTTGGGGAATGAGGAAATGGCCAATATTATGGATATGTTAAGGTTTCTTACTAACGTCTCAGAAGAGGTGGTTTTGAATGTGAAATAATAGCAAGTACCTCCAGATGGTACTTTCCAACAGGTGGCTGGAAATCCAAGAGATCAGTAGGGACTAAAGATATAGATATGAGAGTACTGTCATTAAGGGTATGATTGAATGCATGGAAATAAATGACATCACCAAGAGAGCAGAGAGGCAAAAGAGAACAAAGAAGACAAAGGATAGAATTGGGGATAGCACCCATACATTTTTTATTTTTCTGATAAAAACTACTTTTAATTACAAAAGTAATATAATCATATCACAGGAATTTGGAAAGTAGAAAAAAGAGAAAAATCTACAAAATCAAACCTCTTAAAGTGAACATTTTATCATTTGGAAGTATTTCTCCCTCCTAGGCTTTTTATATACATCTTTTAATTAGTATGCATGTAATCTTATATCCTATTTCCTCACTTAACAGTTTCAGAATAACCTACTATTGGAAGTGGGAGGATACCCAGCAAAACCGATAGAAGAAGTAGTTATTAGCAAAGGAGAATAACTTAAAGGAATAAGTGGCATTAGACTGTTATTGGTGACCTTGTAGAGGAAATACAGATGTGTGTATAGATGACCAGTTTTTAGCTTGGTGGCAAAAGAAAGGAACAAAATCCTGAAGTGGTGGCTGGATCTAGGGAGGGTTTTTACAATGAGAAATATCTGAGTATGTTTATAGACAGAGGAAGGAAGCAGAAGACAGGGAGAAATTAAAAATGTTGTTGACAGGATATAATTAATGGCCACAGTCTCTACAGAAGTAGGAGGGTCTGGGAATAAAAGCAGGGAGTGAGGCAAATTTCTTTCTCTCACATAGGAGAGAAGAAGAGACTCTAACATCATCTACTATAGTTCCTCATGTATAAATGAGGGGTTGAGGCCTGGGTTAAGAGAGGTGTGCTAATTACACAGCTAATCAGAGCTATAGCTGGGATGTGGACTTAGGTCCACCCAAACCCCTGCCCAGCCGAGGAAAACAAGTTTAATGCTTTCTTTCTGATCTATCCATAGGAGGGACATGCCCCTGTCTAGTCAGACAGAATAGGGCAAAACCCAGCAGCAGCTTTACTCCAGCTGTCAGTACTTTCCAAAATTTATATATCGGTTGCCTTCTTTCTGAGAGTCATCTTAGTGGACAATCCCTGATCTAGAACATTGGAAAGCCAAGTATAGGCTTTCAATAAAAAAGGGGGGGGGTGGGTTGGAAAGCTTTTACCTTAAGCTAGATAATGCTTCTCAACAGAGCTTCTTTCCTCTTCATCATAATGAAATGGAGGCTAGCAAAAAATTGGAAACAACCCAGGATGACCAACACTAGGGATGTGGTTTAATAAAAAATGATCCAACAACAGTAGGGAATACAATGCAGTCATTAAAATAATAACTATGAAGACTATAGAAATGAAAACATGCTTATGATATAATGGTAAGATAAAACATAGGCTTCCAAATAGCATGTGTACCATAATTACAATACATAAAAATCATATGTTCATTGTAGGTAACATTCAGAAAGGGAAAATGTTTATGTGATGGAATTATAAATGTTATGACTTTTAAATGTTCTTTGTTGTTTTTTATGTTTATTTATTTTGAGATAGAGAGAGTGCACAAGCACACATGAGTTGGGGAGGAGCAGAGAGAGAGGAGACAGAGAATTCCAAGTAGGCTCCACGCTGCCAGCACAGAGGCCCATGTGGGGCTCAAACCCACAAACCATGAAATCATGATCTGAGCTGGAATTAAGTGTCATATGCTTAATCAATTGAGCCACCCAGGCACCCCTAAATGTTGTTTATTGTTATAACTTCTACTCAAATAAACATTTAGTAAATAAAAAGTAACTATTATGTCTTCTCCAAAAGAAATACTTATTTTTACAGTTGCTAAAAATAAATGTTTTTTTATGGTTAAATAAATTTAAGTGGAGACACAGAGGAGAACCTACTCCGATGGAATGTTCAACTTCTTCAGCATAGTAAACTGAGTCATTCAACAGCAGTGAGTCTTCTGGCTGTCACAGACATTCTTTCTTGGGTTGCTCTAATGTAGCAACCCTCCTCTTTTCTCCCTTTCCTTCCTGCAGGATTAGAAGCAGATGGCAGAAGCTGGTAGATCTGAAAGGGCAGCCCAGAGAGAGATTCCAGTATTAGGATCCTAGGTGTTAGGCCAGCAATAGTTCCATTTATTTATTTGCTTTAAATTTATATTAAACTTTTTTTTAAATTGTACTCCATGAAGAGAAAAAGAAAGAAATCATTTTTATCTGTAACCCCACCACCAAACACAATTGTTTCTGGAGATAAGCTTTTATAGAATTACAGTGAAAATGTCTATATAGTTGTATGTTCTAGTTTTGCCTCTTAACCTCTTAGTGTTATTGTATTTAGGCTTTTCTATGTTTATTGCAGTCCTCAGAATTATGACTTTTATTGCTTACATAATATTCCATTCAATCTATGTGTCTTAATTCACTTAATTACTCTGATTTTGTTGGACATTTGGCTAATACTAGTTTTTTGAGATTATGCATAATGACATATGAAATGTGTTTCATTAAAAAAAATGTGCTTTGTAGATATAGTTTTCTTCTTTCTTTTGAATTATTACCTTACTGATAAATTTCCAAGAGTGGGATTACTATGTCAAAGGGCATGGATTTTTTTGATATGTATTGTCAAATTGCCCTTCAAAAGAGTTGTTCTAATTTATCCTACTGTTGGAATGCATGTGGGAGATCCCTCTTTCCATCCTCTCCCTGCAAACCAAACCAACATTGTGTTTGATAATATTTTCTATTTTAATAAGTATAAAATGGTTAATGTTCTTTAGTACCAGTGTGGCTGAATGTGTTAAATCGCATCATCAAAGAACCACGGGAATCTGAGATCTGGGATTGATATGGGTAGTTCCAGAATTATAATTAAGTGGGGGTTTTTTCCCTGTGTGTGTGTGTGTGTGTGTGTGTGTAAATTGTATGTTTCATGCCTTTTACAGTTGCCTAATGGAGTAGGTTGTTGCTGGAGAGGGGAAGAGTGAAGAGGGCAACTACAAAATTATCCATGTTACCCCATGCCATATGTAATTCTTCTACACTATCTAAGAGATGCCAGGATGCCAGGTGTCTCCAGGCTGTTCAAGGAAGGAACGAGAAAAAAGCAAGTTGTTGAGTACTGCCAAGGGATGGATAAAACTGACAATGAAAAGACTCCAGTTTGCTTTTGATTTCTGGACCTCTACTGGTTGTCAGGCATACATAAAACCAAGAGGTGTACAGGCATCTAATAGAAAACCAGTTACACAATATGTGAAGTGCTAGAAAAATTGGCAGAATTCTTAACAATCCTCCCTAACGTGTTCCTGAAGTTTCCCAATGGGCCTGCTCATGGGGATTGTATTTACTTGTACTTTGTTGCTAGGCAAAAATCAAGGTGTTGTATTTAAACCAGATGTCCTGAGTTGGGCTCTGCAAGAGAGAGTAGCAAGTGAGACATGTGTTTTCCTTTAAACAGACCTTCTCGCCATCACCAGCTGCTTTCAGTCTCATGGGTGGATCTCTCCACTTGTCAGATTTTCTAGCTCCTGAGGATTTGGAAAAGCCACCCTTGGTATTTTTAATCATTTAGTCATTGCTAATTCTCTTACAAGTGTCAAAGTACACTCCCAACATTTTTCTTAGAACGTCCTCCTGGCTGCCTCTTGATCAGGGACCCAAGGGTTATGGGGCCTGCTGGCCTTAAAGCAGTCTGATTGCAACAGTTCTTTCTAGTGTCCAGGAAATATGTGAAAGACTGAATGGACAAAAAAGATTACCGGATTTCCTGACTTGTGCACTTTTCTGTGTTCTGTACTTTTTGTTGGCTTTGAGCTCTTCAACAACTGTATAAATTGTGAAAAACCAATAGTATTGCAAAACATTCTTATCCATAGAAATGCAAATGAATTTTCTGTGGTGTAATGTAATTGGTTATTGTCCCATGGATACTGACCAGTTTTGCATCTATTTGAAAATTCGTTCCAGCATTCATAATTGCTTATGGGAATCTATGTCCTTTGAACTGGTTGTAACATCTTACTGCTTCCCTCATTAATTAATGAGTTAAATAAAATGTTTGACATGTGTTCCTATTATATTTGCATGAGAGTCATGATTTTACCTTAAAAAAACTATCCTTTAACACTAGTTTGCCTTTCTTTTTTTTTCTCAAAATATGAAATTTATTGTCAAATTGGTTTCCATACAACACCCAGTGCTCATCCCAAAAGGTGCCCTCCTCAATACCCATCACCCACCCTCCCCTCCCTCCCACCCCCCATCAACCCTCAGTTTGTTCTCAGTTTTTAACAGTCTCTTATGCTTTGGCTCTCTCTCATTCTAACCTCTTTTTTTCCACTCCCCCATGGGTTTCTGTTCAAGTTCTCAGGATCCACATAAGAGTGAAAACATATGGTATCTGTCTTTCTCTGTATGACTTATTTCACTTAGCATCACACTCTCCACTTCCATCCATGTTGCTACAAAGGGCCATATTTCATTCTTTCTCATTGCCATGTAGTATTCCATTGTGTATATAAACCACAATTTCTTTATCCATTCATCAGTTGATGGACATTTAGGCTCTTTCCATAATTTGGCTATTTTTGAGAGTGCTGCTATAAACATTGGGGTATAAGTGCCCCTATGCATCAGAACTCCTGTATCCCTTGGGTAAATTCCTAGCAGTGCTATTGCTGGGTCATAGGGTAGGTCTATTTTTAACTTTCTGAGGAACCTCCACACTGTTTTCCAGAGTGGCTGAACCATTTTGCATTCCCACCAACAGTGCAAGAGGGTTCCCGTTTCTCCACATCCTCACCAGCATCTATAGTCTCCTGATTTGTTCATTTTGGCCACTCTGACTGGCGTGAGGTCATATCTGAGTGTGGTTTTGATTTGTATTTCCCTGATGAGGAGCAACGTTGAGCATCTTTTCATGTGCCTGTTGGCCATCCAGATGTCTTCTTTAGAGAAGTGTCTATTCATGTTTTCTGCCCATTTCTTCACTGGGTTATTTGTTTTCCGGGTGTGGAGTTTGGTGAGCTCTTTATAGATTTTGGATACTAGTCCTTTGTCCGATATGTCATTTGCAAATATCTTTTCCCATTCCGTTGGTTGCCTTTTAGTTTTGTTGGTTGTTTCCTTTGCTGTGCAGAAGCTTTTTATCTTCATAAGGTCCCAGTAATTCATTTTTGCTTTTAATTCCTTTGCCTTTGGGGATGTGTCGAGCAAGAGATTGCTACAGCTGAGATCAGAGAGGTCTTTTCCTGCTTTCTCCTCTAGGGTTTTGATAGTTTCCTGTCTCACATTCAGGTCCTTTATCCATGTTGAGTTTATTTTTGTGAATGGTGTGAGAAAGTGGTCTAGTTTCAACCTTCTGCATGTTGCTGTCCAGTTCTCCCAGCACCATTTGTTAAAGAGACTGTCTTTTTTCCATTGGATGTTCTTTCCTGCTTTGTCAAAGATGAGTTGGCCATACGTTTGTGGGTCTAGTTCTGGGGTTTCTATTCTATTCCATTGGTCTATGTGTCTGTTTTTGTGCCAATACCATGCTGTCTTAATGATGACAGCTTTGTAGTAGAGGCTAAAGTCTGGGATTGTGATGCCTCCTGCTTTGGTCTTCTTCTTCAAAATTACTTTGGCTATTCGGGGCCTTTTGTGGTTCCATATGAATTTTAGGATTGCTTGTTCTAGTTTCAAGAAGAATGCTGGTGCAATTTTGATTGGGATTGCATTGAATGTGTAGATAGCTTTGGGTAGTATTGACATTTTGACAATATTTATTCTTCCAATCCATGAGCAGGGAATGTCTTTCCATTTCTTTATATCTTCTTCAATTACCTGCATAAGCTTTCTATAGTTTTCAGCATACAGATCTTTTACATCTTTGGTTAGATTTATTCCTAGGTATTTTATGCTTCTTGGTGCAATTGTGAATGGGATCAGTTTCTTTATTTGTCTTTCTGTTGCTTCATTGTTAGTGTATAAGAATGCAACTGATTTCTGTACATTGATTTTGTATCCTGCAACTTTGCTGAATTCATGTATCCGTTCTAGCAGACTTTTGGTGGAGTCTATCGGATTTTCCATGTATAGTATCATGTCATCTGCAAAAAAGAAACCTTGACTTCATCTTTGCCAATTTTGATGCCTTTGATTTCCTTTTGTTGTCTGATTGCTGATGCTAGGACTTCCAACACTATGGTAAACAACAGCGGTGAGAGTGGGCATCCCTGTCGTGTTCCTGATCTCAGGGAAAAAGCTCTCAGTTTTTCCCCGTTGAGGATGATGTTAGCTGTGGGCTTTTCATAAATGGCTTTTATGATCTTTAAGTATGTTCCTTCTATCCCGACTTCCTCAAGGGTTTTTATTAAGAAAGGGTGCTGGATTTTGTCAAAGGCCTTTTCTGCATCGATTGACAGGATCATATGGTTCTTCTCTTTTTTTTTTGTTAATGTGATGTATCACGTTGATCGATTTGCGAATGTTGAACCAGCCCTGCATCCCAGGAATGAATCCCACTTGATCATGGTGAATAATTCGTTTTATATGCTGTTGAATTCGATTTGCTAGTATCTTACTGAGAATTTTTGCATCCATATTCATCAGGGATATTGGCCTGTAGTTCTCTTTTTTTACTGGGTCTCTGGTTTAGGAATCAAAGTAATACTGGCTTCATAGAATGAGTCTGGAAGTTTTCCTTCCCTTTCTGTTTCTTGGAATAGCTTGAGAAGGATAGGTATTATCTCTGCTTTAAACGTCTGGTAGAACTCCCCTGGGAAGCCATCTGGTCCTGGACTCTTATTTGTTGGGAGATTTTTGATAACCGATTCAATTTATTCGCTGGTGATGGGTCTGTTCAAGCTTTCTATTTCCTCCTGATTGAGTTTTGGAAGAGTGTGGGTGTTTAGGAATTTGTCCATTTCTTTCAGGTTGTCCAATTTGATGGCATATAATTTTTCATAGTATTCCCTGATAATTGTTTGTATCTCTGAGGGATTGGTTGTAATAATTACATTTTCATTCGTGATTTTATCTATTTGGGTCATCTCCCTTTTCTTTTTGAGAAGCCTGGCTAGAGGTTTATCAATTTTGTTTTTTTTTTTTTTCAAAAAACCAACTCTTGGTTTCGTTGATCTGCTCTACAGTTTTTTTAGATTCTGTATTGTTTATTTCTGCTCTGATCTTTATTATTTCTCTTCTTCTGCTGGGTTTAGGCTGCCTTTGCTGTTCTGCTTCTAGTTCCTTAGGTGTGCTGTTAGATTTTGTATTTGGGATTTTTCTTGTTTCTTGAGATAGGCCTGGATTACAATGTATTTTCCTCTCAGGACTGCCTTCGCTGCATCCCAAAGTGTTTGGATTGTTGTATTTTCATTTTCGTTTGTTTCCATATATTTTTGAATTTCTACTCTAATTGCCTGGTTGACCCATTCATTCTTTAGTAGGGTGTTCTTTAAGCTCCATGCTTTTGGAGGTTTTCCAGACTTTTTCCTGTGGTTGATTTCAAGCTTCATAGCATTGTGGTCTGAAAGTATGCATGGTATGATCTCAATTCTTGTATACTTATGAAGGGCTGTTTTGTGACCCAGTATATGATCTATCTTGGAGAATGTTCCATGTGCACTCGAGAAGAAAGTATATTCTGTTGCTTTGGGATGCAGAGTTCTAAATAGATCTGTCAAGTCCATCTGATCCAATGTATCATTCAGGGCCCTTGTTTCTTTATTGACCGTGTGTCTAGATGATCTATCCATTTCTGTAAGTGGAGTGTTAAAGTCCCCTGCAATTACTACATTCTTATCAATAAGTTTGCTTATGTTTATGAGTAATTGTTTTATATATTTGGGGGCTCCTGTATTTGGCACATAGACATTTATAATTGTTAGCTCTTCCTGATGGATAGACCCTGTGATTATTATATAATGCCCTTCTTCATCTCTTGTTACAGCCTTTAATTTAAAGTCTAGTTTGTCTGATATAAGTATGGCTACTCCAGCTTTCTTTTGGCTTCCAGTAGCATGATAAATAGTTCTCCATCCCCTCACTCTCAATCTAAAGGTGTCCTCAGATCTCAAATGAGTCTCTTGTAGTCAGCAAATAGATGGGTCTTGTTTTTTTATCCATTCTAATACCCTATGTCTTTTGGTTGGCACATTTAATCCATTTACATTCAGTGTTATTATAGAAAGATATGGGTTTAGAGTCATTGTGATGTCCGTAGGTTTCATGCTTGTAGCGATGTCTCTGGTACTTTGTCTCACAGGACCCCCCTTAGGATCTCTTGTAGGGCTGGTTTAGTGGTGACAAATTCCTTCAGTTTTTGTTTGTTTGGGAAGAGAAGACCTTTATCTCTCCTTCTATTCTAAATGACAGACTTGCTGGATAAAGGATTCTCGGTTGCATATTTTTTCTGTTTAGCACACTGAAGATATCGTGCCAATCCTTTCTGGCCTGCCAAGTTTCAAAAGAGAGATCAGTCACGAGTCTTATAGGTCTCCCTTTATATGTTAGGGCACGTTTATCCCTTGCTGCTTTCAGAATTTTCTCTTTATCCTTGTATTTTGCCAGTTTCACTATGATATGTCGTGCAGAAGATCGATTCAAGTTACGTCTGAAGGGAGGTCTCTGCCTCTTGGATTTCAATGCCTTTTTCCTTCCCCAGTTCAGGGAAGTTCTCAGCTATGATTTCTTCAAGTACACCTTCAGCACCTTTCCCTCTCTCTTCCTCCTCTGGGATACCAACTATGCGTATATTATTTCTTTTTAGTGTATCACTTAGTTCTCTAATTTTCCCCTCATACTCCTGGATTTTTTTATCTCTCTTTTTCTCAGCTTCCTCTTTTTCCATAATTTTATCTTCTAGTTCACCTATTCTCTCCTCTGCCTCTTCAATCCGAGCTGTGGTCGTTTCCATTTTATTTTGCATCTCGTTTAAAGCGTTTTTCAGCTCCTTCTGACTATTCCTTAGTCCCTTGATCTCTGTAGCAAGAGATTCTCTGCTGTACTCTATACTGTTTTCAAGCCCAGCGATTAATTTTATGACTATTATTCTAAATTCACTTTCTGTTATATGATTTAAATCCTTTTTGATCAGTTCATTAGCTGTTGTTATTTCCTGGAGATTCTTTTGAGGGGAATTCTTCCGTTTGGTCATTTTGGATAGTCTCTGGAGTGGTGTGGACTTGCAGGGCACTTCCCCTGTGCTGTCATGTGTAACTGGAGTTGGTGGGCGGGGCCGCAGTCAGACCTGATGTCTGCCCCCAGCCAACCACTGGGGCCACAGTCAGACTGGTGTGTGCCTTCTCTTCCCCTCTCCTAGGGGTGGGATTCACTGTGGGGTGGCGTGGCCCGTCTGGGCTACTTGCACACTGCCAGGCTTGTGGTGCTGGAGATCTGGCGTATTAGCTGGTGTGGGTAAGCAAGGTGCATGGGGGCAGGAGGGGCAGGCTTAGCTCGCTTCTCCTTCGGTGATCCACTTCAGGAGGGGCCCTATGGCAGCGGGAGGGAGTCAGACCCCCTGCCAGAGGGGTGGCTCAGCAGAAGCACAGTGTTGGGTGTTTGCGTGGAGCAAGCAAGTTCCCTGGCAGGAACTGGTTCCCTTTGGGATTTTGGCTGGGGGATGGGCGAGGGAGATGGCGCTGGCGAGCGCCTTTGTTCCCCGCCAAACTGAGCTCTGTCGTCTTGGGGCTCAGCAACTCTCCCTCCCTTTGTCCTCCAGCCTTCCGGCTTTCTGAGCAGAGCTGTTAACTTCTGACCTCCCAGATGCTAAGTCGCGCTTGCTGTTGGAACACACTCCATCTGGGTCCTCCTCTTTTGCAAGCCAGACTCGGGGGCTCTGCTTGGCCGGCAGGCTGGCCCTCCGCCCCGGCTCCCTCCCGCCAGTCCGTGGAGCGCGCACTGCCTCTCCGCTCTTCCTACCCTCTTCCGTGGGCCTCTCCTCTGCGCTTGGCTCCAGAGACTCCGTTCTGCTAGTCTTCTGGTGGTTTTCTGGGTTATTTAGGCAGGTGTAGGTGGAATCTAAGTGATCAGCAGGACGCGCAGTGAGCCCAGTGTCCTCCTACGCCGCCATCTTCTCTGCCCTAGTTTGCCTTTCTATAGCGGTTTTACAAGCCCAAATGGGCTTCTGTTTTTGCCTGTTTGTCTGAACTGGGAGTATTCACCTCTGTTCACCATGATATTTTCAATTTAACTTTTTTTTCTGAAAAGGGGAAGAATTCAAAACAACAATTATATTAGTTATAACTTCAACCAATGCTTCCTCCAGCCAGCTCTTCTTAGAATTCTGTTCTCCAGCTTTCCCAAAAGACATTTTTGGAAGAAGCAAATTACTTTCACATCAAGTTTTTGGCCTCATCAGAATCTGCAGAAAGAAGTCCCCTGACTTGTGCAGAATAGGTCTCATCTCCCCCTTGGAGGTTGGAGCGTCTCATGATAAGTCAAGTGGTAGTGTTCCAGTGGGTTCTGACCTTTCCAAAAGTGTAGTTTTATGTAGAAACCATTTGTAGTAGAAACTTTTCATTTCCTCCTCAAATTTAAAAATGTTAAGAGTACATTTAAGGGACAGGTTAGCAACTGCTTCTTCACAAATGTTACTAATTAAAGAATTAAGATCAGTTGCACAGTCTTTTTTGGTGGAGGGATTCTGAAACAGTTAAGGTAACATTTGAATTTGCATTCAACTGGTAGAATGCAGGAATCAGACTGGGTAAATGGAGGACTCCCTCAAGGCAAAGGACAAAGGAGGCAGATGACTGGGAGTTGGCAGGGGATGGGACTAGGAGTCAGAAGTAAGGCCAGTGATTTCTGTCAATTTCTTGTTTCATTCTTTGAGTTCAGCAGAAGCTAAACAAAACTAATTCATGTGCTTTGAAAATGCTTTAAGATTGTCAGGTATAGACACATAAGCTAATGGTTAAGGCAGAAAGGAGGGAGGAGCAATTGGCTCTAGTTAATTTCGTTAACTCGATGGGCATGATCATTGATCTTCCTGGGCTTCAGTTTCCTCTTCTGAAAAATAAATGGGTTGGACTAGTTGGTCTCCAAAGGGCCTTCTAGTTCTGACCTCTTAAGCCAGCTGTAGAGGCTGAGAAAAGAAAATGGTCATGATTTTTGGAACTCTAGGCTTAAACAAAGTGAAGTTCTGTTTTATCAAGCCACTTGGCACATTCCTAAGGGCAGCTTCTTTCCCTCAGGCATGGGCTTGGTGTCCCAACTTCTGCTTCTATGGATCCCACTTTCTGTTGCTAGGTAAAGCTCAGATTCCAGACTCCTCCCAAAGGACTCCCTTTGTAGAAGCTTATTCTTCGGTGGCTATTGCTATAAAGCACATTCCAGTCAAACAAAACTTGTATTCCTCGAGTTAATTGAAGATAGGTTTCCACAGGAAAAGACAAAACACATAAATTGACTGAGTTGAACTGAACTTGTATGAAAAGAAGGGGTAGTGCTAGTGCTCAATAATTCTTTGAAAGATGGGAAGATAAATGAATGAAGTTACAAATGTACAAAGAAAGAATCAATATGAGGCATTCTGGGAAGTTTTCACTGAGACTATTTGCAATAATACTTTGCAGAACCCTCTGCCACCAGACACACCACAATTTCTCCTTGGTGCTAGCTCATCTAATCTCCTGGGTCTCTATTTTCTGCTGCTAGAGTTTTCTTATTTTGTTTTGTTATTTTCAATATCAATTTGGCTTGGCTACAGTATAGTAACCTCCCTATTAGACTGTAGGATAATATTGGGATGAAGAAATGGTACCATCATCTATTACCTAACAGATTCCAGCTTGAAATTTTCTGAAAACTCCTTATTTCTTGGGTTTCTGAGTATGCAAAATAAGTTCTTTATCATAGCATAATGGAAAGAATGGGTTTTTCAATTAGGACAGATATGGATTTAATCCTAACACTACCATTTACTTGTTGGGGGATATTGGGCTTGTTACTTCACTTTTCTTTGGACTTTTTTTTTTTAAACATGTAGGAAAATAAGCAATTTACCTCAAAAAGTTGTTCCTGAAGAAATGAAATAAACACATGTAACTTTACCTAGCATAGTACCTGGCACATAGTAGTGACTCATACAACGTCGCTATCATTTTAAAATCCTAGCCTGTGTAGCACTTTCCATTTACAAACCATCCTCCCATAGCTTCTCTTACTCATCTCTCTCTCTCTCACTCTCACACACACACACACAGACACACACACATTTCTTATTAGACACTGATGCTCTAAGACTCAAGTTCAACTCAGAATTTATCTTCAGGCACTGACTGTTCACCTTAGACCTAGGCTTCCATGTTTCCCATCCTTCCAGGAGCCAAACAGCTACTCTGTAAATTCCTTTCCTGAGCTTTTACTCAACAAGTGCTAAGCAAATAAGAGGGGTGTTTGTTTTAAGTTTATTTATTTATTTTTGAGAGAGAGAGTGTGTGTGTGTGCACACATGCATGTGCAAGCAGGGAAGGGGCCAGAAAGAGAGGGAGAGACAGAATCCCAAGGAGGCCCCATGCTGTCAACACAAAGCCCAACACAGGGCTTGATCCCAGGATGGTGAGATCATGACCTGAGCTGAAATCAAGAGTCAGAGGCTTAACTAACTGAGCCATCCAGGTGCCCCAGGACAGGTGTTTAAATTCTAATAGGCAGTTTACTTAGCATTTCTTAAACCAGAACTGCATTTGCTAGTTTCCCTGAGTTATTTAGCGAAAAGTTTTTGAATTGGGATAATTTTTACCTTTTGTTCAATGTTTAGAGATCCTGAAACTGTTGGGATATGGCACTTCCCAAATCCTAGGAGTGTGCCTGTGAGTCTGGCCCAGCTCAGAGGTATAGTGGGAGGAGGGATAAGGCCATTTAAAGGCATTTTGCTATTAAATTATACTTGTGAAAAACAAGAGTTCTTACTTCTTAATTATAAATTGTATTCTTTTTTGTCCATTGGCGTATCCCCAGCATTTGGAATGGTATCTGGCATATAGCAGGCACTCTATGAATATTTGTTGAATGAATATAATACTTGAACCACTCGAATTCAACAGTACTCCTTCAATATAACCTAGTGGGTGGAGGAAGCTGGTGCAAGATTAGGAAAGTTATTATAAACTCTAAAGTCTTCCAAGTTCTGTCTTAGGTTGCTTATCGCAGAGCCAATATTGTATCCTAAAGGTGCCTGATCTCTCAGGCTCAGATCCCTTAATCTCCTCCCTAATTCTCAAGGTGAGGAAATGCATATTATGAGCACAGTCAATAAACTCTTTGGCCAGATCAACTAGCAAACATAAGTGTGATGGACAAATATGCCAGTTTAGTATGAAAAAGAACTCTAGACTGAGTCAGCTATCCTGATGAGGTGACGTTGGACAAGTCATCTTATCTCTCTGGGCTTCAGTTTCCTCCCTCTTTTAAATGAAGGCAAATGGTCACTCTATGTACCACACATAGTTGTTTGGAGGATGTGAAAACCTATAAAGACACTCAGTGCCAAAGATTCTCTTAAAGCCTCACTCTGCCAAAAACTAAATCTGCGATCTTACTGCAATCCTGATGTAACGTGTAGCAATAGCTCTGTGGAATATGCAGCCTGTTTCTAGGCTACTTGGTGGCCTGAATGGTGACACTGACACACATTGCAGAGATGAATACAAATGACTTCCTGCCAGCAATGAGGTTTTCTATTTTTGAATGAAAAATTCCTCTCATGAAGTGAGAGCCTCCCCATATGCTCAGCCACCCATGAGTAGCCAAAGACTCTATTGCAAAAAATGAATATTCCATGTTAATGTTGTACCATCTTGCTCCCTTGCAGCAAGGATTTTTTATCTCCTTATCATTGATTCATTGGTTTCTGCAAACATTTCTATGTCTGCCATGGGTGTGGTCATTTCCTCCAGCCAATTAGAGGTCTTCTGCTCTTCCCCTTCTTTTGTGTGTATTTTACAATTTTTTCATTATGAAACGTGCTCAGCGTTCTGTTTTACTTTGCTTTCCATCTAGAACAGTCATCTTCTCTCCATCAAACACTTCTGCCTTCAAACCCCTGCTTAAAATTCATCTCTGCAGAGTTTCTATCTGTAACAAAGATCTGGTAAACACCTACTTGAGGTACACCCTGTGGGGGCTACAAGTTCCTACCCTTTGAAGAGCATTGGCTATAATGTGAGAAATGAGACATTCAGACAGAATGGGAGAAGGATCAGTAATTGTGAGTGGCATGTTCTGAGTGCCAGAGCTGTATTGGCAAAGTGTCCTGGTTGACAGCACTGTGGGCAGGTAGGATCAGGAGGGGAAATTTGAGTTGGGCTTTGAAGAACTTGGTGATTTTAAATAGGCAAAGGGGAAGTGGCAGGATATTGGAAGGAGGAAGGGGAATAATGTCAGCAAAAGGTAAAAAGACAGGAATGTAAACTTTTGTTCTTGGACAATGGGAGCTACAGTTATGCAGAGGCCAAATTTTGTCAAGGCCTAGCAACAATGTGGATGAAATGGTAGTTTAGGGACAGATTGGAGAGCCTTGGATGTCAGGATAAGAAGTTAGGTTACTATCAAGTAGTCAATGAGAAGTTATTAAGGGTTACTGTACAGAAGAATGATTTGATGGGCTCAGATTTAAGCACATTCATCTAATCATAGTATACACAGTGGCCTTAGAGTTGGGGCAAAAGGATGGTGTCAGCAGCAGCCAGGCTGGTGGGAGAAGAAACTCTGACTTCCAGCTGCCACTCTAGGAGACTGTGCCACACACAGTCTCTGTGTGTCTAGACCTATCTGTCAGTAGTTGGGAGATTAGTTAGAGAACAAGAGTATGGCATTTCTGAGCCAATTAGACCTGGATTTCGAATTGAGACTCTACCACTTAGCTGCTACATGAATTTGGGCCAGTCTTCTAACCTTTCTGTTAAATGCCTCAGTTTCTTCATCTATGAAATGTTCATAATACTGACGTGCCACAGAAGTTAGTGAGAAAGGCTAGCACATAGGAGATAAACATTCAACCAATGTTCCTTTCCTTCTTTACCCCCTCCTCTAATTAGTTGTGTGGCCTGTGACATGTTTTTCTCTGGGGGAAGTTGCCTCATGTACAATGAGAGAAATGTTCTTCTTACTTTACTATGCTGAAAGAAAAGTCCTTGCCAAGCAGTAACACATCTGACCAGTCTTCCTTTCTCCTTTCCCTTACTCTGGTAGGGGAGAAAGTTAATCTATCAACAAACATTTATTGAGATTCTGTTATGTGTTGGGTACTGCCCTTGGCCTGATAGATAAAGCAGTAAACAAAAATAGAGTCTGCCCTCATGGAACTGATATTCTAGCTGTGGCTTCAGGGGAGTCACACAATAAGCAAATGCATATATAATATGTCAGGTGGTGATAAGTGCTAAGAAGGAAAACATAGCAAAGGAAGGGGACAGAGAGTGATGGGAAATTGGTCAAGGAAAGGTTCTCTGATAAGGTGATATCTAAGAAAAGACCTGGAAGAAGTAAGGGAGAAGCCATGTAGCTATCTGGGAGAATAGCATTCTAGGCAGAGGGAAGGACAAGTAAAAAGACCTGTAAGTGGGAGCATGCTTTGCAAGTTCAAGGAACAACAAAGAGGTGTCTGGGGCAGAGTGCAAGGACAATAGTAGTAGGAGAGGACCCCGGGAGGTGGCTGTAAATCACATCATGTAGGGCCATGGCAAGGACTCTGAAGAAGATGGGGGAGCCATTGGAGGATTTGGAGCAGAGGATTAATAGGTTCTGACTTAAAATTTTAACAAAAATCCTGTGACTACAGGGTAGAGAATATAGTATGGGGTGGCAAGGACAAAAGCAAAAAGTGTAGAGACCCAGAAGACAGATAAAGTAGTAATCCAGTGAGAGATCTTGGATTAGGATTAGGGTGGTGATGGGGAGATAGTGACAAATGGTCAGGTTCTAGGTATATTTTCTTTTTGTTGTTGTTTAAGTAACCTCTACCTCCACTGTGGGGCTCAACTCACAACCCCGAGATTAAGAGTCACATGCTCTACCAGCTGAGCCAGCCAGGTACCCCCTAGGTATATTTTGAAGGCAGAACTAACAGCATTTGCTGACAGATTGGATGTGACGTGTTCAAAAAATAGAGGATTCAAAGATAACTTCAGTGTTTATCTTGAAACATGGGAGGTTGGAGTTGCCATTTGCTGAGATTTAAAAGACCAAGGGAAAAGCACAATTTGGGGGAGAAAAGTTTTGGGTTTGGTTATGTTGAGTTTAAGATGTCTATTAGACATCCAAGTGGAAATGGAGAGGAGGAAGTTGGATATATGATACATGAATCAAGAGTCCAGGAGAGGGGGATGGGAACATAAGGGTCCTATCTTAACTTTAAGAATGCAAAAAGAAGGGGGCAGGCATTTGGAAAGGGCAAAGAATGTAGATGCATTTTTATGTGTTCTTGAGTACTGTTATATAGTTTTCCTCTCATCTCCATTTGGTGGAAGTCTCTTAGATAGCAAGGACTAACATTTACTGTGCTTTTATTATGTGCCAGACACTTTGATATATAGCATCCCATTCAAGCACAGTTATATCACAAAACATATGTTGTCATCTCCATTTTACAGATGAGAAAAGTGGGGATCTGCAAGACAGGCAAAAATTATCTGCCTAATCCACACAGCTGGTAAGTGAATATGCTGAGATTTAAACCAGGAATCAAACCCTAAGTTCATGTTCCCCCACAACTACCTATCTGCTTATCACCAAGTGGGTCAGAGAGTCAACTCTGATTTCTTTGTCAATGATTTGTTCTGTATATTAACCAGAGCTAAGAGGTATTTAAAACCAGTCCCTGCAGGGTGCCCGGGTGACTCAGTAAAAGTGGCCAACTTTGGCTTGGGTCATGACCTTTGGTTCTCGGAGTTTGAGCCCCACATCTGGCTCTCTACTGTCATCGTGGAGCCTGCTTTGCATCCTCTGTCCCCCCCTCTCTCTGCCCCTCCCCTGTTACACTTTTTCTCTCTCTCTCAAAAATAAATAAACATTAAAAAAAAAAAGTAAAACCAGTCCTTGGCCAGCTCCTTATATTCCACCAGAGGTTGTCAACTTGTTCTGAAAATTTATTATTCAGGTATTGTCAACTAATATTATTAAATTTTTTTAATGTTTATTTATATTTGAGAGAGAGGGAGAGAGACTGAGCACAAGCAGGGGAGGGGCACAGAGAGAGGGAGACACAGAATCTGAAGCAGGCTCCGGGCTCTAAGCTGTCTAAGCTGACAGCACACAGCCCAACATGGGGCTGGAACCCACAAACTGTGAGGTCATGACTTGAGCTGAACTCATATTATTTTAATATTAGGCCTAAACAACATTAGGAAGGTAAACTTGATGGGACAAAAAGTCAGTGAAGTACTACAAACCAACTATATTTGGATTTATGGGTCATTAACTTTTCTAGATTATTCACAAGTACAATAGCAGTCCAAACAAGAGGATAATTGCACAGTTGTCATTTGGTTTGATTTCCTTTATATCTTTTTATGATGTGGTATACAGCTTTGCACACAGTAGGTGCTTCATAAGTGGTACTGGCAGGCATCCCTTGGCCCACTTCCCTTTTTGGAATTCTAGGCAATGTAGGTTACCATAGGAGACTTCATGCACCATTAATTTGACAAACAATACTGGTGCCTACTATGTGGTAGGTGCCACACTAGTTACTGGGACTACCAACATGGAAAGGATGTGGTTCTTACCATCAGAGAGCTAATAGTTCAGTGCTGAGAAAGCATGTGAAAAAAAGAAAAATACAATGTGGTAAGTGATATCATTGAGATATGCTCAGGGTACAGTGAAAGCATAATGAAAAATCTATTTGGAATGAGTTGTGGGTCTGTACCAAAGGAAACACATGATTTCATTCTTGAGGAAGTTATCAGCTGCCCAAGGTGGGAGCATTCCAGGCAAGTCAGCTTGTGCAGGGGAACTTGGGTGGCTCAGTCAGTTAAGCATCCAACTTCGGTTCAGGTCATGATTTCACAGTTCGTGGGTTTGAGTCCCACATCAGGCTCTGTGCTGACAGCTCAGAGCCTGGAGCCTGCTTTGGATTCTGTGTCTGCCTCTCTCTCTATGCCCTACCCCCAATCATGCTCTCTCTCTCTCTCTCTCTCTCTCAGAAATAAACATTAAATAACATTTAAAAATAAATCAGTTTGTGCAAAGTCACAGATGTATGAGAAATGCCAATGAATTTAATTTTGTGGGAATACGGGTTCCTTGTAGGATGGTGGGAGATGAGGTTGGAAAGGCAGATTATGGGTCATGATAAGGAGCTGATACTTTGTCTCCTGGAATACATGAGCCCAGACAGGTAAGGCAAATGGGTGACAAGGGCAGTAATGGAGACTAGATGAAGGAGGTAGGGATGACTGTGTGGAACTTGACTGTTCCCACTTGTTTCAAGGGGTTAGTTCTAACTGACTGTAGCCATATTGGAATGTGGATCCAGTGTTAGCAGGTTTTTTGGGGTTTTTTTAGAGAAAGAAAAGCAGGGGATCTGGATTTTTTTCATGTGAAATCTCCTGATTTCTAAATGGTGGCAATTAATTTTTTTAATTCAAAGTTTTAGCCAACACTGCACCAAACACAACACATCTGTTTGCTGGGTGTGGCCAGTAGGTTGTCATTTTGAGACCTGTGCTATAGGGGACGGGGTATTTACAGAAACATAGAAGCTAACTGAGGTAACACTTCAAAACACCTTTTTAAAAAATGTTTATTTATTTATTTTTGAGAGAGCATGAGCCCAGGAGGGGCAATGAGAGAGACAGACAGAGACAGAGAATCCAAAGCAGGCTCCTCACTGTCAGTGCAGAGCCTGATGTGGGGCTTGAGCTCACAAACTGTGAGACCATGACCTGAGCTATGGAGATCCTGACCTGAGCCAAAGTCAGATGCTTAACCAGCTGAGCCACTCAGGCACCCCTCAAAACATTTTTACAGAATAACCACGTACATTCTTCACCACATTGCTTTATTTCAACATATCTACTGCATATGAAAACATATGTTCTTACTCTGGGGAACCAAAGTGAGGTTCTAGGTCAAATGTAACTTGCAGGTCTTCTGAGGGTAATGGTGCAACCCAGGGTCTTGGTCAGGCTGTTAAAAGCCTAGTAGAAGAGGGTAAGCTGAGACCAGTAAGGCTCCTGAGCACCACTACCAGGAGATGGCTGCTATTTGTTTCCTTTTCACTTTAGGGAAACAAGGGGCAGCCTTTTTGGACTGTGTATACAACCAAATTAACATAGCCAGAGATAACACAGATAAAACGCAATATTATAGTTGTTAAAGTCCAAACTCCTCTATTTACCATTGGAGAAACTGTTTCTGGCCAAAAAGTCACTGGCCAAAAAGCCCAGTGACTTGCTCAGAGTGACCCAGAAATCCAGTGGCAGGGTCAGGTCTACAGACTCCTAGTGTAACATTCTTTCTAATAATCCTAGGCTATGATAATTAAGGTAAATCAGCCTAGTAGTTCCCCTCGCATCTAGAATCCCTAGACAGAACAAGCAGGACTTGAAATTAGCTTAGCTATTAAGTGCCCTTTTTAATTTTCTTCTTATCATCTCATGGTGATATTCTTTGCAAACTTTATACTTCATGAATAAGGGCCAATGAGGGGGCAAATAGATCTTTCTGAAGCACTGAGATCATTCACAAAGTGTCTGGAAGAAAACTTGGCTGTGGCCAATATATTTAAGGTTTATGAACTCTGTGCTTTCTGGACAGACCTTTCCATTATATGTTTTGCTTTTGTTTCATTGTTTCTCTTGTCTTCTTTTCTATATCTCCTTATTTTTCTTCTTTCCCATCAGCCAAGATCTGAGGTCTACCCTTGACAAACCAATAAACTGCTAATTGTTCATAACATGGGAATAGGAGTACATAGTGATCAAGAAGCATACATATTTCCCCTGCTATGGTCATTTAGCTCTCTATAATCTCAGGCTAGTAACTCTTGTAGATATTGACTGAACTAATCCTTTCCATCCTTCATTTCAGGGTCTATTGTTCTGACATTTGCCTTTTTTTGGGGGGGGGGGTTTGCTCTGAACCCTTTTCTTATTGGTTCAGCTGTTGAAGATGCTGCAGTTGCAGCCATGTACATCTGGAACATTTGGCTGACTTGTTGAACTTCCCCCAGGGACTACTCCAGGGAAAGGAGGGGAGGAATGGAGAGGCCAGAACAGTTGCCTGCAAATAGAGATGCCAATATTGCCTGGTCATTCTGTGGACTACCGTTGTAAAAATCCACCTCATCTGGCCCTCAATTTCCCCATTTGCTCATTGAAGGCACATATTCTCCACTCAAAAGTCCTGTTGCTGAGGCAGAAGAGAAACTCCACTGGCTGTGGATTATCTCATGCAGTACTTTCTACATTGTAAAGGGACCAATACATATTTGTTGAATTAATTAATGTGTCAAGAAATCTTAGGGGACTGTTTGAACCTGCGTAGGACAGTCATTTCAGTTCCACCTGGCATAGGTAGACTTCTTGGACACTCAGAAAGAGGCCCCATGCTCACTCTAGGAGTGGGGCTGCCTTAGTCCCACCCCAACCTCCATTCCTTTTGGCTCCCAGGCTCCTGGGTCTCCTTTTCTTTTGGCGCGCCACTGGATTGCAAACACAGCAGGCATGGTTTCATTCCAAACCCAGAACTGTTTTAATTAGTTTAACGTCTGTTAAACGCTTTGAAGATTGAAAGCAACAGATAAGTGCTGGATGATGTTATTAACAACTGCAGTTAATTGCAAACATTTCTATTAATTCTAGTTTATGCCTCCTTTTCTTTGCTGTACTTTCTTTCCAAGGTGCCCCAATTCTTCTCAGCCTCCCCCTCTTTCCTTTCTCCTGCCCACCCTCCCCCCACCCATACAGGCGCTGTAGGGTTAAATTGGGGCGGAGTCCAGGGATGAACGACAGCGTTGGTCACCAACTGAAACAGGCGCAAGCGGGAAGAGCTGGGTGGGGCCGTCCGGCTGAGGCGAACCCACACGCCCCCAGGCCCCGCCCCGTGTCTGGAGGCCCTGGGTGGAATGGCAGGGGGCGGGGCGCCAAGGCTTGGCGGGTCGGTGGTTGGGCGTCTGGGCAGCCGCTTGGGAGATGGGGCGGGGTTGGCCTCGGCCTCCTCCCTCATTTTCCCCGCGGGCCGAGCCGCCCCTCTCCCGCCCCTCCTCCTCCCTTTCCCACCCCTCGGAGTGGAGCTGCACATGCGGCAGCTCCCAGCTCGGTCCCGCCCAGCCTCCGTTGCACTGGAACGGGTCCCTACAGCCTCCAGCCGATGGCAGGGCGGTAGCCGCCTGTCAGGGGTCCTGAACGGCTGAGGAAGACGCTGCGGCTCCTGGGCCTCAGAGAGTGGGTGTCTCCGGAGGCCATGGGCTACCCCGAGGTAGAGCGCAGGGAACCTCTGCCCATGGCAGCGCCGCGGGAACGGGGAAGCCAGGGCTGCGGCTGTCGCGGGGCCCCTGCCCGGGCGGGCGAAGGGAACAGCTGCCGGCTCTTCCTGGGTTTCTTTGGCCTCTCGCTGGCCCTTCACCTGCTGACGTTGTGCTGCTACCTGGAGTTGCGCTCCGAGTTGCGGCGGGAACGGGGAGCCGAGTCCCGCCTTGGCTCCAGCACCCCTGGCACCTCTGGCACCCTGAGCAGCCCCAGTGGCCTCGACCCTGATGGTCCCATCACCCGCCACTTCGGGCAGCCACCACCGCAGCAGCAGCCTCTGGAACCGGGCGAAACCACACTCCCCCCACACTCCCAGGACGAGCACCAGGTGAGTCACCTAGTGGGGCGGCGGCGGCGGAGGCCCCCTCCCCTTGTGCTCAGGGCGGGGGCCCTTCTCCACAGGGCCCTGAGGAGGACTCTGCCACCTCCAGCCAAGTTGTAGGGCCGGACTGGGGAGGGGGCAGGCGAGCAGGGGAGAGGTCGCCCCGGGGTAGGCTGTCCTGGGTCCGGGTCTAGCTCACCCAGACTCTTAGGACCCCTGGACTTGGGAGCCCTGGCTGGCGCCCGCCGCCCCCAGCCATGGGCTGCCGCGGGGAAAGTTGGCGGCTCTCCCGGCCGCGGAGGTGCGGGCGCTGCCCCTCTGGCGGACTAACGGCCCCTCTGCTCCTGGTGAGATTTTCTGCCTGCGGTGCTTGTTTTTTCGTGTCCAGAGCTGATGCCAGCACTAGCAGGCTCTCCTTTGGAGTTGGAGCTGTAAACAGCTGTAATAACTGCTCCACAGTTGAAATAACTTTTAATCGCATTTTCAGCGCGGGTCCTTGTGCGCTGACCAGAACTTGGGCTTGTTCACACTTACCTGCAATTTGAGACTGATTGTCCTCCGTGTTCTAGTGAGGATCAGCGCCCCTGTGGAATTCTGGTAGAACTATGCCATCTTGCTAGACAACTTCTGAACAGCAATTTAAAAAATCTATGGAAATAAAACTCACCCTTTGCATGCCGGTTCTGACTCTTTTTGGGGGGTTAGGTAGGGTGAGTGTGAAGGCTGTTAACCACTGCTAGTTTGAGAACAGGAGTCTATTGATTGGAATAATTAGGAGTAATCTTTCAAGACCAGTTATTGTTTTGTTTGTTTTGCAATCTTTATGGTGTTTGCGCCCTTGTTAGCTAACTATTAGCTTTGGTGTTTGTCGTCTACATTTTCAGCTCTTAATTCAAGTAAATTTAGTGCATTTAAAATAAGTTTTCTCCTCACTGCCATATTTTGTCATGTGAAATTTAAAAGAAGTAAGGATCCAAGAATCCTTTTGAGGTGGTTAGAAAATAACTGAATTTATTTTGGGAAAGAGGGCAAGTTGTGCAAATGAGTTTCTTGAAGTGAGGGACCCAGGGTTTCTATATTTACTACCACATCATTGTCATACTCTGTAAACATTATTTGTGCTATTATTTGTGGTATTTTGACCATGCATCCAAAGCTGGCATCACATTCATGATAAAACTGTAATGTTAGGATGGGCCATATATTCTACATTGTGTATTATAAAGTTACCCTGAACCTAAAAATGTCTTGCTAGCACACTCCAACTTATATAACAGTTTATCAAAGAAGAGAATCAATAGACATGCTTCTCATACTTGAAACTTTAAACTCTGTAGCTAAATGGTAATTAACTAGGATTCTGGCTTCCTTTATCCATCTCCCGCCCCCACAGCGCCCAGTGGAAATACTTAGCAGCTGAACATTGATATTCTGTGAAAAGATAAAGGAATTGAACTTCCTTTCCTTAGTCAAATGGTAGCCAAAGCCTTTTGGTATTTAGGATGGATAGACCTATGTTTATATATTGAGGATTAGCAGGACAGCTGTGCTCTAGGGCTTCTGTGATAGTGTGGGACTCTTACAGGTCTATAATGGCATTTAGTCACCTTGTCCTTCACATGGCACTTCAAATAGTTCTGTCTAGGTTTAAATACAGATCCCTATTTTCTGTCCTTTATTTCTGTTTTAATCTTTTTTGAGCAGTAGCAACAAGCATACTGGCTCTTTACATTTGCTGGCATCGATTGGAGTCAGAGATTTTTAGAATTGTGAGGGGCTATATAAGTCCATTTTGTTTGATCCCCTTGAATAGCACATAGGCCCTGCAGGGGGTGGGGGGCAGTGATTTGTCCAAGGTCATACAACTCTGGTCACTGGTAAAAGGGAGGTTGGTTTCTTGACTCCCAGTACAGTGCCTGTTCCCCTGTAGCATATAATTCCTGGAGCCTTTTTGAGGAAAGCGGGGTGGAGCTCCATAGTACCATTCTTGCCATGTACAGAGCTCAGATTTATATCATTTTCTTTTACTCCACCTATATTTTGGTCAGACTAAATTTAACATGTATTCCTTACTCTTCTTAAACTTTACTTTCAGGAGAATTGAAGTATAATTTAAAGAAATTTTAGCCCAGATTCAAATTATGTTTCTTTTGAGGGTGTTAGTTTTAGTATACCCACCTCTCCCCCGCAAAAAAGGCAAAAAGTTGATTAGCTATTAGAGTTAAACTGATACTGCTACATCTTGGGTAAAATTGCTAGTACCCTGGTGCACCCTCTGCTGGCTTTGCGGGGACATTTAATTGCAATATCTGCTGACAGTCAAGATTCTAAGTTGTGCTGACATTCTGATTCATAAACAAGGAAGTAAACAGCCTTGTGGGATTTGGCCACGTAGGTCATATTTTTATATTTTAGTTTTTCAACACAAACAGCTGCTCTTACAGAAACTCTTACATGGAGAGGAAGAAAGATAAAAATATACACCCTTTAATGGGCAGAACATTCAGGTTTCTCACCAGCTTATTTGCAAGGAGTAAAGACAAACTGATGAGAATAAATTACAGAAAGACCAAGTGGGCAAAACAGAGGCACTTCATTGTATAAGGTCATGCACACCTATTCATCTTTATGAGATGATAGGGTCAGTTATGACTCAAGAAAGGGATCTAGAGATCACTGAGGAGGTTTGCTTGTATCCCTCAATTAAAAAATTTTTAAAACAAGAGGGGCACCTGGGTGGCTCAGTCGGTTAAGCCTCTGACTCTTGATTTTGGCTCAGGTCATGATCTCACAGGTTCATGGGATAGAGCCCGGCGTTGGGCTCTGTGCTGACAGTGCAGAGCCTGCTAGGGATTCTCTTTGTCTTTCCCTCTGCTCCTCTCCCCTGCTCATTCTCTCTCAAGAATAAATAAATAAACATTAAAAAAAAACTTTTAAAACAAGATACAGAAGGAAATTAGGGCAGTTGGGATACATAACAGAGAGATCAGCAAAATTCTCCAACGGAATTGTTAGAAAAGCCTCCCCAGTGGAGACGTTGCTAATGATAAAAAGTGAGAGGGTCACTTCAGACCTTTTAGAATCATAACTCTCTCCTTTAGCTGGAGTAATCAAGGAATACCTATAGATTTATCTGGCTATTCACAGGAGATGATATGAAGATCTAGGTACATCTCATTTTCTGAGTTAGACAGTACACAATATGATTGTTAGAGTAAAATAAAAATAAAAATCATTATTGATCATTTTGTGAAGAAGTTGCCCCAGTTGTGATTGTGGTCCCCAAAGTGAGTAATATGGTGGGCAGCATCAGTAAGGGTGTTGAAAATAATGACAAAACAAAACCATTATCTTTTCTATGTAAAAGAACAAAAAGTGGATTTGGATCCATAATCATATAGGAAATTCTGACGGTCACTTCTCAAGAAAAACCTAACAGCTGATAAAAGTCTCCAGAAACCCAATCTCACGGTCCATGAGCTCGAGTCCCACGTCAGGCTCTGTGCTGACATCTCAGAGCCTGGAGCCTGCTTTGGATTCTGTGTCTCCCTCTCTCTCTGCCCCTCCCCTGCTCACCCTCTGTCTCTCTTTGTCTCTCTCTCTCAAAAAATAAACATTAAAAAAAATTTAAATTATAGCCATGCTGGCAGATGGGTTTGTAATACTATCTCATTGTAATTTTAATTGACATTTCTCAGAAGACTAATGAAGTTGTACTCTTTTTCAAAGGTTTATTATCTATTTGGATAACTTCTTCTGTGAAGTGTCTCTACAAGTATTTTGTGCATTTTTAAAAATCAGGTTGTTTGTCCTTTTCCTATAGATTTGTAGGAATTCTTTATATACTCTGGCTATGGACCGTTTTTGCACTTTTTATATTGCAAACCCTTCCCACATCTCTTCAGTATTCTTTGAGGAACAGACGTTTTAAATTTTCATGTGTCTAGTTTTTCAGTATTTTCTTTTATGACTAATGTTTTTTGTGTTTCATTTAAATAGTATTTTCCTACCTTGAGATCATGTAGGTATTTTTTTCATGTTATCTTCTAGGCGCTTTATGTATTTTGCCATTCACATTTAGATCTACAGTCCATCTGGAATTGATTTATGTGTATGATGAGATATAGGGGCCAAGCTTTATCTTTTCAACTGACCCAGGCCATTTATTTATAAGGAATGTCTTTTTCTTTGCTTCTTTACAGTATCACCTTTGTCGTAAATTGTCTGCATATGTGTGAGATTGTTTCTGAACTGTTCTGTTCTGTTAGTCTATTTGTCATTGTAATCATACTATAGTCTTAATTACTGGACTTTATAATAAGCTCTTGATATCTGGTAAAGCAAGTCCTTCCACCTTTTTCCTCTTCTTTAAAAATATCTTGGATGTTCTTGGCCCTTGGCATTTCTCTATATATTTTAGAACCAGCTCATCATATTCCACAAAAAGAGAATAATTTTAAAGGGGATGATGTCAGCAAGATGGTAGATTAGGAAGTCCTGAGCCTTTCTCCCCGCCAACACACTAATTTAGTAATGATTCAAGAAAAAATTCCCTTTGTGAGAAATTCAGGGACTAATTGAAAGGCTCCTATATTTGGGGTGAACATGAAACTAGATTCCCTGAAGCCAACAGGGAGATTTGGGACACCCTCTTGCCAGAGTATCTGCCACCAGCTCAATACCATATGATAAGGAAGAAACCCCCTAGCTTCAGCATCTCCCAGTGGAGGGAAGAGGTTGGTTCACTTGTCCAGCACTCCCAAGTTTTCTGAGGACTGGCTTCGGTCTTGCCAATCTTGAAACTCTGAGGGGCGTGCCTCAGAGAAAACAGACAGTGTCATGGGCTGGTAGATATCATGGATCATCCCTCCTGCTGAGCACAGAGCAAGAAGACAAAAAATCCCAGCTCTCAATATTTCCCTGGGGAAGAAAGTTTATTTTTGCATCTGGTGCTCCAACTTCTCCAGGGTTTCCCAAAGAACTGGCATCTGACTTGTCAGTCTAGGAACTTAGGGTTCTGGCATAGTCTAGTCTTCTGGAGGAGAACAGAAATGATGGCTAGGACTGATAGATACCATAGATCCTCCCACCCTGCTCAACACAGAGTGGGTAGATGAAACATGTCAACTTTCACCTTACTCCTGGAGGTGGAAGAGTTGATATGGGATTCAGTGCCAGAATTTCTCCAGGGCTGCCCAAAGAACTGGCATCTGTCTTGCCAGTCTTGGATCTCTGAGGATCTGTCTTTGTCTAGCTAGCTGAGGGAGAATGGAGATGGCACTTTGGACTGGCAAATGCATTCTGTACAGAGTAAATAGACAAAGACACAGCTGCTTGCTTCTCTTTAAGGAGGGAAAGAATTGATAGAAGCTCCCGAATCTCTGATTGGGCTGCTTGGTGAAGGTCTTCTGTACAAGACCAGTCCATGGAGATTGGGAGAGATGATTGCTTTCTGTAATATTTTGACACCAACACAGAGAGTCAATGAAAATGAAAAATTGGCAAAGATGTTCCACACAAAGGAATATATGTTCAGATACTGACCCTAATGAAACAGTTATGAGATTTACTTGACAAAGAATTCAAAATAACTCTTATAAAGATGTTCACTAAGATCAAGAGAACAGTGCATAAAATGAAAATTCTAACAAAGAGATAGAAAATATTAAAAAGAACCAAACAAAAGTAATGGAGCTAAAGAACCAAATAATTAAACTGAAAAATTCATGAGCAGGATTCAACAGCAGATTAGATAAAGCAGAATAAAGGATCAGTGAAATAAGATTGGTCTTTGGAAATAATTCAGTCCATGGAACAAAAAGAAAAAAAAAGAAAAGAAAAATACTGAAAAAGCATATGGGACTTAAGTGATACCGTCAAGTAGACCATTATTGGCATTAGGGGAGTCCCAAAAGGCGTAGAGAGAGAGAAAAGACCAAAAGCTTAGTCAAAGGAATAATGGCTGAAAACTTTCCAAATGTGGAGAAGGAAATGGATGACCAAATTCAAGAAGCCCAAAGAATACTAAGTAAATAAACCCAGAAAATCCACACCAAGGCACATTATAGTCAAATTGTCAAAAGTCAAAAACAAAATTTTGAAAGCCTCAAAAGAAAACCAACTTACCATGTACAAAGGAACTCCCCTTAAGAACATCAGCAAACTTTTCAGCAGAAATTTTGCAGACCACAAGGGAGTGGGATAATATATTCAAAGTGCTGAAGAGCAGAAAACTGCCAACTAAGAATACAATACCTGTCAAAACTTTTCTTAAAAAATAAGAACAGATACAGACATTCTTAGACAAACAAAAGCTGAGGAAATTCATCATCACTAGCTAGACCTGACTTACATGAAATGCTACAGGGAGTTGTATTAACTTGAAATGAAAGGACACCAAAGAGCTATGTGATAGCATGAGAAAGTATGAAACTTATTGGTGAAAGTAAATATATAGACCCATACAGAATACTGTATTACTGAATGGAAGAGGATAAATCACTTTTATTTCTAGTGTAAAAGTTAAATGGTAGGAGTATTGAAAATAACTCTAAAATATGTTAAAAGATACACAATATGAATAGATGTAGAATGTGACAAAAATAATAAATTATGTATGTGAAATAAGTTTGAGTGTAGAGTTTTTTTTTTTTTTTTAATTTTTTTTTTCAACGTTTTTTATTTATTTTTGGGACAGAGAGAGACAGAGCATGAACGGGGGAGGGGCAGAGAGAGAGGGAGGCACAGAAGCGGAAACAGGCTCCAGGCTCCGAGCCATCAGCCCAGAGCCTGACGCGGGGCTCGAACTCACGGACCGCGAGATCGCGACCTGGCTGAAGTCGGACGCTTAACCGACTGCGCCACCCAGGCGCCCCGAGTGTAGAGTTTTTATATGCAATTGAACTTAAGTTATTAGGCTAAAATAGACTTAATATTTTATGTAAGCCCCAAGGTAACCATGAAAAAATACCTATAGAAGTTACACACACACAAAAGAAATAAATCAAAGAATATCAATACAAAAAACAATAAAATACAAAGGAAGAGAGCAAAAGGGGAAATAAAAGAATCTCAAGACTAACAAATAACAACTAACAAAATAGCAATGGTAAATCCTTCACTATCAAAAATTACTTCAAATGTAATAGGCAAAAATCTCTTCCAATCGAAGTCATATAGTGGCTGAATGGATAAAAGCAAGACCCAGTCATGCTTTCCACCAGAAACTCTCTTTAGGTTCAAGGACACAGATATAGACTAAACATAAAATAATAGAAAAATCATATGGTATTTGTCTTTCTCTGACTTATTTCACTTAGTGTGATACTCTTTAGCTCCATCCTTGTCATTGCAAATGATTTCACTTGTGTGTGGAATTTAAGAAACAAATGAACAGAGAAAAAAAGATAAACCAAAAACAGACTCTTTCTTTAAATCTTTATTTTGAGAGAGAAGGAGAGGGAGAGAGAGAGAATGAGAATGCATATGTGCAAATGGGGGAGGGGGGGAGAAAGAGGGAGGAGAAGAATCCCAAGCTGGCTCTGGGCTGTAAGCGCAGAACCTGACATGGGGGTTGATCCTACAAACTGTGAGATCATGACCTGAGCCTAAATCAAGAGTCGGTGCTTAACCAACTGAGCCACCCAGACATCCCAAGACATTACCAGAAGGGAGATGCGGGGGTAGGGGGGGAGATGAGTAAATTAAGTGAAGGAGATCAATAATACACTTATGGTAAGTATAAAATTTTTGAATCACTATATTGTACACCTGAAACTTAAATAACATTGTATGTTAACTATACTGGAATTAAAATTTTTAAAAAGTAGGATAATTGGCCTAAACACAGGTATATAGGCCAGTTGAACAGAATAGAGATCCTAGAAATAAATCCATGTATATATAGTCAAGTAATCTTTGGGAAGGGTGCCATGAATACACCATGGGGAAAGGATAGTCTCTTCAACAAATAGTGTTGGGAAAACTGGATATTCAGAATATTTTATAGTTCTGTGTAGAACTCTTATACCCCTATCATTAGATTCATTGTAAGGTATTTGATATTTTTTGAAGCTACTTTAAACGATATCTGCAGTTAATGCCATGATCTGTCACCAAAGTCCCCATTCAGAAATGGAAGACTTATTCCTCAACGGCTGAGAGTGCTGCTAGAAGACAGATCTCAACTGACAGGCCCTTTTTGAATTTGTCCTGGTTGAAGAAAACTGTCTCACCCATAGAGATGCCTCCTTTCAGGGTACCCCATATCCAGTTACTGATCAGTTAGGAGGTGGAAAGGCTTGCCCCTTCCCACTAAATCCAGAATACTTTGAAGGACTGTATTAGCTCCAGAGCTCCCTATGGTTTCGGCTAGAGCCTTTTGGGGATTTCTTTTTTCCTTTCTCTTGCCCATATGTTGAACCCTGCAAAAATTAGGAATTAAAAGTCCTGCGTAGTAATCTATGTCTTCCAGTCTGCTTCACAGGAAAAACAACCTGGGACCACATTATCTTAAAATCTCATTTTTAAATTGCTTCTGGCTGATGCTCAGAAACATATTTTTATATATTGTTTGGTGTCCAACATCTTGCTGGATGCATTTATTAATCCTAATAAATTTTCTGTGGATTATTTTGGATTTTCTACATACACTATTACATTTTATGACAAAAGACAGGTTTTATTTTTTTATTGTTTCTTTTCCAATATTTGTACTTTAAATTTTTTTCTTTATTGTACTAGCTTAAGCCTTCAGAACAATGTCAAATAGAATTAGTGATTGTAGGCATCCTTACCCTATTCCCAATCTCAGAGGGAAAAGCTTTTAACATCTTTAGGTATGATGATTATTGTAGTTCTTTTTCTAAAGATAGCCTTTATAAATTTAAAGTTCTGTTTTAGTCCTGGTTTACTAAGATTTTTTAAAATCATAAATGGATATATCATTATATCAATGGCTTTCCTGCATCTATTGAGATAATCATATGATTTTTTTCCTTTATTCAGTTAATGTAGTATTAAACTAACCTTGCACTTGTGGAATAAACACTTTGTCACAATGATTATTCATTTTATATATTGCTAGATTTGGTTTGTTAATATATCACTGAGGGTCTTTCCCTCTATATACATGAGTGAGATTAGCATGTAATTTTCCTTTTGTATCAGGTTTGGATAAAGTTATAATGTTCTTATAAAATTAGTTGGAAGTGGGGCCCCTGAGTGACTCAGTTGGTTAGGCATCCCACTTGAGCTTAGGTTGTGATCTCACCATTCCTGAGTTTGAGCCCTGTGTTCAGGCTCTGTGCTGATAGCTCAGAGCCTGGAGCCTGTTTCAGATTCTGTGTCTCCCCCCACCCCCACCTTTCTCTCTCTCTCTCTTCCCCTCCCCCACACATGTTCTGTCTCTCTCAAAAATAAATAAACATTAAAAAAATTTTAAATTATTTGGAAGTGTTTTTTAAATTTTTTGTCTGTAAGAGTTTATGTAATATTAGTAATATTTCTTCCTTAAATGTTTGGTAAATTGGTGAAACATTTGGGCCTGGAATTTTGGGAGGGAGAAGAGGCGATATTTTATTTGTTTATTTATTATTATTTTTTAATGTTTATTCATTTTTTTGAGAGAGACAGACATGAGCTGGGGAGGGTCAGAGAGAAGAAGACACAGAATCCTAAGGAGGCTCTAGGCTCTGAGCTGTCAGCACAGAGCCCCACATGCCCCCCCCCCCAACTCATGAACAGTGAGGTCATGACCTGAGCTGAACCTGACGCTCAACCGACTGAGCCACCCAGGTGCCCCAAAAGAGGGGAGATTTTAAACTGTACATTTGATAACTCAATAGGTATAAGATTTACAGATATCTTCTTTTTACTTGTGTCAGTTTAAATAAGTTTTTAAAAATGTTTATTTTGAGAGAGACAGAAAATGAATGAGTGGGGGAGGGCCAGAGAGAGAGAGAGAGAGAGAGAGAGAGAGAGAGAGAGAGAGAGAAAACCCCAAGCAGGGTCTGTTCTGTCAGTGCAGAGCCGTACGTGGGGCTTGATCTTATAAACCGTGAAATCATGACCTGAGCAAAAATCAAGAACAGGACACTTAACCAACTGAGCCACCCAGGTGTCCCTAGTAATTTTTATGTTCTAAGAATTTGTTTACTTCAGTAAAAAATTTAAATTTATTCACATGAAGAATTTCGTAATATCCTCACCATCTGTTGTTTAATTGTGGTAAAATACATAACATAATATTTATTATAACCATTTTCAACTGTGTAGGTCAGTGGCATGAAGTCCATTCACAACATTGTGTACCCATTACCACTATTTTCGGAACTCTTTCATCCTCCCAAACAGGAACTCTGTGCCCATTAAATAATAATTCCCTATTCCCTTTTCCCCAGCCCCTGGTAACCTTTATTCTACTTTTTTCCTTTTGAATTTACCTATTCTAGGTACCTCATATAAGCAAAATCATACAGCATTTATTTTATTTTGGTCTTATTTCACTTCACATAAGGTTTTCAGGATTATTTTGATGTTGTCACATAATATCAGAATTGTACTCTTTTTATGGATGAATAATATTTGTGTGTGTGTGTACCATATTTTATCAATTCATTTGTGATGGACACTGGGTTATTTGTACTTTTTGGCTAGTGTGAATAATGTTGCTTTGAATATTGATGTTCAAGTATCTGTTGTAGTCTCTGCTTTTAATTCTTTTGTGTGGAATTGCTGGATTATATGGTAGTTCTGTTGAATTAAGAACTGCTAAATTGTTCTCCACAGTGACTGCATCATTTTATATTACTGGTAATGCACAAGAATTCCAATTTCTTTACATTCTCACTAACACTTATTTTCTATTTTTTAAAATATAATTATCCTAATGTGTAAGAAATCTTTCCTTCTTGTGGTTATTATTGCCTCTTTTAAAAACTTTGTTTTAAATTAATCTTTATAAACAATTTTTTTAAGGGCGCCTGGGTGGCTCAGTCATTAAGCATCTGACTTTGGCTTAGGTCATGATCTCATGGTTTGTGAGTTCCAGTTTCACATCGGGTGAGTTCTAGCCCCGGTTCGGGTGAACCCGCTTTCTCTCTCTCTCTCTCTCTCTCTGTCTCTCTCTCTCTCTCTCTCTCTGTCTCTCTCTCTCTGTCCCTCTGTCCTTTGCTCACCTGCACCCTCTCCATATCTCTCTCTCAAAAAAAAAATAAATAAAATAATAAAAAATACAACCTTTTTAAAAGCTTTCATTTAAATTCCATTAGTTAACACCGTGTAATATTAGATTCAGGTGTAGAATTTAGTGATTCAACACTTACATACAACACCTAGTGCTCATCACAAGTGCACTCTTTAATCCCCATCACCTGTTTAACTCATTCCCCCCCCACCTCCCTTCCAACAACCCTCAGTTCTCTATAGTTAAGGGTCTGTTTCTTGGTTTTCTGTTTCCGCCCCATGTTCGTTTATTTTGTTTCTTAAATTCCACATGTGAGTGAAATCATATGGTGTTTGTCTTCCTTTGACTGACTTAATTTCACTTAGCATAATACTCTCTAGCTCCATCCACATCATTGCAAATAGCAAGATTTCATTTTTTAAATTTATGACTAATATTCCATTGTGTGTGTGTGTGTGTGCGTGTATATATATATATATATATATATATATACACGCACACATACATACCACCTCTTCTTTGTCCATTTATTAGTCAATGGACATTTGGGCTCTTTCCATAATTTGGCTATAGTTGATAATGGTGCTATAAATGTCGGGGTGCATGTATCCCTTCAAATCAGTATTTTTGTATTTTTTAAAGTTTATTTATTTTGAGAGAGAGAGAGAGAGTGCATGAGTTGAGGAGGGGCAGAGAGAGGGGGGAAGATAGAATCCCAAGCAGGCTCCATGCTGTCAGCACAGAGCCTAATGCAGGGCTCAATCCCACAACCCTGGGATCATGACCTGAGCCGAAATCAAGAGTTGGATGCTTAACCAACTGAGCCACCCAGGTGCCCCAGTATTTTTGTATTCTTTGGGTAAATACTTACTAGTGCAATTGCTGGATCATAGGATAGTTCTATTTTAACTTTTGAGGAACCTCCATACTGTTTTCCACAGTGGCTATACCAGTTTGCATATCCACCAACAGTGTGAGAGTGTTCCTTTTTCTCCACATCCTCACCAACACCTGTTGTTTCCTGTGTTAATTTTAGCCATTCTGCCAGATGCGAGCTGATAATCTTATTGTAGTTTTGATTTGTGTTTTTCTGATGATGTATAAATTGATTGAATAAATGTATAAATGGAATCATACAGTATATATTTGAGATTGCCTTTTTTTTCACTTAGTATAATGCCCTTGAGATTCACAATAGTTATGTGTATTAGCAGTTTGTGTACTATAATGTGTTTAAATCATTGAATTCTAATCTGTATGATCTGTAGTTTTTCCCCTTTTCATTTCAGTTTTATTAGCGTGCAGTTTTCTTGGTGGTTTTACCAGAGATTTGTCAATTTTATTAGTTGATCTACACTATGGATTGTTTTCTATTTCATTAATTTCTGCTAATATCTTTTAAATTTTCATATTTCTACTTTTGTTGGCTTTAATTTGGTGATTTAAAAAAACATCTAGGGGGCATCTGAGTGGCTCAGTCAGTTAAGCCTCCAGCTTTTGATTTCAGCACAGGTCATGATTTCATAGTTCGTGAGTTCAAGCCCTGCATTGGGCTCTGTGCTGACAGTGCGAAGCCTGCCTGGGATATTCTCTCTCTGTCTCTCTCTGTCTCTCTGTCTCTCTGTCTCTCTCTCTCCCTCCCTCTCTCTCTCTCTCCCTCCCTCTCTCTCTCTCTCTCTCTCTCCCTCTCTCTCCCTCCCTCCCTCCCCCTCTCCCCTTCCCCTGCTTGCTCTCTCTTGAAATAAATAAGTAAACTTAAAACAATTTTTAAAAATATATCTACTTTCTGCTTTTTTTGAGAGTGAGCGCATGCACCCATGCAAGCTCAAGAGTGAGGGAGGGGCAGAGCTAGAGGGAGACAGAGAGTCTTCAACAGACTCCACCCAGCTTGAAGCCCCAGGCAGGGCTTGATTTCACTACCAGAGATCATGACCTGAGCCGGAATCAAGAGTTCGATGCCTAACTGACTGAACCACCCAGGCACCCCCTAAAAATATCTAGTTTCTTGAGAAGATGCTTAAATCATTCTTTTTTAAAATGTGCATTTTAGGGGCACCTGGGTGTCTCAGTCAATTGAGCGACTTCTACTCTGGTCATGATCTGCCCTTCATGAGTTTGAGCCATGCATAGGGCTCTGTGCTAACAGCTGAGAGCCTGGAGCCTGCTTTAGATTCTGTCTCCCCCTCTCTGTCTCTCCCCTGCTGGCACTCTGTCTCTCAAAAAATATATATATTAATAGCATAAAATAAAATGTTCATTTTAGGGGTGCCTGGGTGGCTCAGTAGGTTGGGCATCAGCTCATGATCTCACAGCTGGTGAGTCTGAGTTCGAGTCCACATGGGGCTTGGCTTTGTGCTGATGGCTCAGAGCCTGGAGCTCTCTTTGGATTCTGTGTTTCTCCCCCTGCCCCTACCCTGCTCATGCTGTGTCTCTTTCTCTCTATCAAAAATAAATAAACATTAAAAAATTTATTAAAATGTGTAGAGTATAAATTTCCCTCTAAGCACAGTTTTAGCATGTTACATAAGTTTTGATTTTGATATGCTATAGTTTTATCATTCAATACAAATAATATTTTCTGTTTTCCATTGTGGTTTATTAGTCATTTTAAGTGTATGTATTGATTTCCAAAGATGATAATTTTCTAGTTATCTTTTTTGTTATTTATTTTTAGCTTAATTCCACTGTGGTTAAAGAACATCTCTATGATTTAAAGTATTTGTTATTAATGGTGACTGTAGTCAGTTTTTATAGATGCTCTGTGTGTACTTGAAAGAATATGTCCTATAGTGTAGTGCTATTTATTTGCCAAACAGGTCAAATTGTGTTCTTTGAATAATTTTTGCCCTCTCTGATTTTTTTTGTTTACTCATTCTATCAGTTGTTGAGATATTTGTGTCAAAAATCTCTCATGATAATTATGTATTTATCCATGTCTTCTTTTAGTTCTGGTAATTTTTGATTCACGTATTTTGAGATTGTGTTATTAGGTGAATACGTATTTAGAACTGTTATATCTTCTGTTGAATTAAACTTATTTTTTTCAAAAATTTTTAATGTTTATTTTTGAGAGAGAGACAGAGAGACAGAGACAGAGTGCAAGTGGGGAAGGGGAAGAGAGAGAGGGAGACACAGAATCCAAAGCAGGCTCCAGGCTCTGAGCTGTCAGCACAGGGCCCGACACAGGACTCGAACCCATGAACAGTGAGATCATGACCTGAGCCAAAGTTGGACATTTAAGTGACTGAGCCACCCAGGCACCCCTGAATTGAACTTTTTATTGTGAAATGTCCCTCTTTATCTGTAGTAATGCTTTTTACCTTAATGTCTACATTGTTTTATATTAATAATGCTACTTTCTTGGGGCGCCTGGGTGGCTCAGTTGGTTGGGCATCCGACTTTGGCTCAGGTCATGATCTCACTGTCCGTGGGTTCAAGCCCCACATCGGGGTCTGTGCTGACAGCTCGGAGCCTGGAGTCTGCTTCGGATTCTGTGTCTCCCTCTCTCTCTGCCCCTCCCCTGCTCAAGTTCTGTCTCTGTCTCTCTCAAAAATCAATAAATATCTTTAAAAAATAATGCTACTTTCTTTTGATCAACTTTTGCATGATATGTCTTCCATCTTTTAAAATTATAACCTTTCCATATGTTTTTTGTTAAAATTTTTTTAATGTTTATTTATTTTTGACAAAGAGAGACAGAGGGGAGAGGGGCAGAGAGAGAGGGAGAGACAGAATCCGAAGCAGGCTCCAGGCTCTGAGCTGTCAGCACAGAGCCCGACGCAGGGCTCAAACTCATGGACCGTGAGATCATGACCTGAGCCGAAGTCGTATGCCCAACTGACTCAGCCTCCCAGGTGCCCCTCATATGTTTTAAATGCATCTCTTATAAATAGATATAGTTTTCCTTTTCAATTTAGTTGATCTAACTGGCACATTTAATCAATTTCAATTTAATTAAATTACTTACATATTTGGCTTTAAATATACCATCATACTATTTGTATTTGTCTTGCCCATCTTAAATGAACATTTTTACTCCATATTGCCTTCTTTTGGATTTTTTTTTACTAATCTTTTTTACTCTTTGTTAATATTGTAGATACATATTTTTACTGTTGTTTTAGTGGATACCCTAAATATTACAACATGCATTTTTTCCTTACAATAGTCTGATATAATTAGTTCTTTGACCTCTTCCTGCACAGTGCAAAGGCCTTAGAATAATTTAACTCCATTTACCCCCTGCCAACTCTATGCTATTGTTTTTTGGTAACCTAATTATGTATATGATTTAAGCTACACAAGACATTGTTATTTTATAGTTAATATTCATTTAGATTTCCCCTATGTTTACCCTTTTCTTATCATTTTTTCTTTCCTTACCAAATTTCAGTCTGAGGTCATTTCCTTCTGCTCTAATAATACCCTTTAACATTCCCTTTAATGTGTATCTACTGCTAATTTTTTCCAGTTTTTGTTTGTCTGAAAATATTTCTTTATTTCACCTCTATTTTTGAAAGAACTTTTTACTGGATATAGAATTATAGGTTAGTTATTTTTCTTTCAAAATTTTGAAGATACCATATCAATGCTAAAAAGCCTTCTATTATGTATTTTGGGAAATCAGCTGAAACTTTTATATTGGCTTTTCTGAAGGTAATGGGTCTTTTTGACCCGCTGATTTTGATATATCTCTTTATTTTTGGGTTTTATTTTTTATGTTTTTGGCTTTTAGAGTTTTTATTTTAATTCCAACTAGGTAATATACAATGTTATATTAGTTTCAGGTGTACAACATAGTGATTCCACAATTCCATACAACACCTAGAGCTCATCACTACATGTGCATTGCTTAATCCCTTTCATCTATCTAACCCATCCCTCCACAATCATCCCCTGGTAACTATCAGTTCTTTATAGTGTAGAGTCTATTTCTTGATTTAGCTTTTTTTCTTTGTTATGCTTCTTAAATTCCACATATGAGTGAAATCAATCATATAGTGTTTTTCTTTGATTTATGTCACCTAGCAATATACTCTAACTCCATTCATGTCATTGCAAATGTCAAGATTTCAATCTTTTACATGGCTGAATAATGTTCCATCTCACAGACATCATTTCTTCATTATCCACTCACCAATCAGTGGACACTTGGACTGCTTCCATAATTTGGTTCTTGTAAGTAATGGCAATGTAAACATAATCGTGCATGAATCCCTTTGAAGTAGTTGTTGAAGAAGTTGTTTTATTCTTTGGGTAAATACCAAATAGTGCAATTGCTGGATCATAGTGTAGTTCCACTTGAAAGTTTTAAGGAACCTTCATACTGGTTTCCAGAGTGGCCATACCAGTTTGCATTCCCACTAATAGTGCATGAGTGTTCCTATTTCTCCACATTCTCACCAGTACCTCTTGTTTCTTGTGTTGTTGATTTTAGCCAGTCTGATAGGTGTGAGGTGATACCTCATTGTAGTTTTGATTTTCATTTCCCTGATGGTAAGTGATAATGAACATTTTTTTCACCTCTTTATTGCCATCTGAATGTCTTTTTCAGAGAAGTGTCTCTTCATGTCTTCTGTCCATATTTTAATTGGATCATTTAGGTTTATTTGGTGTTGACTTCCATAAGTTCTTTATATATTTCAATACTAGCCCTTCACTGGATATATTTGCAAATATCTTCTCCAATTCTGTAGGTTGCCCTTTAGTTTTGCTAATTATTTTCTTCACTGTGCAGGTTTTAATTTTGATATTTTCCCAATAGTTTATTTTTTTAATTTTTTTAATGTTTTATTTATTTTTGAGAGAGAGCCTAATAGTTTATTGTTATTTTTGCTTTTGTTTCCTTTGCCTCAGGAGACATATCTAGAAAAAAGTTGCTATGGACAATGTCAAAGAAGTTGCTGCCTCTATTCTCTTCTAGGATTTTTATGGTTTCAGGTCTCACATTTAGGTCTTTAATTCATTTTGAATCTATTTTTGTGTATGGTATAAGAAAGTGGTCCAGTTTTATTCTTTTGCATTTTACTGTCCTGTTTTCACAGCACCATTTGTTGGAGAGAATGTCTTTATGCCATTGGATATTCCTTCTGCTTTGTCAAAGAATAATTGACCATATAGTTGCCAGTTTATTTCTGGGTTTTCTATTCTCTTCTATTGATTTGTGTCTATTTTTGTGCTAGTACCAAACCGTTTTGATAATTACAGCTTTGTGATATAACTTGAAGTCTGGAGTTAAATGCCTCCAGCTTTGCTTTTCTTTCCCAAGATTGCTTTGGATATTTGGGGTCTTTTGTGGTTCCATACATTTTAGGATTGCTCTAGTTCTGTGAAAAATGCTGTCGGTATTTGGATAGGGATTGAATTAAATGTGTAAATTGCTTTGGGCAGTATAGACATTTTAACAATATTTGTTCTCCCAATTGATGAGAATCAAATGTCTTTCCATTTCCTTGTGTCATCTTCAGTTTCTTTCATCAGTGCTTATAGTTTTCAGAGTATGGGTCTTTCACTCTTTAGTTAGGTTTATTCCTGGGTATCTTACTAATTTTAGTGCAATTTTAAATGGGATTGATTTCTTAATTTCTCTTTTTGCTTCCTCATTACTGGCATATAGAAACGCAACAGATTTCTGTACTTTGATTTTGTATCCTGTGATTTTACTCAATTCATGTATCAGTTCTAGCAGTTTTTTGGTGGAGTCTTTCAGGTTTTCTATATATAGTATCATGTCATCTGCAAATAATGAAAGCTTTACTTCTTCATTGCCGATTTGGATGCCTTTTATTTTTGTTGTCTTATTGCTGTGGCTAAGACTTACAGTACTATGTTGTAGAGAAGTGGTGAGAGTGGATATCCTTGTCTTGTTTCTGACCTTGGGGAAAAGCCATCTCTTTTTCTACATTAAGGATGATGTCATCTATGGGGTTTTCATAGATGGCCCTTAAGTCAAGGTACGTTCCCTCTCAACTTACTTTTTTGAGGGTTTTTTTTTTTTTATCATGAACGGATGTTGTATTTTGTGAAATGCTTCTTCTGTGTCTATTGAAATTTTCATATCATTCACCTTTCTCTTATTGATGTGATGTATCACAGTGATTTGCAAATATTGATCCACCCTTGCAACCTAGAAATAAATGTAACTTGATTGTGATGAATGATTTTTTTAATGTATTGTTGAATTTGGTTTGCTGGTATTTTATTGAGAATTTTTATATCTATGTTCATCAGGAATATTTCCCTTTTTTAATGGTGTCTTTATCTGGTTTTGGGATCAGGGTAATGCTGGCCTCATAGAATGAATTTGGAAGATTTCCTTTATTTTATACTTTTTGAAATAGGTTGAGAAGAATAGGTATTAAGTCTCCCTTAAATTTTTGGTAGAAATTGCCTGTGAATCCATCTGGTCCTGGACTTTTGTTTGCTGTGTGTTTTTTCATTACTGATTCAATTTATTTGCTGGTTATTGATCTTCTTAAATTTTCTCTTTCTTTCTACTTCAGTTTTGGTAGGTTTTATGTTTCTAGGAATTTATCCATTTCCTCTAGGTTGTCCAGTTTGTAAGCATATATTTTTTTCATAGTATTCTCTTATAAATGTTTGTATTTCTGTGTTGTTGGTTGCAATTTTTCTTTTCTCATTTGTTTTCATATTTGATTACTTTGTCTTTTTTCTTGGTATGTCTGGCTAGAGGTTTATCAATTTTATTGATTTATTTAAAAAAACCAGCTCCTGGTTTCATTGCTCTGTTTTATTGTTCTTTCAGTTTCTATATAATTTATTTATGCTCTGATCTTTATTATTTCCTTCTTTTTGCTGGTTTTAGGTTTTGTGTGTTATTCCTTTACTAGCTCCTTTAGGTGTGAGGTTAGGATGTTTGAGATTTTTCTTGCTTCCTGAGGTAGGTCTGTCTTGCTACAAACTTCCCTCTTGAAACACTTTACATCCCAAAGATTATTGGGCTGTTTTCATTTTCATTTGTTTCCGTGTACTTTTAAATTCTTTGATTTCCTGGTTGACCCATTCATTTTTTAGTAGCATGTTATCTAACCTCCACATATTTGTGGTCTCTCCAGATTTTTTCTTGTGGTTGACTTCTAGTTTCATTACGTTGTTGTCAGAAGAGATGCATCTTCCTGAATTTGTTGAAGGAGGGCTGTTTTGTGACCTAATATGTGATCTATTCTGGAGAATGTTCCATGTGCACTTGAAAAGAATGTGTATTCTTCTGTTTTAGGATGGAATGTTTTGAATATATCTGTTAAATCAATCTGGTCACATGTGTCATTCAAAACCATTGTTTCCTTGTTGATTTTCTGTTTAGATGATGTGTCCACTGACATAAGAGTGCTGTTAAAGTCCCCTACTCTTATTGTATTATTATCATTTAGTTCCTTTATTTTTGTTATTAACTGTTTATGTATTTGGGTACTCCTATGTTGCGTGCATAAATATCTTCAATTGTTATATCTTCTTGGTGGATTGTCCCCTTTACTATTATATAGTACTGTCCTTTGATTCTAGTTTCAGTCTTATTTTTAAAGTCTATTTTAAATAGTATTGCTACACTGGGTTTCTTTTGAGAACCTTTGCATGATAGATGTTTCTCCATCCCTTCACTTTCCATCTGCAGGTGTTGTAGGTCTAAAATGAGTCTCTTGTTGGCAGCATATAGATGTGTCTTGTTTTTCATACATTCTGTCATCCTTTATCTTTTGATGGGAGCATTTCAGTCATTTACATTCAAAGTAATTATTCATAGATCTTTATTTATTGGCATTTTATTTGTTTTGTTGTTTCAGAAGATTTTCTTTGATCCTTTCTCTCTTTCATGGTTTGATGATATTCTTTAGTGATATATCTGCATTTCTTTCTTTTTATTATTTGCATATTTATTTTTTGGTCCATGATTACCACTAGGTTTGTACATAACCTCTTCTGCATATAGCAGTTATATTAAGTTGGTGGTCATTTAAGTTTGAACCCATTCTTTGTTTCTCTCCTCCCTACATTTAGGTATATGTTGTCACATTTAAACCCTTTATTTTAGGAACTCCTTCACTGATTTTTTATAGAAATACTCCTTTTTACTGCTTTTATGTTTCCTACTTCATGCTGTCACTTTTGGTCTCTCCTTTGCAGTCAGAGTCCCCTTTAATATTTCTTTCAGGACTGGTTTAGTGTTCAGGAACTCCTTTAGTTTTTGCTTGTCTGGAAAACTGTTTATCTCTACTTGTATTCTGCATGATAGCCTTGCTGGATAGATTATTCTTTTTTTTTTTAATGTTTATTTATTTCTGAGACAGAGCATGAGTAGGGGAGGGGCAGAAAGAGAGGGAGACACAGAATCAGAAGCAGGCTCCAGGCTCTGAGCTGTCAGCACAGAGCCCGACGCGGGGCTCGAACTCACAGACCGCGAGATCATGACCCGGGCTGAAGTTGGACGCTTAACCGACTGAGCCACCCAGGAGCCCCACTGGATAGAGTATTCTTGGCTGCAGATTTTTCTCATTCAGTACTTTGAATATGCCATGCCACTCTCTTCTGGCTTACTATGTTTCTGCTAAAAACTACCCTGCTGGGTTTATGGGGTTTCCCTGGTATGTTGCTGTCTTTTGTCTTGCTGCTTTAAATTTTTTTTTTCCTTATCACTGTTTTGCTGATTTAATTACAATATATCTTGATGTGGATCTGGTTTTGTTGATTTTGATGGGGGTTCTCTGTGCCTCTTCAATCTGAGGATCTGTTTCCACCCCAGATTAGGGAATTTTTCAACTATTGTTTTTTGAAATAAATTTCTGTCTCCTTTTCTCTGTGTTCTTCTTTTGGGACTCCTATAATATGAATGTTATTACATTTCATGGAGTCACTGAGTTCTCTAAGTTTATTCTTGTTTTTTATAATTCTTTTTTCTCTCTTTTTTTCCAGTTTGAGGACTTTCCATTACTTTGTCTTCTAGGTCACTAATTTGTTCCTCTGCTTCTTCCAGCCTGCTGTTCATTCTGTCAAGCAAGTTTCTAATTTTATTTGAGCCCTTTGTCCCTAATGTGCTATTCCTTACCTCTATGTTAAAGGTCTCAGTCATGTCTTCCACTCTTTTCACAAGTGAAATGAGTATCCTTACGTTCATTACTTTAAATTCTCTCTCAGGCATGTTCCTTATAAATGTTTTCTGAGATCTCTCGCCATGGCCTTCTGTTCTTTCATTTGGGATAAATTACTGTGTCTTCTCATTTTGTCTAATTCTCTCTGCCTTTTTCTATGTATTATCAATGTCAGCTATTTTTCTTATTCTTGTGGGTATTGGTCTTAATGAAGAATGGGTCCTGTTGTGCCCTGCCATGTAGTATCCCCTTTCCCCAGGGCCTGGTGGTTCCATAGTGTGCTGTATGTGCTCTGCTGTTTTTTCCTGGCCACTTTATTCTTAAGGCCAGCCATCTGAAGCCTCTCTGCCTGTTATAGGCAGTTTTGGTCCCTGTGCTAAATGTGGTGTGCTTTAACTAGGTGTGCTTTACTCAGTTTGTGAAATGAAACCTGTTGCCACTGCCACTGGAAACTCTGCTAAACTCTTGCATTGGGAGATGTGTTGTGGGAAGGGTTTGAGCCAGTCTTGGGGATGGGTACTGCTGCACTTGGACTGAGGCAAGTGTGACTGAGAGGGGCACTTCCAGTGGAGTATGGGGTGCTGGGACTTAGTGTCAGCAAGTTAAGTAACAAGTATCAGCATTTAAAAAATACTTTTTAATTAAAAATTTTTTTACATGTTTATTTTTGAGAGAGAGAGAGAGAGAGAGAGAGAGAGAGAGAGAGAGAGAGAGAAAGAGAATGAACAAGTGGGGAAGGGGCAGAGAGAGGGAGACACAGAATCAGAAGCAGGCTCCAGGCTCTGATCTGTCAGCACAGAGCCTGATGCAGGGCTCAAACTCATGAGCCGTGAGACCAGGACCTGAGTTGAAGTCAGATGCTTAACTGACTGAGCCACCCAGGTGCCCCAACAAGTGTCAGCATTGAACTGGTTTCCACAGGTGGCCCTGTGCTTATGCTGAGAGATGGGGTAGGGAAATGGCTCCTGTTATTTCTTTAGTTCCTGGAGAGGTCTCTCTGTGAATGATGCCTGTCTGGAATATACTCCAAGGTGAGTGAACAACCTACCCATTGTGTGCCCCAGGTACCTTTCAGCTGCGAGAACTTGGCCCTTCTCACTGTCCAAGCCAATTGCTATGGGGATTCATTTTCCCCATGTGCTTCCTTGTGTGCTAGTCTCTCTCACCCTTCTCTGTGACCACAGCTCACTCTCCATCACTGCAGCCACAGTGTTTTTGTCTGCCAAACCACATCTCCACACTTTCTACTTTCTTCAATGTGACCTCTTCTCTACCTTTAGTTGGGGAATTTGTTCTGCCAGTCTTATGTTCAATTTCTGGGGTATTTAAGATGATTTGATACTTATCTAGTTGTATTCATGGGATGAGGTGATCATACAGTCCTCCCACTCTGGTGCCATCTTCCAAACAAAAAACTTTATCTTTGCCTTTTAGTCATTTGTCCATGATGTTTAGGTATGACTTTCTTTATCTTCATTGGGGTTCATACTATTTGCATCTGTGGCTTGATGTTTTTTGGTATTTTGAAATATTCCCAGTTATTATCTCTCTAAATGTTGTTCCTGCTTTATTATCTCTCTACTCTTTTTAAGATCCAGTTATAAACTTTCTTATACATTTTCTCTTATGTATGTACTTTTTTTAGTGTTTTGTCCTTTTTCTCTCAGTATCACATCCTGATTATTCTGACCTATTTTCCAATTAATTGATTCTGTTTAGATTTGTCTATCTCCTGTTAAGCTCACCCACTGAGTTCTTAATTTAACTTCTTATATACATTTTTCTTTTCTAGAATTTCCATTTTGTTATTTTTTTAAAATAGTGTTAAGATCTTTGCCAAAATTTATAATCTAGTCTTTTCTCTTTTTTTGAACATATTAACCACAATTACTTAAAATTCCTCATTTAGCAACTCTTTTATCCCAATCCTTTAGGGTTTGTTTCTGTTGTCTGTTGTTTCTCTTGATTTTCTATTTGCCTTGTTTGCTTATTTCCCTGCTTAGTTTTGGTTAAGTGGCAGATATTGCATATGAAAAACTATAGAAGAGGTTGTCTTAAGCATCAGGTTTTGTTTTTCTTTTTATCCTTCTGCATTAAGGATTTATGCTTATTTCTGACAGGTGGTTAGCATACTAGCAATCTCATATCACCTTAGTCCAATCTGATATTGAGATAATTTGAATCTGGCCATGTGAATGCTGATTTAGCCTTCCTTTCAGTTTCTGTCCTTTTTCAGTTAGAACCCACCATCTGAGAATTTTTATGGTTCACCTCAGTTGTGGGGCCTGAATTCCAACTCTTGTTATTTTAGTTCCATGATCCTGTTAAAAGCTCTGCTATCTCTCAGCTTCTCCTGTGATCAGCCAGTGACCTCAGGAGATTAAAATAGTCTCTTTGAGTTTTCTATTTATTCTTCATCTTGGCTTTATTGCCTTGTTACATGTTGGTTGCCTTCAAATATATACTAGTTATATTGTATCTGTTTTTGTTGTTTACAGCAGGAAATTTCATCTGAATTACTTAGTCTTCCATTATTAGAGACAGAATAATTTTATCATTTCTTCAAGAAGTATTTATTGATCATGTCCTATGTATTAGGCAGTATACAGAGCAGTGGAGATAAAACTATTGAACTGGTTAGAGAGGATTTTTACATTATTGAGCTTACAGTCACATGAACAGGCAAATTTAGTGAAATGTGATAATGCCATGATAAGGTTAATCATTGGATCATCTGCAGTACTAAGTAGGAATACCTGACACAGACCTTTGAAATCAATGAACAGTTTCTGGACAAAGCATCTTCTGAGCTCAGACCTGAAAAATGAGTAAGAGTTTTCTAGGACAAGAGTGTTTTAGGCAGAAGGAATAGCCTGTGCAAAGACCTGGAGGTGAGAGAGAACATGTCATAATTAGGGAACTGAAAACACAGTTTTTATAAAACTATAGTTATCAAGACTGTGTGGTACTGGCACAAGGATAGGCATATAAACTTTTTTTTTTTAAACGTTTATTTATTTTTGAGACAGAGAGCATGAATGGGGGAGGGGCAGAGAGAGTGGGAATCACAGAATCGGAAGCAGGCTCCAGGCTCTGAGCCATCAGCCCAGAGCCCGACGCGGGGTTCGAACTCACGGACCGCAGATGGTGACCTGAGCTGAAGTCGGACGCTTAACCGACTGAGCCACCCAGGTGCCCCAAGGATAGGCATATAAATCATTGGAACAGAACTGATTGTTCAGGAACAGCCCTTACATTTATGGCCAATAGATTTTTTACAAATATAGAAACACTCTGTTCATCAAATGGTGCTGGGACATTGGGATATCCAAGTACAAAAAAGATCAACCTAGACCCTTGCTGTACAATATACACCCAAAATTAACTCAAAATATACAACTGGTTTAATTATAAATGCAAAAACAATAAAACTTAGAAGAAAATACAGGAGAAAATCTTCAAGACTTTGGGGTGGACAAGAGTTTATTAAATAAAACACCAAAACAGTCCAAATAGAAAATTTGATAACCTGGACTTCATTAAAATATAAAAACTTTTGTTTAAAAAATTAAAAATGATGGGGCGCCTGGGTGGCGCAGTCGGTTAAGCGTCCGACTTCAGCCAGGTCACGATCTCGCGGTCCGTGAGTTCGAGCCCCGCGTCGGGCTCTGGGCCGATGGCTCGGAGCCTGGAGCCTGTTTCCGATTCTGTGTCTCCCTCTCTCTCTGCCCCTCCCCCATTCATGCTCTGTCTCTCTCTGTCCCAAAAATAAATAAAAAACGTTGAAAAAAAAAATTAAAAAAAAAAAATAAAAAATTAAAAATGAAATAAATGTAGCAGATTAGGAGAAAATATTTGCAGTACACACATGGAATAGAGAATTTTATCCAGAATTTTAGACTACTCTTGGAACACAATAATAAGATAACCCAAACACAAAATGGTCAAAAGATGTCAACAAATATTTCAGCACAGAAGATATTCAAATCACTGAGTAAATATGTGAAAAGATGCTCAACATCATTGCCCATCAGGGAAATGCAAATTAAAACTGTGATGAAGAAAATTACCACATGATCTCACTAATATGTGAAATCTAACAACAACAACAACAAAACCCAAGCTCATAGATACAAGAATTGATTCATGGTTGCCAGAGGTGGGGGTGGAGAATGGGCATAATGGGTGAAGGAAGTCAAAAGGTACAATTTTCCAATTATAAATAGGTCATGAGGTTGTAATGTACAGTATGGTGACTGTAGTTAATACTGTATTTTGTATTTGAATGTTGCTAAAAGATCTTAAAAGTTCTCATCATAAAAAAAACACTTCTGTAACTATGGTGACAGATGTTAACTAGACTTATTGTGATCATTTCACAATATATACAAATATCAAATCATTATGTTTTACAGCTGAAACTAATATAATGTATGTCAATTATACCTCAATAAAAATAATAAACATTTTTAAAACCACAATAGAGATACCATTTCATATTCACTACAATGGCTATAGTGAAAAAGACAATAAAATGTGGAGATGTAGAGAAAAGAAAACCTTGTAAATTGCTGGTGGGGATGTATAATGATGCAACTGTTTTTAGAGAACAGTTTGGGACTTCCTCAGTAAGTTAACATAGAGTGACCAGATGATCCAGCAATTCTTATCCTGGGTATATACCCAAGATAAATGAGAACATATATGTTCACACAAAACCCTGTAAAGAAATGTTTATAGCAGCATTATTACTGATAGCCCAAAGTGAAATCAACCCAAATGTCTAATGGATAAATAAAATGTGGTATAATATTTTCTACAATGGAACGTTATTCAGTTATAAAAAGGAATGAAGTATAGATACATGCTACAATATGGGTGAACTTCAAAAATATACTAAGTGAAAGAAACCAGTCACAAAGCACATAATGTATGATTCCATTCATATGAAATATCTGGAATAGGAAGATCTGGTGCCCAGTTTGGTTTCTGTGCCACAAATGGAAATAATCCCCTGGGTTTGGGGGACAAACAAATACGTAGAGACAAAAATTAGATCAGTGAATACTTGGACCAGCTGGATGGAATGGAATTAAGAGAATATAGGTATGAGAGAGTTTACTGAGGGAACTTGTTGGAGGGATTAAAATATTTTAAAACTCATTTGCCAAAGCCAGGGTGATAGCAGTGAAACTAGAAGGAAAGAAATGATGCAAGAGGTATCATGATTATAGAATTTGGTAAAATTTCTATAAATCATTGAATTGTACAACTAAAATGCGTGAATTCTACAGTATGCAAATTTTAGCTCAGTAAAGCTGTTATTTTAAAAAGTGTCTGGCACATATAATATGATCAATAAACGTGTAGGAAGTCGCTGTTTCTGAGTGATACCTATCTTTAGAGGAAGACAGTCTTCAACACTATTCATCTCAACGACCCTCAGAGCTATCTCCCATTAATCAGTGTGTCCGGGATCCCAACCTAGAATCAATTAGAAGCTCCAGGGGTGGAAGTTTCATCATGTATACTTTTTTAAAGTTCTGTGGGTGATTCTGGTGTGTACTCTTGGGGTAAGAATCTGTGATTTACGGAATTGTATGGCTTAGTATGGTTAGAACCTAGATTGCATGTGGAGTCCAATGGTTGCTTGCACTAGAATGGGCATACAGAATGCAAAGATCTTAGCCCAGAATGATCTTTGTCTCTATCTCTCTTACTCTTATTCTTTCTAATAGAAATATTCCTAGATCCTACTTACAATTTTTTTCAGAATTGTAGGGTTAAAATATATTATGCTGATTATCAGTTGCAGAGGTTCTTAACCACAGGTTCTTATGCACAGGGTGCATTTTAGTCTTACTTTGGAAACTTTTCCAAATGCACATGTCCCTGGCCACACTCAGACACATATCATCAGAGTCTTTATAAGTAGGAACATGAGCATATATTGTTCAGGAAAGGAAAAGGCTTGTTCAGTGATGCTGACGCTCATTCCATTTGAGAACTAATGCTCTAAAGGAAGGAATAAAGCAAAGAGTGTAAATGAGATAACAGTTGTTTTCCAGTGCCTAACTTCAGCTCCCCTGTTATGGTTTATTTGGTCTTTATCATCTGTGATACTGGGACTACTTTTGAAGACCACTGGACCATATGCTTGGGTGGTAGTGGATGCTTAATGAACTTCTCTATGGAACGCTATTTGGGAAATCAATTTATAAACTCTGTGTCTTTTGGGGGAGAGAGCGGTTTCAATTGCCAGTTTCTCAGCTAGCTGATAGTCCTGTGTGCTTGGAATAGCCAAGGCATGAAGGTGATTCCCTGCCTCCTGTGGATTCATGGAGACTTACCTGCTGCTAGCTGCTGAAACCAGTTTAAAATAATAGGCTGCTGAGTAAGCATCACTATGAACATCCACCTGTCAATGGCCTGCACTTCAGAGATGAAGAATAATTTTTATTGGAGTGATGCATACAACAGGGGTTGAAACTAAACAGCCACGATGAAATTGATTTTCAAAAAGAGATTACTTCTGAATTTTATTTAGTGGATTGTGGATTGTTATTCTTGTTTTATCCTGCAATACCAATGGCCTACAAGGGCAACAAGATACTGAACATTAGTAAGGTTTTGGATCAATTCACAAGGCTCTCTGCCTAGAAGCATTGCAATGCTTGGCTTTTTGCTTGGCCTGGGGAAGCTTTTGAGGGTTTATTATAGAAGGAAGATTCTTTTTTTAATATTTATTTTGAGAGAGAGCACAAGCGCACAAGCTTGTGTGAGTGGAGAAGGGGGAAAGAGAGAGAGAGAGAGAGAGAGAGAGAGAGAGAGAATCCCAAGCCTGCTGTGCACTGTCTGCCCCAGTGTGGGACTCCATCTCATGAACCGTGAGATCAGGACCTGAACTGAAATTGAGTCAGATGCTTAACCAACTGACATCTAGGCACCCTTGGAAGGAAGATTAACACTCCTTACAGTTAGTCAGACTCCCCGGAAGAAGAGGGAGGAGCAGAGTTCAGGAGTTCTCTTGACTCAACCACCACTTCACTGAGTCCCTATTATGTGTACAAGACACATATTTAGTGGGGATTCTATTTCTCAAAGCTGATTTATCTAACAAAGACTCACTCAACCAAGGGGAAGCCTCCTTTGTTTTTAATGACATTAGACACATCCTTTTGGTGCAGTTTGTTTCTGATCGGATTTCCAGCTGTCATCTCAAATTCAATAAATTAAACTGAACTCATCTCCATTCTTAGCCCCTCCCACCACACACACCAAATTTTACAAAATTAAACTATAGTTTCATTCTCTCATTCACTCAGGCATAAAACCCTGGAGACTTTTTTTTTTTTAACTTAGCAATCAATTGCTAAGTTGATTCATACTTTGTGGAGTTGATATATACTATTATGATGTCTCTTGCATCACTCCCTTTCTTTTTAGTCCCACTGCTACCACTCTGGTTGCATTTGGCTTAGATGATCTTCAAGGTTCCTCTCAACCAAGAAAATCTGTGATTCTACCTCAGTTCCTTATCACCTCTATCCTGCAGTGGTTATCTGGTCAAGAGGTGCTTTGTTCTCTACTCCATATGCATACCTCAACTAGATTATTTTTTTCAGGTACCACTTTGTCATGTCATCCCCTCATCAGAAATCTTTTTATGTCTCCCACTGCCACTGTTCAAACTTTTTGCACTGGCATTCCAAGCCCCTCTGCCATCAGGCTTGAGATGCCCTGCTAGTCTCCATCCAGGTTAGTCTATTCACAGGCCTCTCACATTCTGGACTTTGTTTACCCATTCCCCAAAGCAGAATGTCTTTCCCTCCAACCTACCTCTTGGATCCCTTCAGGTCCTTCACATCTCAGCTTAAACCTTACCACTTTAGTAAATTCTTCCTTGTCCATCCATCTCAACACTTTACGTGCCTCATTTGGCACTGTTATGTTGTGGGCAACCTTCACTTAGCCAATTAGCACACTTCCTGAACTAGAGGGAAGTTTTCTGAAGGCAGAGACTGGGTCTTACACTTTGTAGCTCTTAGAACTGTATTGATCTGTACTCTTTTAGTTAAAAATGAAAGTAAATCTTGTTATTAAAGCATTTTCCTTAATATTGGACTCTAAAACACAGTTGTACACATTCGTTGAATACTACTACGAAATCATGCTACTTTAAGGATCTGGTGATTATTCATGGCATCTGTCACTAAGGCTTCTTTCCTTTTAGAGCCCTGCATAAGGTCAAACACCCTCTCAAAAAGCATATTGGACCCTAGAGCCTCCACCCTCAATTTCTTTCCTTCCTTCAAATTTTTAAAAGCCTCCCACATATCAGACATTCATATTCCACTTTGACCTACTGTGTACTTAATTCCCCCAACCTAGCAAGTCCTTGCTTTTACAATGCTTTTGTAATTAATTTCCCCCAGAGACTAGTAAAGTTACTTCAATTTCTTGACCTATGGATTCCAACTGATTTGCCAGGTCACTGGAGGCTCCATACCCAAGTTTTCTTTAAAGTTCAAAGCCTTCCGCCATCATGCATCAGAACTCCTTGTTTGTATTTTTAACAGTATCTCATTTAATGTGTAAATATTGGTAAACACTTAAGGCAAGGACTCTATATCTTGTATAATACAAAATATGCCAGTGTTCCAAATAATAAAGGCCTAGGGAACAATCAGGGTTGTGGTTAGGTGTGTGTGTGTGTGTGTGTGTGTGTCTGTGTGTGTGTGTGTGAGAGAGAGAGAGAGAGAGAGAGAGAGAGAGAGAGAGAATAGACTGTGTATGCATTTAAATATTAAACAATTTAATTCTGTCTACTGGGAGATATAGTATATATCACAGCTATTTAAGTAATATTATTTTGTCTTTTGACATCATTCCAGTAAGAGCAGTTTCAGTGTTTTCTTCATTTCTAGCAGGACTCAGAAAGCATATGGTTTGTGACCCGAGAATAATGACATAAGGTTATATTTACCATCCATAGACAATATGTATATAGATTGAAATTTGTGTCATTAAATTACTAAACAAATAACTACTCTGTACCTACTATATACCAAGATTTTCTAGGACAGATGTGATTCAGAACACCAAGTAGTACTGCTATCTCATAAACTCACTCTTCCAATTAACCTATTTTCTCCTTAGCCCCTGTCTTTACCTACTCAATCACAATGTCTTGCTCCTACCTGCTAAACCAGATTGCCTCATGGTTGTTTTGTTCTATTTTGGAGATTTGCATTGTTCCGGAAGTTGTAGAAAGAGTACTGGAATGAGTTCTGGCTCTTCACTTAGCCAATCAGCACATTTCAGTGTCCTTATTTGCAAAATTGGAAAGGTAATACCTTCTCTGTCTCCTTCATGTTTTTTTTTTCTGAGGGTCAAATACAAATATATGGGAAAAATATAAAGTTGTAGTTATTTCTAGAGAACTTACCAATTTATGTGTCAGTCTTAATTGTGTAAAACTTTTATTCTGATTGTTCCTTTATATATTCCATATAGTTGTCCTGTCTGTTGGCATAAATTCACAGTAATTGATGGTATTGCAATGCTTTAAGTTATATTCCTTTATGTGTACTTCCTTATTATATTTGCAGATTCTTTCAGCAAAGCCATGTGCTGGTTTCTTTCCATGTGTGGTAGAAGGAGAACTAGATTGAAAGTTGGGAGATAGGGGTTCTGGTCCCAGGTATGAGTCTATTTAGTCTCCCCTAGTTAAGTTGGGTTAACTTAGGTGGGTCACTTAACCTTTCTGCCTCTCAATTTCCTCATCTGTAAAGGGCTGGAAATTGGTCAGTGACCTATAAGGTCTCATAATGCCATCAGTTTTTATCACTACAGCTAAATAAAAGCCCCATTGCTTGCCCCCCCCCAAGATTTTCTTAACCTTGTTCCCCCTTGAGAATCATTGGCCTAATAAATATAGTCCAAATGTTTGAACTAGCCATTCAAGACCCATGTCAATGTTGGTTTGCCAACATTATCTACTGTTCATAATAGGAACTCCCAGTTTTATATAAATTGGTTTTCTTACTGAATATTCCTATTTTGTTGTCACTTGTGTCATCCCTCCTACTAAAATTATCTTTTTGGTGGTAGAATAATTATCTTTAAAGGACAAGCTTAAATTTCACACTTTCCTGTGAAGCCCTTTCTGATTACTTAACCCTTAGTGTTTTTTTTTTCTATTTCATCTGAACTCAAATCCATATTTATGACATGTCAGCCACTCTACTTGGCATTCTAGGAGATAGAAAGATTTTTAAGGTCCCTGCCATTAGAGACAAGCTGAAATTATGAATGAGCATTCCGAGCAGAGAACAACATGAGTGAAGACTAGGAAACAGTAGAGAGGGTGAAGGCTTAGAGGTCATGGACCTTACTTATTTTTGTCTTATAACAGTTCTTGTGATATGCCACTATATAATATAAAATTATGGTTAAAAAAAACACTGTTAACTAACTGAAATTTAAAACTTAAAAATAAAAAAAATATGGTTCCTTTGTTATTTATTGGTCACCCAGCTTCTATTTCCTTTTCTTAATAGCACTGCATTTTCCTTTTGGAGTAGTCCCTCTCCAGTACTGGATAGTTTTGGGAAATCTTGGTGCCTGTCCCACAAGAGAAGCCAAAGAGATTGGGTCTTTCTTTTTACTTCCCCAATAAACTGCATTGGTGGCTGTGTGATGTCAGATCAACTAGCTTACATTCTCTTTTGAAACTGGCTTGACTTTTTATCTAGATCCTTTTACCCATGACTCCAATTACCCTTTTGAAATTACTTTCAAGTATCTTGACTCCTTATTTTCATTTCTCCCTACCTTAACAAAACTTGCAAAACTGTAGTTGTTCCATTTCATTCGCCTCACTCACTGAAATACCTACAAGACTGATCTCCATTTGCACCCACTCTTGACCTCCTGTCTCCATAGAGGAAGTGTGGGTTTTTTGTCTAAGACCAGTCCTTTCACCTGGGCTTTGGATCATATCCCCTCATACTATTTCATGGTCCTTTCTTTGACCTCTCTCAAATGTGGTTTTTTTTTTCTTTTTAGCATGTAATCATGTTTACATCTTATCTTGGTGGGGGAACTTTCTTTGGCCCAATATCTTCCTAAAACTACCCTATTTCCCACTTATCTTAATAGTGAAACTTCCAAAATGAATAAACTTGCTAGCTACATTTTAACAACTCATTGATTCTTTCTATGGTTAGGTTTCTGTGCTCCCCTCACCACTGAATCTTTTCTTCCTAAGGTCACTAGTGACTTTCATATTGCAAAATTAAAAAAAAATTTAATGTTTTTATTTATTTTTGAGAAAGACAGAGAGCAAGTGGAGGAGGGGTAGAGAAAGGGTGAGACACAGAATATGAAGCAGGCTCCAGGCTCTGAGCTGTCAGCACAGAGCCCGATGCAGGGTGCACTGTGCGATCATGACCTGAGTGAGCCGAAGTCAGATGCTTAACTGACTGGGCCACCCATGTGTCCCATCATATTGCAAAATTTAATAGAACTCTTGTTATAATCATATTTTACATCTGTGTCATGTTTGATATTGTCCAATCCTTTATTTTCTTTTTCATTTGCTTTTTTAAAGAATTGATAACAAGAAAACCACTTGATATTATGAATTTACTGGTGATGGGATAGAGTTATTTCAATTATTAATGTTAGTGAATATATTGAATGTAAAGTTTAAGTTATATTTTGTTTTAAAATTTGTTGAGATAAATTCACATGCCATAAAATTCACCCTTTTAAAGTGTGTGATTCATTGTTTTTTTTAGCATATTCACAGAACTGTGCAACCATTAGCACGAATTCCAGAATATTTTCATTACCCCCCACAAAATATGTATCCATTAGCAGTCACTCCTCACTTCCTCATTTTCCCCTGGCCCCTATCAACCACAAATCTACTTATTTTCTGTATGGACTTGCTTATTCTGGATATTTCATATAAATGGAATAGTATGTGTCTGACCTTATTCATTTAATATAATATTTTCAAGGTTCATTCTTAGTAGCATGTATCAGTATTTCTTTCCTTTTATGGCTGAATAATATTCCACTGTATGAACATACCACTTTTATTTATCCATTCACCCACTGATGGACATTTGAATTGTTTCCACCTTTTGGTATTATGAAGAATGCTGTTGTGAACAATATAGTTCAAGTGTTTGTTTGAACATCTGTTTTCAGTTCTTTTGAGTATATACCCAGGAGTGGAATTGCTGGGTCATATGGTAATTCTATGTTTAACATATTGAGGAACTGCCAAACTGTTTTCCACAGTTGCTGAACTATTTTACATTCTCACTAGTAGTATGTGAGAGTTCCAATTTCTCCACATCCTTGCCAACACTTGTCATTATTTGTCTTTTTAAAATTATAACCATCTTAATGGGTGGAAAGTGGTATCTAATTGTTTTAATTTGCATTTCCCTGAAGACTAAGGATACTGAGCATCTTTCCATGTGCTTATTGATAATTTGTATATATTCTTTGGAGAAATGTTTATTCAAATTCTTTACCCATTTTAAATTGTATTATGTATCTTTTTAATATTGAGTTGTAGGAGTTTTTAATGTTTTCTAGATACTAAATTATTTTTTTTTAATTTTTGTTTATTTTCTTTTTTAAATGTTTATTTTTGAGAGAGAGAGACACACACACACAGACAGAGTATGAGCGGGGAAGGGGCAGAGAGAGAGGGAGACCCAGAATCTGAGCAGGCTCCAGGCTCCACACTGTCAGCGCAGAGTCCATTGGGGGGCTCAAACTCATGAACTGTGAGATCATGACCTGAGCTGAAACCAAGAGTCAGAAGCTTCAACAGACTAAGCCACCCAGGTGCCCCTAGATACTAAATTCTTATCAGAAAAACGATTTGCAAATATTCCCAACCCCCAATTCTGTTTTTTATAGTTCTTTATTCTTTAAATTCTCTCCTCTTTTGATTTCTGTGACAATGGGGCTTCCTGTTTGTTTTCCTAACTCTCTGAGGGTTACATCTCAGGTTCTTTTAGAAGATCAAGATCCTCTTCTGCTTATCTTTTAATTGTTGATATGTCCCTTGACATCCTTGGCTTTTTTATTACTCTATACATTCTCCCAGAATGACTTCATTTACGCTTTCCTCTATTCCTACCCACAGAGCTCCAGTACAGTTTCTATTGGAAATCTCTTGAGTGTCCCATATACAGCTAAAATCAATTTGTCCTGAATATATTTATCTCTTTTCCACCCCAAACCTGCTTCTCCTTTCCTGTTTCCTATTTCAATGAGTAGCAGTACTGTCCATTTACTTATCTAAGCCAGAGATGTAGGAATTGTTCTAGATTCCTCTTTTTCACTTATTTTCCACCCAAATTCTAATTCCTATATACAGTGTACTTTTTAAATGTTTCTTATATCTCTCCTTTCATTTCCTACTGCCTCAAATGCAACTCTCACCCTGATTTAGTTTAACTTTTACTTTTTACTCTCAAAGCTCAAATGTCACCTACTCCAAAAATTTTTCCCTGACTACTCTCTGCCAAATCTAAAATAGATGCTCTTTTGTAGTCCCATAGAATTCTAGGCATACTCCTGTTACTATACTTAACTGTAATATATCATAGTCTGTGAATGTTTTTTAAGCTGTCTGCCTTCTCTACTAAAGCTCTTTACTAAAACCTATCTTATGTGACTTTATATTTTCAGTTCCTTGAACAATGTTGTATACATAGTAGGTGCACAAACTTGTTTTTGTTGTTCAAACTTTTGAAGGAAGGAATGAGAGCGTGATACTTTATTATGAATTCCTAGGCAGAAAAATGTTCAGGGAAACTTCTTTCTTGCAACTAGCTTTTTGTTTCATAGCTGTTTATTTATTGAGAGGATTCTGTTCATGGTGGGACCTGGACTTGTGTGAGGTAAAAAAAGAAGATCAAGTATGCTCTGTCAGACACGCCATCTGACTGTTTTCATCTTGCTCCAGTGGAGTGTTGCAAGATTGTGGCGCTATTACAAGTGGGGCAAGGGATTGGAAAGACAGGACAAACAAACTTATCAATCAGCATTAAAAAAATTTTTTTAAATCTTTGTTTTTGAGAGAGAGAGACAGAGTGCAAGTGGAGGAGGAATAGAGAGAGAGGGAGACACAGCATCCAAAGCAGGCTCCAGGGTCTGAGCTTTCAGCACAGAGCCTGACGTGGGGCTCAAACTCACAAACTGTAAGATCATGACCTGAGCCAAATTCAGACACTTAACCAACTGAGCCACCCAGGTGCCCCTCAGTGAGCATTTTTTAAAACATTGCCCTGGAAGATCACATAATAGAGCTGAGAGAATTTGAAGAGACTGTGTTGTCCAGGACCTCTACCTTCAAGGAGGTGAATTCTAAAGGATTCATGACAAATCATTGCTCAACAATATCCAATATGAATAGGAACAAAAAAAAGTATAAAGAACAAATATAGAAGTACAAAAAATATGTATGCCAAGTCGTCTACAGTTGTACTTCAATACAGAGAAGAGATAAATTAGGAAATGACTATCTAAGGTGCAGCTTTATAAATAGAACGCTGTTTTCTCATTGACTCCCATTAACACATGGGTGATTTCATTCCTCTGAGAACTGAGGACTTTTTCTGGGATGGAGCCAAAGAAAAGAAAAAAACTGGAGAACAAAGAAGGACTGGAGTTGCTTCTAGGATCTGGAATAAGGGAGTGAGCCAGCTGCCTTGGGAAAGACTCATATCAGTTACATGAGTTATATTGCTTCAGGCTGCTTAATTAACATGATTGAATTCTGTAACTGACCCATGGATATAAAATCTGAAGACTAATTTGAAGAGATATGCACCCCTATGTTGATTGCAACATTATTTACAATAGCCAAGATATAGAAGCAACCCAAGTGTTCATTGATAGAAGAATGGATAGAGAAAAATGTATGTATACATTTATAGATATATACAATGGAATATTAGTCATAAAAAAAGAATGAGATCCTGCCATTTCTGACAACATGGGTGGACCTACAGAGCATTATGCTAAGTGAATAAGTCAGAGATAGACAAATATGTGATTTCACTTATATGTGGAATCTAAAAAAACCCCAAATGAATAAACAAAAAGCAGTAACACTCATAGAGAACAAATTGATGGTCACCAGAGGGGAGGCCAGTGGGGAGATGGGCAAAATGGTTGAGGAGCAGGAGATACAGGCTTCCAGTTATGGAATAAATAAGTCACAGGAATAAAAGGTATAGTATAGCATAGAGAATATAGTAAAAAAAAAATCTGAAGACGTTGGAACATAGTGTGTACAAAGATTTTGCATTCTAAGTGGAGGATCATGGAAAGGTAGTCCATATACATGGAGTTGGGATCCTGAAGTCAGGATTTGAATCTAAGCTCTGACATTTACTACTAATTTCCTACTAGTCTTCTCAATTTCTTCATCTATAAAATAAAAATAATAAAATATCTAGTCTGTAAAGTTGTTATGAAAATCAAATAGCAAATGCATATGAACTTTATAACATAGTGCTTAGAATGTAGTAAGCGCTCACTGAATGTTAGCTACTAATACGAGTAACAGCAGCAGTAGTAGTGTTTTAATTATTGTGCTGTACTGAAGAGACCGTGAAGAAGCAAAGGGGAAAAATCTTGGTCAGTCTTAAGTAAATGAAATTCTTAGTTATTTGTTAGTGGTGATGGTGGCAAAGAAAAAGTACCAAAAGTGTAAATACCTAGAGAACCTTCTCATGGGTACCCGAATTCTGTCACATTTCCAATGTGAGACAACATTCACCCATTATATGAGGGTTATAGCTATTATATGGGATTTGGCATAAAAAAACATTTCCATTGTCTTAATATTTTAGGCTCTGCCTCCCCTTCCAAAAATCAATACAAGCCATAAATAAATAAATAAATAAATAAATAAATAAATAAATAACTGGAAACTCTATTTACAATCTCTTTCTTAAGAAATACTGTAGTCCTCCCCCAAATTGACACTTTGCTGATGAATTAAACAAAAAAAAGAAGAAAAGACTAAAAGAAATAGTCCTGTTGTACCAGAAACAACCAGCGTTTTCATCTGATGGGTCTGTGACTTAAAAGCAAGAGAAGTTCATGTATTTGGAATCTGACTGTTAGACTAGGAAAACTCATGTAATAGGTTTACACGAGCTCTGCCTCCATTCCCCCATGCCCCCATCCCACCCCTGGTAGAGAGTCATCTTAAAAACAACTTCCTGATAATCATTTACAGTCAAATTAGCTATTTTCCTATTTGTAGTATGACTTTTATTCAGCCTGGCTCATTTAAAATTGTTTTTCAGTAATGCATTTGGGGCTTGATAACTTCATAAATGGTTTTCTCAAACAGCATTGTGATGATGCCAAGTACTCTGTGTGCTTTTTATGTCTTCACCATAATTTTACATTTGAACCTGAATATGCTGAACCAAGCTTTCTCTGGACTAATCTAAGCAGCAACTACTAGACACTTACAACAGGAGGTAAGAGTATAGGCTGAAGAGTCACAGACCTGCTTTTTTGTTATTTTTTTACATGATAAAATATACATAACATAAAATTCACCATTTTAACCATTTTCAGGTGTATAATTCAGTTTCATTAATTACATGTACAGTGTTGTACAGACATTAACCACTATCCCTTTCCAGAATGTTTTCATCCACCCAAATTGAAACTCTGTATTCATTATACAATAACACCCTATTTCCCATTGTCCCCGACCCCTGGCAGTCACCACTCTACTGTTTCTATGAGTTTGACTACATTAGATAACCATTTTAATGGAATCATACAGTATTTGCTTATTTCACTTAGCATATTGTCTTCAAGGTTCATCCATGTACCTTGCATCAAAAATCCGTTGCTTTTTAAGGCTGAATAATATTCCATTAAATTTTGTTTATCCATTCATCCATCATTGAGTACTTGCATTGTTCCCACCTTTTGGCTATTAAGAAAAGAATAATGTTGCTATAAACATGGATGTATAAATATCTATGCAAGTCCCTTGTTTCATTTCTCTTGGGTATATATCCAGAAGTGGAATTGCTGGATCACATGGTAATTCTATTTTTAATTTTTTAAGGGATCACCAAACTATTTTCCATAGTTGCTGCAATATTTTACATTTCTACCAGCAATACAGAAGGGTCCAATTTCTCCACATCCTCACCAATCCTTGTGTGCGTGTGTGTGTGTGTGTGTGTGTGTTTTGTAATAGTCATCCTAATAGGTGTGAAGTGGCATTTCCTTGTGGTTTTGATTTGTTTATTTTAATGATTATTGGCACACTGAGCATTTTATCTTGTACTTGTTGGTCATTTGTATATCTTCGAGAAAAGTCTATTCAAGTTCTTTGGACATTTTTAAATTAAATTTTTATTTTATTTTATTAAAATGTTTATTTTTGAAAGAGACAGAGACAGCATTTAAGTGCGGGAGGGGCAGAGAGAGAGGGAGACACAGAATCCGATGCAGGCTCCAGGCTCTGAGCTGTCAGCACAGAGCGCGACACGGGGCTCAAACTCATGAACTATGAGATCATGACTTGAGCTGAAGTCAGACGCTCAACTGACTGAACCACCCAGGCGCCCCTCAAGTTCTTTGGACATTTTTAATTGGGTTGTTTGGGTTATTTTTGTTGAGTTGTATGAGTGCTTTATGCATTCTGGATATTAAAATTTTATCAGATAAGTGATTTGTAGATATTTTCTCCCATTCTTGTTTGCCTTTTCATTTTATTGTTAGTGTTTTTTGATGCACACAAGGTTTTTTTTATCTTTATTTTTATTTTTAGTAGGCTTTATGCCCTGTGTGGAGCCCAATGCGGGGCTTGAACTCATGACCCTGGGATCAAGACCAGAGCTGAGGTCAAGAGTTGGATGCTTAACTGACTGAGCCACCCAGGCAGTGTGGTCTTGACACACAGAAGTTTTTAATTTTAATATAGTCCAACTTAGTTGTTTCTTTTGTTGCTTATGCTTTCGGTGTCATGTGCATGAAATCATTGCCAAATCCAATGTTGTGAAGTTTTCCTCCTATGGTTTCTTCTAAAAACTTTATAGTTTTTGCTCTTATATTTAGGCCTTTGCTCCATTTTGAGTTAATTTTTGTATATGGTATAAGATAAGGGTCCAACTTCATTCTTTTGCATATGGATATCCAGTTCTCTTAGCACTGTTTGTTGAAAAGACTGCCCTTTCCTCCACTGAAGGTTTTGTCACCCTTGTCAAAAATTACATGACTGTGTATGTGAGGATTCATTTCTGGGCTTTCTATTTTATTCATAGACCTGCTTTTGAATCTTGGCTTTGTTACTAGGTGATAATACCTCTCTGATTATCTCCCCATATTCTACCATGAGGGCAGAAATTTTTTTCCCCAAGTTTTTATTTAAATTCCAGCTAGTTAACATACAATGCAGTATTAGTTTCAGCTGTAGAATTTGGTGATTCAACAATTACGTACAATACCCAGTGCTCATCAAAATACGTGCCCTCCTTAATACCCATCACCTGTTTGAACCATTCCCCCACCTCCTCACTTCCCCTCCAGTAACCATCAGTTTGTTCTCTATAGTTAAGAGTTTGTTCCTTGGTTTTCCTTTCTCCGCCCCCCCCATGTTCATTTGTTTTGTTTCTTAAAATCCACAGATTTGTGAAATCATGTGTATTTGCCTTTATCTGACCTACTTAGTTTGCTTAGCATAATACTCTGTAGCCCTATCCATGTCATTGCAAATGGTAAGATTTCATTCTTTTTGATGGCTGAGTAATATTCCATATAGACATTTGGGCTCTTTCCATATTTTGGCTATTGTTGATAATGTTGCTATAAACATTGGGGTGCATGTATCCCTTCAAATTCGTATTTTTGTATCCTTTGAGTAAATACCTAGTAGTGCAATTGCTGGATCATAGGGTAGTTCTATTTTTCACTTTTTGAGGAACCTCCATACTATTTTCCAGAGTGGCTGCACCAGTGTACATTCCCACCAGCAATTTAGGAGGGTTTCCCTTTCTCTGCATCTTTGCTAACATCTGTTGCTTCCTGTTAATTTTAGCCATTCTGACAGGTGTGAGGTGATATGTCATTGTAGATTTGTATTTCCCTGATGATGAGTGATGTTGAGCATCTTTTCATCTGTCTGTTAGCCATCTGTATGTCTTCTTTTTAAAAAAGATTTTATTTTTAAGTAATCTCTACACCCAACATGGAGTTTGAACTCACAACCCCAAGATCCAGAATTGTATGCTCTGCTGACTTGAGTCAGTCAGGCATCTCAGCCATCTGGATGTCTTGTTTGGGAAAATGTCTTCTGCCCATTTTTTATTCGCATCTGCTGCCCATTTTTTAACTGGATTATTTAGCTTGTGGGTGTTGAGTTTTATAAGTTCTTTATATATTTTGGATACTAAGAGGGAAAAATTTTTTATCTCTTTTGTTTATTATATTGTTAGTACTTAGAATAATCAATTAATTGCAATCAATAATTTTGCTGTTAAATGAATGAGCAATAACCTCCCTCAGAAGGCTGTTGTAAGAATTAAATGAAATACTATATGTAAAGCATTCAGCATACTTACTAACAAAAAGTGTATAAGAAATGATGGTTAATTTAAAATATTCATATCAATTATATGATTCCTATGGATTAAATGAATAATATTAACAGATATTATAATATCTGTTGTAGTTTGGTGGGTCTCTCTTCAGATAAAAGCACAGGTTTGTGTGGGTGTGGAGTTACTTTGACTTGAGTGGCCCTCAGTTGGAAGGCACACTAAGATTCAGCACAACCATCTTCTCCCCCTTCTAAATTGCTAAGACTGGCTCCCTTATTTCTGGCAGCAGAGACAAAGGCTAGAAGAACACTGCTGCTGAGGTCTGAAAGGAACAAAATTAGTATCACCATGATTCTGTAACTATTTTGCACTAACCCCAGTCCTGGCAGGGGGATTAGAGGGATTTGGAGCATTAAGGGTCTATCATGTGCTAAGTGCCAACCACTGGACTAAGAGATTTATAGTTATTCTGATGTATTCTCCACAATTTTTCTGCAAAGTAGACATTATCCTTATCTTACAGAGGAGTAAGCAAGCTCTGAGAGATGAAATAATAGATAGTAAATAGCAGAACTTGGGTTTAAACTCACATATATTTTGACTCTTAAGTGTAGTCACTTCTTATTATTTTCTAAATAACATTTTCTTTTCTCTAGCTTACTTTACTGTAAGAATACTGTATATAACACATATAACATACAAAATATGTGTCAATGAATTGCTAATGTTACCAGTAAGGCTTCCACTCAATAGTAGGGTGTTAGTATTTAAGTTTTGGGGGAGTTAGAAGTCACACGTGGGGTTTCAACTGTGTGAGGGATTGGTGCCCTTAACCCCACATTGCTCAAGGGTCAACTGTACATAAAAAGCATTTAGAAAAGTTCCTGACTCACAGAAAGTATTCAATAAGTGTTAGCTGTTACGGTTGTTATTGTTGATTACTTTGTTCTTATTCTGGTGGTGGTGGTGGTGGTGGTGGTGGTGGTGGTGGTGGTGGTGGTGGTATAGATATGTCACAGACTGATCATGAGTAAGGAAATAATACCATATAGCCACAAAATTTTAGCTTTTGAGGCTGGAAAGCCTGGGTTTCATTACTGCTTTTACTTAGAACTTCTTTAGTTATTCTTTCATTTGTAAATGAATAAAATCATACTACTAATGCTTATGTCACAGTATTATTTTGAAGACCAAACTGAAATTACATACATAAAAGTACTTGGTAAGGGAAGTATACTATATGTTTTATGTACATTTTACTGTTTACTAGATTTCTTATAAAGAACTCAAGAGCATTGAGAATAGCATTGATGCTTCCACGAGTACAAACTTTTCTTTGTACTAAGTACTATGATATACACTATAAAGCTTGCTTTATGTATTCCTTGCAACAGCCCTGTCAACAGGAGGGTGAGGAAAGAGCATCTCATCTCCCTGAGATGCTCTTTCTTCACATGAGTACATAGGTGAAGGCCTTGGTGCAGGAGGGAGATGACACATTTAAGTAGAATTGAAGATAAAATACTGAGTGCTCAGTTAAATTTGAATACTTTTTAAGTAGAATTATGTCTCATGTAATATTTGGGACATATTTCTATTAAAAATACTTGTTTACAGGGCACCTGGGTGGCTCAGTCAGTTGAGCATTCAACTTTCGCTCAGGTCATGATCTCACAGTTCATGAGTTCAAGCCCTGCGTTGGGCTCTGTGCTGACAGCTCAGAGCCTGGAGCCTGCTTCGGAGTCTCTCTCTTCCTCTGCCCCTCCCCCACTTGTACTCTGTCTCTCTCAAAAATAAATAAAACATTAAAAAAAGGGAGGGCTATTATTTCTTTACTTTTATTAACTTATAACAAACTTCCCAGTAGAATCATATTACATGCTATGAAATAAGCAAAGTGCATACCCAAACATATTTCCTTTGTCTCCTTTTAGTATGTGAAGAAGAGTCTTTTTTTTTTTTTTTTTTCAGGGTGAGGAAAGAGGTAGTACTTATTTCAGCAAAATCCTTCAAAGCTAAGAACTGGAGTTGAGGTTACCACATCATTATAGGAAATGTAATTCAATGAGTTTATTATAGTTTTTGTGTTCATACAACAAAGGGCATTCCCTGTTCAAGTAGTGTAAAACAAAAGCATTGAATTTGGAGTTAGATGACTTTAGTTCTATTACTTACTGTGTGACTCTCTACCTATGTAACATGGGATAAGAACACGTTGCTTATCTCCTAGGATATTGGAAAATCAAAAAGAAATGATGGATTTATTCATATATTCCTTCCAAAGATATTATTTTTCCTAGTTTATATGAGGCATTATGTATTAGATAAATATGGAAGTGAACAAAACAGATAGTGTCCCTTCCCTGATGTAAGTTATAGGCTAATGAGAGATAGCCAATATATATGTAGATATATATTTACAAAGGGCTGAGAGAATAACAGGGGAGGACTTGCTAAGGAGGTAGCATTGATACTGAGACATGGAATCAGAAGAGGATTGGGGGGGGTCCCATATTGCATAGTGAGAAAACTTGTGTGGAGGTTGTGAAACAAGGAAGATCTTGGAATGTTGAAGGAACTGAAAAATGAGCAGTGTGACTGGGAAATAGTGAGTTAGGTAGAAAGTTATGCCAGATGAGGTGGTAAAGGCAAGACGATCTATATCTTCCTAGACAGAGTTAGCAGCAGAATTTGGATTCTATTCTAAGTGCAAAGTCCTAAAACAGGAAAGACTTTGGCATGTTCCATGTACAAGAGGATGCCAGTGTGATTAGAGCCTAGTGCCAGTGAGAGGTTGGTGGGGACAAGGAGTTTGGATTTTTTTATGTAAATGCCTAAGGATAATCTATAGAGAAGGAGAGATTGACGATGCATGAAAGCCAAAGAGGTGGTGCATGATGTGGAAATGTTGGGGTTCTGAGCCAACGGTCAGGAAAGAATTCTTGAGATGTCTTTGGTGCAAAAAGGTGCTTTTATTAAAGCATGGGGACCAGACCAGTGGGCAGAAAGAGCTGCCCTGGGATTGTGAGGAACAATTGATTAAATACAGCTGCGGGGAGGTAAAGACAAGAGGGAAGTTTCCAAAAGGACTTTAGTTTGGTAAAGAAGACTCACAGGATCCTGGAGGCCTAGCTATTTTAAAGCTGAAGTTGTTTTTCTCTCTAGCAAAGCATGAACAATATGACAGTTGGGAGTTCCTGGAGGAATGTTTTACTCTGCCAGCCTCAGGTATTTGTCAATAAGCTGCAGGTAATAAGGAAATTTCATCTTATCTACCTTTCCTTTTTTGTCTTTGTTCCCCACATCAGTGCAGGGAGAGAAATGGGATACATGGTACAAGTGGAAGGTTTGACTTTTGAGAGGGAGAAGTTCATCCACTAGAAACGGAGAAAAGTAAGAAAAAAATGTGTTCAGATGGAGATCAGTTGACAGATTTGGGGGTGGGAAAAGGGAGTGCCCACTTCCAGTGGTACTCTTTACAATGAAGTTTGGGCAAGATCATAAGGGTAGAGGGCAGAGAAGAGTGGAGGGAGAGGTTTGAGGACAGAAAAAAATATATATAAAATAATTATCCTGGAACATGAGGTTAATATAGAAAAGCAGTGGATTTCAAACAGGCATTTAGTACCTGTCTGATGTCTGTGATCATGAATTTAAGTGCGACCTCTGAGCAAGATTGTGGGATTTTCTCTAGGAATATTCAGTGCTCAGATGCAAATTAAGAGCAGGTAAATGGTTGGATTTATCCAGGATCAAGGATTTGCCAGAGTAGTTTACTGACAGGGTGAGAGAGGCAAGGACATTGAGGAAGTGATAATAATGGTAGATCATTGAATATGCTAGATAAGGAGGGAAAAGACAGGAGGAGGCGAGAAACTGGCAGTTTTAATATATTGTAATCTTAATGAAGTCCGTACATTTATTAATTCATCAAAGAATTGGAAGGCTTGGGGCGCCTGGGTGGCTTCAGTGGGTTAAATGTCAGACTCTTGGTTTTGGCTCAGGTCATGATCTCCCGGTTCATGAGTTCAAGCCCCACATCCAGTTCTGTGTTGGGATTCTCTCTCCCTCTCTCTGTCCCTACCCTGTTTGTGCTTGCTCACTCGCTCGCTCTCTCTCTCTCTCTCTCTCAAAGTAAATAAACAAACTTAAAAAAAGAATTTGAAGGCTTAATATATACAGTAAAATATAAAAATGAAAGCATATTAAAGATAAAAATTATTAAAATTAAATACAAAAATAAGATATATAACAATAAATATAAAGTATTAATGAACCAGAGAAGACAGAAATTATAATCCATGGTATTTACTGGGGGTGAGGGGCAAGTAGAAGAGGTAAAGGGATCATTAGAGACAACATGGACATGTTTTTGGTGCAGCTAAAAAAATGAGCTTTTAAACTTCTCAACATATTTCATATGTGACTACACAATCCTTTTTCTTGACTTTTTTAGCAGGCTTCCAACTTAAGTATTACCAATAGAAAGTAGCTTCACTATTCAAAAAGTTCATCATTCCTGTCTTTGACCTTTTGCCTCTGGCTTCCATGAAGATGGCCCACTTAAACTCTGTTTTGTTAAGCTACTGCCAATCCATTACTATCTTATAAGAAAGAAATAAGAGATAAAAATGTTAGGAAATTTTATGTTACTATAAACATAGAATCAGCTATCATTTACATGAATTATTATTAAGAAGAAAAGTCCATACTTGATATTTATGTAACATTCTCAGATATAAAAGCACTTTCCTATACTCATTCACCTAAATATCCATAAGCTCCTGCTATTATATGCCAGGCTGAGTCCTAGAGATACACTAGGAAACAGGACAGTGAAGGTCCCTGCCTAGTGTACAGACCTTACATTCTATGCACAGACCTTATGATTATGTAGGAGAGGTATCATTACCTTCTTTTACAGATAATGAAGTGAAGATCACATTACTCAACTTGGACTAGAAGCCAGGTCTTCAGACTCTTTTTGTCTTTCTTCTATTCTGTATCATTTCCTTATTAGCATGATAATATCTACCTTTAGTGATCACCTTTAAGTAAATTTGAAGGATTTTTGACCACATATTTTCCCAATGTGTCTGAATTCCTTCCATCTTAAAAAGGTTCTCCACCATTATTTACATCATTAGAATACATATTATTGCACTTTGCGATTTAAATTGTGTTGCTCCCCTATCCCATTTGTCCAGTCTTCATTGATCCTGTCCTAGGAGTCCATCTCCCTCTCCACCTCACTATTACTTAGGTGATAATCAACTCCATTGTCCACTGACTTTGCCCACCATCAAATTTATTGCCAATTCAGGCAAAATTACCTTTGCCTTCCTGTCCTAATTTCCCTAGCCCACTATTTGCCAGGTATATGCCTTATGTGCACATCTCCAGTGGCTCAGCACTACTTGAGGAAATCTAGGACTACAGCTGACCTCTAAAATCCCACCTGTGCAGGACTTTGTGAGCAGCTAGTGTTTACATGCTGTTGCCTGGTTAAAACGTATGCCGGGGCATTTTTTGAGCCTCTCATGCATCTTAGCTAAATCCTACCAATCTGATCTTCAGTGAATCTCAGTCTTATCCTCTTCTATTTCTACCACCACCACTCTAATTCAGGCCCCTAGCATACATATACACTTAACCCCCCTCGCCTCTTCTCACTTATTTTTTTTTGTTTCTTCTTATTATTTTTTAATGTTTATTCATTATTTGAGAGAGACGGAGTGTGAGTTGGGGAGGGGCAGAGAGAGACGGAGACACAGAATCTGAAGCAGGCTCCAGGCTCTGAGCTGTCAGCACAGAGCCCGATGCAGGCTCGAGCCATGAGATCATGACCTGGCTGAAGTCAGACACTTAACCTGTTCCGGAACCAGGCTGGAACGCTGGTGGAAAAACCAAGAGGCACACGAAGATCTTGGTGGATTGGAGATTTATTTTACACTGGCGAGCTCAGAGGAGACTGTTTCTCCAAATGTCTGAGCCCGAATGCAAGTGGGGAGGGTAATTTATAGCCGACAGCCTCCAAATCTGTGGGGGTTTTCGCGGGCACAGCAAGCAAAGGAAGAAGAGACCAGAGGAGGGGTCTCTAAGCTAGAGGCCAGAGTTTGTTTTAGTCCAATCAGCCATCTTTGGTGTACTTTATCCACTTCTCCAAGAAACCAACTGAGCCACCCAGGTGCCCCTATTATTATTTTTTAATGCTTATTTATTTTTGAGAGAGAGAGAACGTGTGCGACAGAGCATGAGTGGGGGAGGGGCAGAGAGAGAGGGAGTCACAGAATCCAAAGCAGGCTCCATGCTGTCAGCACAGAGCCTGACAAGGGTCTGAAACTCCCGAACTGCAAGATCATGACCTGAGTTGAAGTAGGACCCTCAGGGGCGCCTGGGTGGCGCAGTCAGTTGAGCGTCTGACTTCAGCCAGGTCACGATCTCGCGGTCCGTGAGTTCGAGCCCCGCGTCAGGCTCTGGGCTGATGGCTCGGAGCCTGGAGCCTGTTTCCGATTCTGTGTCTCCCTCTCTCTCTGCCCCTCCCCCGTTCATGCTCTGTCTCTCTCTGTCCCAGAAATGAATAAAAAACGTTGAAAAAAAAATTAAAAAAAAAAAAAAAGTAGGACCCTCAACTGACTGAGCCACCCAGGTGCTCCTCTTATCAGTTATTTTTTTTAAAGTTTTTAATTAACATATTTATTCTTGAGAGAGAGAGAGAGAGCAAGAGAGAGTGTGAGCAGGGGAGAGGCAGAGAGAGAGCAAGAGAAAATCCCAAGCAGGCTTTGCACTGACATTGCAGAGCCCAGCATGGGGCTTGAACCCAGGAACCTTGAGATCATGACCCCAGCTTAACTGACTAAGTAAGCCACCCAGGTCCCGCTCCTCTTACTTATTTTTATTTACTTGACAAAACTACAATTATGGTAATTTTCTGCCTGCTTGGTGCTTGTACCTATGCATTGAAAGTGTTATGCCCAGAATTCGTGATCCCCAAAGACCACTAGGGAGCCGAGTCCAATGCAAAAGCAAAGAGCCTTTATTCGAGCTAGCTCGAGCTCAATCCCCTACCTGCACCGACGCAGTGGTGAGATACCAGGGAAAGAGAGCGAGTTTCAAAAGGACAAAGGTTTTATTGGGGCCTAGGGGCAGTTGGTGAGGTAATGGCTATGGCCTCAGCCGATTGGCTGGGGAAGGGTCCGAGTCCTGTTAGGCAGGTGAGGGGGGGTTACTCAAGGGGAGGAGGTGTGGTCAAGGTGAAGGACACAGAACAAGATGGAGTCAGCCGGCGTAGGCCCGCCCTTTCAGAAAGAAGCTGGAGAAAAAAACAAAACAAAACATGACCACACTGCCTGCTCTTCAATTCCTGACCACAGAACTCAAGTTAGACCCCTAGTGCTGCCCTCCCATTTCCTACCTATGGTTTCTAGATTTTTTTCATACTTTCTCAAATCCCCAACACCTCTACCCCCACCCCACCCCACCCCCACTATCAAATGAGAACTTTGCTTCCTCTATTTGCATAGTACTTAAAAGCTTACAAAGTACTTTTGCACCGTTTTCTGACTTAATCTCTTCGTCTTGTGCCCTAGGAAATGGTTAATTGGAGCAGCATTCTTTAGAGACAATGACTCTTGGTTATTCTGTTGGTTCTAGTATTTAGTTTACCTAGCTGCATTTCAGAAGTCCTCACCATTCGAGCTGCACAAATCAACCCGTGCTTATGTTTCTTTTTGAAAAAGGAGGATCCTCATACCTGCCTTTTTCACTCACTCACAGGAATATTTTGTGAGCATTTGTCTGTACTCTGGTCCTTTTAAATCTTACAGTACAAAGAAACAGACTTGCCATCCACATTCTTTGCCGGATTAATGCACAGCACTACGAAAGATAACCACCTTGCACTGGAGATTCAGTGATTACTTTTTTGGGCTCTAAAGTATATGATCTACAGGTTGATATTCAAGAAAAATACCATTTGCACTGTAACCTAGACTAACTTCTACTTAAATATTATTGTGCCCTGTTTTAATATATTTTCCATGTATTAAATCGAAATTTTCAGAGCAAATAAAATAAGAATGAGCTTTATTTTTCTCAAAGTATTCCTTTGTTTACTAAAGGATTCCTTTTAGGTTAAGCTAGTCCATGGTAGAATTTAAATGACTTGACTGATAGAAATTCAGTTTGTACCAGGATGTCTGGGTGGCTCAGTGGGTTAAGCGCCTGACTCTTAAGATCTCATTGTGTTTTGTGATCTTCGGCAGCTGCGGCGGCGGCGGCGGCGGCGGCGGTGGTGGTGGGCGGGGGAGGGGGGTGTTGGAGATCGAGCCCCTCTTGGGCTCTGTGCTGACATAGCGGAGCCTGCTTGGGAGTTTCTCTCTCCTCCTCCCTGTCTCTTTGCCCCTCGTGCACTCTCTCTCCCAAATAAAATAAACAAACAGAAAAAGAAATTCAGTTTGTACTACTTTTCAGGAACATACCTTTTGTGAAAAGTGAGCTACACCACTGTGGTGTTCCTGCAAATGGTGTCATGACATGGATCATATTTTCCCACAGGAACAGTATTATATTTGGGGGGTTGTGTTCCTGACCAAAGACTCAGCATCAAATAAATCCTAGATATTAACTGACAGTGTGGCATAACAGCAAACATATAGGAACTATAAATCTCTAATCATTTAACAAATTTAAAAATTATGCTCCAAGTCTTACTGTTGGGAAAATAAGTAAAGTTATGCACCATAAGATGGCCTAAGGGATTAACATAAACTCTAGTTCCTAGTTCAGAGACTCCTTCCGGGTTCTTCTTCCTGCCCTGCTTGCCATGCATGCCAAATTACTACTAATACGGAATGCGGAAGTAGCAGACGGTAAATTGTCCCATGTGCTTGTGCTTGGGGCTCAGATCTCTGGAGAAGGATCTCCTCTGAGGCTGCTGGTGCAAAATAAAACTCTGATCCAACAAGATCGCTGAGTGCCGCTTGGTTTTTCCGCCAGCGATCCAGCCTGGTTCCTTAACACTATAAAATGGACATAAATGTAGCATATTCAACCATGCAAAGGACACTGATACATTATAAAGTGTTCATAAAGCTCTTAAAATACAGTCCTATTGTATAGTAAACTAAAAAACATTTTTTTAATGTTTATTTATTTATTTGAGAGAGAGAGACAGAGTGTGAGCAGGAGAGGGGCACAGAGAGAGGGAGACACAGAATCCCAAACAGGCTCCAGGCTCCCAGCTGTCAGCACAGAGCCCAATGTGGCACTCAAACTCACAAGCCGTGAGATCATGACCTGAGCTGAAGTCAGACACTCAACCGACTGAGCCACCCAGGCACCCCTACTGTATAGTAAATTTTATTTACTTTACTGTTAGCCTCAAGAAATCTATTTTTAGCAACAAATCAATAATTTCTTTTGGTATCCCGTAATAGGACATTTTTGTGGGGTTGTGGGTAGTGAACAGTCTAAATGATTTAACTTTGGTTTTCAAACCTGATAGTACATCAGAAAAATCTGAGGAGTTTTAAAGATGCAGATTTCTGGGCCTGAACCCCAAGAATATGAATAGGCCTGGGGGTGGAGTGGGAAAAGGAATATGTGTTTTTAAAAATTCCCTAGGTGATTTCTAATGCATGGCTAAGGTAAGAACCCTAGGGATGAATATGTCAGCACCAATTTTCTTTTTTCCACCCTTTTTTCTGAAGGGCTGATACATTCAGGATCATTCTATTGACCACAAAATTTGTACAGGTAATATATTTAATAATGTTTCCAAGGTGTTTCTTCCATTGAAAAACATTAGAAAAATTTTCTAATGTTTATTTATTTTTGAGGGAGAGACAGACAGAGGGAGACACAGAATCTGAAGCAGGCTCCAGGCTGAGCTGTCAGCACAGAGCCTGATGTGGAGTTCAAACCCACAGACCACAAGATCATGACCTGAGCCGAAGTCAGATGCTTAACCGATTGAGCCACCCAGGCGACCCTCCATTGAAAAACATTTTAAAAGTAAAGACTGTCTTGAGATCTGAAAAACATTTTAATAAGTTGAGACTAACTCCACATTTCTCTACTCACCCGCCCCAATCTGTAGCTTTGAATAGTCTCAGGGCTTGCAAGAAACACATGCTCTTAAATTGTATTTTAGGAGGTGACAGTTTTTTGACAGCCATCAGAGTTCTTCATGGTTGATTGGGAAGCAATAAGAATTGCTAGGTCATTAATCACTTGCCTTTTTTTTAAGTGTTTTATTTATTTTTGAGAGAGAGCACGAGTGGGGCAGGGGCAGAGAAAGGGGGACAGAGGATCTGAAGCAGACTCTGCGATGACAGCAGAGAGCCCAATGCAGGGTTTCAACTCATGAACCGTGAGATCATGACCTGAGCTGAAGTTGGACCCTCAACGACTGAGCCACCAAGAGCCCTTAATGACTAGTCTTTTTTAAATTTTTTTTTATTTTTTAAAAATTTACATACATCCAAATTAGTTAGCATATAGTGAAACAATGATTTCAGGAGTAAATTCCTTAATGCCCCTTACCCACTTAGCCCATCCCCCCTCCCACAACCCCTCCAGTAACCCTCAGTTTGTTCTCTATGAGTCTCTTCTGTTTTGTCCCCTTCCCTGTTTTTATATTATTTTTGTTTCCCTTCCCTTACGTTCATCTGTTTTGTCTCTTAAAGTCCTCATATGAGTGAAGTCATATGATTTTTGTCTTTCTCTGATTAATCTCACTTAGCATAATACCCTCCAGTTCCATCCACGTAGTTGCAAATGGCAAGATTTCATTATTTTTGATTGCCGAGTAATACTCCATTATATATATATACCACATCTTCTTTATCCATTCATCCATCGATGGACATTTGGGCTCTTTCCACACTTTGGCTATTGTTGATAGTGCTGCTATAAACATTGGGGTGCAACCTTGAAGGTTGTGGTCAGAGAGTGTCACGTTTGAATTAGTGATTTTGGAGTGGTAAAGGGTGATGATAATTTCCAAGGTGTGTGTGTGGGGTGTGGGTGGCTGACATGGAATGGAAGAGAAAGTCATTGGAGATGAAGAGGTTAAGGAACTGAGAAGTCTCGGTGCATTAGATGTGCTATACCACACTTTCCTTAAGTTATCTTCCTTTTAAATGGTAATAAAAATACACCTGACACCCAGCAAATTTTTAATCTATTAAAAAAATCATTTAGAGTCAGTTTGTGAAGTAAGGTTGGATACATTCTATAGTCTGAGGCAATTCATGGGAGCTAATAATGTTCAGTAACTATTTTCTCTATGTTTAGTAGTTTTACTATGAAATTTATTATCTGGATCAAGCTTTTTTTTAGGTGGAGGATGGGATCTTTATTAGCGTTCACAAGAGACACATTTAAATTTTTTTTTCAACGTTTTTTATTTTATTTTTGGGACAGAGAGAGACAGAGCATGAACGGGGGAGGGGCAGAGAGAGAGGGAGACACAGAGTCGGAAACAGGCTCCAGGCTCCGAGCCATCAGCCCAGAGCCTGACGCGGGGCTCGAACTCACGGACCGCGAGATCGTGACCTGGCCGAAGTCGGACGCTCAACCGACTGCGCCACCCAGGCGCCCCACAAGAGACACATTTAAATGTCAGGTCTAGGATGGGCATTCTAGGCTATTCAACCTCTATTCTCCAAGGAATTTGAAGAGCTCTCAGAATGGATATGTTAAATTAGCCATAGCAGTAAGAAAGATGTGTGAATTTTCAATCTCTGCTTCTCTGCTATCTCCTTTGTCTTGGCACATGCTCAAGTTTCCTTTTCTAAAAAAACATTTCCTCAAAACCTGCTTCTCCTAAAGCTACCTTCTCAACTCTCTTCTTCCTTTCATTGCTATAAATATTTACTTTCCTCTTTATTTATTGGAGATCGCTATTTTTCTTGAAATATGTTTTTCTTGAAAAAGTATTGTTGGGAAATATATTGGAGAGTCATCCTACCTTCGTAACATACAACTTTTGTCATTTGAGGGTATACTTTTCTCTGTTTGCATGTATGTATATATTTTTTCACAGTTTTGATCAGACTATTAAGTCTTATGAGGATAAAAGGCCTGTTTTATCTGCCACTGTATAATGTAATATGTGTGTGTAATATTAGGGAGTGCTCCATAATTGAATGTCAAATAAATAAATGGTATATGTTTTAAATTTACATTTTGATTTTTTCTACCTAACATATGAAACATTTCCTGTTTCTTCATATTCTTTATATTTAACAAGTATTTTATTATTTTAGCAGATCATCAATTACTAGACTATTTTCCTATAGTTGGATATTTCTAATAGTTTATAATTTTTTATTATGACTGACAATGAAATGTATGTCTTCCTGTGCTCATGTATTTGTTTGCTGTCATTCTTTTGTTGAACCATTTTTTGAGATAAATTCCAAAAAGTGGGGTTATTAGACAAAAGACTATGAACATTTTTACGCTATTAAGCCTACTAAAAGAATTGTACCTTTCATTTTTAAATGCCTTAGAATTTGGCTTCTACCCTTGCCACTTCAATGAAACACCTCTTCTCAAAGGTCGTTTGGTAATTTCCTAATTACCAAATCAACCCTCTTGACTTTTCTTGCAATATTTAATACTGATTTACTATCACTTTCTTGAAAGTCTCTTCTCTCTTGTCTTGATGATATGACATTATTTTGGCTCTCTTTCTACCTCCCTGATTTTTTTTTTATTGAACTTCCTAAATGTAGCCTTTCCCAAGGTTCAATTCTATCTGCTTCAACACTATTATCTCTATATCTTTAGTTTTGACCTCTTTCTTAAGCTCTAGACTTGCATTGCTTGATCTCTCCTTAATGCTCCCATATCATATGTCATCATGTCTAACAATGAATTAATTTTCCCTCTCCAATCAGTTTCCTCTATTTTATCTCTGATAATGCTACTGCTATCCCTGGAGTCTGGACACCATGGAGACATTTTGATCATTTTTGCTTCCTTGCTCAATCTATCACATCAGTTGCCTTGCCCTGTTATATAAATTCTAATTTTGCAGTGTCCATGTTTCTGTCACTTAGTTTTTCCTGAATTCATTAATGTATTCATTTGTTCATTCATTCATTTATTCAATACTTATTGAGAACTGTCACATGCCAGGCACCATTCAAAGCACTAAGGACATGGCAGTGAACACACCAGACAAAAATCTTGGCCATCTTTTAGCTGATATTCTAATGGAGGAAGACACACAAGCAGATAAGTAAAATAGAACATCACATAATGAAAGTTTTATAGGGAAAAATTAGGGAAGTTAGATAGGGAAGATTGGGACAGAATGTGTATATGTGCACAATTTGATATGGTATACTCTAAGAGAGCTAATTGACATTTAAGCAGAGATTTGAAGGAGGTCAGGAAAGGGCCAGACAGATATGGAAGGGCAAAAGTGGAGCATTCCAGGCAGAAGGCCCAGCAAGTGGAAGACCTTGAGATGGAAGAGACATGTGTTCCAGAAATAGCAAAGTGGCAGTGGGATGAAGCTGAGTGAATAAAACAAAGAGTAGTAGGAGGTATGGTCAAAGACGTAAATGGAGAGGCCAGACCATGTAGGGCTTTGTAGGCCATTGTAAGGACTTTGGGTTTTTTTGTTTGTTTGTTTTTTACATTTTCACTTATTTTGAAATAATAAATTTCAGAGACAGAGAGACAGAGCACAAGTGGGCAAGGGGCAGAGAGAGAATGAGACACAGAATCTGAAGCAGGCTCCAGGCTCTGAACTGTCAGCACAGAGCCCAATGTAGGGCTCGAACTCACAAACTGTGAGATCATGACCTGAGCCGAAGTCAGATGCTTAACCAACTGAGCCACCCAGGTGCCCCAAGACTTTGGCTTTTTACCATGAGTGAAATGGGTAGCCATTGGATAGTTTTGAGAAAAGGAGCAACCTGATTTGACTTTTTTATTAGGGAAGCTCTGGCTGTTGGCTTGAGACTAGACTGTAGTAGGGTAAGGGTGGAAACAGGGACTAAGTAAAGAGATATTGCATTAAGCCAGGTGAGCATTGATGATGGCTTGGATGAGGGTAGTGGTAGTGAAAGTGGTGAAAATTGTTGGATTCTGGATTTGCTTTTGATTGGATATGGGATATGAGAGGAAAAAGAGGAGTCAAAAATGCCTCCAAGGTTTTGGCCTGAACTGGAAGAGAATGTGGTTTTCAGTAGTGTGTGTGTGTGCACATGTGTGCGCACACATTTTATCTCTAGTTTCTTGGAACTCCCATAAATTGTTATGTCATAAATTATTATGTCATGTTACCTGTTAGGTTACATTATGTTATTTTCCTTGATTACTTTTCACCAGGGCTATGTCAATAATCTTAATAAAAATATTCAGTGGTAAATCTGATCTCCTCTCCTAGCCTTTCTCCTCACTCCAGTTCATCCTTTATAAAGTGAGGCATTAATCATATGATCATCTTCAGTGACTTCCAGTTGCATTTAATTCAGCAGACAGACTCTTCTGTCTTATATTCCAGGCCTTCCATAGTATAAGCATAACCTATTTCATCGGCTCTGTCCTTTACTATTCCCTTATATATTCCAAGTAATTGGCTTACTGCTCCTTGAATATAGTGCTTAACATGTTGTAGATCATGTTTATATGGTATACGATAATGGGTAAGATCACAGTCTACAGCATGGACACCCCAGGTTTGACTTGTGATTCCATTTCTCATTGTGTGCTTTTGGGCAGTTTATTTCACCTCTGTGTCTTAGTTTTCTATCTGAAAATGGGGGGGGGGTAATAGTAATCTACGTCAGAGAGATGTTTTGAGGATGAAAAGATTTTAATTTTTTTTTTAATTTTTTAACGTTTATTTATTTTTGAGACAGACAGAGACAGAGCATGAACAGGGGAGGGGCAGAGGCAGAGGGAGACACAGAATCTGAAACAGGCTCCAGGCTCTGAGCAGTCAGCACAGAGCCTTATGCGGGGCTCGAACTCACAGACCGTGAGATCATGACCTGAGCCGAAGTCGGAAGCTTAACCGACCGAGCCACCCAGGCGCCCCTTAATTTTTTTTTAACGTTCACTCATTTTTGATAGAGCAGGAGCCGGGGTGGGGGGTGGGGTGCAGAGAGAGAGGGAGACACAGAATATTAACTAAGCAGGCTCCAGGCTCTGAGCTGTCAGCACAGAGCCTGATGCGGGACTCAAACGCACAAACCATGAAATCATGGCCTGAGATGAAGTCAGAAGCTCAACCGACAGAGTTATCCAGGTGCCCCAAGGATGAAAAGATTTTATATGTAAAGCACTTAAACAGTGCCTACTACAAGTGCTCTGATGTGTTAACTGTTACTGCTGTTATTAGTTACTATTTTTGGTTATTCTCATTCTCCTCTCCCACGATCTCATCGCCCTCACCACCTTAATATCAGCTCCATAAAGGCGGGAATTTTTGTTGTGTTCACTGTTGTATCTATCCCCAGTAACTACAGTAGTGACACATAAGAAACGCTCAGTAAATATTTGTGGAATGAATGACTGCATTTGCCTCAGCTTGAGATGCCGACTACTGTTGCCTCTTCCTCCTGTTCTCTTAAAAACCCATCCAACCTGTAAGGCTCATCCTGAATGCCATTTATTCCATGGAACTCTGTTACTTTCTGATCCTTCTCCCAAAACTAAATCTCTTTCTTTCTTTGAACTCCCATTATATCTTGTTTATGTATTTCTTACATCCCTTACCTTTCTTTGCCTTTTATCTTAGTCATTTGTATCTAATCTTGCCTACTAGATATTAAGTTCTTAAAGCACGGACTGTGTTTTACTCATTTTATATCCCCTGTAGTGTCTAGTATAATGCCATGAATATGCTAGATGCTGAATAAACATTTGCTGATTGAATTGAATTTGTTCTCTTATTTATATCCTTAGTTTTATATGAAATTTCAGATTTCTTAGTCATGCTTCCAAAGCGTTAAATCACAATGCAATTTATCTCTTAGGTATCCTAAGTGTTCAGGTTTAGAAAGACTATACTTTTTTTTATCTTCAGTTGCAGAAGGAGTAGATTTATCTTAATCAAACCTTGTTTTTACTGCCTAAGGACTTTGTGCCAGATTGTAAATTGTTCCAATGGTAAAAGGGAGGTTTTATCAAATATGGTATCATACAGCTAGAATTCAGTGGTCTAGTGACTTCCCCAAAGAACTAGGATGAAGAAAAAAGGCTTTGTGCAGATAAAGTATGTGTCACAAAATCCATGCACTTAAGCTCATGCACTTTATAGGGTAAGCTCCTCAAATCCTCACTCATAATTTATTTACTCATCATTTTGCTTAAATCATGATTATCAGATTTTCCAGCCAACAGCTATGGAGAGGCAATTTAGAAATGTTACAAAGGCTCATAGAAGATAGGTGGGAGGTACAGCTGACTGTAAGGAAGGAGACAGCAAAACCAAAAAAACAGGCCAAGGACTCACAGCAGTGTGGGACTAATAGCTCTATATTGCTTAAATAGGCCTTCAGGGCATTGGTGTGTTATAACATAATATAGTAATTGATATTCATAATAATGACCCAAATTCATAAAAAAATGATTAATTTCTGATCATCCACATATTCTATTTGTGAAAATAAGCAGTGAGTATTGTGTTTAGATTCCTACCCATCAAATTAAATTAAAAATGGTTTGTTTATAAGGTCATAAGACTTTAACTAGGTGGACAACTTGGATAATTCATGCCTGACAGGTTATAGATAATCAAGGTTTCCCTGCATTTAGTATATACTTTCTTGTTGAGGTTCCTCTAACTAAAATTGAAAAATAGTGGAGAGGCAGCATGAAGCAGTAAATCCATAAAAATGAATTGTTCATTCACTCTACATTTATAACATAGGAAATATGATTATAGAGCAGAAGTTGACTAAAATGCTGTATGCTCAATCATGTTAGTGTTTATTTGATAAGGAATGCCATTTGTTTAGCTTTGCTCATTTATTCAGTGAATGTGGCCTGGAATTTTATTAGATGCTGTACCCAACAGAATGCTGAGAGAGCCAAAACTTGAAGGAGATTGGATAAGAACTTGGAACTCAAGCTTGGGAAATGAAAATGGAAAGAAGTCTTTAATTTGGAAAGTTTTCAATTTTAAACCTCTTGGTTTTGTTTTATTTAGTTTATATATGGATACTGGAACACAGAAGCGACTGTTTGGCAATATTCATTACTTTTTAAACTTTTTTTCTGAAAACTTTCATTTTCCTAAAAGTCTTTTCAGTGACTACCCAGGGAGAGAAAGAGCCAAGAAAATTTCCTGAAATGGAATCATTTATAACTAATGTGTTTCTGAATAATGGAGTAAACTAAAATTTAATTTTAAAAGTACTTTAATACTGAACAGCTCTTATATTTGAAATAAATTATTCAACTAATTTTTTACTCTCCCTTGGAGCCAGTTAGCAAATATCTTTTGTGTTGTAGCAAGATTACAGCAAATAATTTCATGGGAACATTTATTCAAATATTGTATTTTATTAGCTGGTAATATCTGGGCCTTTGTGACATAAAAATGAGTACAATAAATATTTGAATGAATAGATTTATGACCTAGATAATTTGGAAGAATAATTTAAAAACTTGGATTAACTGTGACATCTAGAACTAGCATTTTAGGCCATCTTGCAACATATTATACAATTCAAGATACAGTGAAACAAATTTTGAAAATTAAGACCTTAAGCAGTATATTTTAGAAAGAACTTTATTTTTAAGAATAAGATAAATTACGTTCCTAACACTGCCACCCAAATATTTTTGTGATGTATATTTTACCCTCTTGAGAAAAGCAGAAGAAGATTTTTGACTGTTGCCAATGCAGGATAAGAGTTCTTAACTTCTACAAACTACACAAGCAAACTGGAGTCAGTTCAGAAGGATGCAGTATGTTATGTAGCATTACAAGTTTTTATGATTTCTATAGCCTTTAAATTTTTTTTTCATTTATTTAAAAATAACAATAATAGGGGCACCTGGATGGCTCAGTCGGTTAAACGACTGACTCTTGATTTCAGCTCAGGTCATGATCTCACCGTAGTGAGATTGAGGAGACTGAATCCCGCATGGGGCTCCGCGCTGGGCATGGAGTCTGCTTAAGATTCTCTCCCTCTGCTGCGCCCCTGCCCCCACACACGTGCAAATGCACTCCTGTTCTCCTATAAGTAAATAAAAATAATAATAAACCCAATGCATGTTAACATAAACATTTTAATGAACAAAAACTATAATGTCTTCTGCTTCATCAAGAGAATTCTTTTTTTAAAATTTTTAACACTTATTTCATTTATTGATATTTTGAAAGAGAGAGAGAAAACGTGAGTGCGAATGGGGGGAGGGACAGAGAAAGAGGAGAGAGAGAATTCCAAGTAGGTTCCCTGTGCTGTCAATAGCAAAGCCCAACATGGGGCTGGAGCCCACAAACTGTGAGATCATGCATGACCTAAGCCAAAATCAAGTTAGTGGTCCAACCAACTGAGCCATGCAGGCGCCCCATCATCAAAAGCATCCTTAAGTGAGCTTTTTTTGGCTTTCGGCTCAGAGGAGGTGACGGTGCAACAGTCTTCGATGGTCCCGAATCCGGGTTCATCCGACACCAACCGCCTCCACCATGCTGCCTAAGTTCTACCCCAAAGAGACCGAAGTCATATTCCTGAGGTGCACCAGTGACAAAGTCGGTGCCAAGTCTTCCCTGGCCCCGAAAGTCAGCCCACTGGGTCTGTCTCCAAAAAAGGTTGGTGATGACATCGCCAACCGGTGATTGGAAGGGTCTGAGGATTACAGTGAAACTGACCATTCAGAACAGACAGGCCCAGATTGAAGTGGAACCTTCTGCCTCTGCCGTGATTATCAAAGCCCCCAAGGAACCACCAACAGACAGAAAGAAGCAGAAAAACATTAAGAACAGTGGAAATATCACTTTTGATGAGACTGTCAACATTGCCCGACAGATACGGCACCGATCCGATCGTTAGCCAGGGAACTCTCTGGAATCATTAAAGAGATTCTGGCCACTGCCCAGTCTGTGAGCTGCAATGTTGATGGCCGCCACCCTCATGACATCATAGATGACATCAATAGTGGTGCAGTGGAATGCCCAGCTAGTTAAGCACTGCAAAGGAAAATATTTTAATAAAGGTTCCTTTGACAACGAAACCAAACCAAAAAGCATCCTTAAGTGAGATGGTATTTATTTTGCCCCAAGTGCATTGTAGTAAAGAATATAATGGCCAGTAGTATAGTTTGGTGCCCCACCTTCATCCATGACATGGTGCCAGCAGTTTTACTCATTACTGCTTTTATTTTAAGCAACAGTTTTATTAAAATTCACATACCATACACTTCACCCATGTAAAGTGTACAGTGAGTTTTAATATATTCACAGAATTGTGCAGTCATCACCAAAATCAATTTTAGAGTCACAAAAAAGCCCCATATAGATATAATGTATATATAACTAATCATTCCCATTTCCCTCTAATCTTCCTCTCCTCCAGCCTCCAAAAACCATTAGTGTACTTTCTGTCTCTATAGTTTGGACTTTTCTGGACATTTCATGTAAATCGAATCATATAATTTTTTTTATTATTTTCTTTTTCACTTACCATACTATTTAAAGGTTCATCCATGTTACAATCAGTATTTTATTGTTTTTGTGGTGAAAGAATATTCCATTGTATGGATTCTATATTTTGTTTATTGATCCATCAGTGAATGGATGTTTGAATTGTTTCCACTTTGGGCAATTATGAATGATGCTGCTATGAACAACTGTGTACATGTTTTTGTGTGGACATTTGTTTTCAGTTCTCTTGATTATATACCTAGGAATGGAATTTCTGAGTCCTATGCTAACTCTGTGTTTAACATTTTGAGGAGCTGCCAGACTGTTTTCCAAAATGACTGCATCATTTTACATTCCCACATACAAGGGTTCCAATTTTTCTCACATTTTCTCCAATACTTGTTATTATCTGTCTTTTTTATTATATCCATCCCAATGAAGTGGCATTTAAATTGTGATTAAAGAAATTTTTTTTAATCTTTATTTATTTTTTGAGACAGAGACAGAGCACCAACCGGGGAGGGGCAGAGAGAGAAGGAGACACAGAATCTGAAGCAGCCTCCAGGCTCTGAGCTGTCAGCACAGAGCCTGACACATTGCTTGAACTCACAAGCTATGAGATCATGACCTGAGCCAAAATCGGATGCTTAGCCTACTGAGCCACCCAGGTGCCCCTCAATTGTGATTTTTATTTGCATTTCCCTAAAGACTAATGATGTTAAGCATCTTTTTATGTGCTTATTGGCTAATTGTATATCTGTTTTGGGGAAATGTCTGTGCATATTCTTTGCCTATTTTTTAATTGTGCTATTAATATTTTTTAAATTTTTTAAAAATATTTATTTTTGAGAGAGAGAGAGAGACAGAGCATGAGTAGGGTAGGGGGCAAAGAGAGATGGAAACACAGATTTCAAAGCAGGCTCGATGCTCTGAGCTGTCAGCACAGAGCCCGACATGGTGCTTGAATGCACAAGCCAAGAGATCATGACCTGAGCCAAAGTCTGATGCCCAACTGACTGAGCCACCCAGGCCACCCAAGCTATCTATCTTTTTATTGTTGAGTAGTAAGAGTTATTTATATAATCTGGATAAGAGTCCCTTATATATCTGTGACCCCAATTCTGTGAGTTATTTCACTTTCTTAATGGTGTCCTTTGTAGCATAAAAGTTTTAATTTGGGGGCACCTGGGTGGCTCAGTTGGTAAAGCGTCCAACTCTTGATTTTGGCTCAGGTCATGATCTTGGTTCATGGGATCAAGCCCTGCTTCAGGCCTTCTGCTGTCAGTGCAGAGCCTACTTTGGATTCTCTCTCCCTCTCTTTCTCTACCCCTCCCCTGTTCATGCTCTGTCCCTCTCAAAATAAATATTTTTTAAAGGTTTTGATTTTGATAATGTCCAATTTATTAATTTTTTTCTTTTGCTGCTGTGCTTTTGGTGTCATTTCTAAGAAACTATTGCCTAACATGGGTTCACAAGGATTTTTACTCCAGTGTTTTCTCCTAAGGGTTTCATAGTTTTAGGTCTTACATTGAGGTCTGTTATCCATTTTCCATTAATATTCTTGTATGGTATGAATAAGGGATCCCATTTCATTCGTTTGCATGTGGGTGTACACTTGTCCCAGCACCGTTGTTAAAGACTATTATTTTCCCCCATTGAATTGCATGGTCTTGGCATGTTAGTGAAAATCAATTGATTTTAAGTGTAAGGGTTTAGTTTTGGACTCTCAACTGTACCCCATTAATCTGTATGTCTATCCTTTGACCAGTTCCATTGTTAAATGTGTCTATCCTTATGCCAGTACCATACTGTCTTGATTACTTTGTAGCTTTGTAGTAAGTTTTTATTGTTTTTTAAATTAAATTAAATTTATTTTAATCTAATTTTAAGTTTTTTTTATTTTTTATTTTTTTAATATGAAATTTATTGTCAAATTGGTTTCCATACAACACCCAGTGCTCATCCCAACAGGTGCCCTCCTCAATACCCATCACCCACCCTCCCCTTCCTCCCACCCCCCGTCAACCCTCAGTTCTCATTTTTTTTTAATTAAAAAAATTTTTTTTAGGGTTTATTCATTTTTTAGAGACAGAGCATGAGTGGGGGAGGGGTAGAGAGAGAGGGAGACACAGAATCCAAAGCAGGCTTCAGGCTCTGAGCTGTCAGCAGAGAGCCTGATGCGGGGCTTGAACCCACAAACTGTGAGATCATGACCTGAGCTAAAGTCAGATGCTCAGCTGACTGAGCTACCCAGGCGCCCCTGTTCTCAGTTTTTAAGAGTCTCTTATGGTTTGGCTCCCTCCCTCTCTAACTTTTTTTTTCCTTCCCCTGCCCCATGGTCTTTTGTTAAGTTTTCTCAGGATCCACATAAGAGTGAAAACATATGGTATCTGTCTTTCTCTGTATGACTTATTTTTGAGACAGAGAGAGAGCATGAACGGGGGAGGGTCAGAGAGAGGGAGATAGAATCCGAAGCAGCCTCCAGGCTCTGAGCTGTCAGCACAGAGCCCAACGTGGGACTCGAACTCACGACTGTGAGATCATGACCTGAGCCAAAGTTGGACGCTCAATCGACTGAGCCACCCAGGTGCTCCAATTTAATTTTAATTTATCCATCTATTTTGAGAGAGAGAGAGAGAGCTCCTGCAGGCAGAGGTGGGGCACAGAGAGAGAGAAAGAGAATGAATGAATGAATGAATCCCAAGCAGGCTCCACTCAGCCAGCTCTGAGCCTGAGGTGCAGCTACAACAAATGGTGAGATCATGACCTGAGCCAAAATCAAGAGTCACATGCTTAACTGACTGAGCATCCCAGGTTCCCCTGGGTTTTTAAATCAGGAAATGTGAATTCTCTAACTTTATTTTTCAAAATTGCTGTACCCCTTGGATTTCCATATGAATTTTAAGATCAGCTTCACAATTTCTGCAAAGATTCTGACTGGGATTTTGATAGGGATTATGTTGAATCTATAGATCAAGTTGGGAAATGTTGCCATCTCTTTAAAAAATGTTTTATTTTATTTTTGAAAGAGAATGTATGTGAGAGTGGGGGAGGGGCAGAGAAAGAAGGGGACAGAAGATCTGAAGTGGGCCTTACGCTGGCAGCAGAGAGCCTCTTGTGTGTGACCTCATGAATGGTGAGATCATGACCTGAGCCAAAGGCTGGAGGCTCAACCAACTGAGCCATCCAGGAGTCCCAGAAATGTTATCATCTTAACAGTATTAGGTCTTCTACTCTGTGAACACGGAGGTCTTCATTACTTTCTTTCAACAATATTTTGTAGTTTTTGACATAACTTGTACACATCTTTTGTCAAATTTATTTTTCTTTCTTTTTTTAATGTTTATTTATTTTTGAGGGAGAGTGACAGAGCATGAACAGGAAGGAGACACAGAATCCAAAGCAGGCCCCAGACTCTGAGGTGTCAGCCCAGAGCCCGATGTGGGGCTCGAACCCACCAATTGTGAGATCATGCCCTGAGCCAAAGTTGGACACTCAACCAACTGAACCACCCAGGCACCCCTGTCAAATTTATTTCTAAGTTATTTTATTTTATTTTATTTTATTTTATTTTATTTTATGTGTAGCTTTATTATAATTGGCATATAAAATTATGTACATTTAATGTGTACAAATGATGACTTTATATACATATATTTCAAAATACCACAATAAGGTTAGTTAACACCTATATCACCTTATATAGTTACCTTTTTTTTTGGTGTGTGTGGTGAGAATTTATAAGATTTACTCTCTTGGCAACTTTCAAGTAAACAATACAGTATTTTTAACTATAGTCACCATCCTACATTCAATCCCCAAAACTTATTCATCTTTTAACTGGATGTTTGTATCCCCCCCACAATTCCCCTGGCACTGGCAACCACCAATCAAGTCTCTTTTTCTAGGAGTTGAGGGTTTTTTTAGATTCCACATGTAAGTGAGTTCATACAGTATTTATCTTCCTCTGTCTGACTTATTTCATTTAGCATGATGCCCTTCAGGTTCATCCATTTTCTCAGGATTTCCTTCTTTTTGTGACTGAATAACAACATTCTATTATATGTATAGAATGTTCTGTATAACATCATACACACCACATTTTCATTGTCCATTCATCCATTGAAGGACATTTAAGCTGTTTTTATGTCTTGACTCTTGTAAATAATGCTGTTGTGAATGTGGGGGTTGCACATCTCTTCATGATGGTGATTTTATTTCCTGTAAATATATACTCAGAGCAGGATTGCTGAATCACATGATCTATTTTTTTTAACTTTTTATTTTAATTCCAGCTAGTTAACATACAGTGTTATATTAGTTTCAGGTGTAGAATATAGTGATTCAACACTTCCATACATCACCCAGTGCTCATCACAAGTGCACTCCTTAATCCCCATCACCCATTTCACCCTTCCCCCCACCTACCTCCATTCTGGTAACCATCTGTTCTCTATAGTGAAAAGTCTGTTTCTTGGTTTGCCCCTCTCTTTTATTTTTCCCTTTGCTCATTTGTTTCTTAAGTTCCACATATGAGTGGAATCATATATTGTCTTTCTCTGACTTACTTCACTTAGCATTATACTCTCTAGCTCCATCCATGTCATTGCAAGTGGCAAGATTTTATTCTTTTTTATGAGTGAGTTAGCATTCTATTGTGTGTGTGTATGTATGTGTACGTATGTATGTACACAAACACACACACACACATACACACACACACACACACACACCATGTCTTCTTTATCCATTCATCAATCAGTATATACTTGGTTGCTACTGTATCTTGGTTATTGTAAGTAATGCTCCTATAAACATAGGGTGCACGTATTCCTTTGAATTAATATTTTTGTATTCTTTGGTTGAATAACCAGTAGTGCAATTCCTGGATCATAGGGTAGTTCTATTTTTCACTTTTTGAGGAATCTCCATTCTGTTTTTCACTGTGGCTGCACCAGTTTGCATTCCCACCAACAGTGCAAGAAGATTCCCCTTTCACCACATCCTTGCCAACACCTGTTGTTTTTTGTGTTGTTGATTTTAGCCATTCTGACAGGTGTGAGGTGATACCTCATTGTAGTTTCGATTTGCATTTCCCTGATGATACTGATAATGAGCATCTTTTCATGTGTCTGTTGGCCATTTGCATGTCTTCTCTGGAGAAATCTGTGTTCATGTCTTCTGCCCATTTTTTAATTGGATTATTTGCTTTTTGGGTATTAAGTTGTGTATGTTCTTTATATAATTTAGATATGAGCCCTTTATAAGATATATCATTTGCAAATATTTTCTCCCATTCAGTAGCTTGCCTTTTAGTTTTATTGATTAACCCCTTCTCTGTGCAGAAGGTTTTTATTTTGATGTAGTCCCAATGGTTTATTTTTGCTCAGGAGCCATATCTAGAAGAAAGTTGCCACAGTCAATGTCAAAGAAGTTACTCTTCAAGGATTTTTATGGTTTTAGCTCTCACATTTAGGTCTTTAATCCATTTTGTATTTATTTTTGACGTGATATAAGAAAGTGGACCAGTTTAATTCTTTTGCATGTTGCTTTTCAGTTTCCCAACACCATTTGTTGAAGAGACTTTTTTTTCCATTGGATATTCTTTCCTGTTTTGTCAAAGATTAATTAACCATGTAATTGGGCATTTGCTTCTGGGTTTTCAATTTTGTTCTATTGACCTATATGTCTGTTTTTGTGCCAGTATCATACTGTTTTTTATTACTACAGCTTTGTAATATAATTTGAGGTCCAGAATTGTGATGCCTGCAACTTTGCTTTTCTTTTTCAAGATTCAGGGCTATTTGGCTATTTGGGGGTCTTTTGTGGTTCCATACAGATTTTTGGATTGTTTCTTCCATTTTTTAAAAATTTAAATTTTTTTTTAAAAGTTAAAAATGCTGTTGGCATTTTGATAGGGATTGCATTGAATGTGTAGATTTCTTTGTGTAGTATAGATAAAAGTATTTGTTCTTCCTCACATGGTAATTCTATTTTTAATTCCTTGAGGAACTTCCATATTGTTTGCAACAGTGGCTATACTAATTTACATTCCCAACAACAGTGCACAAGGGCTTCCTTTTTTCTATGTCCTCACCAGCTCTTACCATTATCTTTTTTTTTATAATTTTTTAAATGTTTTTATTTATTTTTGAGACAGAGAGAGAAGAGCATGAGCAGGGGAGGGGCAGAGAGAGAGGGAGACAGAATCTGAAGCAGTCTCCAGGCTCTGCATTGTCAGCACAGAGCCCCACAACGACGCAGGGCTCGAACTCACCGACTGTGAGATCGTGACCTGAGCTGAAGTCGGATGCTTAACCGACTGAGCCACCCAGGTGCCACCCCCCCTCCTCCTGTTATCTTTTTGATAATAGTCATTCTAGCAGATGTGAAGTAGCATCTCATTATAGTTTTGATTTGCATTTCCCTGATGATTAATGATGTTGAATACCTATTCATGTACCTGTTAGCCATTTGTATACCATCTTTGTAAGAATATCTATTTAGTTCTTTTGCCCATTTTTAAATTGGATTATTGTGTATATTTTGGTTTTGATGGTATTGTAAATGGTATAATTTTTAAATTTCATTCCTAGTTGTTTATTACAAGTATAGACATACAACTAATTTTGTATATTCATCTTTCATCTTGTAAACTTGCCACATTCATTTATTCTAGTAGTTTTTTGTGGACTCCTTGGCATTTTCATTATTTACCATCATGTCATCTGCAGGTAGAGATAGTTTTTTTTAATGTATATTTATTTTTGAGAGAGAGAGACAGTGTGAGAGGTGGAGGGACAGAGAGAGAGGGAGACCCACAATCTGAAGCAGGCTCCAGGCTCTGAGCTGTCAACACAGAGCCTGACATGGGGCTCAAACCCACAAATTTGTGAGATCATGACCTGAGCTGAAGTCTGATGCTGAACTGACTGACCCACCCAGGTTCCCTGAGATAGTTTTACTTCTTTTCCAGTCTGGATGTCTTTTTTTAAAATTCCTTTATTTCATAAACAGAATCTCTACCACAGTAGTGAGTAGAAATGGTGAGAGCAGACAACCTTGGCTTGTTCCTGTCATTCATCATTGAGTATTACATTAACTTAACTCTAGGTCTTTCCCAAGTACCCTTTATCCAGTTGAGGAAGTTCTCTGACATTCCTAATTGGTTGAGTGTTTTTATCACAAAAGGGTGTTGCATTTTGTCAATATGTTTTTATGGCTTTTTAAATATTCATATGTCTTTTTCCTTTATTCTATATATATGGTGTATTTCTTTAACTGATTTTCTGATGTTAACCCTTTTATTCCTGGGATAAGTCCCACTTGGTCATGGTGTAAAATCCTTTCTATACATTTCTGGATTCAGTTTGGTAGTATTTTTTTTGGGATTTTATGCCTATATTCCTGAGATATTGGTCTATAGCTTTCTCATGATATCTTTGCCTGGTTTATCAGGGTTACACTGACCTCATAGAGTAAGTGGGGAAGTGTTTCTTGCCTTCTGTTTCACGAAGTTTTTGTGAAGGATGGGTGTTAATTGTTCTTTGAATGTTTATTAGAATTTACCAATAAAGCTGTCTGAGCCTAAGCTTTTCTTTGTGGGCTCTTTTTTAATTATTAATTTAATCTATTTACTTGCTATAGTTCTATGCAGATATTCAATTTATTTTTCAATCACTTTTGGACATTTGTGTCTTTCTAGGGATTTGGCTATTTCAGCTCAGTTATCTAATTTGTATACATACAGTTGTTATAGTATTTTTTATATCTGTACAGTCACTAGAAATGTCCTCTCATTCCCAATTTTAGTACTTTGATCATTTTTTTTTTGCTTCACCAGCCTAGCATTTGTCAAGTTTATTGATCTTTTCAAAGAATATAAATGGCCTTTTGATAAAGGAAGCAACAAATTGAAAATTAGAAGGCAGCTAAGTAACCACTATATAATGGTCTCACTGGTAGTGTGTTCTTGGCTTCATGTTTCTTTTCTTTTCTTTTTTTTTAATTTTCTTTTTAATTTTTTAAAATTTACATCCAAAGTAGTTAGCATATAGTGCAACAATGATTTCAGGAGTAGATTCCTTAGTGCCCTTTACCCATTTAGCCCATCCCCCCTCCCACAACCCCTGCAGTAACCCTCAGTTTGTTCTCCATATTTATGAGTCTCTTCTGTTTTGTCCCCCTCCCTATTTTTATATTATTTTTTTTCCCTCTTGGCTACATGTTTCTTAACATCTTGGAGCCTCAGTTGCTTCATTTATAAAATGGGGCAATGAGGCTTGCCTCACAGATTTGACTATAAGATTAAATGAAATAACATGTAAAATTTCTAGTACAATACTTATTCATGGTAGTCTTTCAACAATGTCTCATACACTTTTTTTCTATACCATTATGCTGACCCTTGTTTAACTGCATTATTCTCTGGTTACTAGTCTAATTTAATAAACATTAGAAACGACTTTTTCTAATAATGTCTAAAAATATTTTTTTCTGCATTGTCTGCTTTCCATAAAACCAAGTTGACATTCATTTTCATGAAGACCTTGGGACACACCAATTTCTTAATGTAATCAGGTGAAATAATGATAGTTTAATGTAGGTGATTCTAAAAGCACAAATGAGATCCTATATAATAAATAACTAGGCTCTATATTATTTTCATCTTTTTCTCATTTCAGTAGTAATTTCATTTTCCTATCAAATATCCATAGAGATGGGGTGCCTGGGTGGTTTACTCGGTCGGTTAAGCATCCGACTTCAGCTCAGGTCATGGTCTCGTGGTTCATGGGTTCCAGCCCTGCTTTGGACTCTGTTCTGACATCTCAGAGCCTGGAGCATGCTTCAGATAATATGTCTCCCTCTGTCGCTGCTCTTCCCCTGCTCAGACTCTGTCTCTCTTAAAAATAAATAAGCATTAAAAAATATATATCCGTAGAGATAATATCTCTCTTCTTGAAGGGGAGCACCATCTCTAAGATAACTTTAGCATTTTTGAGAGATAATTATGACCTTTTAATGAACCTCATGATAAGTTAGTACTATTATAAAAGTTATCGAAACTCCCTTTAAATTGTGGTATATAAGTTATTTAAGTAAAGAAAGGGACCTCTGGGGGAGTGGGGGAGAAAGGTACCTCTGATCCAATTTAACTTTTTATTAAAAGTGTCTACCTCCTTTCATTAGAATTTGTGTCGTCTCTCTCCTGAGTATCTTTTGGCCTAATTTCCATAGTTGTGTATCCTCATTGCTTGCTAGTAACTTGGGAAAACATTTTTCTAATAAACTTTGAGTCAATGAAGAGCGACTCCTTTTTACAAATAGATATTGAAAGTTATTGTCACAATTATGAACTCAGTGTTTGGTACAGATGTTTTACATTCTTCTGAAATGAGGAGCATTTGATAATGCCTCACTTCACATGTGTCTAGCTAGCTGTGGTAACATGTATCTCATGAGCACTATCACTGGCTTTACCCTGTGGATGATCAACATAGCTGGAAAATTTGAATTGCAGAGTAGGGTAATGGCTAAGTTATGACTGGATTTCTGTGGCCCACCCTGACACACGCAGAACATAAAATGGATGAGGTTTTGGGGAGATAGTGGGGTTCATGGGGTCTGGGGCCAACGGCCAAGAAAGAATTCTTGAAGATGTCTTTGGTGCAAAAAGGTGACTTTATTAAAGCATGGGGACAGGACTCATGAGCAGGAAGAGCTTCCCCCAGATCATGAGGAGAGACTGGTTTTATACTATGGAATTGGGGGAGATAAAGTCCAGGGGAAGTTTCCAGTGAGATTTTCATATGCTGAAGAAGACTCACAGAATACTGGAGGCCTAGTTATTGTCAAGCTAAGGATGTTTTTCCTTCTAGCAAAGCATTAGCATTAAGACATTAGGGAGTTCCTGGAGAAACATTTTGCCCTGCCGGCCTCAAGTATTTGTCAATGGGCTGCAGGTTATAAGGAAATTTACTTCTATCTGCCATTTCCTTCTGCCTTTGTTCCCCACACCACTATGGAGGGGTGATGGAGACTTAGGTCTTGCATGGTAATGATCTCTATGAGTTAACCATTTGTTTCCCCCTTTCCTTTGTTCTTGGGCAGCCAGGAGTGTGGAGGAGTATCACACATATCCCACCTGGGTCAGGGGGATGTTTGCATCCTGTCAGCTTGCCTTATGCTCCCTCATCAAAAATGATCATGATTCTAGTGTTGATGATAGGAAAGCATTCCATCCCCTCCAGGCCTGTATCTGTAGAGTTCCCAGGAGTGACTTCTTATCTCAATAGATCCCGAACCCCATCCAGAAGCCACTTTTTCCCCCCTCTGGGATACAGACAGTGATGACTCCTGAATGGATGAGAATACCTTCCCAAGAGACCTTCCTTTTAGACAACTCATGTACTTTACTAGCAATATGATCTTAGGAAAAATTTTCAACTTCTCTGAGCTTCAATTTTCATATGTATAAAATGCATATGAAATGTGATAACAGGGTGGTTGTGAAGTTTTAATGAGATGTGTGTAAAGTACTTATCATAGTGCCAAGCTATTTGTAAGGAATCTTTATCAAAGTAACTTACCTCCTAAGACCCACCTGGATGTAGCAACAGGCTCAATAAAGCTTTCTCAGACTACGTTTAAATTTTTGGATTTTAGACTATTTGATCTTAAATCTGGTATAAATTTTTTGTAAATTTATGCAAGCTAATTTGCTAGTGGTAACAACCCATGCTTGTTTACCCTGTCCTGTTATTGTAACTAGCTCCTCTATTGATGGTCTTTTTATTTTGGTTTCTGCCCAGCCTGTGACTATGCTAATTAATATACTGTCACCAGCTTTTATAATCCTGCTATGTTCCAGATAATGCCACTTACATATCGGGAGGATCAGGCCTCCAGCTCAACCAGGCCAAAAGTATCTTACCAATAAAAGTAGATCCTGTTGAGTGGCACATTGTTGTGGTAGCAGGAAATGAATCTCAGTAGAAGAAGAGATTCTTCATTATAAAAGGCCTACATCTACTTTGGTGTTATTACCAGAGTATGTTTCTGGACCCCATAGGCTTTTATAATTAGAAGATACTTTAAAGATTATCTTCTCCCATTCAGTAATGACATCAGACATATATTGAGTTTTTATTGTATGCAATACACAATGATAAATACCCACGTACATCATTTAATTTAATTCTCTCTACCTGCAGAAGTATCCTATTGTTATCTGAAATTTCATAAATGAGGAAATAAATCAGAGAGGTTAATTTGCCCAGGTTTACATAGTTAAGAAGATTCAGGTTTCACACCCAAGTCTGGTTGCAGAACTACATTCCTCAATACACTATATTGTTACTCTCCCGTTATGCAAGTATCTATCCCTTCTAGAGTATTCCTGCAAGATTATTCTGTGTTCTGCTTGAATATCTTCATGGATGGTCTGTTGACTATTCTCTTGAGGCAGCTCTTTCCATTATTTGATAAATTTAGTGGCTAGTGGGAAAAACGTTGAGCTAAAGTCTGATTCTTTGTAATAACAAAATCATGGACTATTAGAGTAGGAGGGACTGGAAGATTGTCTTATCCATTCTCTTCATTTTACAGATGAGAAATTTCAACCTTAATGATGGCAGGTGGACAAGATCTCACAGGACTTCCAGAAATTTTGTCCCCTGGAGCCTGACAGAGTAACTCAGTTCTCTGTTCTTCAGATCAGTACTTTTAATGTTTAAGATAGCTTTTATTTTCTCTTAATTTTACATTTATGCCAAACATCCCCAATTTTTTCATTCCTTCTTTGTAAAAGTGATTTGCAGGATTTTTATTATTCTGGAAACCATACTTGGAACCTACCCTCGGTTGTTTATTTCCTCCTTAAAAATGGAGCATACAGAACTGAACCTCATACCTTAGAGATTATTTGTCCAGCCTAGAGTACCATGGAATTGTACCTTCCTTTAATTCAGTCATTAGACTTCTACTTGTATAGACTAAGATTACTGTACACTTTTCTTTCCAACGGCTATTGTATGAATTGTGGCTAGATCAAAGGAATCATTTCTGAGGCAAGAGACATTTCTGAAATCATAGTTCTGAAGCTCTCATTTAAGACTTCTTTTTTTCAGCACTGAATGTCTGCATGCTGGTTCTATCAGTAACCTATCTGCTTAGAGAGTGATGTAGTGGAAAGATGAAATGGCATTTGTAATTGTGTATTGGATATTTTATATTTATATACATACATTTGAGTGATTAATTTATATGCACCAACACTTTCCACATCTGCTGTTCAAATCTTATCTAGAAAGACTAGCTTATAGAGCGCTGGCTTCAAATGAAATTGTGAAGCTAATTCTTCACAATTTATGCAACTCATGAGAACAAGGATAGTCCACTGTGTTATCTATATTTTCTGCTCTTTCTTTTGTTCCTCTTTCTTTCCTAATGTTCCAAGGTTCCTTCTGTTACCATTTTCTTTGAGAAGGAAAGAACTTCTTTTGGCCAGCCTTTTAGGGTGGGTTGGCTAGCAATAAATTCTTGTAGTTTTTCTTCATCTGAAAATGTGTTTATTTCCCTTTTACTCTGAAGGATAGTTTCACCAGATACAGAATTCATGGTTGACAGCTGTTTTCTTTTAAAACTTGAAAAATATTGTGACACTTTCTACCAGCTTCCATGGTTTCAGAATAGAAATCCTTGGTCTTTGGATTGACATTTCCCTGTAGGTAATAATGTCATTTTTTCTTTCTGCTTTCTAGATTGGGGCAGGGCAGGGGGTCCTTTAGTTTTTAAAATTTTAATTACAGTGTGTCCTGGCATGGATTTTTTTTCTTGAGTTTATCCTGTTTAGAGTCCAGTCAGTTTCCTGCATGTGTGTCTTTTACCAAATTTTGGAAGTTTCAACCATTCTTTCTTCAACTATTCTTTCCACCCCACATCCTTTCACCTGTCTTTCTGGGACTCCAATGATACAAATTGTGGATCTTTAGTAATTTTCCCATAGATGCATGAGGCCCTGTTCATGTGTTTTCAGTCTGTGATTTCTTTGTTGTTCAGATTGGATGAATTCTGCCATTAAGTTCACTGATTCTATCCCTTATCTTATCTTTTATACTATTGAGCCCTCAAGCAATCTTTTTCCCCCCTCTCATTATATTATCCGGTCCTATACTTTCCATTTGCTTCTTATAATTTCTATTTTTCTTTGTTGAGGTTTTCTGTTTTTTCATTTGTTTCAAGAGAATTTGTAATTGATTCTTGAAGCATTTTTTGATTGCTGCTCTAAAATCTTGTCAAATAATTGGAACATCTGATTCAGCCTAGCGTTGGCCTCAATTGCTTGTCTTTTTTCCTTCAAGTTATTTTCTTTTTCTTGGTAGGGTGAGTGACTTTTTACTGTATCATACATAGATGTGTATTTATCATGTTATGATACTCTGGGTCCTATTTATTTCTTTTATTTTAGCAGACGGCTAAAATAGGTTTAACATGAGAGTCTTCACTTACTTTGTGGGTTCTAATCACAGTTTGATTTTCATAGACTTTGTGGTATAATTTTAGTTTGTTTGGTTTATCTGGTGTGCTGGGGCTCCCATTGGTCCCTGCTGGTGATTCCTGATGGGGAAGAAGGAGTTTCCCCAGGCCTACTACTGGATGTCTCTGAGTCAAGAATGGGCACAGTGGGCTCCCCTACCAATGCCCCTCACGCTGGCCCAATGTCTGGGAAGGGAAAGGGAGTTTTGGGTCTGTGAGATAGAGAAGCTTCCTGGAACTGGGATGTTATGTCCTGAGTCCTATGTCTGGTTCTGTCTTCCCTCCCAGTGTCTTTGGGTGGGAGTGGGGATTTTGGGGCCCATAGGGACAAAGAGGCTTCCCGGACTAGGCTGCCTGTGATAGCTGTGTCTTGTGTGCTTTTGCCTCCTTGTAGGCAATGAGAATCTCAGACTTGGTGCAGAAAGAAGAGTATCTCTCCTGGCTACTTATTTCTCATGAGTCTCCTGTGATATTGTGATTTATAAGAAATACATATTTGGTCACACAAATGACCAAAATACAAAATGCTTAGAATTTCCTGAGTGACAAGACCAATTATTGGGAGCATCTTTTGTCATAATATTTCGTCTCTTGTCTTCAGTTCCTGAAATTGCTTCAGAGCCATAAAGGTGAAATGGGTGTCTTGTTATTTATAACAAGGCCCTTTACACCACAACTGGGTTTAAGTTAGTGAGGTAACTTTTGGAAAGCACCTGAGGGTGGGAGCTGGTTGCCAGGGAAAGCAACCATGATTGGAGAGTTAGAACTTTCAATCCTACCCCTTGATTTCCAGGAAGAGATGAAGGTCTGGAGGTTGAGTCAGGCACTGATGGCCAATGTTTTAATCAATTGTGCCTGTGTAATGAGGCTTCCATAAAAACTGAAAAGGAAAGTGTTCAGAGACCTTTTAGGTTGGTGAACATGAAGAGATGTGGAGAAAATAGCTCGGAGAGGACATGGAAACCCTTTACCTGTTCTCCATACCTTGCCCTATGCATCTCTTCCATCTGGCTGTTCCTGGGTTGTATCCTTTCATAATAAAAACACTAATTTAGTATGTAAAATGCTTCTCTGAGCTCTGCCAACTGCTCTAGCAAATTCATCAAACCCAAGGAAAGAGTCACTGGGTCTCTGGTCTATAGCCAGTTGGTCAGAAGCACAGGTGATAACCTCAACTTGTGACTGGCATCTGAAGTGAGGGAAAGGGCAGTCATATGAGACCAATCTTTAACCTGTGGGATCTAATGCTGTCTCTGAGTAGATAGTGTGAGAATTAAGTTGAATTCTCAGACACCCTCCTGGTGTTGAAGAACTGTTCATATAAAAACAACCTCCTTACCCACATGTTGGAATTGGGTCCAGAACTCCCTTAGCTCCCAGTTGATTCTCTATAGTGGTGATGTTGGGCTTGCCTAATGTTGTCAAGTGTACACCTGTTTGATCTTGGAGAGGAATGAGTCTCCCTGGGGCTGATCTCTTGCTAGGGTAAGGATATGGAAAGACTGGGCCTGGGTGGGTTTTCTTTGTTGGGTACAGGTACGCAAGACATCCTGGTGTGCTGTTCTCTAGTTCTGGTGTCCCTAAACCATTCAATTTCTTCCTACCATCCTTCAGAGTTCTCCGTTGGTTGTCTTTTGTACCATTTCCAGGTTTTATACTTGTGTTTAGCTAAGAGAAGTAAGGAGAAATACCATTCTGCTTATATCAGAACTCTTCCTTTCTCTGTAATAATATGTTCCTTTCAACTTGCTTAGAATTGAGATTAAATCCACCAGCTTTCAGACATGACTTTTTTTTTTTTTTAATCAGGACTATATTCACCTGTTTCCAGAATTTGGTTCCTTTCTCATTATGCACAATTCTGTATAGACAGCAGTTTGGAAACTTTAGCCCAAAGTCTTTCCCATATCCTGGAATGTGATTATTCTAGGAAAACTGCTTCTTCTTCTTCTTCTTTTTTTTTTTTTTTTTTAGGAAAACTGCTTCTTAATCTCTTCTTGTGTGTTTTAATTTTTTATCCACTAATCTTTGGTGTACCCTTTCTTGGTCTTACAATTTTATCAACAATAGATACATGGAGATAAAGTAGGAATTTTATTGGTTTTCTTTCTTTGTGTCACTTAACATTACAGTTCTTTTTATTTCTGATGAAAATTTTGAATACCCTTTTATTATCCTGAGAATATCTCTTTCTAAGACTCAGGTTATTCTGAACCTTGGCTTTTTTTAGTGTTGCAGGTACACGTCACTCTTTTGTAGTTATTATTGGTTATGTCTCTGTTACATCAGTAGTATGATTTATACCAACATGAGAGTCTTACCTCTACTTTTTTCTAGATGTGTGATTTGAGGTTGGTTATTTAACCTGAGTTTCCATTTCCTCATCTATAACTAAAGTAATATTACTGATAACAGGACCAACTTTATAGGATTTTTCTGACGATTAAATGAGAGAAAACACATTAAGCATGTATCATGGTTCCTGACACAGAGTGAATTATTCAGTAAATGGTATTGCTATTGTTATAAATTTTAAAATCCAAGATTATGAAAAACTTTTTATAGCTATCTCTTTGGATGTCTACTGTTTTCTCCTTCTTTGCAATTTTATAGTCAGAATTTCCTTTTTGAGAGCCTTCCAGTCAAGTTATGTAAATTAAAGTTCCCAGGGCAGGAGATTGCATATCCTTTAAATTGTGAAATTTCATCTAATTTAATTACAACTGACATTCTTAAGCCAGTGCTGCGATGGTGCTTTTAGTGAGTAGTAAATGCAAATATTTCACAGCTCTGTCTCCATGCAATTGATGTGTAGGTGTTAAATTAGCCTTTCTGGTTAACCATCCATAAACACTTCAAAATACATACCTCATGTGAGTACCCAGCTTGCTTCTACATGCTAGAAAAATTCTTGCTTGTTAGACATTTTGCATTATCATAAGTCTACCTGTATTTCTTGCTGTATTTTAAAATAGGTTTATGGTTATAGTATATTTGCACACTTATCTGGTGAAATATGAAGTTTATCAGACACTTGATTTGAACTCTGAACAAGAATCATATCTAATTTTATATTTTGTACAGTGTCTACCCTATTGTCATTCAGGTGTTTATCACTAACAATTGTATCTAAAATTATGTAGCAATTGTATAAAAGTTAACAAATTGACGTTATTGAGTGTATTCCAACCGTTTTCTTTCCTGAGTTAAAGTTGGTAATCGTTTTAATCTTGGTAAATTCTTTAGGTTTCATGTTTGATAGTTATAATTCTGTAACCTCCCAAAACTATCTTAATTAGAGGCATGTTGGAATGTGTTTGAAATTTTTCTGCTTGGGAGTTCAGTTACTTTGGAGCAGTATTATGTAATCTCCAGGATGTTAGTTTTCTTCAGGGATTCAACCTTTCCTGCTTTCTTTCACCTACTTTTCTTAGCTCTCCAGCTCCTTCCTGGCAAGAATAGGAATCCAAATAGTTGTTAGGGGGGCGCCTGGGTGGCTCAGTCGGTTGAGCATCCGACTTCAGCTCAGGTCACGATCTCACGGACCGTGAGTTCGAGCCCCGCGTCGGGCTCTGGGCTGATGGCTCAGAGCCTGGAGCCTGCTTCCAGTTCTGTGTCTCCCTCTCTCTCTGCCCCTCCCCCGTTCATGCTCTGTCTGTCTCTGTCTCAAAAATAAATAAACGTTAAAAAAAAAAATTAAAAAAAAATAAAAAAATAAAAAAAATAAAAAAAAAAACACAAATAGTTGTTAGGTACTATGCTATCTCAATGATTCATTGGTGAATTAATTGTTACATACAATTTGTTTAAATGCGTGTAGAGTGGTGAGGCCTTTGAGGGAAATAAAGGATTGATTAGTAGTGACTGGATGCTTCATGTGAAGTTACAGAATTGTAACTTGCCAGCAAAAAGAGAGATAAAAGGGACTGAGGCCTTGGGCCCAAAAGGAGGATGAGCTCATTCTGTGCTTTCATGGCCCACTTCCCTTTCCTCATCTCTTCCTTTAGCCTAATCCATGACTTTGCTTTTCTTAGAGAAACATATTCTGACTTCTTTTTTTTTGCAGGATCCTCTTGCTTAGACCATTTCCACATCGTACCATATTTATGGAAAAGTGCCCTCTCCTTTGTCTGCCAAACCCTTTGTCTGCTGTCAGCCAGTGAGAGCTAGAAATCACATCTTCTTCATTAAACTCTGTTGACATGTCACATAAGTGACAGCGCCCTGAGGCACAGATCATGTAAACACTTCTTGTCAGTTTATGTAGACGTTCAGTGTTTTTATACTGCTGTCTTGGTATCTTTGTGAGATAGTTATTTGTTGTCTGGCATCTTGGACTTTCAAATCCAAGGGAGAATCCTATCAGACTTGCTGGGGTCTTCAGCCTCACAAGTAAGTAGAAATTTAATAGAGGGCTCTTTGATGGCAATGTCATTAAGGGCAAAAGTTGACAAATAGCCTCTGAAAAATTAGAACTGTTGTTGCTGCTTGCTGAACTTTCTAATAGGTACCTGAACTTACATGCTTAGGAAATAAAACTTGAATCATTTCAATTCTTGGCCACATAGTATCTACTACGATGTTTCAGAATTTTTTTTTTCTTTGTAAGCTAGTCAGGTGACTCAAAGACTTGACTTTATTGTTTCGTTACCCTACTACATTGCTTAAGTATGGTAATACTGCCTTTGCATTTATAAGGCATTGACTGGAGACGTCTTAAATTTCTGTTGTTGAATTCTCCATAAATCTGACTGAACATGTGGTAGATTTCTACCTCGGGAAATGTCATTCATGCATTAACTACCTAAATAATAAATTTTAGGGAAGATACAAAGCCCTCCACAATCAGAACTCTGCCTGCATGTCTTTTTTTTAATATATATATTTTTATTTTTTTTATTTTTTTTAAAATTTACATCCAAGTTAGTTAGCATATAGTGCAACAATGATTTCAGATGTAGATTCCTTAGTGCCCCTTACCCATTTAGCATCCCCCACAACCCCTCCAGTAACCCTCAGTTTGTTCTTCATATTTATGAGTCTCTTCTGTTTTGTCCCCCTCCCTGTTTTTATATTATTTTTTGTTTCCCTTCCCTTATGTTCATCTGTTTTGTCTCTAAAGTCCTCATATGAGTGAAGTCATGATTTTTGTCTTTTTCTGACTAATTTCACTTAGCATGATACCCTCCAGTCCCATCCACATAGTTGCAAATGGCAAGATTTCATTCTTTTTGATTGCCGAATAATACTCCATTGTGTATGTGTGTGTGTGTGTGTGTGTGTGTGTGTGTGTGTGTGTATACACACATACCACATCTCTTTATCCATTCATCCATCGATGGACATTTGGGCTCTTTCCATGCTTTGGCTATTGTTGATAGTGCTGCTATAAACATGGGGGTGCATGTGTTCCTTCGAAACAGCATACCTGTATCCCTTGGATAAATACCTAGTAGTGCAATTGCTGGGTCGTAGGGTAGTTCTATATTTAGGTTTTTTTTTTGAGGAACCTCCATACTGTTTTCCAGAGTGGCTGCACCAGTTTGCATTCCCACTGCATTTCTTCTATGTTCTATTATAAGCTACACTCATCTAGTTACAACAGTAACAAACTAATTGTACTTTCCCATGCCAACTGCCATACCTTTACTCATATAATGTTACCTCCTCTTGAAGTGTCTTTCTTCTATTGTTGCAACTCCTTATTCACCTGGCATATTCTTTTTTTAAATGTTTACTTATTTATTTTGAGAGAGAGAGAGCGCACACAGGGGAGGGGCAGAGAGAGAGAGAGAGGGAGACAGAGAATCCCAAGCAGGCTCCATGCCCTCAGTACAGAGTCCAGCATGGGGCTCAAACTCATGAACTGTGAGATCATGACCTGAGCTGAAATCAAAAGTCAGGCGCCTAATCACCTGAGCCACTCAGGCACCCCTGGTTTATTCTTGACATACTTCAAATACCTTCTTTTTAAAAACATTTTGAGAGAGGGAGAAAGAGAGAATGAGAGAGCATGAGCAAGGAAGGAGCAGAGAGAGGGAAAGAGAGAATCCTAAGCAGGTTCATTACTGTCAGCACAGAGCCGGATGCGGGCTCAATCCCACACAGGGCTTGATCCCATGAACCATAAAATCATGAGCTGAGGCAAAATCAAGAATTGGATTCTCAACTGACTTAGTCACCCAGGCACCCCACCTCAAATATCTTCCATTCTGTGATAACTTTTTTAAAAAAATGTTTATTTATATTTGAAAGAGAGAGAGCAAGCGAGTGAGTGCTGGGGAGGGGCAGCGAGAGAGGAGGAATCGAAGTGGGCTTTGTGCTGAGAGAGGAGAGCCTGATGTAGGGCTCAATCTCAGGAACCATGTGATAATGACCTGAGCCAAATTCAGGCGCTTAACTGACTCAGGCACCCCATGTGATAACTTTTTGATTCCTGCACCCAACAAAGGTAGTTACTTAGTTTTAAACACTCAAGCATTGTGTTTTCACTATTTATGTTTGTAGTTTTACCCCCACTGATTCTACTATGAGTTTCTTAAAGACAGGACATTTTGTTTTCCCAGAGTCTTACAGAGTTCTTGACACCTGCCATATGGTCAACACATGTTGGAATGAATGAATGGATGAATCAAGGACAGGCATATCAATGGACTTAGAAACCACAGATGTGGGGACTTTTACTTTTGACTTTGAGAAACTAACTTGTATCAGACCAAATATCCCTCAAGGAGGACTAGAAAAGCTAGATAAAATTATAAAATATTTGTTTGAAAGCATCAGAGAGCTACCAAAGCAGCTAGAGGTCTAAATCTCAGAGAGGAGAGCTGTATTGAGGTGAGCCCAACATTTTGAGCTACATTTCCCTTCAGGGCATTTGCCAAAATAAGTGCTATAGGTAAATAGACTCAGAAGCCAAATTGAAAGTAGTAATTAAGAGACAAAAAACCTGAACAGAGGTTTTAGCATCTCACAGGGCTGTAGAGACAAAAAAAATGGAGTTTAGGGCTATCATGATATAGGGCTTAGGGGTCTAAGATGAAGAGAGAGAAATTATAATGTACTTAGTCCAATCAGTACTTTACACTACCTTTCCCTTGGGTCATATGCTGATATCTAAATGATATAGGTCAAAGAAGTTGAAAAATTAAGCAGAAAGTGGCAGATACAAATCTGAGTGGCTAAGCATAGCTTTCAGCAATTTCACAATGCTGGGGAGTCAGACATTGGAGTTTAGAGCCTGCCAAAGAGGAGGGACACTGGTAATTACTTCATGTTTTCATTTGGGATTCCCAAAGGGCTAAACCTCAGGAGAAAGGATAAACTATAAAATACCATTCCTCACAAAGAGTAAAGTACAGCTTTGAATCAGCTCAATCTCAGGCAGGATTAAGGCGATCTGTCCTTCATCACCTGGCAGGAACAAAAGTAAATCTTCTCTGAAGGAAGATAATATCATCCATAGCTTCACCAACTTTTAATGTGCAATGTCTGGCATTTAATCAAAAATTACTAGGTTTACCAGTATGAATTTCCTAGGACTGCCATAAGAAAGTACCACAGACTGGGTGGCTTAAAAAACAGAAGTTTATTGTCTCCTAGTTTTCGATGCTAGAAGTCAGAAATCAAGGTATTGGCAAGGTCGATTCCTTCTGAGGGCTGTAAGTAAAGGATCTATTCCAGGTATCCCTCATTGGCTTGTAGATGGTCATTTTTTCCCTGTCTCATCACATTGTCTCACTTCTGTGTGTATCTTTTTGTCCAAATGTATTCCTTTTCATAAGAATGTCAATCATATTCGGTTGGGTCCCACCCTAGTGACCTCACGTTAACTTGATTACTTCTGTAAAGATTCTATCTCCAAGTAAGGTCATATTTTGAGGTTTTCTAGATCAGTAGAAAGTACTCAGACTGAAGAATCAAGAGGAAAAAAAATAGAAAATACAAAAAAAAACACATCAAGAATTCATTGTTGATTGTTCATTGTACATTGGCTTTCACTTTAGTGTACTTGTTGGGAAGCCATGAAAACCTCAACTCAGCCTGTGCAGTGAATAATAGATTTACAGTAAGATGGACATGGGTTAGAACCCTAGCTCTACCTCTAACTCTTTTACTGTGTGACCCTGGATTAGTGATTCTCTGAGCCACAAGTTTCTTCATCTGTAAAAGGAGGACACTAATACCTACCTGACAGGATTATTGTGGAGATTAAATGAGATAATGCATGTGAAAGTGCTTTGTAAACTGCAAAGCCACACATATGACAGCATTTGTTCTTTATTCTGCATAATATACAATACCTTGAGACTTTTCTGAGCAGAAGTCTACAGATAACTTGTTTTCTAGAGCCAATGTCTGCCTTAAAAACACTTGAATAAAAGTGTATTCCATCTCTTATTGTGTATAATTGGTGAAAAAAAGAGGGGTGTTTGCTGTGCTATGTATTATTCTGTCCGGTCTCATTTTATCATCTTTGTCAAAAGTTAAATCTGCTTCTTTAAGATTGCTGAGATTTTCTGTGTTTTTTCTTTTTCTATTCCATAAAACATTTTGTAGAAATATATCTTGTTTGGGTGTGTTAAAGAATTTTTATTTGTATTTCATCTGTCAACTTATATTTTTTATTTTATTGCTGTTTCTAATCTCCTCAATTCTATAATCAACTCATTCAATAAACATTTGTTTATTGAACAATGTATATTGTATATTGAACAATATACTATGTGCCAGGCACTGTGCTAAAGTGCTTGTGATAAAAAGATGAATAATATATCTAGTGGGGAAGTTAGATACATAAATACTTTTGATATAGTAAGATGAGTGCTATGGGGGAGGCATGTAAGCACAGAAAAGAGGTCATCACCTCTGCCTGTGGTGCCACTGAGATGGTGACATTTGAGTTAAGTCTATAATGATTAGTAAAAATACCTTGCTGACAAAGGGCAGATGTTCAGTTCAGGTAGAGGAAACAGGATGTACAAATGCACAGGGGAATTGAAGGATCTAATGTATTTAGGGATCAAACGTAATTTGGTATGATTAGGGTGTAGGATGTGAGGCAAGAGGGGATGGGATGACAGATTCAGCTGGAAAAGTTTGCAGGTCTTTAACTTGAAGAGAAAAAGGAGAGGAATAATAATGAAGGGTTTAAGCAGGGGAATTGAATAAACTCTATATATTAGCAGTGGTGTGGACAATGGACTGGAGAGTGGGGAGAGGAAAGGTCAAGAGATGAGTTGGGAGGGTGGTGCAGTGGCCCAAGTCAGAAATGATGAAGGCCTGAACTAATGCAGTGGCAGTGGCAGTGGGAATGGGGAGAAGAGCCCAGATTTGAGAGGTGTGACAGAGATAGTAGATAAAACACATCCATTCCTCTTGGTGTAGAGGTTTCTCCTCACAATTGAATGGATAGTTTGTATCTGTTATTTTCTTTCTAGTAAACTATAGAGTACCTCCATTGGGTGAGGGTTTATCGCTAAGTAAAATGAATCCAGCTGGGTGGAAATTGATGTGGAGATGGTAGGATTTGGTGACGTAAGTAGCTGGATCTGGGTCAGTTTGGTCAGAATGGATATCCTTGGATGACTATTTCCTGACCTCTTTTTTTCTCGTTAACTCTTTATCGCATCTTTCCTTTTTACTCTAAATTCCATGTTTTTCCTTTCATGAGAAAAGAGAAGGCAATCAGTTGTGGACCTCCAAAGGTTCTTACTCCACACCTACTCACCTACTTGGATTTGTGTCTATTTTCTCTATCTTGTCTCCTGTTAATATAGATAAACTGTTCATGTTTTTATCTGAAGTCAACCCCTCCACTTACATACTAGATTCCATCATCTTTTGCCTAGAAAAGGAGATTCATTTATACCGTGGTTCTCTTTCTCTTGTACTCCACAACCAATCCTTTAGCAATTCTATCAGCTCAGAATTTTAAATATATCCAAGCTGCTTCTCATCCCCTACACTGCTACCACACTGATACAAACCACCATCATTTCTGAACTAGATTATTTCAATACCCTCCTGACTTTTCTGCTTCTACCCTTGCATCCTGTTTCATTCCAATCTCCACACAATAGCCACATGGTCCTTTTAAAGGGTAAGTTAAATCAAGTTGCTCTTTTGCTCCCATTGTCCTCTTATGTAAACAGTCCTTGATATGGCTTACAGAAAGCTGCCTTTTTGACCACATTTTCTACCACTCCATTCCTTACTCTTAGTATCAAACATGCCACATTTGCCTTGGGGTCTTTGTACTTTCTGATCCCTCTGCCTGGAATGTCTTTGTCCTCCTCTACGAATAGGCACCTTGTGGTTTTCTTCCTCACTTCTTTTGGGTCTTTCCTCAAATCACAAATATCCATCCAGACCACACTTTATAGCACACAAAAATTTCCTGCCCACCATCTTTGTTTAATGTCCTTTCCTGGTTTATTTTTCTTCATATCATTTACCCACTAGTTTATGTTGTTTCATTTATTTGTTTATTGCATATTCTCCCCTTAAAATGACCTAGTTCTGTGAGAAATGGTATTTTGTTTTGTTTGCTGCTGTATCCACAGTACCTAGAGGTATTAGGTGCTTGATAAATATTTCTGAATGAGGAAATGATTTAATGAATTAGTGAATCCATCCTGGAGGAGAAGAGTCTTGAGGAGCAGTTTCAAAGCATGAAGGGATATGACTTGGTGGAAAAGCAGAGGAAGGGCATTCCAGACAGAAGCATTGTCGTTTACCAAGACAAGACTATACGAATGAGCTCTTGAGGTTTGGGGGACAGTAAGCATATGTCTTACTACTATGAAATAGCTGTTAAGATGTGAATGGAGGTAGGTGGCATTATCCTCTTCCTTTTTAAATACTATTCAATCTTTAAACCCTTAAACTTTACCTTTCTGGGGTCTCATTTGACGCTACAAGTTTTACTTTCACAACTATACTGTTCTTTGGAGGCAAGAACTTCAGTTAAGCCTTGTGTACTTGATAGATGCTCAAAAAGTATGTGTGTAGTGTTGGATATTGCCCAGTGTTGTTAGTGCTTTAGTAAATGAAAGGGTCTACATTTTGTGACTTTTGATCAGTGGACCATAATGAAAAATATTTATTACACTTTGCCTATCCACTTTTTTGCTTTGTGTAAGGTAGTGCTACTGAATATGTATTAACTCCCAGACATACATATTCTGCTTTTATCTTGGGAAGATAATCATATATGTCAGACTTCATTAAATTGTTCATTTAAATTGACTGTTTATTATATTTTAATTCTTCTTTAAATATTTAGTAGAATTCTCCAGTAAAATCATGCCAACCTGGAGTTTTCTTTGTTGGAAGGTTTGTAACTGCAAATTAAATGTATTTACTAGATATAGAACTGTTCAACTTTATTTCTTTTTGAATGACTTGTTATTTTGAATCTTTTAGAGAATTGGTCTATTCCAACTAAATGTCAAATTTATGGGCATAAAATTGTTCATACTATCCCCTTTTTGTCTTTTTAATGTCTTCAGGGTTGTGTTAACCCTGCTTTCATTTCTCTTATTGACAATTTGTTTCTTTTTATTTATTGGTTTGTATAGCTAGAGGTTTCTCAATTATGTTCATCCTTTCACAGAGCCAACTTTTTATTTCATCAACTTTTCTCAATAAAAAAAAATCATGGATTTCTCAATGGAACAGGATTGAGAGCCCAGAAATCGACCCATGCTTATATGGTCAATTATAACAAAGACAAAAATATGCAATGGGAAAAAGAGCCTCTTTAATAAATGGTGCTGGGAAAACCGGACAGCTACCTGCAAAAAAAAAAAAAAAAAATTAAACTGGATCACTTTTTTATACTATACAGAAAAATAACCACAAAATGGATTAAGGACCTAAATGTGAGACCTGAAACTGTAAAACTCCTAGAAGGGAACACACGTGGTAAGTTCTTTGACATTGGCTTTAGCAACATTTTTCTATACATATATTCTCAAGCAGGGAAAACGAAAGCAAAAATAAACTATTAAGACTATACCAAAATAAAAAGGTTTTGCACAGCAAGGGAAGCCATCAACAAAATGAAAAGGAAACCTATTGAATGAGAGAAGATATTTGCAAATGAGATATCTGATAAGGCGTTAATATCCAAAGTATATAAAGAACTTATATAACTCAATACCAAAACCCCCAAATTATCTGATTAAAAATGGTCAGTGGACCTGAATAGACATTTTTCTAAACAAGACCTGGAGGAGATGGCAGACAGACACAAGAAAGGTTGTCCAACATCACTAATCATCAGGGAAATGAAAATCAAAATCACAATGAGATATCCTGTCACACTTCTCAAAATGGCTAGTATCAAAAAGACAATAAAAAACAAATGTTGCCAAGGACATGGAGAAAAAGGAACCCTCATGCACTGATGGTAGAAATGCAGATTGGTGTAGCCACTGTGGAAAACAGTATGCAGGATCTTCAAAAAATAAAATAAAATAAAATAATCTTATAATCCAGTAATTCCATTACTCAGTATTTGCCCAAAGAAAATGAAAATACTAATTCAAAAAGATATATACACCACTATGTTTATTGCAGCATTGCTTATAATAGCCATGATATGACAGCAACTCAAGTGTCCATGGACAGATCAATGGATAAAGAAGATATTAGGGAAACTAGGCCAGATCTGTGGGTATTTTTCCTGCCCAAGGTGTCTCAGATTCATTCTTAAGGAACTGAGAACCTAATCTTTCAAAAATGTCAAAAAAGACCATCTTGTGCCCCACCTCCCAACCCAGCTCCTACAGCATAAATGCCCAGCACACCAGGGTTTGGGATATAATCCATACAGTCAACTTGTCTATAGCTGCAGGCTGGGAAGTAACTCAGGCACCAACTGTTGGGTCACAGCATCCTTTAGTATTATGATTCTCAACCTCCCAAAGCCACCACATAAGCCATTCATGTCCTACATGAGGTACAATAAAAACGTCTGGGACCAAGTAAAAGCTTCTAACCCTGACCTAAACTTGTGGGAGATTGGCAAGATTATTGGTAGCATGTGGCAAGATCTCACTGATGAAGGAAAACAAGAATATTTAAATAAATATGAAGCAGAAAAGATAGAGAACAATGAATCTATGAAGGCTTATCATAATTCCCCCCCCCCCACATAGCTTGCTTACACAAATACAGAAAGTCATGCAGAAGCTGCTTTAGAGAGAGAAAGTCTACATGGAGAAAGGGGAACCTTACATGAGTATTCAGCTTGGTGAAGATCTAGATGATTACGATGATGGCTTTTCAGTGAAGCATTCAGCCACCTCCCATTTCCAGAGAAACCACCGCCTCACCAGTGAAATCTCGAGAGTGTGGTGTCAGATGTTTATTCAGTTGTCACAATAGCTAGAATGTTGGTCCTCAAATGACAAGTCTAGTCCTTAATGGTTCATCAGTGAAAACTAGAAGTGGACTTTTTTCAAATAGAGGAACACCACCAGAAAAGAAGAGGAAATTCATGGAAAGCACAGATAGGCAGTAACCTCATTGACATTAGCTGTAGCAAGTTCTTTCTAGACATGTCTCTGGAGGCAAGAGGAACTCAAGCAAAAATGAACTATTGGAACTTCATAGAAATAAAAAGCTTCTGCACCGTGAAAGGAACAATTAACCAAACTGAAAGGTAACCTTCAGAGTGGGAGAAGATATTTGTAAATGACATATTTGATAAAGGGTTAGTATCCAAAATCTATAAAGAACCTATCAAACTCAACACCCCCAAAATCAAATAATCTAGATAAGAAATGGGCAGAAGACATGAATAGACATTTTTTGAAAAAATACATGCTAATGATCAATAGACACATAAAAAGATGCTCAACATCACTCATCATCAGGGAAGTACAAATCAAAACTACAATGTGATATCACCTCTCACCAGGCAGAATGGCTAAAATTAACAGCACAGGAAACACCAGGTGTTGATAGGAATGCAAAGTGATGCAACCACTCTGGAAAAGAATATGGAGGTTCCTTAAAAGTTGAGGGGCGCCTGGGTGGCGCAGTCGGTTAAGCGTCCGACTTCAGCCAGGTCACAATCTCGCGGTCTGTGGGTTCGAGCCCCGCGTCGGGCTCTGGGCTGATGGCTCGGAGCCTGGAGCCTGTTTCCGATTCTGTGTCTCCCTCTCTCTCTGCCCCTCCCCCGTTCATGCTCTGTCTCTCTCTGTCCCAAAAATAAATAAAAAACGTTGAAAAAAAATTAAAAAAAAAAAAAAAGTTGAAAAATAGAATTACCCTATGATACAACAATTGCATTACTAGGTATTTACATAAAGGATACAAAAATACTGACTTGAAGGGATATGTGTGTCCCAATGTTTATAGTTGCATTATCAACAATGGCCAAATTATGGAAAGAACCCAAATGTCTATCGACTGATGAAGGGATAAGAGGTGGTATATATATAATATATATACAATGGAATGTTACTCAGCTGTAAAAAAAAAAGAATGAACTCTTGCCATTTGCAAGGACATGGGGGTGGGTTCAAGAGAGTATCATGCTAAGTGAAATAAGTCAGTCAGAGAAAGAAATACATAATTTCACTCAGATGTGGAATTTAAGAAACAAAACAAATGGACACAGGGGGAAAAAGAGAGGAAAGCCAAGAAACAGACTCTTTAACTTTAGAGAAAAAGCTGATGGTTACCAGAGAGGAGGTAAGTGGAGGGATGGGTTAAAGAGGTGATGGGGATTAAGGAGTGCACTTGCTGTGATGAGCACTGGGTGTTGTATGGCAGTGTTGAATCACTAAATAGTACACCTGAAACTAATATTACACTGTATGTTAACTAACTGGAATTTAAATAAAAACTTTAAAAAGTTAAAAAAATATTTTTTGAGTTTTAATGGTGTTATGTGGTTTGTACATTAATATTTTTCTTGTCTATATCATACCACCAAAGGCTTTTGGACCATTTATCATCATGAGCTGAATAGCACAGTCACCTTTCTTAAGCCATTGTGAAGAAGGTTCTTTTCTTTGGGTCTTATTTCTAGCCCTCAACTACTGAAAGCCTCACAATATAAGTTCATTGAGAAATGTCCACCTCTTTTAGAAAGTTATCCTTTGATGCTGCACAATCTACTCTTACAAATGCCTTCCTACAGCTCCCTGGGGTGCTTTCCATAGCCATAGCCATAAACCTCCCAGTTCCCATCAACAGCTTCCTGAAAGTCCCCTTTCCTGTATACTTCCACAGAGAACAGCTTTTTGAAAACTTAATCATGTATGAGTATGTATTTGTTCATTTACCCCTTTTTATTTTTAATCAAAAGTTGTGTTAAGGAGTTGACTGCAACTATGCTTGGGTCATATTGATCTGGAAATAGTCTCCATAGTTAAAAGTAGTTACTAGTTTATGAAGTAGTCATTAAAGTTAACATGGCACATACACATTATGTATACTGCTTTTGTTATAATTAATATTTGGTATGTTATGATAAATTCATCCTTATTGCACAGAAAATTAATTACCTGTTTACCAAGTTTTCCAAAGACAGAATAGATAACAAAGCTTAAGAATTGAATATTCTTGCAGTGGACTAGATAACTTCAAAACTATTAGCCCATTCCAGAAGGAAAACTGCTGGGACTTAAGTTCATCCACTTGAAATTGCTCTACAGTTATCAAAACATTCAAAAGCTCAAGGCTTAGGATCCCATAGATCAGATCCTACCTTATTTTTTTAAGTTTACTTATTTTTGAGAGAGAAGGAGAGAGAGCAGGGGAGGGGCAGAGAGCAGGGGGAGAAGAATCCTAAGCAGCAACTGTGTTATCCCAACATGGGGCTCAAACTCACTAACTGTGAGATTATGACCCGAGCTGAAATTAGGTGTTGGACGCTTAACCCAACTGAGCCACCCAGGCACCCCAGAGCCTACCTTTTTGATACATTCTTAGTAAGGTTTTGGAGAATAGATGCAAGATAGTTTGTGACACATATGCTTCCCAAAAACTAGAATAGATTTTTCCTGAATAGTGGTATATCAGATGGTATATGTTTCTTCAAAGTCCAAATGTAATTATTAAGTGGGAAAAAAGATAGTGTGATATATGTATGCAATGGAATATTATTTAGCTATAAAAATGAATGAGATCTTGCCATTTGCAACAGCATGAATGGACCTAGAAGGTATTATGCTATGTGAAATCAGCTAGACAGATAAAGACAACTACTATATGATTTCACTTAGATGTGGAATCTAAATGAACAAACAAACGAAGAGCAGAAACATACCCATAAATACAGAGAACAAGCTGGTGGTTGCCAGGGAAGAGCAGTTAGGACCATGGGAAAATGGTTGATGGGGAGTGGGAGATAAAGGTTTTCAGTTATGGAATGAATAAGTCATGGAGATAGAAGGTATGGCTTACGGAATAGAGTCAATGGTATTAGTGCTGTATGATGACAGATGGTACTATACTTGGGGTGTGCATAGCATCATGTATAGACTTGTGGAATCACTATCTTGTATACCTGAAACTAATGTAACATTGCCAACTAAAATTTTAAAAATTTTAATCATTGATTTCTGTTATCATAATTATTATTTCTTTCATTTTCCTTACCTTAAACTTCATTTGCTGTTTTTTGTTTAGTTTTGTTAAATTGGATGCTTAGACTATTCAATTAAGACCTTTTGTGTTTTCTAATATAAGCATTTAATGCTATAAATCTCCCCTAAGCACTGCTATAGCTGCTGAATAGGAGTGGTGAGAATGCATATCCTTGTTTTCTTCTTGATCTTATGGGGAAATTATTAAATCTATCACCATTAAGTATCTTTTTCACTCTAGATTTGTAATAGATGCTCTTTATCACATTGAAGAAAATTTTTTTTCTATTCTATTGATAAGTAACAAAAATTCAAATGAGTAAATTTAAAGATTACATTGTCTCTATTCAGCAATTCATTAATTAGACAGCATCACATCTAGCAAATATAAAGGAGCTCCATCAAGTTGCAGAAAAGGAAAGTTTTTTAAAGGAAGAGAGTGAACAGAATAAAATTAATTATTAGCAAAGAATGCATTGTTTTAGGCAAGGTTACCCTCTCTAGGGAGAATCCTATCAGTGGATTACCTGCTAGTGCTGACTCAGGTTAGCTGGTGAATGGTCACATTTCCAGGAAAAGCTGAAGCTGCACTTAGGTTAGGTATTAAGTTTTGCTGGAGTTTAGCATAAATGACTCTACTTGGGGCCTGCTGTCTCCTTTTAACACTAGTTTGCTTAACCTTTTTTTAAGAATAGATGTTGATATTTGTCAAATGCTTTCTTGGTGTGCCTATGGAGATGATCATCTGCTTTTCTTCCTTTACTCTGTTGATATGGTGAATTACATTGATGTTTGAATATTTTACTGAAGATGTTAAACATCTATGTTCATAGGTGATATTGGTGAAGTAGTTTCCTTCTTGTAATGTCTTATTTGGCTTTAGTATCAAGATGATACTAGCCTCATATAAAATGAGTTGGGAAGTTTTCCCTTCTCTTTTATTTCCTGGACATTTGTGTGAAACTGGTATTATTTCTTCCTTAAATGTTAGAATTCACCAGGAAAGCCATTTGGGTTTAGAGTTTTTCTTGTTGAAAGGTTTTAAAAAACAAATAAAATTTTAAAATAAATGTGCAACCATTTGAGTTATCTATTTCGTTTTCAGTGAGCTTTAGTAGCTTCTGGGTTTTTTTTTTTTTAAAGGAATTGGTCCATCTTATTTAAGTTGTCAAACTTATAGGCATAGAATTATTTGTAGCTCTTCCCTTATTATCTTTTTAATGTTTCTTGGGTCAATAATGATGCCTCCTTTTTTTATTTCTGATATTGACGATTTGTGTCTTCTTTCTTATTTTCTTGGTCAGTCTGGCTATATAGGTTTGTCACTTTTATTGATCTTTCCAAAGGACTGGATTTTGGTTTAAAAACAAAAATAAAAGAGAAATTGCATCAATTTCTGGTATTATCTGTGTCCTTCCTTCTTGCTTGTATAATTTGTTTTCTTTCTGTAGCATTGTAAGTTTGGAGGTTAGATTACTAATTATAGTCCTTTCTTCTCTTCTAATATAAGCATTTAATGGTGTATTTTCCTTGTTCACACTGCTCTAACTACATCCCAGAAATTTGTATATGTTGAACTTTCATTTTCATTAGGTTCAAAATATTTTATACTTGCCTTGAGAATTCTCCTTTAACTTATGGGTTCTGTACATGTTTGTTGTTTAATTTCCAGATATTTGGAGGATTTTTTGTATATCTTTATGTTTTTAATTTCTAGTTTAATTCCACTGTGGTTATTGAACATATTTTGTATGGTATCAATTCCTAAAAAAATCTTTTGTCATACCTATTAGGATGGTTAAAAAAATAATATTAAGTATAGGTAAAGATGTGCAGAGAATGGAACTCTTGTGCACTGTTGGTGGTATTGTAAAATAGTGTAACCAGTAAGGAAAACAATATGGAGTTTTCTTTGTAAATTAAGAAATAGAACTACCATATGATGCAGCAATTCCACTTCTGGATATTTAACCAAAAGAGTCAAAAGCAGCGTCTCAGGGATACCTGTACGTCCACATTCATAGCATTGTTATTCACACACACACACACACACACACACACACACACACACACACACAGGAATATTATCTAGCCTTTAAAAGTAAGAAAACCCTATGGCACCTAAGACTGTGTTGGTTTTGTAGTCCCCTTGCTTATATTTAAATGTGGTAAAAATCAAAGTTTCAGAGCTGAGATTTATTACATGAGGATTTCACAACATTGGACTCAGTTGTTCAACTGATTTCCTGAGAAGCAGTATCATACAAAAACTAGGCTTAGAAGCAAACCAGCTAGATTTGAATCTCTGTGCAGATATTTGCCATCTATGATGCATTGAAGATATTACGCACTAAGCTTTGGTTTCCACATTTATAAAATAGAGTTCCAAATAATTGAGTACCTATTTTGTAGAACTACTGAGACAATTGAACAAACTGAAGCATATAAAATTATTAGCATAGAATCTGGTACACAGTAAATGTCCAATAAACACAGCTCTTGTTATAGCTATTGTTAGTGGTATTGTTGAAAAGTAAATGAAGCAAATTTGTATTCATTAATGTTACATTTTATCTCACTGATTTGGACCCATTGCTCAAATACACTTTGAATCTGGAGCTTGTCATGTGCCATAAATCCATTTAGCTGAGCCATCATCTTAAAAAAAAAATTCAAAGACATCCTGTTGTCACATGCTACAATATAGATGGACCTTAAGGACATTATGCTAAGTGTAATAAGCCAGTCATAAAACGTCAAACACTGTATGATTCCACTCATATGAGGCATCTAAGGTAGTCAAATTTATAGAAACAAAAATGGAATGTAATTACTGGAGGCTGGGGGAAGGAGGAAAGGAGGAATTGGTTAATGGGTATAATGGGTATAGAATTTTTGATTTGCAAGATAAAAAACTTGAAATCCATTCCCTACATTATCTACTGAACTGTACACTTAAAAATGGTTAAGATGGTAAATTTTATGTTATGTGGTTTTTTTTCATGCTTGACCACTTTTAATACTGAAACTTAAAAAATAGCCAAATTATGGATACAGCCCAAGTGCCCATTGACTGATGAATGGATAAATATATGGCATAAATACAATGGAATATTATTCAGCCACAGAAAAAAATGAAATCTTTCCATTTGCAATGGTGTGGATGGAGCTAGACAGTATGCTAAGCAAAATAAGTCAGAGAAAGACAAATACCATATGATTTCACTTTTGTGTGGAATTTAAGAAACAAAACAATCATAGGGAAAAAGAGAGAGTGGCAAACCAAGAAACAGACTCTTAACTATAGAGAAAAAAACTGATGGTTACCAGAGGGGAGATGGTGGGGAGATGGGTTAAATAGGTGATGGGGATTAAGGAATGTACTTGTGATGAGCACCAGGTGTTGTACGGAAGTGTTGAATCACTATATTGTACACCTGAAAATAATATTATATCGTATGTTAACTAACTGGATTTTAAATACGAACTCAAAAAAAGAGTCATATAGAGACTCCCCCACAATTTGGGAGCCATTTAGACAAGCAGATATTTACTATTAAGTAAAAAGACAGCATTAAAAATGAAAAATCCTCAAATCTAAGGAGAATGCTTGTTCACGTCTTTGATATGCATTTATATAAACATGAGAAAACAAAGAGTATTTTCATTTCAAGGAAATCAACTCTTGAGTCCTCACCTTTCTTCACATGTGATCTGTCTCATCTTCGTTTTGACTGCATACCCCTCCCTACAGAACTTCATCTCCACTGACCTGCCACTTCCAGCACAGGCTAACCATGAAGCCTTCTATGCCCTATTCCTATGTGGGTTTTTTTTTTTTTTAACCATGATTTGAAAAAACCTTTTTGTGGTTTGTTTTACAGACCAGAATATGGTCTAACTTCATGAATATTCCTTGTGTACTTGTAAAGACTAATTTGCTCTTGCTGGGTGAAGTGTTCTATAAATGTCAATTAGGTAAAGTGTGTTAATAGAGTTGTGCAATTCCTTATTGATTTTCTACCTGTTTTATTGATTGCCAAGAAAAGGGTGTTAAAATCTCCAACTATAGTTATCAATTTTCCTATTTCTCCTTTTCAATTGTATCACTTTTTGCTTCATGTACCCTGAAACTCTGTTGTTAGCATCTTGCATGTTCAGGATTATTATGGTTTTTTGTGATTTGATCCTTGTATCACTATGTAATATCCCTATTTATTATCCCTGGTAATATTCCTTGTTCTGAAATCTACTTTGTCTTTTAATGTAGCTACTTCAGCTTTATTTGAATTAGAATTTATATGGTATATAATTGTGCTTTCATTTTTAACTCATATATCTCTATATTTAAAGTGGATTTCTTGTAGACAACATGTAAGGTTTTTAATTTAACCAGTTTGAAAATCTCTGTCTTTTATTAGGTATATTAAACAATTTATATTCAGTGTAATTATTGATATGGCTGGGTTATATTCTACCATTTTATTATTTGTTTTCTGATTGTCCCCTTATTCTGTGTTATTTTCCATTCTTGCTTTCTTTTGGGATATAAGTGTTTTTTTAATGTTTATTTTTAGAGAGTGAGACAGAGAGGAGTGAGCACATGAGTTGGGGAGGAGCAGAGAGAGAGAGACAGACAGACAGACAGACATGGAATCTGAAGCAAGCTCCAGGCTCTGAGCTCTCAGCACAGAGCCCAACAGGGGGCTCGAACTCATGAACTGCAAGATCACAACCTGAGCTGAAGTCAGAGGCTTAACCAACTTAGCCACCCAGGCACACCTGGAATATAAGTGTTTTTATTAGGCCATTTCAATTTATCTTATTGGAGTTTTGCTATATGTCACACTTGTATCTTGGTCCTTGCTCTATGGATGACAAGTCACACATACTTAATATTGCAGTGTCTGCTTTGAGTTAATAGTGCACTACATCAAGCAAAATATAGATGCCTTACAATTGTTATGTATCTGTTTACCCTGCTCCACTTACCTTTATTATTGATATATGTACATGTGTATATGTATATGTATATATGTATTTATATATGTACATATCTACATACATTGAAAATTCTACATATGATATCATGGGCTTTGCTTCCATTAGTCCTACAGATTTTAAAGAACTTGAGTGTAATTTTTAACATTTACCATATATTTACTGTTTCTGTCACTCTTCCATCATTCTTAAAGATCTAATTTTCCCTGTGATATCCCTTCACTTGGGAAGAGTTTCCTTTAGAGAAGATCAGCTGGTGATGAATTCTCATAGTTTTCCTTCATCTGAAAATGTCTTTATTTCACCTTTATTTATGAAGATTATTTCATTGTATATAGAAGTCTTGGTATACACTATATTTAGCACTTTAAATATGCTTTTCTACTGTTTTATGACCCCCATGGTTTTTTGTTTTGTTTTGTTTTGTTTTGTTTTGTTTTGTTTTGCTTGAGAAATCCATGGTTCTTTGAATCTTTGTTCACCTATTGTACAACAGTAATTTAAAAAACCCTGATTTCAATATTTAAAAAAAATCTTTGGTTTTCAGCACTTTAGTTATGATGTACATAGACATAGCTTCCTTTGAGTTTATTATATCTGGGGTCAGCTGAGCCTCGAATCTTATAAACATGACTTTCACCAAATTTGAGAAGTTTTTAATCATTATTTCTTCAAATATATTTTATACCCAATTTTTTCTTTTCTTCTGGCATTCCAATGACATGTTAGAATTTTTTAAATTTGTTAATATTTATTCATTTTTGAGAGAGAGAGAGAGACAGAGCACAAGCTGGGGAGGGGCAGAGAGGGAGATACAGAATCTGAAACAGGCTCCAGGCTCTGAGCTGTCAGCACAGAGCCCAATGTGGGGCTTGAACCCACGAACTGCGAAATCATGACCTGAGCCAAAGTCAGAGGCTTAACCGATTGAACCACCCAGGTGCCACATAATGTTAGAATTTTTGATGTTGTTCCATAAGTATCTGAGCATTTATTAATATTTTTTCAATACTTCTGTTACTCTTGATAATTTCTGTTGATCTCTCTTAAATTTCATTAATTGTTCTATAATTTACATTATACTTTGAGCTCATCAAGTCATGTTCTTAAAAAAATTTGAGATCTTATTTATTTCTAAAATTTGCATTTTTGGGGCGCCTGGGTGGCTCAGTCAGTTACGCATCCGACTTCAGCTCAGGGCATGATCGCGCGGTCCGTGAGTTCGAGCCCAGTGTCGGGCTCTGTGCTGACAGCGCAGAGCCTGGAACCTGTTTCAGATTCTGTGTCTCCCTCTCTCTCTCTGACCCTCCCCCATTCATGCTCTGTATCTCTCTGTCTCAAAAATAAATAAATGTTAAAAAAATTTAAAAAATAATAAAATTTGCATTTTTTTATAGATTCATTTTTTTTCTGCTGAAACTACTGTCTTTCCATTCATTTAAAGTGTGTTACTGCATGGGGCATACTTTTTAATTTTTTTTAACGTTTATTTATTATTGAGAGACAGAGAGACACAGAGCATGAGCAGGGAAGGAGTAGAGAGAAGGGGAGACACAGAATCCGTGGCAGGTTCCAGGCTCTGAGCTGTCAGCACGGAGCCCAACGTGGGGTTCGAACTCACAAACCGTGAGATCATGACCTGAGCTGAAGTCGGTCGCTTAACCAACTGAGCCACCCAGGTACCCCTGCATGGGGCATACTTTTAATAGCTGTGTATTCATTTTCTATTGCTGTACAATAAATCACCACATGCTCAGCAGTGTAAAACACATACATTTATTATCTCTCAGTTTTTGTGAAGTCTGTCCGTGGCCTAGTTGACCAGTGTCTCACAAGGCTGTAATCAAAATGTCACCTGAGCTTCATTCTTATCTGGAGCTTGGGGTCCTCTTCCAAGCTTTCATGGTTGTTGGCAGACTTCAGTTCCTTGAAGCCTATAATACCCTCCTACATGACCCTCTCCATAGGCAGTTTACATTATAGCAACTATAGCAGCTTGCATCTTCAAGACCAGCAAAGAATCTCTCTTTGGAGTCTGCTAAGACAGAGCCTTATAGAACACGACATAATCACTGAAGTGATATCTCATCACGTTTATCATGTAATATAATCTAATTAGGGGAGTGATATCCCATCATCTTTGTATTTTCTATTGCTTGGAAGCAAGTCATATATCCTGCCTGCACTCAAGGGGAGAGGAGTACACAAAGCCATGGCTACCAGGAAGCAAGAAATCTTCTTAGGGTGTTTGCCATAAGCTGCTTTGAAGTGTTTGATAATTACAACATCTAGGTCATATAAGGCATCTGTTGATTGTTTTTTTCTTGAGAATTTGTCACATTTTCCTGGTTCTTTGTATCTTGAGTAATTTTGGAGTATATCCTGGGCATTGTGAAAGTTATGTCATGGTTACTCATGTAACCATGAGTTACGTTATAATCCTGTAGAGAAAATTTTTTAAAGATATTCAACCAAGTTAGGGTTGGACCACAAGTTCAATCCTACCTTCTGTGGATGGAGATTCTAATTTTAGTTCAGTTCCAAGTCATTAGGTTACTGTTTTATTTCTGTTCTGTGCATGTGCCACTCAGGTGTTTGAGTGCTGGGTTGTAGTTTAAATCTTAGTTCATTCCTCCTGCCCTTTGTTATCTTTTGGGTCTTTCCTGCACTTGTTCAGCTTTGGAATGAGCCCGGGACTTGTGTGAATGCATTTACAGGATTAGGAGATCTTTTTCTCTAGCTCTCTCCTATACAGAATTTCCTTGCAGAGCCCACTTTTGAGGCCATGGTGTCCCCTTTCCTGGTTCCTCTGGCCAGAAATTGTATCTCTTGGATTTTTGGTTGCTTACACAGCCATCACTGGCAAACAGCTCCATGACTGGGCAAAGCTGCTAGAGAACACAAAACCCAACAGAATTACATCTCATTCTTTGGGTTATAGTAGTCCCTTGTGTGGTTACTCTACCTAGTAACATGGGGTTTCTATTCAGATTTTCACAGAATCATGCCAGTATTCTGCTGTATAGCTCTGCAACTGGGATCCACTGTCAGGAAAAATCTGCAAGAGAAAAAAATATATAAAATATCCACCTTGTTGCAGGCACCTTTTCTGAGTTTTAACTCCGTTTCAAAATCTACCTGCTTTTGGGGTGCCTGAGTGGCTCAGTCAGTTGAGCACCTGACTTCTGCTCAGATCATGATCTCATGGCTTGTCTCATGGGTTCAAGCCCCATGTTGGGCTCTGTGCTGACAGCTCAGAACCTGGAGCCTGCTTCGGATTCTGTGTCTCAGTCTCTCCCTGCCCTTCCCCTGCTCATATTCAGTCTGTGTCTCTCTCTCAAAAATAAATAATCATTAAAAAAACATTTAACAAAATCTACCTGCTTTTGATTACTTTTTCAATCTTAAGGTACTTGATTTTTGTTCGTTTTTAGTTGTTTATCAGAAGAAGAGACAAGCTGTAGTGGGATTACTCTATCTTGGCCAGAACTGAAATTTGTCCTTTGACTTGTAAAGTATCTGCACATTTATATTTTAAGTACTTTTCTTATAAACAATAAAGAGTTTGCTTGTGCTTTTTAAATCCAATGTGATAATACATGGCTTTTAATTTGAATATTTAGATAATTTTCATTTAATATAATTATGGTTATGTTTGGGTTTAAATTTACCATTTTGGTATTTGGATTTTATTCGTTCCATTTGCTGTTTGTTTGTTTGTTCTCTTCCTCTCTATTCTTGCCTTCTTTAGGAATAATTGAATTTTTTTAATATAAATATATTTTTTAATATAAAAGTATACCTTTATTTTGCCTTTTCCATCCTTTGTGCTATTGTTGCCGTATATTTGTTTTACTTCCATACACGCTATAAACCACAAGATGCATTGTTATTATTTTTACTTTAAACAGTCATTAATCTTTTAAGGAGATTTTTAAAATGACAAAAGTTCTTTTATATTTAGCATTTATGGCACCCTTTATTTATATAAATCAAAGTTGGCTTCTGGAATAATTTTTCTTCTGCCTGAAGAGCTTCATTTAATGTGTTTTTAATGTAGGTCTGCTGCTCATTAATTCTTTCAGCTTTTGTTTGCCTGAAAAAGTCTTTATTTAGTGCTCAATTTTGAAAGACAACTTCACTGGGTAAAAAATTCCAGGTTGACAGATTTTCTGTCATTACTTTAGAGATGTCACTCCACTGTATTCTAAATGGAGTAGTTTCTGATGAGATGTCTGTGATCATTCTTACCTTTGTCCCTCTATGTAATATGCCTTTAATTTGAATTTCAGGATTTTTTTTTTTAGTACTAGTTTAAAGGAATCAAACTATGGGCACCTTATGTGGTTCTGTTTATGTTTAACTTGATTGAGATTTGTTGACCTTTAATTTTCAGGCTTATCATCTTTAATAAACTGACAAATTTGGGCCATTATTATTTTTTCACCCTTATCTGTTTTGGGATGATCTGTTCATTTAAAAAATTTTTAGTCCTTTTGCTCTAGGTGATTTATTTGGTATGACTTCTATTCCTTAGTGTTCAAGTTTAGTTATCTTTTTCTCCAGTGTATAATCTATTATTAATCCCATTCAATATACTTTTCATTATAGATATCATATTTTTAATCTCTAAACATTCTATTTTTTTATTTCAGTAAAGTCAGTAGTGATGTCGTCCATTTCTTTCCTGATTCTACTAATTCAATTACTATCTCTGTTTTGCTTTGTCAGTTTAGCTAAAAGTTTCTCAATTTTGTATTATTTTCAAATAACCAACTTATGGTTTTATTGATTTTCCATATTATTTTTCCATTCACTATTTGATTAATTTTCATTCTAAACATTTGTATTTATTTATTTACTTTGAGAGAGAGAGCAGGGGAGGGGCAGAGAGACGGAGGACGGAGAGAGAGAATCCCAAGCTTGCTCCATGCTGTCAGTACAGAGCCTGATGCCGGGCTGCAACTCAACGAATCGTGAGATCATGAGTTCAGTCAAAATCAGGAGTCAGACGCTTAACCAACTTAAGCCACCTAAGTGTCTTGAGTAATCTCCATTCTAATCTTTATTATTTCCTTTCTTCTGCTTGCTTTGGGTTTAATTTGCTCTTCTTTTTCTAGTGTATTAAGATAGATTACTGATTTGAGATCGACTCTTTTTTAACGTAGACACAGCTATAAATTTCTAAGTATTGTTTTATCTGCATCCCATAAATTTGATATGTTATGTCTTCATTTGTATACATATCAAAATATTTTGCAATTTCTTTTTTTGAGTGAAAAAAAATTTTAATGTTTATTTATTTTTGAAGGAGAGGGAGACAGAGCTTGAGCAAGAGAGGGGAAGAGAGAGAGGGAGACACAGAATCTGAAGCAGGCTCCAAACTGTCAGTGTAGAGCCCGACATGGGGCTTGAACTCGCCAGCTGTGAGATCACAACCTGAGCCGAAGTCGGACACTTAACTGACTGAGCCACCCAGGCGCCCAAAATATTTTGTAATTTGCACTGTGATTTCTCCATCGACCCATGGATTATTTAAAAATCTGTTGTTTATTTTCCATATATTTATGTATTTCCCAAATTTCTATTAATATCTAATTTCATTACACTGTAGTCAGAGAAGATTATTTACATGATTTGTGTCTTTAAATTTATTGAGGCTTGGGGTGCCTGGGTAGCTCATTTTGTTGAGCATTTGGCTCTTGATTTCAGCCCAGAGTCATGATCTCATATTCATGGTTTCATTCCCCACATTGGGCTTTGCCCTGATAGCACAGACCCTGCTTCAGATTCTCTCTCACCCTCTCTCTCTCTCTCTCTCTTCCCCTCCTACACTTGTGCTCTCTGTCCCTCTCTTTCTCTCAGAAAAATAAGCAAAAATTATTGATGGGCCACCTGGGTGGCTCAGTCAGTTAAGCATCTGACTTCAGCCCAGGTCATGATCTCACGGTTTATGGGTTCCAGCCCCACGTTGGGCTCTGTGCTGACAGCCCAGAGCCTGAAGCCTTCTTCAGATTCTGTGTCTCCCTTTCTCTCTCTGCTCCCCCCCCATCATGTCCTTTCTCTCTCTCTCTCTCTCTCTCTCTCCTTCCCTCCCTCCCTCCCTCCCTCCTTCCCTCTCTCTCTCTCTCTCTCTGTCAAAAATAAATAAAAACTTTAAAAAAAACTTAAAGAAATTACTGAGACTTGTTTTATGGCCTGGAATGTTGTCTAAATGTTCCATGTACATTTGAGAAGAATGTGTATTCTGCTGTTTTGGGATGGAGTCATCTATGTCTGTTACATGTATTTGGTTTATAGTTTTGTTCAAGGCCTCTATATCTTTGTTGATCTGCCTAATTGTTTTAATCATTGTTGAAGGTGGGATATTGAAGGCATCAGCTATTATTGTTGAAAGGCCTATTTTCCCCTTCAATTCTGTCAGATTTTCCTTCATGTATTCTGGAGTTCTGTTGTTAGGTACATATATGGTTTATGATTGGTATGACCTTCCTGACAGATTGACCTTTTTATCATTATACAATGTCCCTGTTTATCTTTTATAATTTTTTTAAGTCTATTTTGTTTGATATTAGTATAGCCACTCCAACTTTCTTATAGTTGCTGTTTGCATCATTTATCTTTTCCATTCTTTACTTTCACCCAATTTAGATCTTTGAATCTAAAGTAAATGTCCTGTAGACAGCATGTAATTGAATCTTATTTTTAAAGCTTTTTAAACAAATGTTTACATATTTATTTTGAGAGAGAGAGTGTGTGTGTGCAAGTGAGAGGTGGGGCAGAGGCCAGTGGGGGGGGGGCGGGAATCCCAAGCAGGTTCTGCACTATCAGTGTGGAGCCCGATGCAGGGCTTAAACTCACAAACCATGAGATCATTACATGAGCCAAAGTGGGATGCTTAACCGACTAAACCATCCAGGTGCCCCCGATCTTATTTTTCAATAGAGTATGACAATCTCTCACTTTTAAAAAAAATTTTTTTTAATGTTTATTTATTTTTGAGAGAGAGAGAGAGACAGAGTGCGAGTGGGGAGGAGCAGAGAGAGAGGGAGACACAGAATCCAAAGCAGGCTCCAGGCTCTGAGCTGTCAACACAGAGCCCAATGCAGGGCTGGAACCCACACTGTGAGATCATGACCTGAGCCAAAGTCAGACGCTCAACTGACTGAACCACCCAGGTGCCCCCAATCTCACTTTTTATTGGATTGTTTAAATCATATTTAATGTTGTTATTGATGTAGTTGAATTTATGCCTGTTACTTTACTTTTGGTTTTCTGTTTTGTGTCTTTTCCCCCTCTGTTTGTATTTATATGCTTTCTTTTCATTAAATGAATATTTTCTACCATAATACTTTAATTATTTTTATGATTTTTTCTACTATATTTTTAGTTACTTTCCTTGTTGTTGCTTGAGCTCACCATTATATCTTAATATATCATAATGTAGTTCATATTTTTACCAATTTAATTATTGTCAGAGATAGACCTCTTACCTGTGTATAGTTTACCCTGCCTCCCCTTTTTGTGCTATTATTGTTTCTTGTATATCTATATATGATACACATCCAACAATACATTAGTATATTTACTATCTTATATCATTTATAGTTTTAAAGAAGCTAAGAGAATAAATGCAAGTATATATTTATAGAGTTGATCATATTAGTCTTTCTATTACTGTACTTATTTGCTTCATTTTTTCCTATAGTTTCGTTCCCATATGATGTCGTTCCCTTACTTCAGTACAGCTTCTTCTCACCCACTTTCCTGGTGCTGTTATTGCCAAACAGCAATATTATATTTCTATATATTAAATGCCCAACAATTCCATAAAATGTATATTTTCATACAAATTAATTAAACGAAATGAGAAAAATACACATTTCACTGCCTTTTACATTTATCGAATAACCTTTACCAGTGCTCTGTGTTTTTTATTGTAGGATCAAATTAACATCAGGGTCACCCTCTTTCAGCCTGAATAACTTCTTTTAGCATTTCTCGTGCGGCTGATTTGCTAACAACAAATTCTCTGTCTTTGTTTTCCTGGAAATGTCTTTATTTTACCTTCATTTGTGAAAATAGTGCTTCTGGATAGAAGATTCATGGTTGACCATTTTTGGTTCAATATTTAAAAAATATCCCACTGCTATTCAACCTCCATTGTCTGTGGTAGGAATTCTCTGTTAAACTTAGCGGGTTCCCTCCTTTGTGATGACTTGTTTTCCTCTTGCTGCTTTCAGGATTTTCGTTTTTTGTCTTTCAATATTTTGCTATTATTTGCCTGGGTGTGTATCTCTACCTTTATCTTACTTGAAGTTTATTAAACTTCTTGTATGTGTAGGTTAATGTTTTTCACCAAATTTGGGGAGTTTTTTGGCCATTGTTGTTTCTAATATTTTTTTCTATCTCTCTCATTCTATTACTATATTACATATATGATGGCTTATTTAATGGAGTCCTGCATTGATTGCTCTGAGGCTCTGTTCATTTTGGTTCATCTTCTGTTCTTTGGATTGTACAACTTCCTAGTCTTTCCTGAATTCATTTCACTGATTTCACTCTTCTATATGTAAAATCTATATATAACACCTCTAGTGAATTTTTCACTTCAATTATTATAATTTTAAACTCTAGAATTTCCATTTGGGTTTTTAAAATTCTGTGTATTTAGCTTCTATATTAGATGTGACATTGTTATGATAGCTTCCTTTATTACTTTAGCCATGGTTTCCTTTAGTTCTTTAAACATATTTACACTATCTGCTTTGAAATTTTTATTTGCAAAGTCTAATATCTGATCACTCTTGAGGACAGTTTCTGTTTCCTATTTTTTCCTGTGTGAGTCACACTTTCCTGTTTCTTTGCATATCTTGTATTTTTTGTTGTTGAAAATTGAACATTTTAGATAAATAATTGTAGAAACATGAATACTGATTACAGCCCTCCCCCCCCCCCCCCACCTCCTGGGCTTCTTGTTGTCTGTTGTTGATTTGCTTAGTGACTTAGCTGTACTAGTTCATTAAAATCTATTTCCCTCAAAGTATAAAGCCTCTGATGTCTCCTCACAGGGAATAAGATTTGGTGTGTGGATAGTCACCTTGGGATGGCAGTGGTTTTAACAAAATCTATTTGATTGTCTTTTTCTAGTCTGTGTTGTCTGTCTCTATTGGTACAATCAGCATTAATTGCCATCTGGTTGTTGTATTCTTTTGACAATGTCCTGGGGCATAAATTGTTCCATCTGATCTAATTAAATTCAGGTCCTTTTGCAGGGGTAGTTTTGAGACCAGTATTTGAGATATATTATGACCCTGGGAAGCCTCTTCTTAGCTACATCTTTTCTTGGTTCTCTCTTTTCAGCTTCTAGCTGATGTATGGTTTTGCTATCATGGGCCAACCAGTCCTTTCTTAAGTGCTTACCAGCGAAATCTCCACTGTTTTTCATAGCACTCTGTGGTTTGAACTTCCTCATGCTCTGTTCAAAATAAAATCAGTTACCTTGGGGAGAGTTCTGGAGTTCTCCATTCTTAGGGCCTTCCTGTTCTGCTGGGAAAACATCTATTCCTTTACTCAAGAGCTAGATGTTAAGACAGTGACCTGCTTCTCAGTTATATCCCTAGTTTATTCACAGTGTTCTGGGTGGAGGTGGTAGCTTCTAGATTTCTTGACTTTACTGTCTTGGTATGGAACCTCATCTTATAAGCAAGCTGAGGTGAGGGCATTTGAGGCCCAGTATTCTTGGCCTGTCATGCCTGCCCCATGAGTGGTAGCTGAGTAGAGGAAAGGGGTCCTAAGTCCTTTCAGCCATGCCCAATCAGATTAGAGCTTCTGAAACACAGGGTTGGGGATGATTAATGTGGGTATGCTTGTATACCCCACGTGAGATTGTAATCCTAGGTTTTGAGTTGAGGGGGAAAGATCCCAGGTAGTTGGCTGCAACTGCCCATGTAGCTTCTGTCACACTGAATCGGGGGACTGTCAGGTAGGGGCAGGGAATGGATCATGTCTTAAAAGCAACAGACTGTCATTGTTCTTACCAAAATTTAGTGCATTTTCTTGATGAAATGTTTGTTGGTTTGCTGTGTGTCCTTAGGAAAATTTCCAAAGAACTTTAGTGGTTGTTACTTTTTTATAATTTTAACTAATTATGGTTCTTTACTGGGTTTAAAGTCTGCCAAGTTCTTCATGCCACTATCCTGTAAGTCATTCTATTCCTTTCTCATCATTTCATCATTCCTGTCTCATTTCAGCTTTCAGTAGCTTCAGTAGCTTTCATGAGCTTCTCTCATGCATATATAGATTCCATAATCAGCCAGAGACTCAAAGAGACATCTTTGTAGGTCTTTGGAGCTCATACTCTCTATATAGCTCCCTTTTGTCTTTCACTCTCCTCAACAATTTCAAACCACATTGGCCACTCTGAACTCTATTCTCTGTCTCTTCAATTCCCTGATCTCTTTTTGAATTCCCTCTCCTTGCACCGTGTCATGGAAACTGCCTCCATACAGTAAACTGGGGCAATGTTACACTTAATTTTTTTATTTTCCTTTTAGCAGGGGGAGATCACAGTCCTGTGTTACTTGTCTGATATCTGAGAAAGGTTGTTTTACACCCCCCCTGGTTTTCTAGTCACTTAAGGAAGTACAATATATCTGGTCCCTTTTATTCCATCTTGGCTAGAAGTAGAATTCCCATTCCAATGTTCTTCTGCTACTTCCTTTTTGCACAGTGATTAAGAACCACAATTCTGGATTTTATTTCTGGCTGTTTAAGGCAGTTCACTTCACTTTTCTGTGCCCCATCTTCCTCTTCTACAAAGCAGAGATAATAAGAGTATCTTCCTTCTAGGATTGTATTAAGTGAGTTATTGCTTGTTAAGTGTTTATGACAGGATATGGCCAGTAGGAAGTTGAAATAAGTTTTCACCACTATTGCTATTACTACTACTATCTTCATTTCCAATATATCACTGGGGAAATTGCCTAAGGCATTACTTGTGGAAGGGATATAGAAGAGGACTAGATCAAAATACCTAGTATTTGTAATTAAATATTAGACACAATACAGCAGCTGGAATTTTATGTGTATAAACTCATTTATTTGTATTAATATACAAACTTAAGATGGCAGACTCTTTGAGATGTTAGAGAACACCTATGTTGATTCACTTAGTTTGCACAAGAGCAGCATTAGGTCTGTAGAGCTGATTCCCTGGGCTCATACTATATAATAAGTCAGTTTCTGACTTCCATTAAGTACTTTTGGTGTCACACCATGATATTACTTGTCTTTTCTATTTCTAATGCCTTCTTTCACCACAATCCAAGTGAAAATGTTGCTAGTAAATCTCTAAAATTATGTGATTAAAAAAATTGATATAGGGGCGCCTGGGTGGCGCAGTCGGTTAAGCGTCCGACTTCAGCCAGGTCAGGATCTCGCGGTCCGGGAGTTCGAGCCCCGCGTCGGGCTCTGGGCTGATGGCTCAGAGCCTGGAGCCTGTTTCCGCTTCTGTGTCTCCCTCTCTCTCTGCCCCTCCCCGTTCATGCTCTGTCTCTCTCTCTGTCCCAAAAAAATAAATAAAAAACGTTGGAAAAAAAAAATTTTTTAAAAATTGATATATAACAATGATAGTGTTAACTGACCACAGTCTTTGGGTAATTAACCCAAGAGTAGGTGGATATGTTCAAAACCCAAGCATTTGCAGAATATCCATGGCCTATTTCTATTTTATGAAGATCTGGAAATAGTTAAGGTGGCTAATTTTGGAAATGTGTTGTATTTCCATCTGGTCTGAAATCAGTGGACTTGAACTTTATGCTATATGAGATGGAGACATTTTTTTTAAGTTTTTATTTTAAGTTCCAGTTAGTTAACATACAGTGCACTATTAGTTTCAGGTGTACAAGTGATTCAACACTTCCATACAACACCCAGTGCTCATCACAACAAGTGTACTCCTTAATCTCCATCACCTATTTAACCCATCCCTCCACCTACCTCCTCTCTGGTAACCATCTGTTTGTTTTCTGTAGTTAAGAATATGTTTCTTGGTTTTCCCCCCTCTCTACTTTTTCCCTTTGCTCATTTGTTTCGTTTCCTAACAAAACATGAGTGAATTCATGTCAGCCTTTCTCTGACTGACTTATTAAATAGCAAGATTTCCTTATTTTTTATGGCTGAGTAATATTCCATTGTATATAAATACCACATCTTCTTTTTTTAATATAATTTATTGACATTGGTTTCCATACAACACCCAGTGCTCATCCCAACAAGTGCCCTCCTCAATGCCCACCACCCACTTTTCCCTCTCCCCCAACCCCCATCAACCCTCAGTTTGTTCTCAGTATCCAAGAGTCTCTTATGGTTTGCCTCCCTCCCTCTCTGTAACTTTTTTTCCCCTTCCCCTCCCCCCACAGTCTTCTGTTAAGTTTCTCAGGATCCATGTATGACTGAAAACATATGGTATCTGTCTTTCTCTTACTGATTTATTTCACTTAGCATAATACCTTCCAGTTCCATCCATGTTGCTGCAAATGGCCAGATTTCATTCTTATTGCCAAGTGGTATTCCATTGTATATATAAACCACATCTTCTTTATCCATTCATCAGTTGATGGACATTTAGGCTCTTTACATAATTTGGCTATTGTTGATAGTGCTGCTATAAACACTGGGGTACATGTGTTCCTATGCATCAGCACTCCTGTATTCCTTGGGCAAATTCCTAGCAGTAAATACCACATCTTCCTTATGTATTCACCTGTTGATGGACATTTGGGCTATTACCATATTTTGGTTATTGTGGATAATGCTGCTATAAACATCAGGGTGCATGTATTGCTTTGAATTAGTATTTTTGTATTCTTTGGGTAAATATCTAGTAGTGCAATTGCTGGTTCATAGAGTAGTTCTATTTTTAACTTTTTGAGAAACCTCCATACTGTTTTCTAGAGTGGCCATGCTAGTTTGCATTGAGATGGAGACATTTTATGAGACACCAGGTTTAGAGACTGTTATATAATATTCCCAGAATCTTCTTTTTTTTTAATATTTATTTATTTTTGAGAGAGAGAGCACAAGCAGGAACAGAGAAAGAGGGGGACAGAGGATCCAAAGCAGGCTTTGCACAGACAACAGATTGCCCAATGGGGGGGCTTGAGCTCAGAATCCATGAGATCATGACCTGAGCCAAAGTCGGATGCTTAACTGACTGAGCCATCCAGGCACCCCCAGAATCTTGTTTTTGTGTTAGAAGTTAAGGGGTGCCTGGGTGGCTCAGTTGGTTAAGCATTTGACTTAAGCTTGGGTCATGATCTCATGATTCATGGGTTCAAGCTCCATGGCAGGCTCTATGCTGACAGCTTGGAGCCTGGAGCCTGCTTCGGATTCTGTGTGTCCCTCTCTCTCTGCCCCTCACCTTCTCATACTCAGTCTGTCTCTCAATCTCACAGAAATAAACATTAAAGAAAAATAATTTTAATTACTTATCTGGGCACAAATAATGTGGTATTCATACTATCTGATGAAGAAAGCAAGTGGATGTCTCCTGTTGACTTTGATACTCTATTTTGAGCCCTCAAACCTTCCATGTATGTGTGACATATTGTGTCAGGAGAACAGTGCATTTGGTGCTTTACTGTAATGCTCTTCACCATATCAAGGTGGTATTCTAATAAAACTGACAATCTGTTGTTCAATGTCTGTGTGCCAGGCATTGTGCTATACCTTTTACATGCATTATCTCATTTACTTCTTATAGAAACATTTGGAATTGGTATTATATTCCAATTTTACTAAGGAGGAACCTGAGGCTCAAAAAGATGAAGTATCTTTTCCAAGATTGCATAGCAAGCTGGGAGTAGATATAGAATTCTGGTCCTGGATGTCTTACTCTGAAGTCCTGTGCTTCCCATAAGACTTGGAATTATTACTGGAATTTTTGGTCATAGCATAGCTATCTAATGCATGCCTCTACTTCATGAACTCTTAATGTCATAAAGATACTCCAGCATGTCTTTGTACCGCAAAGGTTAACAGGGGAAACAAAGAAATTAAAGGTCTTGTGTTAGATAAGATTTTGATTTTTTTAATGTCTTATTTATTTTTGAGACAGGGAGAAACAGAGCATGAATGGGGAAGGGTCAGAGAGAGAGGGAGACACAGAATCTGAAGCAGGCTCCAGGCTCTGAGCTGTCAGCACAGAGCCCGACGCGGGGCTCGAACTCACGGACAGTGAGATCGTGACCTGAGCCGAAGTCGGACGCTTAACTGACTGAGCCACCCAGGTGCCCCAAGATTTTGATGAAAGAATGCAAGAAGCTAAAGAAGTGCTATGAACTCAACCCCTGAATGGTATCCACACATGGGTTTTACTAGCCAGCAGGTGATCTTCAAGAAAAGAGGATTGTAAAAGGTTGAGCAAAAAGACTTTGTAGTCATTGTGGTTGGGGGGTGGGAGGATAGTGCTGATAGGTGCTTTATATACTTCTGATCCTCATAAAAGTGCTTTAAAATAGATGATATCACCCTATTTCTGTATAAATAACTTGAAACCTAATAACTTGCTTCAGTGTATAAGCTGGTATATTCTTGTAGAATTTGGCAGTGAGCCCTCAGATCTGCATACTCTATAGTCCATGATCTTTTTTTCCTCTCTCACTCTGCCTAAAGTGGCATCCACATAGCACCAACCCTGTGAGTAGCTTCTCTTTCTCCCTGCTAGGGTCTTCTGGATCATTTTTCAATGAATGTGTTTTCCCATCACTTAATTATTGTTTCACTGGAGAGCTATGTAGGATTGTTTACATCACACGTAATTCATCTGGAGTCTATGAAGGGCAGGAATGGGGATATTTGAGCAGTTCTCACATCCTGATTAACATCTTCAGTTTCTATGCTTTACCTTGAATTGTGTCAGCTTGTGATAATACTCATTATCTCACACTGATCACAAGTTCCATTGAGTAGCTATGTTTTCAATTGATAAAACCTAAAAAATGATTAATTAATAAATGCCATTTGTCTATGAGGTTAAAACTTTCAGAAATGGGGTCTTTTATGGGGGGCGGGGAATAGAGTAAAGAAAAAACTTGATGGAAAGGTTTAGAAGCCATTGCACCAATAGATCAGCAGTTCTTGGAGTTAGTTAATGCTATTTAAAATTGGTGATCTTCCTAGCTAATGGTTCTGCCTCCTGTCTTTCATTAACTTTTAATCAGAACTATCAAAAAGAAAAAAACCCAAATACATGGCATTGATCTCCCAAATCTTTTGATTTTGGCTCCCCTTTGCTCTAGAGCATCAAAGTTGTCGTTGCTCATTAAGAAGGAAGAGACCTCACAACCTCACTGATGGAATTGACTTACCAGTGTTCCAAAACATGGAGTACCCCAGAAACATTCAGTCATAGAAGCTAAATTATGAAAACCAAGATCTACTCCTCTCTTCCTTTCCCTTTCCCCATTCATTCTGTCATTGTTTTTTTTTCCACTCTCTTTCTTCTGTTGTCTCTCATCCTCTCTCTCTCTCTCATTCTCTGTCTCCCCTGTAATTCTCTTTGTCCCTTGTTCTCTCTGTCTCCCCCATTATTTGTATTGTAGCTGCCTCTACTTTATGTAAACACTAAGCAAGAAGCATGTTTGCTTCAGGTTGTCATGGAAATGTTGCAAGTGGGCCTTTTAAGGAAACTGTCCTCTTACATTAGTGAAATCACCCAGATCTTCTAAGGTTGGTAATTTAGGGACATTTTCTACATAGAGATTACAGTTCAGGGCTCCGAAGATCAGCCACCACTCCCAACCTGAACTTCTGTTCTCCTGTATCTAGTTTTCTTCCTATTGTGTCTTCTAAGAGATTTGGGTATAATTTTAATAAGGGAAAGGATGGATTTCTTCAGACTTCTATTATGATTTAAAATTCTTTTCAGCCTACAAGACATATTTTGTGACTTCCAGTATGCTCTTTTTCAGAGCAGAAACGAGGGTACAAGTTGGAGTCTTGGGGATACAAAATCTGGCTTGGAGTGGGAGCAAAAAAAGTGGAGTGAGGAGAGAAAAAAAAGTCTTAAGTCTGACAAGGAGAGGCAGACAGGAAAAGATGAAGGTTTTGCTGCCAGAAGGGGGTTCCTCTCCCCTCTTTTGCCACCAGAAAGAAAATTGAAGAGAGGCACCACGTCTGGATGAAGAAAGGGGGAGACAGGCAACAAATTTCAAAAATAGTTAAGAAAATGTCAGATGGTAATCAATACGAAGAAGTACAGAATCCACATAATAAAATAAAGATAAATAATGATGAGAAAGATAGTTATGATAGGATGGTTAGAAGGCATGTTGGAAGAGATAACATTTAAACTGAGCCTTATCGAGGAGACAAATCTAGCCACACAAAGAGCCAGGAGAGAACAACTGCTACAGGTAAAGGAAAAGGTGAGTTCAAAAGTCCTGAGATTAGGAAGAGTTTGGTCTTTCTTAGAACCCAAGGGAAAATATGAGTAGTGTGAAACATCAGCAGAGGCCAGATTATTCAGAGTGGCTTTTATAGGCCATCATAAGCAATTTGGATTTGTTCTGAGGTTAGTGGGAGGCCACCAGAAAATTTTAAGGAGGAATGCAATTGATCAGATTGTACTTTAAAAAGATTACTGTCTACAGAGTGGACATTGGATTGTGGGAAGTCTGAGGTTTTTGGAGGTGACAGTGGGGTTTGTGGAGTCTGGAGCCAATGGCACGAAAGAATTCTTGAAGATGTCTTTGATGCAAAAAAGGTGATTTTATTGAAACATGGGGACAGGAGCTGTGGTCAGGAAGAGCTTCCCTGGGACCTTGAGGAGAGACTGGTTATATACTATGACATTGGGGGAGGTAAAGTCCAGGGGACGTTTCCAGGGAGATTTTCACATGCTAAAGAAAACTCACAGGATACTGGAGGCCTAGCTATTGTCAAGCTAAGGTGGTTTCCCTCTAGCAAAGCATTAGCATTAAGACAGTAGGGAGTTCTAGAGAAACATTTTACTCTGCCAGCCTCAAGTATTTGTCAATGGGCTGCAGGTTATAAGGAAATTTAGTTCTCTGTGTCATTTCCTTCTGCCTTTGTTCCCCTCAGCACTATGGAGAGGTGATGGGGACTTAGTTCCTGCAGGACTTTGATCTCTAATGGTTAACCATTTGTTTTTCCCCTTTTCTTTGTTCTTGGGCAGCCAGGAGTGTGGAGGAATGTCAAGCGTATCCCCCCTGGTTGTTTGTGTGTGTGTGGGGGGGGAGGTGTTTGTGCCCTGTCAGCTTGCCTTGACTTCCCTCATCAAGGAGGCAACTATTTTTGTCCTAGGGAGAGATAATGTATGTGGTCTTAGTTTAAGATGATAAGGATGGAGAATGAGAGAAGTGGGAGGATTTGAGTTATAATTTGAAGATAGAGTCAACAGGGCTTGCTGATAGATTGGATATGGAGATAGAGGAAAGGAAAAAATTAAGGCTTTCCTGTCTTTCTAGTTTTAGTATTTTGGGGAACTCAAAATAGGTGTTGGAAAGGTGGTCATCAGGATTAACAGGTGAGACAGTGATTTTGAAAAGTAGAAGCCCAAATGAGACTGACAGAGACTAGGAATTGATAGACTAACAGCAGTCACGTCAACAGCTACCATGCCAGTAAGGAGGGCAAATATAGGAGGATGAAAGCCCCTTGGAGGAGACTTATGGTAGGAAGTTCCTTAGCCTATGCATGTGTTGGGGGGGAGCATTTAGGTGGTACAGGAAAGAATTGGAAAGCTTGGAGATTCAGTATTTGAGTGGGGTTGTAGGGGGGAGTTTGATGTCTCCTTTTGCCTTCATTGTGATTCAAATATTTTAATTTTAGCCCTCAGGCTACTGAGCTCCATAGAAACACCTGTTAAGCTTATAATAGAAAAATCTTTGGAAATGGAAAACACAGTCTTCTGTTTACAAAAGAGTTGATTAGGTAAAGGCAGAGAAATAAGATGATTTGCAAAGTTCTGTATCTGCCCATCTCCAGGGGTATGCAAAGTTATATATTACTAAGGACTGTGCTAAAAAGGCCTGTCATGTGATACTTGTAAGTGTTATCATTGGTTATGCTGGTTGCCTTTAAGGAATTACAGTTTTGATACTATTACATTAAAAAAAAAGCAGAGCGGGGCGCCTGGGTGGCTCAGTCGGTTAAGCGGCCGACTTCGGCTCAGGTCACGATCTCGCGGTCCGTGAGTTTGAGCCCCGCGTAGGGCTCTGTGCTGATGGCTCAGAGCCTGGAGCCCGTTTCAGATTCTGTGTCTCCCTCTCTCTCTGCCCCTCCCCCGTTCATGCTCTGTCTTTCTCTGTCTCAAAAATAAATAAATGTTAAAAAATTAATAAAAAAAAAAAGCAGAGGATCTTTAGGGTAATTGATAAACCAACAACCATTATTTGACTGTATCCTTTGTGAAGATAGCATAGTATAGTAGCTAAAGGCATGGATTCTTGAGATGCCTGGATTCAAAGCTCTGTTCCACCATTTACTTGCAGCATTATTTTGGGTCATTTAACCTTCTCTAAGCCTAAGTTATTATGTATGCAGTGAAGATAATGGAACTTCCCTTATAAGGTTGTGTTGATGATTAGATGTATTGATATTTATAAAATGCTTAAAACAACATCCATATTAGTGTTTGTTAAATAACATAAAATAAACAAGCACTTGGATAGGAGGATTATCAATAAATATAAGACTGGCCCTAAATACTGGGTCATTGGGTAGAGTAGGCAGGACAAAAAATAAAAGCAACTTACTGGGAGTTGAGACACAGGTTTAGAGTCGCTTTGAAGTAGGACCAGGGGTGCCTGTTATGACTTGATTAGTCTTTTTCTGGCTACAAGACAGGAACTAATGTAGACCTCTTGAGGCCTGGAGGTAGGTGAAGAATCCCTAGATTCTGTAAGAACGTTGAACTGTATACAAGTAATAGAAACAATGCCATGCTGACATTAGGTCTAATAGAATATTAGTCCCTGAAAATCACCATTTTACCAAAGCTAAATATAACTCCCAATGTGTCCATTAAAAAACAATTCCACTCTCTAGAGGTTTCTTTTTCTTCTTTCTTTCTTTCTTACTTTGTTTCTTTCTTTCTTTCTTTCTTGGAAGAGATGGAGCTATCACTTCTGTCATGAGAAAGGGTGAAGTAAAAAAAACTTTGATAATTTATTTTTCTCTTGAAGAAGTGACCTCAAAGTTTTTATTGCTATACATAATTTTTTCTTTAACCAAAACATTTTCTCCTTCCTCCCATTTTATCTCAAGTATTCCCATCCAAAAGACATAATGGCATTCTTTGTATACTATACTGAGTGGTGCTTTGTGAGCATCAAATGGCAAAAGTCAGCATCTCTGGATGGATCAGGATAATAATTATAAGTGGCACATTTATCTTATTCCATCTGTGGAGTTCACAGAGTTAAGGCCCTTTTTAGAGTTATAGGGCTACATGGGTTTAGAGAGGTCTCACCCATCTTCCTCCTTCTAGTCTTAACTCTACTTAAACCTTTCTAGAAAGATGAATCCTTTATTTTTAAGGGGCCCCGGGAATGAAATTTTTCATGATCCTTTTTTTTAATTTTTAAAATTTTTATTTAGTTTTGAGAGAGAGAGAGAGAGAGAGCGAGCAGGTAAGGGGCAGAGAGAGAGGGAGGCACAGAATCCAAAGCAGGCTCCAGGCTCTGAGCTGTCAGCACAGATCCTGTCTCGGGGCTCAAACTCATGAACTGTGAGATCATGACCTGAGAGAAGTTGAACCCTTAAGCTACTGAGCCACCCAGGTACCCCTGTAAGATCCTTTAAGTCCTTTAAGTCACAGATATAGATGCAAACGCCTCAACAAAATATTAGCACTGAATCCAACAACATATTTAAAAAATCATACAATAAGATTAAGTGGGATCTCTTCCCAGGATGCAAGTGTGCTTCAGTATTCACAAAAAACCAACGTGATATGTCACATCAATAAGAGAAAAGATGAAAATATTATGATCACTTCAATAGATGCAGAAAAAGCATTTGACAAAGCATAACATCCATGCATAATTAAAGCCCCCTGCAAAGTAGGTCTAGAGGGAATGTATTTCAACATAATAAAGGCCTTATATGAAAAACAGACAAGAGGTGTTCCTGGGTGGCTGAGTCAGTTAAGCCTCCAACTTCGGCTCAGGTCATGATCTCAAGGTTCAGGGTTTGAGCCCCTCATCGGGCTCTGAGCTGTCTGGCTCTGTGCTGATAGCTCAGAGCCTGGAACCTGCTTCGGATTCTGTGTCTCCTTCTCTCTCTGCCCCTCCCCTGCTTGTGCTTTGTCTCTCTCTGTCTCTCAAAAATAAATAAACGTTAAAAAAAACAGACAACATTATACTCAAGGGGTAAAAACTGAGAGCCTTTACTCTAAGGTCATGAACAATACAAGAATGTCCACTCTCACCACTTTTCTTCAACATCATACTTGAAGTCCTAGCCACAGTAATAAGACAACATAAAGCAATAAAAGGCATACAAGTTGGTAAAAAGAAGTATATATGCATTTGACATGTGATTATATATAGAAAACCCAAAAGACTCTACCAAAAAACGACTAAACTGATAAATGACTTCAGTAAAGTTGCAAGATATAAAATCAATGTACAGACATCTGCTGCATTCCTGTACCAATAATGAAGCAACAGAAAGAGAAATTAAGACAGCAGTCCCATTTACAATTGCACCGAAAACAATAAAATACCTAGGGATAAACCTAACTAAAGAGGTGAAAGACCTGTACTCTGAACAGTATAAAACCCTGATGAAAAAATTGAATATAACACAAAGAAATGGAAAGACATTCCATCTATACTCCTGGATTGGAAGAACAGATATTGTTAAAATGTCTGTATTCCCCAAAGCAATCTGTACATTTAATTCAATCCATATCAAAATACCAGCAGAATTTTTAACTGAGATAGAATAAGCAACCATAAAATTTGTAAAGACCTCAAATAGCCAAATGAACATTGAAAAAGAAAAGCAAAGCTGGGAGCACTTGGGTGGCTCAGTTGGTTGAACGTCTGACTCTTGATTTCAGCTTAGGTCATGGCCCAGGGTCATGAGATCAAGCCTGGGAAAATTAAACAATTAAAAAAGAAAACAAAAGCTGGAGACATCAGGATTCTGCGTTTCAAGTTATATTACAAAGTTGTAGTAACCAAAGCAGTATGCTGCTGGCACAAAAATAGACACATAGATAAATGAAACAGAATAGAAAACCCAGAAATGAACCCACAATTATATGGTCAATTAATCTTCATTAATGAGGAATGAATATCCAATGGAAAAAAGACAGTCTCTTCAACAAAGAATGTTGGGAAAATTGAATAGCCACATGCAAAAGAATGAAGTTGGACCACATACAAACATAAACTCAAAATAGAGTAAGGACCTAAATGTGAGACCTGGAATCATAAAAATCCTTGAAGAGAACACAGATAGTAATCTCTCTGATATTGGCAGTAGCAACATTTTTCTAGATATGTCTCCTGGGGCAAGGGAAATAAAAGCAAAAATAAACTATTGGGACTACATCAAGATTAAGAAAAAAGCTTCTGCACAGCAAAGGAAACATTGAACAGAACTAAAATGAAGCTACTGGCTGGGAGAAGATATTTGCAAATGACGTGTTTAATAAAATGTTCATATCCAAAATATATAAAGAACTGATGAAAGTTGACATTCAAAACACAAATAATTCGATTACAAAATGGGCACAAGACATGAATAGACATTTCTTCAAAGAAAACATACAGATGGCCAACAGACACATGAAAAGATGCTCAACATCATTCACCATCAGTGAAATACAAATTAAAATTACAATTAGATGTCACCTCATGCCTGTCAGAATGGCTAAAATCAAAATCACAAGAAACGACAATGTGGAGAAAAAGGAACCCTGTGCACTGTTGGTTGGAACACAAACTTGTACAGCCACTCTGGAATATAGTATGGAGTTTCCTCAAGAAGTGAAAAATAGAACTGCCCTACAATCCAGCAATTGCACTACTGTGATTTCATCCAATAAAAACCCCCACTAATTAATTTATTTTTATTTATTTATTTTGAGAGAGAGAGAGAGAGAGAATGCAAGAATGAGTGGGGGAGGGGCAGAAAGATAAGGAGTGAGAGAATCCCAAGCAGGCTCTGTGGTTGATTCCCATGAACCATGAGATCATGACCTAACCCAAAACTTCAGATGTGTAACCAACTGAGCCACCTAGGTGCCCCCCAAAACACTAATTCAAAGGGACACGTGCACTCCTATGTTTACTGTAGCATTATTTACAATAGCCAAACTATGGAAGCAGTCCAAGTGTACACTGATAGATGAATGGATAAAGAAGTGGTATATATATGCAATGGAATATTATTCAGCAATGGAAATGAACCAAATCTTTACATTTGCAACTATATGGATAGAGCTAGAGACTAATGCTAAATGAAGTAAGTCAAAGAAAGACAAATACCATATAATCTCACTCATATATGGAATTTAAGAAATAAATGAGTAAAGGGAAAATGAGACACACCAAGGAACAGACTCTTTACTATAGAAAACAAACTGATGGTTACCAGAGGGAAGGGTGTAGGGGATTGAGGGTAATAGGAGATGAGGAGTAAAGAGTAGACGTATCATGATGCAAAAAAATTTTAATGTCATTTAAAAAATAAAGGCTAAACAGATGACCCAGTAATTCCACTCTTAGTTATATACTTCAGAAATCAAAACATATGTCCACACAAAAACTTTACAAAGAATTTCATAGAAGCATAATTCGTGATAGCCAAAAAGTGGAAACAACCTAAGTGTTCAGCAACAGATGACTGGGTAAACAAATTGTGATGTCATCATACAATGGATTATTATTTGTTTATAAAAGGGAATGAAATTCTGATACATGCTACAACATGGATGAATCTTGAAACATTATGCTAAGTAAAAGACACTAGTCAAAAAGACTAAGTAGTGTATTATTCCTTTATGAAATATCCAGAATAGACCATTTCATACAGACAGAAAAGTAGATCAGTAATTAAGGCAGGAACAGGGATGAGGGTTGCAGCAAAAATGAGGAATGACTTGCTAATGAGTGAAGGGTTTCTTTCTGGGATGTTAAAAGTACTTACAAATTAGATTGTGGGGATGACTGTACAAATCTATGATTGTACTGAAATGTATGAACTATAAATAGGTGAATTTTATGGTATATGAAGCCAATCACAATAAAAGCTGTTTAAAAAAGAAAAGAAAAAGGAAGAAAAGACTAAATGGAGAAGTCACTTGGAGAGAAGAGGACCTGGAACTACATGCAGAAAGAGAGATGCCCCACCTTCCCAGCATTTAAATTAAGCCTTTACAGAACTCCAGCCCCAGCCACCAAGTACTGCAACTATACAAGAGAACCAGAGGCAAGATTTGCAGAACTGCTCAGCTGAGTCAAATCTTCATACATAGCTATGGAAGCTAATAAAGTGGGTATTATTTTAAGCCACTAAGTTTGGGGGTAGTTTGTTATACGTTGATAAATAACCAAAATAGCCACTTGGGAAAAGATACCACAGAGTCCAAATCGGTCAGAGATCTAAATGCAAATCTTAAAGCAACAGAAGAATTAGAAGAAAATATGGGTAGATTCTTCTATAATCTGTGTATGGGGAGAAATCTTTCTAATTACGTCTCAAAATGAAGATGCAATAAAATAAAATATTTACACATTTAATTACTTAAAAAAAATTAAGTCTTTGCAGGACAAAAGGTCCATTAAAAAATAAATAAAGGGGGAGATGCTGCAAACCAGGGACCCAGAACTGCTCAGAGGCAGTGAATAAATGCTCTTCAAGCCTGCAATAAAAAATGGCCTCCAATAAAACTACATTGCGAAAATTGGGAAAGAAATAGAATGAGAAGAGAAAAAAAGTAAGAGGCAGAGCCTGAAGAAAAGTACTGAAATGTACTGAAATGACATGTAGTGAATGGGAAGGTGGAGTATTTCCTTAAGTGAAAGGGATTTACAGATGCTGACAATACTTGGGAACCTGAAGAAAATTTAGATTGTCCAGAATTAATTTAAGTATTTCCTTAATTTTCAAAAAACTGACAAAGAAAAAGATTGTACGAAAAGAAAATCTGTATCTGACAATCTGATGATAGCAAATCAAAGGAGAAAAAAGATGCTGCTGATAAATCCTGAATGAATAATTGGTGCCACAGGCAGCAGTGGAGAATTAATGTTTCTCATGAAATGGAAAGAGTCAGATGAGGTAGACATGGTGCTGGCAAAAGAGGCAAACATCAAATGTCCTCAAATTGTAATTGCTTTTTATGAGGACAGACTAAGGTGGCATTTTTGTTTAGAAGATGATGCTCAATAACTTATATATATATAACTTATATTGCTCAATAACTTATATATATATACACATACATACATACATATATATAATCTGGGTTTTGGGGGTTTTTTATGTTTATGTATTTTTGAGAGAGAGAGAGACAACAAGAGTGCTAGTGGGGATGGGACAGAGAGAGAGGGAGATAACAGAATCCAAAGGAGGCTCCAAGTTCTGAGCTGTCAGCACAGAGCTCAAAGTGGGTCTCAAATTTGTGGACAGAGGAGAGAGATCATGACCTGAGCCAAAGTTGGATGCTTAACCTACTGAGCCACTAAGGTGCTCTCCTGGGTTTTGGTTTTTTGATTTATTAGTGTGAAGAAATAATATTCTAATAAAAATCAACTTTGATAGGTTCAATTTGAAGTAGTATTGGAGGAGTTGTTGTTGTTTTCCAGTCTATATCTATTTGTATCTTTACAAATGAAAGTTTTCTGTAGTTGATTCCTTCATCAGGAAAGAATATTTGAGACCATGGGAAAATGTTTAGAGTCATTACTCAATCAGAATTTGTGTTTTACGGGGCACCTGGGTGGCTCAGTCATTTGAGCATCTTACTGCATCCCAGGTCATGATCTCACAGTTCATGAGTTTGAGCCCTGCATAGGGCTCTGTGCTGACAGCTCAGAGCCTGGAGCCTGTTTCTTACTCTGTATCTCTCATTCTCACTGCCCCTCCCCCACTCGCACTCTGTCTCAAAAATAAATAAACATTAAATAAAAAAAGAATTTGTGTTTTACTCCCATATGCCTAAGGGCCATCTGGGTTTTTGCTTATTTGTGATTGTTTTGTGTGTATACATAAAAATACAAACGTAAATGGTTTCCTTTCCTTTCCTTTTTTTTGGACATTCACCAAAACAAAAACAGCATTTCATAATCATGGCTAAGCCCATGTTTCTGGATGCTGTCATTTTCAGCAACCTAGGAAATGAATCACTTAAAGTTAAATTGAAATTTTTCCTGAAGCCTTAACTTTTCAAATTTTGTAATTAATTGGACAATTTAAATATATTGTAAACAATTTAAACAGAACAATTTAAAAGCAGCCATATCAGAATCCATTTCCATATCTAGAGTGATATAAATGCAAGTTTATTTGCAAGATCCCTGAAAGGAAAATTTTATCACTACCAACAACCTCCCCATGCAAATGAGAAAACTAGACAAATCCTTGTTTGTTTTAATTAGGTAAGTGAAAGTTTGTTAATGGACATTTAAAGGTTCCTTCTACTGAACCATTCCTTTTCAAGAAGTGGAAATCTTTGTGCTGTATTGACTAAAAGATCATGATTCATGGAATGTCTAAGACATTCTTCATGGAAACCTAATCATAATCAGATATTGGCAATTTAGGACCTGCTGGAATAAATGGGTCGACAAACTTTTGTATTCTAAATTCTTTGAGTTGCGTGTTTTTTCTTTACCCCAAATTCTTCCTTACATGTAGGCTCAGTCTTAGTATTTGAGTTACTGGTTCAGCAGAAACCAGGAAAAACACTAACTTTGTAATAATCAGAATGTTATCCAACTATGTATTGTTAACTTTATTGTAAATACTGGTAAACGGTGGTCAATAAATAGTTTTATATTCTTTTAAAATAAATAAAGGGCCCTGGGAATGAAATTTTGTAACCTCCTTCTAAGTCATTTCTGTGTTTAGGACTTTCACTGTTCAGGACATCTTTCCTTTTATCCAAGTAAAATCGTATTACAAAGACAAAGATATTTCCGTACCATCTTGGAGGCTCTATAGTAATGGTGCTTTGTTTGCAGTGACTATAGTGGACTACATTACTACAAATAAACCTATAGAAGAAAATGGTTTTTGGGGGCCCTGATTTTGTAACAGCTTGTTTATAATACAAATATCTGGTTTTATGTCTGCTTTGTGTAAGGAAGAAGAGTAGAAAACTCTAGAAGAGGTGTGAGAGGTTTGCTTTGTAAACTTCCCTAGTTACTGGTAGGTTGTGATCATGTGCTAATTTACCATTAACAGCATGAAGTGAGCTCTCTCATTTTCTGGTCCTGTGGGTTAAGAATGTGATTTCTAGCAATACACCAATTATTTTAAAAAATCACAGTCAAACCAGAGGAATGGGAGGGTTAGTTTAAGGGAGAACAATTGGTAGTGAACTCTTACTTGCATTTCACATGAGTCCCCTTTCTCTTTCCCAGTATGTGTTAGTCTCCTGGTCCTTTTGATTTTCTAATTTTTATGAATGTAGCCCATGAGAAATTCCTGGTAGATGCTGCTAAATTCAGAAGAAATAAGTTAAGCTATGTCTCCTTAGTTATTAAAGAGTTTGCTGCAAATAATTTATTAATTAAGGAGAGTGCTAACCAAACTTGGTTGGTCAAGTGTGATACCTCACAGTTAACATTTATTTAGCCAACTTAATTCCAAAGTTGAACATGAAATCGCCTTTTTTTTTTTTTGAGTAGTATTGATTGTATGATCCTGAGTATTCAAGGTTAAAGCATGTTCATCCAATGCATCTCTTTTAGGAGGTAGAAGGTTATCATCTGGTATACATTTGATTTATTGTAGTCTAGAGTTCTTTCCTTATGATGAAAAGATATTCTAACTTCATCCCAGCAGATACTATGTTAGCTGCTTAACAGAAACATGTCCATAAGGAAGAAACTCTTACACTCTTCATTCTGCCTGGAGGGGCACTGCAAAGCATTACAAACAGGAAGCTGAAATTTCATAATAAAGCCATTGTAGATAAGGTGTTAAGGTATCACTTTAATCCAAATTTTAATCATCTGGACTTCACCTGTCACATATTTTCTATTAGCCACACACCTGTGAAATGCTCACTAAGGGGCATTGGAGATAGGATCTACACCTGTCCTGATATGTTTTTCACTGCCAGGATTTGATGGATCTTTGTGCAAAGATCTCCATATGGGCTGTCTCTCTATGGGATAAACTCTTTATGTGGCTACAGATATAAACTTAATAGCATTTTTTGGCTATGGAGCCATAATTCTCAAGCAATTTATTTGCATTTTTGTTGTATATCACTCAGAAGTAGGGTTTATACTGAAATGTCCTTTAGATGCTAAAATAATTCATGTTTGTATCCTTCCAGTTCTACTACATGCTCTTCTTTGGAACTTTTCTTTAAGACTACTTGCAAATGTCGGGTACAGTGTTTAAAAGGTGTCCATCTCCATGTGTATACACAAAGAGTAAGGATTAGGCATTGTGATTCATCCAGATAATTGAGCATAAGCCAAAAATTCCCGTGGGGTGGAGAGTAAAACTATTGCCCATGAACTGGATGAAATACGGACCTTGTATGAAAGCTCCAATGACATGAACTAGATTTTCACAGTGAAAGAAGATTCAGTGCCAAGGGATTACTCCTGTATGCTTTGTAAGAGCTAGTTGACAATCACAGTTTATGGAGTATTCTAGTTTGCTTGCTCCTTCCCTCTTCCATTGCCCACATTTGGGCTTTTTCACTGTTTCTTAGACCTAGGAACAGCATCTATATTGAGCAAATATATTTTGAGCAAAAGTTTCAGACAAGTTTGTCACACACAAAAAAGGTAGAGACATCTTTCTCTCCATGTTGATAACTTATGAAACTAATTGCTGAAGGGGATTTGGGATTATATCTGACTCTTGGTTCCACACAACAATTTATGTACTGTCCGATCTATTTATCCTCCAATACATTTTGATTTTTAAAAAAATTTTTAATGTTTATTTATTTTTTGAAAGAGAATCTGAGCGTGGCAAGGGGCAGAGAGAGAGGGAGACACAGAATCCAAAGCTGGCTTCAGGCTCTGAGCTGTCAGTATAGAACCTGATGTGGGGCTTGAACTCATGAACCATGAGATTATGACCTGAGCCAAAGGTGGACACTTAACTGACTGAGCCACCTAGGCAACCCTAATGCATTTTGGTTTTTTAACTTTATGTTAAGTCATTAAATATTTGCATTAATTGAAAAAATGGAATTTATTATGCAGTAACTCTGTGTATCTTAAATTGTCTTTCCCCTCTGTTTGTTTTAGGGAAATTAATGACTTTATTTTTTTTGCAAGCATTGTTCCCCTGATACAGCATTGTAACTAATGATAGCTGGAATATATTCAATTCCAGGTGGACTGTTGTCATTTTTCTGTACAGCAGGAGTGAATAAGATTATCTGTAGATTAGCCAGAAGGAAAATGGCTTTGTATTTTGCCTTTGTAGTAGACTATTGGAAGGTATTTAATTTGATATTGTTATCTGTAAGAAATACAATAAAGCAGGATGAAGCATGTACATTCAAATGTGTAGCTTATCGCACTCTTGAAAGCAGAAAGTGCTAATTTTTTACTTTAAAAAAATCTGGAAGAGCGCCCCAAATAATTCAGTGGAAGAAAAATGATGGCCAAGTGAAATCACATGACTAAGTAGATAATTCTAGTGAAACCCAGGAAGAACCGCATTAGTGATAGTCTGTAAGTATACACAGTACTTTACAATAGGTTGATTGCACTAAACAAAGAAGAAAATCCTTTCACTGAGGAGCTTACAGTCTAAAGATACAAGTTGGTGCAGCACAATATAAAATGAGAACAGTAAATGAGCCCCATAGTGGGTGGTCTTCATAGCTGAAATGCTTAAAAAATAAATGCCTTTTTAGAAAGGTAGAGGTTTGAGAGGGAATGGTCTGGGCGTGCAAAGAAGTGGAAAGCTATTCTTTGGGGCTGGAAGATGAGGACAAGGAAAGGAGGGTTGGATCCTATGTCTAAAAAGAGGCTCAAAATAAGAATGGGTAAAGAGATCAGACTAACATTGGCATGATAGAGCTTGGTGATTTAAAGAACAAGATGAAATGCCAGTAGAGAAGGATTTAGAGAGAGGGGACAAACAACATACCATACGACTTTCTATTACAGCATGTACCACATCTTTAATAACCCAGATATGGAGAATGCTGCTTGAAACAGCTTCTTGCCAATGTGAATGGCTTCTACAACAAAGAATAGTCCGGAATGGTCCCATTGAGATACTGTATGTGAAAGGGGTTTGTAAGCAGCAAAGCAGTACAAATGTAAGTCATCATCATATTCTGTTTAGCTTTGACTTCATTACATTTTCGTTTGGTAATATATTTTAAGACAAAAGGTTAGCAGTAGAACTTATTTTCAGAGATGTTGTCAAGAATAGATTTCTTACTGTAAATGTTTCATTTGTTTCTCTGTTAGCTTATTACAAATGCTGATAGTAAATGTTCCCCAAATGGTTTTCTCTAGTTTTCTTACAATTGAACTGATACCTTTACATCAGTGAAGATCATTCTCATCCTCATTCCTGCTCCCTCTCTTGCTACCCAGTCTTTTTTCCACCTTTGTTCATATGGTCATGTAGTGTTTTAAGTCTCACAATATCATTTTATACTCTACCTCATTCTAACAGGATTTGAGTTGGTTTACTGAGAAACTAATACAATGACAGGATGAACAAATTGACAAAGAAATGCATGTGAAGGGAAAATAAATGTAAGAAACTGAAATGAGGCCACAATAAGGACTTTTTTTTTTGAGAAAGCGAGTAAGAGAGAGAAGGGGAGAGGGGCAGAGAGAGAAAGAATCTCAAGTAGGCTCCGTGCACAACGTGGAGCCTGACACGAGGCTTGATCCCTTGACCCTGGGATCATAACCTGGGCAGAAATCAACCGACTGAGCCACCCAGGCACCCCAGTAAGGTTTTAACCAAGTACACAGCATTGGGGACTTTATAGTTGTAATCTAAGTTTGGCTCTGAGTGTCTTAGCAGACAAAGAGGGAAATATTCACTATAAGATATGCAGAGATTCTTGACATTAAAATGAACCAATTTCTCAGAAGAAGCAAGCACAGATTTTTTTGAGACCTCTGAGAAATTCTTCCCATGGATTTTTATGAATGCCAGTTTGGTGATTTTGGATTTTATCCTGAAGGCACTGGGAAGTCAGTGAAAGCTTTTGATCCAGGGGATGACCTACTTGAAGCTGTCTTTAGAACAGCTATAAGAAAGTTTCCTTAACTAGAAACTAGATACAAGAAACTAGATATAAGAAAACCAGTTAGAGATGATCTCTGAGGGTCTGGAAAAGGATGCATCCAAGTGAATGGAAGGCAAAGGAAAGCTATAGGAGGGGTTAAAGAGGTGGCCAAGGTCATTACTTAGATATGAATGGAAAGGGAGGAATCAAGGATGCCTGTTGGGTTCAGTTTTACCTAGAATGATGGCATCATAATCCCTCACAAATATAAGAGGAGGAGAGATGTGTTAAACGAGAAATCACAGAAAGTTATGAAAAGGGTAAGATAACCACTATGGATTCTTATAGTTGTATTTTGGACTAAGCAGAACAAAGTAAATGGAAAGCTACCATTTTTTAGCACTTTATATTTAATGAAGTGTTTTACATACAGTATCTTATTTTGTCCTTATGACAATTCTGTGAGGGAAATAGTAAGTATCCACATTTTAAATTTTAAATTTTCAATTTTCAGACCAAAACTATCTGAAACTTGCTTAACCGGTACATCTAAAGCCATATGAAGAGTAAGTGCCTTGTTTTCTTCCCTCCACTGTCTGACACCACTTCAAGAAGTCCTTCTGTTTGGAGCTATTGGTGTAAAGTAGGATCCAGTAGGATGACAAAATCAGGACAAGATTAGAGTTTTGCCAACATTATGAATCTCAAGTTTTTGCTTTGTCTTAACTATAATTGTTCCAGTGGGGACATTTGATAGGAACAGTACTGTTTTCCCCCACACTAAATGTCCCCAGACTGCTATGCTTTTTAAATTTCATATCTGCTTTTTATAGTTGTATAATCTCTTCCACTGATGTCAGCTGTTACTATTTGGTGTATTTGGCAGCTCCTCATTCCAAATAAGTTGTGCCACTGGGACCAGGTAAATAGGCTTGTTATTTTTAGACACAATTTTAAGAGTGACTATACCTTGAACACATAGGCAATCCTCTTATGAGAACCTAACCCTAATGTTATGTTATGCTATATTTTTATGAGCAAAGGATATATGTCTTAATGTTTGATCATTCTTAGAATGTATATTATTGGCTGTCTTGTAGGTTATTGGCTACTTCTGGGTAGTTAAAGTATTGGATAAGTTACCTAGATATGTTTACTATATAACTCTTGACTCTTTTAAAAGCAGAAGCTATTGGTGGCAACAGGGAAATACACATAGGAGGCTGTGTATTTCTGGTGCATAGCAATCTAGTTGCCAAAGTCTTGAAATTACTGCCCAATCCCCCTTTATTCCAGAATGATTTGTGGCCACTTCTCCCAGTCTCCAGTGCCCTCTGCTAGAAAGGTTACACGCATTCCCTTTTGTTTCCAATAAGTCTTCTCTCCTGAAACAGCCACGGAAGTTTTCAACCAGCCCTCTCCTGGTTCACTTGTCTCTCCCGTTTTCCCTCTGGAAGGAAGGCTTTTAATAAAGATTTATTGACTATCCACAGGGGGATTGTTCCTATAGGAAGCACTGCACTCCTCAGTGTGAAATCTGTGTCTCCAGCTGGCAGAATAAAACATTTTGTGACACTTGGTAACAGTGAGTGCATAATTCAGTGAGTGCTCACTTCATGAGCACCCAGTCTATCTCCAACACAAGTTATGTTTTTTTCCAAATCTACTTTTCAAATTAATTTTAAAGATGATGAACAATCAGTAGCTAATCAGTACATTCATTAAGCAGACTGAACTGGTTGGAAATAATAAGGAAGAGGAAAGATGATTTCCCTTTATGTTCTACTGAAGGATGAAATTAATAAAAGTTGCTATCATTAGAACTCAGCAGGGTCCGTAACTGAAATGCTTGGCCTGTCAGATGTTGATAGGTAAGACTGTATTCTTCTTGGTGTTAGTAAGGAAAGGTGTTTATTCCTTTGCATAGGTACTTTGGGACAAAGAAGCTACTTTTATTTTTAGCTAGAAATACCTGCATATCTCCTTATGCCCTGAAAAATGGGAATGAGTTTGGATTTGCTGCGGCCTATGGAAAGTAAAGCTGTGATATTAGAATCTTATGGCCCTGAGTTAGGCTTTGAGAGAAAGTTTCTGGTTTGATGGTCGTTGGAACCAATGACGACAGATAAGAATTACAAAGATGATTGGCAGATTGGCAGAATAAAATTCCTGATGCCCTTACATAAATACATTGAAGGCATGAAAGTATTTTCTAAAAATATGCAGGGCATCCAAGCCTCCTTGAGAGTGAAGGAGATTTCATAGAACCTCTTGGGCTTTGGTAGTTGTCTTGATTTGCAAGTGAGTATGTCATTGTTTATATTTTAGACTGACCTTTGAGAAGGAGAGAAATTTGCTTTCCGTTTTTTTTGTTTTGTTTTGTTTTGTCTATTACAGGAGCCTACATTTGGTGGGCAATCAAACGTCTCTGAGATGTTTATTGATAAATAAGAAAAATGTTTTCTGAAGGGAGCAAGTGGTATGCTCTCTAAAGATAATCAGATTTATCAATTTGAAAATATGACAATGCAACTGATGTATCTAGATTGAATGGAAAGCTATGAATTATGCCTACAGAATGCTGCAGCTTCTCCCTTATGTGACCTCTGGCAGTATAATGAAAGTAAATTATTAAACATTTAAAAAGCCTCAGTAAATGAAAACAATTAGTGGCTTGATATGTTATATCAAGCACTAGAGAGGCTTCACTGGTTATAGCGCTTATGAGCACTGAAGCCAGCCCCTGGTATTTTAGGTACATTATGCAAATTTCCCTAGAGCAGCATGGTTGGAGTTCTCTGCCTGATGAATCAGTTAGCTTTAGTGCCCTCTGACTAAAAAGGATATGATGATGAGTGATTATCAGGCATAAGATTTAAGCCAATGAGATTTGAGACTTTAGACTTCAATTGCATTTCATCTGTCAACTGCATTGAACTTTCCTTTCAAAAACCAGACTAACATTGACCTGCCAGAATCTATGGGGAGACTCTGCTATAATAAATCTTGATTAGGTATCAGTAGAAAGATATAATAGGGACAAGCGATGAGCTAGCCAGAAAGGGAGAGGTGAGCATAAGAGACTTTTTTGAGCTGAGAAGATAATGAGATAAGATCAAAAGACAGTTTTTTTTAAATTTTTTTAAAACGTTTTTATTTATTTTTGAGACAGAGAGAGACAGGGCATGAACAGGGGAGGGTCACAGAGAGAGGGAGACACAGAATCTGAAACAGTCTCCAGGCTCTGAGCTGTCAGCACAGAGCCCGACGCGGAGCTCGAACTCACGGACTGTGAGATCATGACCTGAGCTGAAGTCGAACACTCAACCGACCAAGCCACCCAGGCGCCCCTCAAAAGACAGTTTATATTCCTCTTTGTCCTTCCTCTCTGATGGTACCTTGGCCTAGTACTGAACCTTACTTGTAGATCTCTTCTTATCTTTCCTTATTTTTTTTCCTTCTATCACTGCCACCTCCTTTCATTCCTTGCTCCTGAGACTCTCTGTCTTAATGAAAATTCCCTATTAAGGTATTACATAATAAGAAAAAGACACCAAGGAAAACTGTTAATTTTCCCTTTTTGTTGTATTTTTGAAAAATACTTCCTACTTTTACCCTCTTATCTTTCTTTATTAAAACTGCCCTGATAAAACCTTTATTAGACAGTCTCATCTCCCATATTTTTATAAAGTGACTCTATTATAAATGACCGGAGCTGAGATCATTGTATTTATCTAAGGGACAACATTCTTTTTATGGCATCTTGATCACTCTGACATCTTGTCATCTAGGGTGGTATCCCAGGATGTTTACAATCTTATCAAAGGTTAGTGTGAAATTCTCAAACCAAAATTAATTCGAAGTCATTGTCTCTTTAACTTAAAATGATTTGGATAAGATCCGCAAATCAAATGGTCATAGGCACAACACTGCCTAACAATTAGAAATTGGTGCTTTAAAAAATTGGTTTTTAAATTACTTATGGAGGAAACAATTATATTAACACTCCACCGAAAAGGGGGAAAAACCAATCATTTATCACCAAAGAGCCAAAATTCTGGTCTCCTTTAGCCACACACACCCCCAAAAAAGTTTTTTTAAAGACTGTGAGAGAGCATAGCAACGATGACATAGATAAGAAGGAAACTGGCTTACCCATTCATTTATTCATTCAACATATATATTTTTAATATGTTGATAGCCTACTATATACCATCTTTATTCTCTCTCTACCTTGTTATCCCAAAGATAATGTTCCCAGGTTTGAATATAACCATTCTCTAGTGGTGTGTAACCTATACTTGGAGTAAAGTAACCCTTCATTCCGTTTCTCTTCGGTAGTCAGTGATTTGGTAATATGTTGTTTGGATGACAACAAGTATAATGCTTTTGTTTTCCCACTCTAGGATGTCTCTCTAGCCTGCAGAATCTTACCCATCATTCATATTTGTTAAATTGTGTTTCTAGTTGTTTCCAATGTCTTTGTTAAAATTTTATTTATTTACTTTGAGAGAGAGAGAGAAAGAGAGCGTGAACAAGTGAGCAGGGGAAGGGCAAAGAGAAAGAGAGAGCGAGGGAGAGAATACCAAGCAGGCTCCAAGTTGTCAGTGCAGAGTCCGACACAGTGCTCAATCTCATGAACCATGAGATCGTGACCTGAGCCAACATTATGAATCCAATGTTTAACTGACTGAGCAACCCAGGTGCCTTTCCAATGTCTCGATTTTATTTTTTCTTTTTTAACGTTTTATGTTAAAACAAATACTATTAATATAATTTAATATAAATAATAAAAATATAAATTATTGTAAATTAAATTCAATATAAAATATTAGAATATTCAAAATAATATTTTATTTTGTATTATTTAAAAAAATAATATAATATCTTGTTTCATGTATCTTTATTGTGTTCTGAGCAAAGTAGTGTAAATCCTTCATTGTTCTTTTTCAAAATTATTTGGACTATTGTAGGTGCTTTATATTTCATTATAAGTTTTAGAATCATATTGTTAATTTCTACAAACATTTCCTTTTATGTGGATTTAATTTGTTCTTATTTTACTACATAATGTAGAAACCTGAGGTCATTGATTAGAGACCTTTGTGTTTTTTTCTAATATAGATATTTTCATGATATAAATGTCCCCTGAATTTTTTATTCTGATATATTGCATATTCATCATCATTCAGACCAAATCTTTTTCTAATCTTTTTCTAATTTCCCTTTAGATTTTTTCCTTGACCCATGGATTAGCTAAAAGTATGTTACCTAATTTCCATAGAATAATCTAATTCTTGATTATTTTCTGTTCTTGATTTCTGTTTTAATTCCATTGTGATGAGAAAATACTTTGTGTGACTTGAAATCCTTTTAAATTTATAGAAACATTTTTATGGCCCAGAATATGGTCTATCTTGGTAAATGTTTCATATGCAGGTGAAAAAGGATGTGTACTCTTGAAAGGCTTAGTGGAGTGTCATTTACATATCAGTTCACCTTGGTTGATGGTGTTTGCAGGCTTCTGTTTCCTTACTGATTTTATGTCTACTTATTTTTTCATTTAGGAAGGGGTAATGAAATCTCTGAGTATATTTGTGAATTTGTTTATTTCTCTTTACAGGTGTCAGTTTTTCGTTTTCGTATTGTGAAGCTCTATTATTAGATACATAAACATTTAGAATTGTTTTTTTTTATGAAATGACCTCTTTATCACTATGAAATGAACTTCCTTGTCCCTGCTTATATTCTTTTCTCTAAAATCTACTTTGTATGGCATGCCTAGATGGCTCAGTCAGCTGTGTCCAACTGTTGGTTTTGGCTCAGGTCATTATGCCACAGTTTTTGAGTTTGAGCCTTGAATCTGGTGGTGTGCTGACAGCAGGGAATCTGCTTGGGATTCTCTCCCTTCCTCTCTCTGTCTCTCCCTCCCCCATTCTCTCTCTCTCTCTCTGTCTCTCTCTCTCTCAAAATAAATAATTAAAAAGCAAACTTTTAATAAATAATAAAATCTACTTTGTATGGTAATATAATACTCCAGATTTATTTTGATTAGTGTTAGCATGTAATATCTTTTTCATCCTTTCACTTTTAACATTTTTGTGTCTTTAAAATAAAGCATATTTTTGTAGGCAGCCTATAGTTGAGCCTTGCTTTTTAAAATCCAGTCTGACACTCTCTGCCTTTTAATCCAAGTGTTTAGAATATTTACACTTAGTGTGATTGTGGATATGGTTAGGTTTAAATCTGTTATCTTGTCATTTGTTTTCTGTTTCTTCCATCTATTCTTTGTCCCCTTTCCCTCTTTTTCTGCTTTCTTTTGGATTGAGTGTTGTTATTCAATTGCATGGGTTATTAGCTATAATTCTGTTTAATTACTTTAGGGTTTATAGTACACATAATAAGAAAACAATCTTATGTAATTTGCCCATGTAATTACCATTTCTGATGCTCTTTATTCTTTTGTAGAGATCCATGCTTCTCTTTGCTATTATTTGACTTTTTCCTGAAGGATGTGCTGTAACATTTTTTATACTTTGGGTATGCTGGTGATGAATTCCTTTAGCTATTATATCTCTGAGAAAGTCTTTTAAATTGAAATACCTTTTTATTTTGAGATAATAGATTATGTGCACATGTAAGAAACAATACAAAGAGGGGCACCTGGGTGGCTCAGTCAGTTAAGCGTCAGACTTTGGCTCAGGTCATGATCTCTCACATTTAGTGGGCTTGAGCCCCGCTACAGGCTCTGTGATGCCAGCTCAAAGCCTGGAGCCTGCTTCGGATTCTGTCTCCCCCTCTCTCTGCCCCTCCCTTGCTCACACTATGTCTCTGACTCTCAAAAATATAAATAAATGATAAAAAATTTAAAACAAAGAAATAATATAGGGAGATCATGCGTACCCTTCACCCATTTTCCCCCAATAGTAATATCTAGCAAAATTGTAATACAATGTAAAAAACCAGGATGTTGACCTTGGATACACTAAACATACAGAAAAATTCCATTACCATAATGATCCCTCCTGTTGGTTGCTCTTTTATTAGCCACACCCATGAAACCCTTACGTTTTACTCATGACAGTTACTATTTTCCATCTCTATAATTTTCTAATTTCTAGAATGTTATATAAAAGGAATCATTCAGTGTATGTCCTTCAGAAATTGACTTTTTAAATTCAGCACAGTTTCCAGTTGATGTTTGTATCAATAATTTGTTCCTTTTATTGCTACAGTTTATTCACATGTTGAAGAACATCTGGTCTGTTTCCAGTTTGGTGGTATAATGAATTAAATTGATATGAACATTTATATACAAGTTTTCATGAATATAAGTTTTTATGCCTCTGGGATTATTGCTTAAGTGCAAGTGCTGGTTGTCTGGTTTAGTTTTATAAGAAACTGTCAAATTGTTATCCAGGCTAGCTGTATCATTTTGCATTCCCACCAGCAATGTATAAGTGATCCAGTGTTTCCACATCCTTTCCAGTATTTGGTGTTATAACTAATTTTTATTTTAGCCATTTGGATATGTGTATAGTGCATTGTGATTTGAGGTTGCATTTTTCTAATGGCTAATGAAATGAAACATCTTTTGATATGCTGTTTTGCCCTCTGTATAATCTGTTCAGTGAAATATCTCTCTCTTCATGTCTTTTATTTTTTCATTTTCTAATTGGATTTTAACCATTGCATTTTGAGAGCTCTTTATATATTTAACATACTACTAGTCATCTGGTGGATATGTAGTTTGTAAATATTTTCTTCCAGTCTGTAGCTTTTATCTTTTCATCTTCTTACGTGAGTCTTTTGAAAAGCAAAATATTTAATAAAGGTGAGGTCCAATTTACCACCTTTTTAAAAAAAAGTGTATCATGCTTTTTGGTGCCAACTCTAAAAACTAACTCATTGCCTAGTACTAAATTCTGAAGATTTGCTTTTATGTTTTTTTTTTATTCTCTTGTAACTTTTGTCTCCTACCATGGCTTTGTAAAAATTGAAGTTTAGTTGACCTACAATGTTATATTAGTTTCAGGTATACAACATAGTGATTACTTTATATCTTACACTTGTGTTCATAATCCATATTGACTTAATTTTGTATATGGCTGATATTAAGTTCAAGAGTAATGTTTTTTAAATAGATGGATGTTCACTTGTCCCATCATTTCTTGAAAAACTATATACTTGACCCATTAAACTGCTTTTGCTTCTTTATCAAAAATCAGTTGTACCATGATAATTAATAAAATATTTATACATTTATACATAAGCTTGCATTAGTCTTGAAAACATGCTAAGTGAAAGAAGCTGGTTGCAAAAAGCCACAAATAGTAGTATGCAATTTATGTGAAGTGTCCAGAATAGGAAAATCCATAAAGACAGAAAGTTGATTAGTGGTTGTGTTGGCTTAAGTGAGAAGTGATTAGGAAGTGACTATGTTAGGGCATAAGAATTCTTTTTGGAGTGATAAAAATGTTCTAAAATTAGATACCGGTGTTGGGTGCACAACTCTATAAATATACTAAATAAAACTGTCATAAAAAACAAAACAATTAGGGGTGCCTGGGTGGCTCAGTCGGTTAAGTTTCCAACTTCAGCTCGGGTCATGATCTTGCAGTTCACCAGTTCGAGCCCTGCTTTGGGCTCTGTGCTGACAACTCAGAGCCTCAAGCCTGCTTCGGATTCTATGTCTCCCTCTCTTTCTTCATCCCCTGCTCGCACTCTGTCTCTCAAAATAAAGATTAAAACAAATTTTTTAAATAAAAATAAAAAAATAAAACAATTAGGCATATTTTTTGTGGGTCCATATGGGGTTCTCTATTTTGTTCTGTTGATTTGTGCACGTATTGCTCTGCCAATGTCACACAGTATGATGTTAACTCTAGGTATTTTGTAGATGCTCTTTATCAAGTTGAGAACTTCTTCTCTATTCCTAATTGCTGAGTTTTCTCGTGAATGGGTGTTGGATTTTACCAAATACTTTCTATGTGTCAGTTGATATGATAGTCTTAGTTATCTGTTGATATATTGGATTACCATATTAATAATATAATTCATCATATTGATTTTCAAATGTTGAACCAGCCTTGCATGCATGGAATAAGATTTACCTGACCATGGTGTATAGTTATCTTATACAATGGTAGCTTCAAATTACTAATACCTTTATTGAGGTAAACTTCATATAACATAAAATTCACCATTGTAGTCATGTTAAAGTGTACAATTCATTGTCTTTTAGTACATTCACATTGGTATGCAAATATCACTACTATCTAATTCCAGAACATTTTCATCAACCCCCAAATAAACCCTGTAGCCATTAAACAGTCACTCCCCATTTTCTCCTTCCCTCAGCTCTAGGCTACTAGATATACTTTCTATATCTACATATGTGGACATTTTATATAAATGGAGTCATAACAGTAACAGTACATAGTCTTTTGTGACTGGTTCTTTCACTTAACATTTTCAAGGTTAATCCATGTTGTAGCATGTATCAGAATTTCATTTCTCTCTAAATCTGAATAGTATTTCATTTTGTCAAAATACCACATTTTGTTTGTCCATTCATATTGATGGGCATTTAGGTTGTTTTCATCTTTTGGCATTTATGAATAATAACAGTGCTATGAACATTCATGTAAAAGTGTCAATTTGAGTCCCTGTTTTCAATTCTTTTCATTAAATATCTAGGAGTAAAATTGCTAAGTCATAAGTTAATTTTGTGTTTAACTATTTGAGGAACTGCCAGAATGTTTTCCACAGTGGATGCACATGTCATTTTCCCACTATTAATGCACAGTGGTTCTAATTTCTCCATATCTTCACCAAAATTTCTTTTCTTTTTTTTTAATAATAGCCATCCTAATGTGTGTGAAGTGGTATCTCACTGTATTTTGATTCATATTTTCCTAATGATTACTGATATTGAGCGTCTTCATCTGTTTATTGACTATCTGTATGTCTTTGGAGAAATATCTATTCAAGTCTTTTGCTGATTTTTTTTTAAAGTTTCTTTATTTCTGAGAGAGAGAGAAGAGAGAGCAAGCAAGCATGAACAGGGAGGAGCAGAGAGAGGGAGACACAGAATCCAAAGCAGGCTCCAGGCTCTGAGCTGTCAGCACAGAGCCCCATGCGGGGCTCAAACTCACGAACTGCGAGATCATGACCTGAGCCAAAGTCAGGCACTCAACCAACTGAGCCACCCAGACGCCCCTTTTGCTGATTTTTAATTGAATTGTTTGCTTTTGATGTGTTATAAGAATTCTTTATATATTTGGGTATAGTTTTCTGGATGCTAGATATTTTTGTATTCCATTTTATGTTCTTTAGCTCTGTTCTGAGCTACAGTTAAATTTCTAGGAAACTGTTCCTTTCCAGTATTGTTTTTAAGATTATTTAAGATTGAGCTCAATCTAGTACTAATTATTCACTACTCCTTAAACAGTGACATATTGGTTTTTTCTATTCAATGCCTTTTGAATTATGAGTTTTTCCATTCTAGGTGCCACAAGCAGGCATTACTCCTGGGCCTTGTGTGATCACTGGGTGTTGCTTTGCCTAATCCTTTTGGTTTCCCCCCAATCCCAGGTCTTGGGTAGTTTTCCCACATTCATGCACTCTGCTGGATACTCAAGTGGGAACCTTTAAGATTTCCAGGATTTTCTTTCTGGGCTGCTCTTTCTACTTTCTGGTAGTTTATCCCGTAAATAAGACCAAGATACCTTGGTTTTCTTATACTCTCAGTTCTGTCTCCTCAATTCAGAGAGTCTTCTTCCAACCTGTAGCTGGGTTCTTCCTTAACTGCAATCTCGAAACTGTCTCACAGGACTAAGCTGGGGCAATCAGTGGGCTTACTTTGTTTCCAGATTCACAGGGACCATCCTCCTTTGTTCTCTGATGTCCAAGGCCTGGAAATCCTTTGTTCTGTATATATTGTCTTTAAAAAATCTTTATTACTTTGCTTTAGTTGTTACAGGCTGTTACTCCATTTTGACCAGAAGTGAAGCTGTCGTATTATTTTAAATTATAAATTTTTGCTGGTAGCTCAGAGAAGTCTCTGACTCCAGAGACTTTCCTAAACTTGCACAGCCTCAAGTTCTTTGGACATATTATATTTGAAAAACATACAGATGTAATAGGGAGATCAACCTAATCATCTTGATTGTTACCTTTGTTCATTTTCCAACCTTCCCTACTCAACTAACTGGAAACCTTTTTTCTTTGCTAGGCACCCACTCAAATTTTTATTCTATGTTGAATCATACTTATTATTATATGTTAAGCATAGGCATGTGGAATATTTTATAGAATGACATGATTGCTCCTGCTGTTCCCAAACACCCATGTTTAAAATAATCTCCATGCCTCCTAGTTCTCCCAGTAAAACATTATGGCTCCATTATCCATGAACTTAAACCTTGAAAATAACATTATTTATATTCATATTCTGAACCATCTTTTGAGATTCTTTTAATTTTTCTGGATACCATGGGAAGTATTCCTTCTGATTTTGTTAGTGTTTCCTAAATTCTAGCCCCTGAAATTTCAAACAGAACTCTGTTCCTCAAATATTTTGACAGACATCTCCCCCATGCTGTTCATATTATGGTCTGACTATGGTAATATCCCATTTCAGTCATCATCTTTTAAAACTGAAGAGATCTCATTCATCTTTTTAATCTGTTATTACCACATAGCAACCTTCCTTTCTGTACTCACACTAATCCCTTCTATTGTTTCTATATTTCTATTCTATCTTAAGATATAGCTCCCAGAGCTACATTATAATATTCTATATTGTATCTAAAATATTTATATCAGAGAATGACAGAGAAGAATAATATCCTTCTTTTTCCCTTTCTTGAAAATTCCCACTAATTAAAAAAACTTTTTAATTAGAATTAATTAGAGTTGCCTGGGTATCTCAGTCTGTTGAGTGGTCCAACTTCGGTTCAGGTCATGATCTCGTGGTCAATGAGTTCGAGCCCCGCATTGGGTCTGTGCTGACAGATCAGAGCCTGTAGCCTGCTTCAGGTTCTGTGTCTCCCTCTCTCTGTGTCTCTTCCCCACTGTTACTCTGTCTCTCTCTCTCTCAAAAATGAATAAACGTTTAAAAAATTAAAAACAATAAAAAACTTTATAATGTTTTTAAGATATCCCATAAATTTGACATCACATAGATTTGATGTCTTCTGGAAATATTCCCATATTCTTTTTTGCTTATACAACTAAAAGCACATCATACTGTAAGTTATTTATATTGATACTTGCCAAGCTCATCCCATTATCTATATAAAATTAATCTAATTGTATAATTTATTTTATAAGCTCAATTTTTATCATTTGCTATAAAGTCAACAAATTAGGATAACATTGCTTTAATGAACACAAATTTTGAAATAAGGAGGTTATAGATGATAGTTATATCCTATATCTGTCTCAACACCTATTATATTTTTTTATTTTGTTTTTGATGCATACGGAGTAAATCCTAACACATACATATAAATAACTCTAAATGCCAAAAAATTTTAATAGCTCATCTTAATCTTTAAGCCTAAAAAGTATTAGGAAATGTTTTCTTTGAAGTTGAATTATAAACTATCTGACAAGTGCTCATATTCTTTATCAAAAATATAAGAGAAATATCTAAAACTCACAAATAAGTTCATTAATGATAATTAAGTGTATTGACACCTTTACTTGTTATTTTACAACTGATTCTAATAACAAGAAAAAGGCATATGTTGAACAGATGTGCACAGGCTCAATTTGATGCCAGACAAGTCTTAGGTACATATGTTATAGTACTGTACTTGCTTTAAAGTTTTATATGAGCAGAAATGCATAGCCCTGAATAAGAGGGAAGCTGTGATCTTCCTAATCCTATATCTATTCAGAAGAACTTAGATAAGTGCACAGAAACGGCAGGACAAAATTTATTCTGAGGTTTGAAGAAACAAGTTAATAATTAGGTGGTCCTTGATCTTATATATTTGGCATACAACCTAATCAATTGTTTGTGCTGGAAATTCGTAATTGTTATTATAGATTCTAAAATAGCTAAAAATATTTTTAATTGATTTTCAAATTAAGTATAAGCAGAACTCCTGAAGTATCTCTGTATCCTAGAGTTTTGGAGAATACATTTTTTTAATCGTTCAAAATCTAAATATTATTATCCTTTGTCAAACTTCTTTTTCTGTTGTTTTATCCTCAATCACTTCAAAAGTTTCGTCAAGATTTTCTTTCCAAAAACTATTAACCTTTTCTCCAATAGCTTATGACATTAGTTTCTTTTTATTGTATTTCATTTTTAAGGCAGATTATAAACTTGCCCAATATGGAATTTAAACTTGCTAGTTTGTGGTTCTATAGAGGTTTCTAATGAATGTTCGGGATGTGGGTAGGTATTTTGTTGACAGTTCTTAACTATTTGGTATGATGCCCATACATCATGGCAAGCTGTACTTTTATAAATGGTAATTTTGATTTCTCACCTGTGTTTCTTTAAAAATATTGGGTGAATGAGACCCCAATTATTTTAATTATATGTAGTTTATCATTTTTGATTTAGGAGTTACGGTCAGTAAATTTCGTACATCTAACCTGTGTGTTTCATAGGCCAATTTATGAATAAAAGACTATCTAATATTCTCTAAGTATTAACTCACAGAATTTATTTGTTTAATCCCTGTGATAGTCCTTTTTTATCTATGACTGTATCCTTTTCACTGTGATCTTTGAGTGGACCTATCCTTTTCTTGTATGTCATGCGATATGACCACAGTCATGAGCCTAGATAGACTATGTTATTTGTAATGCTATAAGTGGAGAAAGAGAAGTTTTGTGAAATTGCCCCCAAATTAAGCATAAGACACTTCCATACAGCATAGTTTTGCCCCACTCAGCATTCATATGGAACCACCTGAAGAAAGTAAGTAACACAGCACTGGCACTGCCTGCTTTATTTGCTTACACCAAGCCCCACCACCCCAGGTGCACTCCTGTGGAACTACCCTTCTGAGTCAAGCTTGCCTTACTCCTGGCACAACAGGCCCTTCCCCCAGAATACTAGCCCAAACCCCTGACCACACCACCTCTCTAAAACCTGGAAATTTAAAGGTCAGCAGGCTTGGCTGGTATTGAGCCAGGAGGGCAATGTGCTACTCCTGGATAGAAGGCTGGTAAAAAACCCTGAGGCAGAGAGCATTGAAACAGCTATCTGAAAAATGCCTGGGGCACACAGAGGGAAGACAATTCCCTATTCTAGGAGCCCTTCCTTGAAAGGCAGAATTCACTGAAACACCTCTCCAGGAACAAAGGAGTTGATGGCACCATTTCCTTCCCCCACCCCTCAGCATAAGCACAGAGCCACCTGTAGGAAGCAACTCAGCTCTTACAGTGGCTGCCTAAGTTGTTCACATCAAGCCCCACTACCCTGTGCCCTGACTTGACTGTTCTTCTGTGTCAAGCTTACCTCTGTCCCAGTGTGGCATGCCCCTTCCCCAGAAGACCAGGACAAACCCTTGCCCATACCACAACTCCTGACCAGAGAATTCTGATTCTGTAGGGCTTCAGTTCTGGTAGAGTTGGTATTTCTTCTCATTTCACAAGCAGACCAGAGGACACCTAGGTAAAACTCAACAGATACAGGCCAGTGAATGAGAAGATACAACAATTGAAAATATTCATGCACTCGGCATGGGAACACTCAAATATATAAAACAATTAATCACAATCATAAAGGAACTAATTGCTAATAACACAATAATAGTAGGAGACTATAACACCCACTTGCATCAATGGACAAATCATCTAAACAGAAAATAAACAAGGAAACTGGCTGTGAATGACACACTGGAACAGGTGGCTTTAACAGGTATTCAGAACATTCCATCCTAAAACAGTACAGTACACATTGTTTTCAAGTGCACACGGGATATTCTCTAGAATAGATCACATATTAGGTCGCAAAACAGGCCCTGACAAATACAAAAAGTTTGAAATCATAACATGCACTATTTTTTACCACAACACTATGAATCCATAAGTCAAACACAACAAATAATTTGGAAAGACCACAAATACATGGAGGTTAAACAACATGCTACTAAACAATGAATGGATCAACCAGGAAATCAAAAAAGAAAGAAAAAAATACATGAAAACAAATTGAAAACACAATGGTTCCAAATCCTTTGAGATGCAGCAAAATTGGTCCTAACAGGAGAGTATGTACCAATGCAGGCATACCTCAAGAAGTAAGAAAAATCTCAAATGAATATCATAACATTACACCTGAAAGACCTAGAAAAAGAACAGGAAACAGCCTAACACTAGCACAAAGAAAGAAAGAAGTAATAAACATTAGAGCAGAAATAACTGATATATAAAACTAAACACACACACACACACACACACACACACAGGAACACAATAGAAAAGATCAATGAAACCAGGAGCTGGTTCTTTGAAGAAATTAACAAAATTGATAAACTTCTAGACAGGTTAATTAAAAAAGAGACATAGAGATATGGGGGGAAGACTTGAGTAAAATCAGAAATGAAAGAGGGGAAATAACAACTGACACAAGAAATATAAACAACTGTAAGAAAATATTACGAAAAATATTTCAACAAACTGGATAGCCTAGAAGAAATGGATCCATTTCTAGAGATGTATAATCTACCAAAAGTGAGGCAGGAAGAAATGGAAAATTTGGACAGACTGCTTACCAGCAAGGAAATTGAATCGCTAATCAAAAAACTCCCAACAAACAAAAGTCCAGGACCAGATGGCTTAAGAGGTGAATTCTACAAAACATTTAAAGAAGAGTTAATATCTATTCTTCTGAAGCTATTCTGAAAAATAGAAAAGGAAGGAAAACTTTTAGATTCATTCTATGAGGCCAGCATTACCCTGATACCAAAACCAGATAAAGACTGTAAAAGAGAACTACAACCAATAACCCTGATGAACATGGATGCAAAAATTCTCAATGAAATACTAACAAACAAAAAGCAACAATACATTAAAAAATAATTCACCACAATCAAGTGGGGTTTATTCCTAGGTTGCAAGTTTGGTTCATTAATTACAGATAAATCAATAAAGGAAGATAAGAACCATATGTTCATTTCAATAGATGGAGAAAAAGCATTTGACAAAGTACAACATCCATTCATGATAAAAATACTTTAAAAAATTAGGCTTAGAGGGAACATACCTCAACATACTAAAGGCCATATATGAAAAACCCACAGCTAACATCATCCCTAATGAGGAAAAACTAAGATCTTTCTCCCTAAGATCAGGAACAAGATAAGGATGTCCATTCTCACTACTTCTGTTCAACATAGTACTAGAAGTCCTAGCCACAGAAATCAGACAACATAAAGAAAAAATGGGCATCCAAATTGGCAAGAAAGAAGTAAAACTTTCTGTATTGAAAACCTGAAAGACTCCATGAAAAAGCTACTAGGACTAAAAAATGAATTCAGTAAAGTTGCAGAATACATAATCAATATGCATAAATCTGTTGCAGTCCTATACACCAATAATAAAGTAGCAGAAAAAGAAATTAAGGAGCCAATACCATTTACAACTACACCAAAACCAATAAAACACCTATGATTAAACCTAACCAAAGAGGTGGAAGACCTGTACTCTGAAAACTATAAACATTGATGAAAGAAATTGAAGAGGACAGAAATAAATGGAAAGACATTTCATGCTTATGAGTTGGAAAAACAAATACTGTAAAAATGTCAATCTATACATTTAATGTAATCCCTATCAAAATATCAACAGAGGGGCACCTGGGGGTTCAGTTGGTTGGGTGTCTGACTGCAGCTCAGGTCATGATCTTGTGGCTTGTGGGTTTGAGCTCTGTGTTGGGCTTTGTGCTGACAGCTCAGAGCCTGGAGCCTGCTTCAGATTCTGTGGCTCCCTCTCTTTCTGCTCCTCCCCCACTTATGCTCTGTTTCTATCTCTCAAAAATAAATAAACATTTAAAAAAATGAACAGAATTTTTCACAGAACTAGAACACTCCTAAAATTTGTATGGAACCACAAAAGATCCTGAGTTGCCAAAGGAACGTTGAAAAAGAAAAGAAAAGCTGGAAGTATCACAATTTCAGACTTCCAGTTATATTACCAAGCTGTAGCGATCAAAACTGGATGGTACTGGCACAAAAATAGACACATAGATCAGTGGAAAACAATGGAAAACCTAGAAATGAACCCACAATTGTGTGGTCAATTAATCTTTGACAAAGCAATAAAGCAATAAAGCAATGGGAAAAGCACAGTGTCTTCCAACACATGGTATTGAGAAAACTGAACAAGAACATGAAAAAGAATGAAACTGCACCACCATATGCAAACATAAATTCAAAATGTTTTAAAGATGTAAATATGAGGGTTGAAACCATTAAAATTCTAGAGGAGAACAGAGGCAGTAACTTCTTTGACATAGCCCATAGTAACTTCTTAACAGATATGTCTGAGGCAAGCGAAACAGAAGCAAAAATAAACTTTTGGGACTTTATCAAAATAAAAAGCTTGTGCACGATGAAGGAAATAATCAACAAAACTAAATGGCAGTGTAGAGGATTTGCAATGATATTTGCAAATGACATATCTGATAAAAGGTTAGTACCAAAAATATATCAAGAATTTGTAAAACTCGGGGCCCCTGGGTGGCTCAGTTGGTTATGTGGCTGACTTCGGCTCAGGTCATGATCTCAATGTTGGTGATTTCGAGCCCCTCATCAGGCTCTTTGCTGACAGCTCAGAGCCTGAAACCTGCTTCAGATTCTGTGTTTCCTTCTCTCTCTGCCCCTCTCCCACTCGCCTTCTGTCTCTGTCTCTGTCTCTCAAAAAATGATAAACATTTAAAAAAGTAAAGAAGAATTTGTAAAACTCAACACCCAAAAAACAAATAATCCTATTAAAAATGGGCAAGAGACATGAATAGACATTTTTCTAAAGAAGACATACAGATGGGCAAGCAACAAATAAAAAGATGCTCAACATCACTCATCAGTGAAATACAAATCAAAACTACAATGAGGTATCACCTCATATCTGGCAGAATGGCTAAAATCAACAACACGGGACAACAGGTTTGGGCAAGGAGAAAAAGGAACTCTCTTACATTGTTGGTGGGAATGTCAACTGGTGCATCCACTCTAGAAAACAGGATAGAGGTTCCTCCAAAAGTTAAACCTAGAACTGTCCTATGATCCAGCATTTGTAAGTACTAAATATTTACCCAAAGAATACAAAAATTCAAATTCAAAGGGATAAATGCACCCTGATGTTTATAACAGCATTATCTACAATGTCCAAATTATGGGAACAGCCCAAGTATGCATCGACTGAGGAATCAATAAAGAAGGGGTGGTGTGTATACACACACACACACACACACACACACACACACACAATGTAATATTATTGAGCCAAATAAAAAGAATATAATCTTGCCGTTGGTAACAACATGGATAGAGGTAGAGAGTATTATTATACTGAAGTTAAATAAGTCAGAGAAAGACAAATACCATGATTCCACTATATGTGGAATTTAAGAAACAAAACAAATGAGCAAAGGCCAAAATAAGAGAGAGGGGCAAATGAAGAAAGAGATATTTTCCTATAAGAGAACAAATATGGTTTCCAGAGAGGAGATTAGAGGATGGGTAAAATAGGTGATGGGGATTAAGGAGTGCTCTTGTGATGAGCACCAGGTGTTGTATAGAGTTGTTGATTCACTATGTTGTATGCCTGAAACTAATATTATCCTGTATGTTAATCAAATGGAATTTAAGTAGAAACTTTTTGAAAAATGATAAATTTGTATTTAATAAAATTTTTGTTAAACTGCATATGAATGTTGAATGTGCTGTATATGAAAACAAGCTTACCGTTTCTCTTTTAGGGAATGAATTTTACATGGGCTTCCAATAAATAGACATTCTTGTAGATTGATTCCTCTGTGTGTCATTTATGACTCCTGTCAGAAGAGAGACTGCTAGTATTTTTGTAACAAAGTCTAAATTCCTATTCTTGTCCAAACTGCAAAATGACCATATTTTGTTGAGTTTCTGAGGTTTATCTTTTATTACAAACTCAAAAAAATTTTTTTAATGTTTATTTATTTATGAGACAGAGCATGAGTGGGGGAGGGGCAGAGATAGAGGAAGATGCAGAATCAGAAGCAGGCTCCAGGATCTGAGCTGTCAGCACAGAGCCCGACGCGGGGCTCAAACTCACAGACCGCGAGATCACAACCTGAGCCGAAGTTGGACGCTCAACCGACTGAGCCACCCAGGCTCCCCTACAAACTTTTTAAATAATCTTGAATGTATAAATTTTCCCCGGTGGTATTTCGATTTGATTATAGCAGTGTGAAACCAAAGTCAAGGTTAATGTGCTGGGATTTTAGAAATGGCTGACAAGCAGATGCTCCCCTAAATATGGTTGAGACTTTCATTTAACATTAAAGGTCAAACTGATGAGCCAAAGTGAGATCTTTATAGCTGCAGATAAATTAAAGGAAGTATTGTTTTATTATTTGTAGTATCACTGATCGAGGAAAAAATACCTGGAGGCATAGGTGAACCAGACTCCTTAACAGTGATAAATAGTGATCTGAAACTCATGCCACTAAAGATTTAAGAGTCTGCTTGCCATGAAATATTTGATAAATGTATCCTCCATGATGTATTTAAATAGTTCTGGCTTGTGTGGCCCCTTCATTTCCTTTCATGAAGAGCTTACTAAGGAAACCTTCTGAAACTTCTTGTGGTAAACCATGATTACATTCTATGGTTTTGACAATTGAAGAGTTCATTGGATTTTTATGCAGGATGTTAAGTACAATAATCATTAGTTCATGCAGAGTGTAAGAGGTCTGGCTGTCTTGTTTTCCTTCACTTTTGAATTATAGTTAAGGCAACCTCCTGTTTGAGCCTGCATCTTGCTACTCCATGTTTTCTTAGTGATGAAATTTAGTAAACCCATGATTGACCCATGAATCTTTACAATAGATTAGTAAAAATGCTTCCTAGAAGTTTCTGGCTGAAACTTTTATCTCAGTCAGCAAATATTTTCTCTAAAGGACCAGATAGTAAGTATTTTCTTTATAAATTTCTTTTAACATTTACTTATTTTGAGAGAGTGAGTGCAAGCAGGGGAGGAGCAGAGAGAGATGGAGAGAGAGAGTGCAGAGCCCAACATGAGGCTCAATCTTTCGAACCATCCATGAGATCATGACCTGAGCTGAAATCAAGAGTTGGGCACTTAACTGACTGAGCCATCCAGGCAGCGCCCCCCTCCACTGACATGGTAAATATTTTGACCTTTGTGGGCCATAAGGTCTCTGTTACAACTACTTGACCCTCTTCTATTACATATATAGCCATAGATAGTATGTAAATAAATGAGCATAGCTGTGTTCTGATAAAAATGTATTTACAAAAAGAGGCAACAACATTTCTTCAAACACTGTATATATATATATACACAAATGTCCAAGCAGGATATGAGAAGATATTTATCACTATTAATCATTAGGGAAATGTAAATCACAATCACTTTGTACCCTACTAGGATGTATGTAAATTTTAAAAAAAATGGAAAAGAACAAGTGTTGGTGATGATTCAGAGAATTTGGTATCCTTGTATATTGCTGATTGGAATGTAAAATGGTACAACTACTGTGGAAAACTGTTTTAGCAGTTCCTCAAAAAGTTAAACATATGAATACCATATGATCCAGCAATTCCATTCCTTAGTATGTAGCCCAAAGAATTGAAAACAGATATTCAAATACGTGTTCACAAATGTTCACAATAGCTAATAGGTAGAAATGATCCAAATGTCCATATGTGGATGAATGGATAATTAAACAGTGGTATATCTGTATAAAGGAATGAACTTGGATTTTGATGACTTCCTGTCTTACATTTAGGTCTTTCATCCATTTTGTGTTAATTTTTGTATATGGTATAAGAAAGTGATCCAGGTTTATTTATCTGCATGTTGCTGTCCAATTTTCCCAGCACCACTTGCTGAAGAGACTGTCTTTATTCCACTAGATATTCTTTCCTGCTATGTGAAAGATTAATTAGCCATGTTTGTGGGTCCATTTCAGGGTTTGCTATTATGTTCCCTTGATCTATGTATATGTTTTTGTGCTAGTAGCCAACTGTCTTGATGATTATAGCTTTGTAATACATTTTGAAATCCTGAATTGTGATGCCTCCAGTTTTGGTTTTCTTTTTCAGGATTGCTTTGGCTATTTTGGGTCTTTTCTGGTCCATACAAATTTTAGAATTGTTTATTCTAGCTCTGTGAAGAATGCTGGTGTTATTTTGATAGGGATTGCATTGAATATGTAGATTGCTTTGGGTAGTATAGACATTTTCACAATATTTGTTCTTCCAGTCCATAAGCATGGAATGTTTCCAATTCTTTGTGTCTTTTTAAATTTCTTTCATAAGCTTTCTGTAATTTTCAGTGTATAGATTTTCACCTCGTTGGTTAGGTTTATTCCTAGTTATTTCCTCGGTTTTGGTGCAATTGTAAGTGGGATTGATTCCCTGATTTCTCTTTCTGCTGCTTCATTTATTGGTGTCTAGAAATGCAACTGATTTCTGTGCTTTGATTTTATTCTTGCAACTTTGCTGAATTCATCGATCGATTCTAGCAGTTTTTTGGTGGAATCTTTTGGGTTTTCCACATAAAGTATCATGTTGTCTGCGAAGAGTGAAAGTTTCACTTCCTTCTTGCGATTTAGATGCCTTGTTTTCTTTCTGTTGTCTGATTGCTGAGGCTTGGACTTAACACTATGTTGAATAACAGTGGTGAGAGTAGATGGACATCCTTGTCTTAACTTATCCTCAGGGGAAAGCTCTCAGTTTTTCCCCATTGAGGATGATCTTAGCATTGGGTCTTTCATATCTGTCTTTTACGATCTTGAGGTAGGATCCTTCTAGCCCACTTTTTTGAGGGTTTTTATTAAGAAAGGATGCTGTATTTTGTCGAAATAGTGAGAATCTATTGTTAAGAATCTATTTCTTCATTTTCCCCTCTTTTTTTGCCCTTTGCTCATTTGTTTTGTTTCTTAAATTCCACATATAGTGGAATCATGGTATTTTCCTTTCTCTGACTTATTTCACTTTAGTATAATACTCTGTACCTCCTTCCATGTTGTTACAAATGGCAAGATTATATTCTTTTTATTTGGCTCAGTAATATTACATTGCATACACACCACCCATTCTTTTTTTTTCAACTTTTTTTTTTTTGGGGGGGACAGAGAGAGACAGAGCATGAACGGGGGAGGGGCAGAGAGAGAGGGAGACACAGAATCGGAAACAGGCTCCAGGCTCCGAGCCATCAGCCCAGAGCCCGACACGGGGCTCGAACTCACAGACTGCGAGATCGTGACCTGGCTGAAGTCGGACGCTTAACCGACTGTGCCACCCAGGCGCCCCACACCACCCATTCTTTGTTGATTCCTCAGTCGATGCATACTTGGGCTGTTTCCATAATGTGGACATTGTAGATAATGCTGTTATAAATATCAGGGTGCATGTATCCCTTTGAATTAGAATTTTTGTATTCTTTGGGTAAATACCTAGTAGTGCAATTCCTGGATCAAAGGGTAGTTCTATGTTTAACTTTTGGAGGATCCTTGAAGTGAAGGGAGAAAGAAAGGTTAAAAATCCTTGCCTGGAAGTTATTTTGTTCTTTTGTGGCCACACAAATGTGTAGCTTAGCAACTCTGTTCAACTGTGAGGTACACTAGTACTGCTTTGTGTGATTATGAAGTGGTACTTGTTTTAAACAGATCCAATATTATTGTATAGGAGCTTTATTCCTGGAGGATTTGTTAATCCTAGAGGATTTGTTAATGAATGTGTCCCATTGTTAGAGTTTTGTTTCAAATATATTATAAGAAATCACTGTCCTAGGGTAGGGAGCAAGCCAATAAACCATATGATACCTGGCTTCTCTGTTGTCAAAAGGTGAAAAGACCTTTGAAGCCAACCTGAGACTTGAAACACACGTAAAATATAACCTGTTTGAACTCTCAATCTAGTACTGGAGCAAAACAGCATGTATATACACATTCAAAATGAAAAGAGGTTTTAGTGATTGATATGCATTATTTTTTACTTCCCTCACTTATACTGCAAAATTACTTCTTATATAGAATGAAATAAGGCGACATCAACAAATTATTTTCTGTGGATCATTCACCAGGTCAATTATATTCTTCAGAATTTAAGTCTTGCTTTGATAGTCATGAAGTATAAATGTATCTATAGTGCAATAAAGAATTACAGAATAAGGACATTAACATCAGTATATGTCAGATATAAGTTCAGTTATGGGCATCTGGGTGGCTCAGTCAGTTAAGCACCTGACTCTTTTGGTTTTGGCTCAGGTCATGATATCATGGTTCGTGAGTTCTAGCCCTTGTAGGTCTCTATGCTGACAGTGCAGAGCCTGCCTGAGATTGTCTCTCTCTCCCTCTCTCTTAGCCCTTCCCCTGCTCCTGCTCTTTTTCTCCCTCTCAAAATAAGTAAATAAACTTAATAGAAATAAGTTCAGTTAAAAATAAACACAGTGGGATTGGGGTTGAGTACACTAGCGTCATTCAATCAAAAGTTTAAGCAAACCAGTGAAATAGCTCTCATTGGATGAAATAGAGATGGTTTCTGGAGAAGCTGAAAATTTAGAATATTCTCAATGTCACAAGAGATATTTGGTGACCAACAGTAGTGAACACAATCTAATCTTGTTTCTTAGCAGAACGAGAAGTAGCAGCAGAATGACCAAAGAAAAGGATTTATGAAATTAGCAAAGATCGTATGTAAAAAAGTCATGTCAGTTTCCTTGGGAGCAAATTTTTCTAATGAATTCTCTAGACTAGCTATCTCTATTTCCTTTCTACCCTTCTTCCTTGATACTTTACTGTATAGTATCTATCCACTGTCACCATTCTATTAAAACCAGTGATATAGTGTAATTTCAGGCTAAATTCTGAAACCCGTTAGCCTTTATTGAGTCCTTATGCTTCACGATCTCTGCCATATTTGATGTAACTTCTCCAAAACTGTTCATTGGTCTCCATGATACTGCACCAACCTAGCTTTCCTTCTGCTTAAAAAAAGTTTCTTTTGTATCCTTCCTTGTCTCTTTCTTTTTCCTTTGTTTTCTCTAATCATTTTCTTGTGAGACCATCCATTCTTCAGTTTGCAGTTAGTCTCTTGTCATAACTTCAGAATGCAGACAGTGCTTTGTTAGCATACTTAAACATCCCAAGTGGCTGATGACACAGCTTTCCAAAATGAAGAGGTAGAAATCAAGTCAGAGAAGTGATTTGTAATTTTTTAAGTATTAAAATAAGGTATTAATGTTGGATCAAACTTGAACATAAGTTTCTGATACCCAAGCCTGTTTTAGAGTACTTTAGAAGATGTTTTTCCAGGTTTATTCTATCAGCATGTTTTGAACATCTTGAGCACTATTTGGTTATGAGTGCAATGGCTGCTTAACTAAATTATCTAATCTTAATATATCATAATGGCTCTGATTCGTGAATATTCACATGACTTTGGTGGATTAAAAAATATAAAGAAAGCCTAGTAAATCAGTAGGACCTGTACCATAAGCATGTCTTCTTTTGTCAAGATGTGCATGTGGGGGGTGGTGGAGGGAGTGTTCAGATTTCACTCTTGTCCATTAAGTTGCTTAGCTATATAGTTTATTTAATCCTAGTTCAGGTTTTAGCTCATTAGTCAAGAAAAGTGTGTGAGCAATTCAATCAATGAAATAGCCTGCTGCCAGGAGTCCCTGAATATATGTAGCATACCTTCTATATTTAATAAGACTATTTAGGCTCACAGGTATAGCAGAAAAAGGATAAATCACCTGGAAACCAACTTTTGTTGTTGTTCTCAATGTTGTGTTCTATTATAGAATTATATGTTTAACATGAACCAGTGTCTTACTGTCTTTTTGGAGTAAGTGGAGCAAAACTTCTAGATGGTTTGCTCCATACTATAATATTTAAATATATCACTAGTGCCAGCTGTTCACCTGTCGTCCAAAGTGCCTTATAGAATTTCTTGGATGAATTATAAGTTTTGGCAGCCAGTAATTTTCTTGTTACTTATTTTTGGTTTACTCAACCAAATGCTCCAAAATTGTGTAATCTTTTTACACATATACCCCCCCAAACCAGCAATGAAAGTAGTATGATCAGTGAATTATAGTCTTTGCTTTTCATTTCAATAAAATAATGCCCTTTGATGGGCATATATACTTGTACTTAATTTATGATAGGGAAGATGTGTCTCCTTTAAGGTTGTTTAATTTTGTTATGGAGAATTCAAAAAGGTACACAGCCACCCCACACATGTATATACATCATCCAGCTTCAACAAGCATCAACCCGTGATCATTTTTTTACAACAAAACTTGAAATTACAGAATTGGTAAGTTAATTATGGAGTTTCTATTTATATCTAGGAACTTGATGGAATTTAGAAATAATTTGAGAAGTTCTGTAGATAACATTAATAAAAATAATAACAAAAATATTTGCACATTGGTACCAAGCCCTTTTTAAAATGCTTTACTTGTATTAGATGCTTAATTCTCACAAAACCCCATTTCAGGGAAACTATATTACTATAATTTTACAGGTAAAAATATCATCTGAGGCACAGAAAGATAATGTGTCTAAGGTACCCAGTTTGTAAGTGACAGAAGTGGGGTTTGATCTCAGGAAAACTGACTCCAAAAATCTAAGTTCTCTACCACAAAAGGGAGAATTTGGAGAAAATAAATGTAATATCCAATTGAAGGTCATTCAGATGCGAAGCCTGTATTGTATGAAATTCTAATGTATGCCCATAGGCAAATCTAATTTTATAAATATTTGATTAACTCAGCTTTTTAAGGCTCCACCTGTTTCACAAAATAAAGGCATACCTGTAGATTAGAAAGGGAACCCAGTTAATATGGCAGAAGCCCTCTGACATGAGCTGTATTTTTGTTGTCTGCATTCTATCATGCTGTATCATCTTTATCAGTTAATGTCCTTTTGGGTACAAGTAACAGAAAATCCATTCCAAGTGGCTTTAACAAAAGAAAATATCTTTACATATAACTTGATAAGGGGCTCACTATTTGTAGCTGTTCTTCCTGTATTTTTTCACTCAACAAATATTTAATGACAGCTTTTCACTCAGAAATGCTTGAGTTGAAATCTGAAGGATGAATAAGAGTTAACTAAGCAAAGAAAGGAGTGACTAGGAGAGATTCTGGACAGAAGAAACACCCTGTGCCGAGATGCAGTAGCATAAAAAAAGCAAAGCATGGTATATTCAAGGGACTGAAAGAAGACTGACCTGGAAAGCACCGAGAACAAAGGGAAGACTGATTTTTTACAAAAAAGAACTAGATTTGAGATGTAGGCAGAGGTCAGACTCTGCAGGGTGTTGTAGGCCATAGTGAGGGTTTTAGCCTTTAGGCAGTGATAGGAAGCTATTGAAGGTCTTTATGTAGGGGATACTGTGATCAACTTCACATTAAAAATTTTTTGAACTTTTTATTTGAATAATTTATACTAATAAGTTTCAAAAATAGTACAAGGGATTTCAGTATACCCCTTACTCATATTACCCCAGTGATAACATCTGAAATAACCATAGCACAATTATCAAAACCAGGAAACTAACATTGATACGATACTAATAATTAAGTACAGATGTTTGTTGTATTTCACCAGTTAGCGATATGTGTTTAAGAGATCCTTCTCATTGCAATGCAGAGAATGCTTTGAAATAGTGGAATGTAACTATAAGTGTTTAAAAGATCCTTGTGGTTACAATGCAGAGAATGCTTTGAAGGAGTAGAATGTATGTGGGGAGACCAGTGAAGAAGCTGTTCAAATTGATGAAGTGAGGTGATACTGGCTCAGATTAGGGTATTGGCAGTGAAGATGCTGAAAATTAGATTCACTAGATATTTAGGAGGTAACATAAAAAAGACTAGGTGATTCATTTAATGGGATGCTGAGAGGGAAAAAGGTTAAGGATAACTTCTATGTTTTTGGCTTGGAGAACTGGCTAGAAGGTGGTGCAATTCACTGAGATAAGGACTAGATTTGTGGCGGAAGGTTCAAGCTCATCCTTGGATAGACAGAACTGTTGAGTAGGTTGTTGGATATGAAAATCTGAAGCTTGGAAGAGGGGCTATGTAGTATTCTATAGTATAAATGTACCAAAACTTACTTACAAACCCCATCTTATTAGACATCAGACTTGTTTCCAAATTTTTCCTCCTGAGTACAGTAAACATAATTGTAGCTAAATCTTTCTGTACATCCTTAATTATTTCCTTTGGTTAAATTTCCAGAAGTGTAATTTCTGGGCTAAAGAACATGTACATACAATAGTATTTGTAATACTATTCTCTAAATCGTTAAAAACAAACTGATAAATCATTAGCAGTTTTTAAGCTAGAGTACTTCATGTGGGAAAGTATTGGTAACTTGTGGTAGACTATAATGTTGCTTCTAAACGATGAGACATCGAAAAAGTTTGTGGTGCTATATGTGACATCAGTGGGTAGTCTGGCATGGGATGAAATTCAATATTCTAAGAGAGACTAGAGGCTGGTAAGTAATAGAAAGGAACTGAGACTGTGGAAGCTTGGGAAGATGGTGGAAAGGAGGACCCTGAACTCTCCCCATTCCAGGTTTATAAGTATATATCATCCATATCAAAGTAAATAAAACAGAGTGATCCAAAGACTGGCAGAATAAACTCCACAACTAAATGTGGAGAACAGTCTGCATCTGAAAGGTGTGGAAGGTCAGAAATTTGGAAGGAGGCTTCCTGCAGGAAGGAAAGAGCTGCACACTAAGGAGAAGGCAGAGAAATGGGCCTTCCCATCAGGAAGCTCACCTGAGGAAGACTAATCCCCATAATGTTTGCCTTTGAAAAACAGAGGGAGTGAATTCCATGAGTTTGTATAACCTGTTGGACTTGGGCCCTGAAGCTTTAAAAGTCAACTGACTCAGCACTGGGTGAGCCCAGTGGGCTGGTGGTAGATGTGTCCCCACCCTTAAAGAGACAGCAGCCTATGCAGAGAGGCATCATAAAAATGCCAGTTTACACAATATTGGGGACAAATGGGAGACATACCTGTTCATACTGATTTTGGAGTGTATTTGGGGACTTCCCATAAACGAAAGAGTGGGCAGGCACTATTTGCTTCCCCCACTGCCCAGCATAAACACAGAGCCACCTGCAGGATGTGGCATTGCACAAACAATTGCTACTTAACCAACTAGCAGTCCCCCATGCTCAAGAATTCTCCTGAGGACTTGCCCACTCCAAGCCTGCTAGCTTTGGCCTTGGGTTCAGGAAGTTTTTGATAGTGCACACACCCTGTCCAGCCACCACCACATGACACACTCAGCCACCAGATGCACAGCTGCCACCACACACCTTGCTAGGCCACACACCATTACCTGCCATTGCACATTGGGCCCAGCTGCACCCAGCCATCACCATATGCAGTGCCCAACTTTGTACCCTCCAGCTGCCCCGGCATGCATCCCACAGCTGACTCGGTGCTTTGGGAGATCCAGGATAGGACAGCCCAGCACAAATTTTGCTAACACTCCTACCCTGCTCCCAAGTTCCCTGGTGGTCACATACCCTCAGAGCTGGCCTGCTTGAGTCCCACTAAAACCATAGCCCACAATAGGCAGAGAGTCAGTGAAGACACTGAAATGAAAAGTGACTCAGACACAACAGCAGGGCATAAGCAACACACATGGGATACTCCTGAAGTGCCAAGTTCTGGTGAACAAGGGATATTGCTCCGAAGGGTACTCCAAGACCTTTTGTTCATAAAGTCACTACTTTCAAGATCAGGAGACATAGCTGACACTCTTAACACACAAGAATAGAAACAGAGAGGGGCACCTGGGTGGCTCAGTAGGTTAAGCGGCCAACTTTAGCCCATGTCATGATTTCTGTGCTGACAGCTCGGATCCTGGAGCCTGCTTTGGATTCTGTGCCTACCTCTCTCTCTGCCCCTCTGCTGCTTGCACTCTGTCTCTCTGTCTCTTTCTCTCTCAGAAATAAAAATAAACATTAAAAAACATTTTTTTAAATAAAAAAAGAATAGAAACAGAGAGGAAGACAAAATGAGGACACAAGGAAACTTACACAAATAGAAGAACAGGACAAGGCCATAGCCAGAGACCTAAACAAAACAGATATAAGTAATATGCCTCAGAAAATTGAAAGCAATGATTATAAGGATACTCTTTGGACTTGAGAAAAGAGTGGAAGATGTGAGTTAGACCCTTAACACAGAAATAAGGAATAACATAGCAGAGGTAAAGTGCTTAATAAACAAATGGGAAACATATATGATGGAATGATCAGCAGACTGGAAGAAACAGAGAAACAAAATAATGACCTAGAACACAGAGTAATAGAAGGTACTCAAGGTTAACAAAACAGAGAAAAAATTAATTATGCAATATGAGAATAGACTTAGGTAAGTCAGTGACTCCATCAAACATAACATTTGCATCATAGGAGTCCCAGAAGAAGGAGAGAAAGAAAACTTATTTAAAGAAATAATAGCAGAAAACTTCCATAATCTGGGGAAGGAAAGAGAAATACAGATCTAAAATGCATGCAGAACTCCTATGAAAATCGACAAATGCAGGCCTACAAGAAGATATAGTGTAACTAAATTTGCAAAATATAGTGATAAAGAAAAATATCTTAAAAGCAGCAAAAGAAGTCAGTAAGTTACAAGGGACAACCCATCAGCCTGCCAAGAGATTTTTCAACAGAAACTTTGCAAGATAGACACAGTGGCATGATATAGTCAAAGTGTTAAATGGGTAAAATCTGCAGCCAAGAAAATGTTATCCATCAAGGCTATCATTCAGAATAGAATGAGATATATTTTTCCACACAGACAAAAACTATAGTTCATGACCACCAAACCAATGCTGCATGAAGCATTAAAGAAGGTGCTTTCAGTGGAAAGGAAAGACTAAAAGTGAGAGTGTAAAGGTTTGAAACAAAAAATCAGTATAAAGGAATATTTCTAGAAAATAAAATCACTGATGGAACTCACAAAAAAAGTATGTAAAATAATATAAATAAGATACCTAAAACACGAGGATGAGAGGAGAAATTAATGGCTTCAAACATAAATGACTCTCTACTTAATATTGACCACTGTGTGCAGAAGAGGTTATATACAAATGTAATGGTGACTGTATATCAAAAACCACTAATAAATATGCAAAGAATAAAAAGAAAGAAATCCAAATATATCATTAAGAAAATTAGCAAACATGAAAGAGTGAACGATAAGAAAGGGCCAGAGAAAATCTTCAGAAACAACTACAAAAGAAGAAATAAAATGGCAATTAAAACATATCTATCAATGATTACTTTGAGTGAAATGGCCTAAATGCTCCAATCAAAAGACATGGGGTGACAGAATGTATAAAATAACACGAGCCATCTATATGCTGCCTATAAGAAACTCATTTTAGACCTAAAGACACATACAGATTGAAAGTGAGGTGATGGAGAAACACCTATCATGTAAATGGATGTCAAAAGAAAGCCAGAGTAGTAATCCATATATCAGCCAAAGTGAACTTTCAAACAAAGAATATAACAAGAGACAGAGAAAACAGCTATATAATAATAAATCGGACAATCCAATAAGATACATCAATTGTAAATATTTATGCAACCAACATGGAAGCACCTAAACACATAAAAAAGTGAATAACAAACATAAAGGAACTAATCAATAATAATACAATAATTATAGGGCACTTTAATACCCCACTCACATCAATGGAAAAATCATCTAAACAGAAAATAAGCAAGGAAACAATGTCTGTGAATGATACACTGACCAGATGGATTTAGCAGATATAGTCAGAACATTCCATCCTAGAACAGCAGACTACATATTCTTTTCAAATGCACATGGAACATTCTCTGCAGTAGATCACATAGTAGGCCATGAAATAAGCCCTAACAATTTCAAGAAGATCAAAGTGATACCTTGCATCTTTGCTGATCATAAGTCAAATACAAGAAGAAATCTGGAAAGACCAAAAATATAAGGAGGTTACATAACGTGCTACTAAACGAGTGAATCAACCAATAACTAAAAGACATTAAAAAGTACATGGAAACAAATCAAAATGAAAACACAATGGTCCAAAATATTTGGGATGCCACAAAAGTGGTTCTAAGAGAGAAGTTTATAGCCATTCAGGCCTAACTCAAGCAAGAAAAATCTCAAATAAACAGCCTACCCTTGCACCTGAAAGATCTCAAAAAAGAGCAAAAAATCAAATCCTAAGCCAACAGAAGTAAGGAAATGATAAAAAATTAGAGCAGAAATAAAAGATAAAGAAATTTTAAAAACCAGTAAACAGAGAAATGAAATCAGAAGCTCATTCTTAGAAAAGATTAACAGAATTGGTAAAGCTGTATCAACACTTGTCAAAAAAAGAGAAGGTACTCATGAATAAAATCACTAATATGAGAGAAGAAAAACAACCAACACCACAGAAACATAAACAATTGTAAGAGAATATTATGAAAAAACTATATGGCAACAAGCTGGAGAATCTGGAAGAAATGGATAAATTCCTAGAAACAAATAAACTACCAAAACTGAAACAAGAAGAAAAAGAAAACTTGCACAGACTATTAACCAGAAAAAAATTTTAGTTACTAATTAAAAAAAGAAACAACTCCAAACAAACAAGAGTCCAGGACCTGATGGCTTGACATGCGAATTCTGCCAAACATTTAAAGAGTTAATACCTAGTCTTCTCTAACTATTCCAAAAATTAGAAAAGAAGAACTTCCAAATTTATTCTGTGAGACCAGGATTATGCTGATAGCAAAACCAGATAAAGACACCACTAAAAAAGAGAACTACAGGCCAATATCCGTGGTGAACATAGATATAAAAATCCTCAATAAAATATTAGCAAGCCAGTTTCAATAATATGCTTAAAAAGTCATTCACCATGACCAAGTGGGATTAATTCCTTTGTTGCAAGGGTGGTTCAATATTCACAAATCAATCAACATGAGACATCACATCAATAAGAAAAATAAGAAACATATGATCATTTCAATAGATGCAAAGAAAGCATTTGACAAAGTACAACCTCCATTCATGCTAAAAACCCTCCACAAAGTAAATTTAGAGGGAACATACCTCAACATACTAAAGGCCCTATATGAAAAACCTCACAACAAACATCATCCTCAATGGGAGAAAACTAAGATCTATTCCCCTAAGATCCAGAACAAGATAAAGATGTCCACTATCACCACTATTATTCAAAATAGTACTAGAAGTTCTGGCCACAGGAATCAGACAACACAAAGAAATAAAAGGCATTCAAACTGGTAGCGAAGAAGTAAAGCTTTCACTATTTGCAGATGATATCATACTGTATGTAGAAAACCCAAAAGCATCACAAAAAGTCTGCTAGAAATGATAAAATCAGTAATGTGGCAGGAAATAAAATCAATGTACACAAATCTGTTCTTTTCTATACACCAGTAATGTAGTAACAGAACTAAATATTGATAAAACAATCCTATTTACAAATGCACCAAATATAATAAGATACCTATGAATAAAGCTGCCCAAAGAGGTGGAAGACCTGTACTGTGAAAACTATAAAACACTGGTGAAAGTAATTGAAGACCACAGAAATGGAAAGTTATTGCATGCTCAAGGATTGCAAGAACAAATATTGTTACAATGTCTATACTACCCAAAGCAATCTACACATTTAATGCAATCCCCATCAAAATACCAACAGGATTTCTCCCATAACTAGAACAAACAATTCTAAAATTTGTTTGGAAACATCAAAGACCACAAATAGCCAAACCAATCTTGAAAAAAAAGCACAGCTGGAGACATCACAATTCTGGACTTCAAGTGATATTACAAAGCTGTAGAAATTAAATTGGTATGCTACTGGCACAAAAATAGACACATAGATCAGTGGAATAGAATAGAAAACACAGAATAAATCCACAAATATATTGTCATTTAATCTTTGACACAGCAGTAAAGAATATCCAATGGGAAAAAAGACTCTTCAACAAATTGTGTTTGGAAAACTGGACAGCAACATGGAAAAGAAAAAAAACTGGATAACCTTCCTATACCATACAGAAAAATAAATTCAAAATGGATTAAAGACCTAAATGTGAGACTTGAAACGATCAAAACCATAGAAGAGAACCCATGAGGTAACCTTTCTCACATTGGCCAAAGCAACTTTTTTTCTAGATATATCTCCTGAGGCAAGGGAAACAAAAGCAAAAATGAACTAGTGGGACCTCATTGAGATAAAAAGCTTATGCACAACAAAGGAACAATCAACAAAACTAATTGGCATCCCACCGAAATGTAGAAGATATTTGCAAATGACATATCTGATAATGGGTTAGTATCCAAAATATATAAAGACCTTATAATACTCAACACCCAAACAAAAAATAATCAAATTGAAAAATGGGCAGAAGACATGAATATACATTTCTCAAAAGAAGACATCCATCTGGATGGATGTGCCAAAAGACACATGAAAAAATGCTCATCATCACTTACTACCAAGGAAATACAAAAAAACCCTACAATGATCTATCCTCTCACACCTGTCATAATGGCTAAAATGAACAACAAGAAACAATGTTTTATTGAGGATGTGGAGACAAAGGAACACTCATGCAATGTTAGTGGGGGTGCATACTGGAGAAGCCACCCTGGAAAACAGCATGGAGTTTCTCCAAAAAATTAAAAATGGAGGTATCCTATGATTGAGGAATTCCACTGCTGGGTATTTAACCAAAGAGTACAAAAACAGTACACAGAAGGGATATATGCACACCTATGTTTATTGCAGCATTATTTACAATAGCCAAGATATGGAAACATGCTGTGTCCATTGACTAATGAATGGGTACAGAAGTGGTAATATATACATGTATAAATACCACTTTTGTACACACACACACACACACACACACACACACACAATGGAGTATTATTCAGCCATAAAAAGGAGTAAAATCTTGCCATTTGGAACACATGGATGGAGCTAAGGAGTATAATAGTAACAAAATTACAGAAGTCAGACAGACAACCAGGAAATGGGCACTTAATTATAGAGAAGAAACTGATGGTTACAAGAGGGGAGGGTAAAGGGTATTGGGTTAAATGGACAATGGGGATTACAGAATATATTTACGATGAACAGCACGTGATGTGTGGAATTGTGAAATCACTATATTGTAGTCCTGCAACTAATAGAACACTGTATTTTAACTAACTGGAAGCAAAATTAAAGCTTTAAAGAAATAAGTAGACAGACACAGGAAGCAAAGAAACCTAAGTGATCAAAGGTTCACTAATTTTTTTTCTTTGGTATATTAAGATTTTTTGGGTGGTTGAAATAATTATGTAAAGCTGATACAGATACCAAGATTTTGGTTTTTTTTAAAGTTTATTTGAGACAGAGAGACAGAGAGAGCAAGCAGGAGAGGGGCAGAGAGAGAGGGAGAGAGAATCCCAAACAGGATCTACACTGTCAGTGCAGAGCCCGATGCAGGGCTTGATCTCAAGAACCAGGAGATCATGACCTGAGCTAAAATCAGCAGTCAGACGCTTAACCAACTGAGTCACCCAGGCGCCTCCAGGTTCAAAGATTTGAGATGAATTCATACCAACACTGTGAACATTCTCTGAATTAAATGCATTTTGTCTTTTTAGGATTTGAAAAAAGTAATGCAAAGGATGATTTTTTGAAGACTTGTTTTAGAAAAATGGTTCTCATACCATGCTTGATAACTAACATAGGTGAATTCTACTGCTTGTAGTCATCACTCACCTAACTTACATCACTTATCAAGGATTTGCTTTACTAATATTTCTTTTACAGAAAGTAGATAAAATTTTTATTATTTCTTTTGAGATATATAACTCAAAGGATTCATAGAAATCAGTTAGAAACACAATTTACTCTGCTGAGAAGGCTATGGTTGTGATTTAATTTTTGTTTCCACATCTGTGAAGTATTATTACAAATGAATGCCAACCATTATTACAAATGGATGCCACGCCAGTTCTCCTCTCACGTGGACAAAGCTAAAAGAAAAAGTGTTAAAGTATATTGGGAATATTAAAACAGGCTTCAATTTTATTGAAAGTGTTATGTTATACATAAGGAAGAAATGTTCAATAACAAGGTTTATTAAATACTTCATTAACCAAGGGAGAGAGCTGAATCTCACTCCTGAGAACGTTACAAAATAGGCAGTCATCTAACAAGATTTAGTAGTGGGAATGATGTGCATGTAACTAAATGGTCTTTTTTTTTTTTTAAAGGAACTATACGTTTAATTTATGATGGCATAAATCATAAAAATAAAAAAAAATTCCTATAAACTCCATTTCCAATCTTACTACCAGGGTACTTACTTACCTTATTATTAAGATGATTCATTAAAAATCTTTAATTATTATCACAAGTGTTAGTAAGAATATTCATACAGGCACCTGGGTGGCTCAATTTGTTGAGGATCGAACTCTTGATCAGCTCAGGTCATGATCCCAGAGTTGTGGGTTTTAGCCCTGCACTGGGCTCTGTTCAGCATAGAGCCTGATTAAGATTCTCTCTCTCTCCCTTTGCCCCTCTCCCCCCCATGCTCTCTCCCTCTTTAAAATAATTTTTAAAAAGAATATTTATATAACCATCCTCTAAAAAGCAAATATGCACATGCTTTTTTTAATGTGGATATTATTAACAGAAGTTGACTCAATAAAGGTTCTTGGTTTTTTTATATGTAAAACTTCTGACTTCAAAACTTCTTCAGTGCTACATGGTCCCAACAGTTTAAAAAATATGTTAATTATCACTAGGGCAGGAAAGCTAGATGGTCATGAATATTAAAAATTTTACACTAAATATGTTTTTACTTATAAAATACTGATAATAGCTCTTTTAAATGAAATTTATTGGCAAATTGGTTTCCATACAACACCCAGTGCTCATCCCAAAAGGTGCCCTCCTCAATGCCCATCACCCACTTTCCCCTCCCTCCCACCCCCATCAACCCTCAGTTTATTCTCAGTGTTTTAAGAGTCTCTTATGGTTTGGCTCTCTCCCTCTCTAACTTTTTTTTCCTTCCCCTCCCCCATGGTGTTCGGTTAAGTTTCTCAGGATCTACATAAGAGTGAAAATATATGGTATCTGTCTTTCTCTGTATGACATTTCACTTAGCATAATACTCTCCAGTTCCATCGACATTGCTACAAAAGACCATATTTCATTCTTTCTCATTGCCAAGTAGTATTCCATTGTATATATAAAGCACAATTTCTTTATCCATTCATCAGTTGATGGACATTTAGGTTCTTTACATAATTTGGCTATTGTTGAAAGTGCTGCTATAAACATTGGGGTACAAGCGCCCCTATGCATCAGCACTCCTGTATCCCTTGGGTAAATTCCTAGCAGTGCTATTGCTGGGTCATAGGGTAGGTCTATTTTTAATTTTCTGAGGAACCTCCACACTGCTTTCCAGAGTGGCTGCACCAATTTGCATTCCCACCAACAGTGCAAGAGGGTTCCCGTTTTTCCACATCCTTTCCAGCATCTATAGTCTCCTGATTTGTTCATTTGAGGCACTCTGACTGGCGTGAGGTGGTATCTGAGTGTGGTTTTGATTTGTATTTCCCTGATGAGGAGCGACGTTGAGCATCTTTTCATGTGCCTGTTGGCCATCTGGATGTCTTCTTTAGAGAAGTGTCTATTCATGTTTTCTGCCCATTTCTTCACTGCAAATGACATATCAGACAAAGGGCTAGTATCCAAAATCTATAAAGAACTTAACTAAATGGTCTCTTAAGACTGCTTCCAAACTTTGGATTCTGTAAAAATAATTTAATTAAAATCTGTTACCAAAATAAATATGTATTTTTAGTACAGGGTAGATTTGTTTAGTAAGTTTACAGTATTTACCTAATTCTCACAGAAAATCTAGAATACCCTGAAGCCTTATGATAATGTCATCATAGGATCTTTGTTACTGATATTATTATTGTTTAAGTTGGAATGTCATTCTAATAGGTGAGGAAACTAAGGAACTGAGGAACTGAGGTTAAATAACTTGCTTAAGGTCATAAACCGGCACAAAACTAGAATTTACCTCCATTTTTACTCCTAATTCAGAACTTTTTCTGTCTCATCACCCTAGTGACCCTAGGCTTTCTGTGCCACTGCTGGGAGATGAGAATTTCTTTTATCAAGGACTTTCTGAAACATCCTAATTCTTCTGAGACATGTCTTGGACCAACTTACTTACTTAATTAATTAATGCTAAATTCTGATCTGTATCAGAGCTATAAAAAGTGTAGGAATAGCTTCAGCAACCTTGAAATTAGAAAACACACTGGCTTTATCTGCCTCTGGAGGGGTCCGTGTAGTTATGTATATCCTGTCTCCCCGACTACACTCAAAGGAACCATGTCTGCTTTTCCTCCTACTGAATCTACACTCCTTGGCACAGAAAAGGTAGTGAAATATCTGTTGAATGTATATGAATGAAATTAACCTTCTTTATTATTAGTCAGAAATATATTGTTGCACTGGGACACTCACTGTTTTTAAAGTGGATACATTGTCTCTTTTGTCTTACAAAATGCTTTACCAAGACGAATTTTTTTTTTATTTTTTACCTTCTCTGCTTATAAGAGTGAAATAAAGGTAAACTAAACTAAAAAGCTTTTTTACTTTTTCCCAGGTAAGAGCTTTCATGTTGGTTTGCTTTTTTTTTTTTTTTAAATTTTTTTTCAACGTTTTTTTATTTATTTTTGGGACAGAGAGAGACAGAACATGAACGGGGGAGGGGCAGAGAGAGAGGGAGACACAGAATCAGAAACAGGCTCCAGGCTCCGAGCCATCAGCCCAGAGCCTGACGCGGGGCTCGAACTCACGGACCGCGAGATCGTGACCTGGCTGAAGTCGGACGCTTAACCGACTGCGCCACCCAGGCGCCCCGTTGGTTTGCTTTTAATGAAAAGCCAAACGCACCGTAACACTTAACAACACAGTGTGTTTGGGCGCCTGGTGGTTCAGTTGGTTAAGTAACTTTGGCTCAGGTCATGATCTCATGGATTCATTAGCGTCGCCTCAGGTTCTGTGTCTCGTGCTCTCTCTCTGCCCTTCCCTGGCTTGCACACTTTTAATAAATAAAACATTAAAAAAACACATTGTGCTATTAAACTCAACACCAATACGGGGCGCCTGGGTGGCGCAGTCGGTTAAGCGTCCGACTTCAGCCAGGTCACGATCTCGCGGTCCGTGAGTTCGAGCCCCGCGTCGGGCTCTGGGCTGATGGCTTGGAGCCTGGAGCCTGTTTCTGATTCTGTGTCTCCCTCTCTCTCTGCCCTCCCCCGTTCATGCTCTGTCTCTCTCTGTCCCAAAAATAAATAAAAAACGTTGAAAAAAAAATTAAAAAAAAAAAAAACTCAACACCAATACAAAATGCTTTAATTAAGTAAGCAAGTGCCTGGGATGTTCGTTGAAATTAAGGAGCTGTGGTCCCTGCTTAAAATCTAACTCAAACAATACCTATCCAGACATGCTATATTTGTAGAAGTACTCAAACCTTTACAAATGACAAGTATCCTAAATTACTTACATGCATGTGTTTCACTTGGTATATAGTATCCTCTAATATAGGAAAGTCCAATTCACAAAAATTTGAATACTAAGATGAACAAACCAAGTTTTACGTTACAGCATATCATTTATTGCCTTCCTACTATGTGCTAGGTGTAATGGTAGGGAATCTGTATGTTTTTTCTAACTCTCACATAAACAATGTATGATAGAAATTCTCTTCAATATATACACAGAGAAATCATTTGGAAGGAGGTATTTTACCCATTGTCACATTGGTACATAAAATAGAATTTTAGGCCTGGTTATCTAATTTGATAATCTGTGATTTTTCTTTTGTAACATCTATCTTGGTTTTTTTTAATGTTTATTATTTATTTTTGAGAGAGAGAGCATGCACACAAATGGGGGAGCATCAGAGAGAGAGAGGAAGATACAGAATCCAAATCAGGCTTCTGGCTCTGAGCTGTCAGCACAGAGCCCCACCTGGGGCTCAAACCCATGAACCATGAGATAATGACCTGAGCCAAAGTTTGATGCTTATCTGAGCCATCCAGGCGCCCCTGTACCATCTACCTTGTGTGATGTAATAGAAGGAACACTGGAAATGTAATCAAAATATCTGGATTTTAGACCATATTCTGCTTTGAAGAAGTTACCTAACACTCCAGATTTCAGTTTTTCCATTTCTATAATGCAAAAGGATCAATTATTTTGAATGTTAAGGCATGTTTTTGATGGTAATATTTCCTATGTGAATAGTATTAACTTGTTTTATGAATAGGGGAGAGTATGTAATATTGGTAAGGTCCTTTTGTGTTTTGTTGGAAGTGTCTGTTTATTCATCCAGCAAATATTGGGTGAGTACTTAGAATTTGCAAGACAGGTTTTAAGTGTGCTAAGTGCTGGAATGGTGTGGGACAAAAAAAAAAAGATTATGAATCCCACCTTCATTGAGTTTACAGTAATTTAGTGGGAGAAATAAACATCAGAAATCAGCAGTAAATGTAAAATTTACAACTCTGTTACATGCTTCAAAAGAAAGAAATATGATGCCATGAAACCATATGATAGCTGCCTTGACTCAGTCATGACAGTGATCAAGGCTTTCCTGAGGAAGTATTGATAAGACCAACATCTGAAGGAAGAGTAGTTATTAACCAGAGATTAAGGGATTAGGTAAAAGAGTTCCAAGCACAGGGAATGACACGTGTAAGTTCCTGTAGTAGAAGGGGGGCATGGTAAATTTGGATAAATGAAAGGATTTAAGTGTAAGTGGAATAGAGAGAAGTGACAGTGAAGCTAGAGGAGGCTTTAAGGATAGGTAGAGACTAAACTAAATCATGACTGGACTCAAAGGCAATGTTAAGAATGTGGTTAAGTTCTGTTTAAATCCAACTTGCTTTGTATACTTATGTTTTCCCAGTGGTTTTACAGAGAAATTATGTGGTTATATGCCATCCACACTTGAGTCAACTAAGTGTAAACAATATCTGGAAATGTGACTGAGTAATTAATGAATGATACACAGTTATAAATGGGAACTAGTAAGAAAATTCTTTTTAGATAAGGGTAATTAAAATCCCTGACATATAGTACCTTAAGAGGATCCAGTCCATTAAAGAGGCAAAATTTAAAATATAACATGTTTCTTGTGAACAATTATTGTACAAGATACTGTTAAATCAGAAAAATGATGCTGTAAATGAGTAAGAGATAAAGTGAATGGGACAGATAAGTGCTGATAGAAGCAAAAGAAAGAAGAAATGGCTTGGACTAGCATAGTCTGGAAAAACATTATCAAGTTGATTAGACTTGAACTCATCCCTAAATACTAGCTATGATATGGATTGCAGGAGATGGGCACACTAGATACCTCTACCATGTCTCAAAATCATTACTAATAAATTCAGATTTTGGAGCATGGGAGGAAAACAATTGATTTCTTAGCCTTTACCTCTGGTATCACAATTCTCCCATCCAGAGTAGGTAATCTAAAGACAGTTGGGGGGTATGCCTTGGAGGCTCAGTCAGTTAAGCATCTGCCTCTTAATTTCTGCTCAGGTTATGATACCACGGTTCATGAGTTTGAGCTCCACGTTGTGCTCTGTACTGACAGGATGGAACCTGCTTGGAGTTCTTTCTCTCCTCCTCTCTCTCCGCCCTTCCACCATGCATCCTCTCTCTCTGAAAATAAGTAAGAAACATTTTTTTTTAATTTTTTTTCAACGTTTTTTATTTATTTTTGGGACAGAGAGAGACAGAGCATGAATGGGGGAGGGGCAGAGAGAGAGGGAGACACAGAATCGGAAACAGGCTCCAGGCTCCGAGCCATCAGCCCAGAGCCTGACGCGGGGCTCAAACTCACGGACCGCGAGATCGTGACCTGGCTGAAGTCGGACGCTTAACCGACTGCGCCACCCAGGCGCCCCTAAGAAACATTTTTTAAAGACAGTTGGAGAGTTATTTCCTAGGCTTGAACTTGTGTATGTCTGCCTATCAACCACATCTCATGCCAGACAACATTCAAAGTATAAAAGAACATCCCAGACCATATGATTGGGAAACAGTCTCCTGACATGAATTGGATCAGAGCCACCAGTGTCCACCATATGATCACTAACAGAGAATACTCAGAAAGACATCATTTAAGGAGAGAATAGGTAGCATAAGAACACCTGAGTGTGTCAGTATAAAGAAAGTGAACTTCGAAATCAGAAGACCTGGCTTCCCAGCCCTGCTACTGCCAAAGACCTTGAAAAAGTTACTCAATATCTCTGAACTTATATTACTTCAAGTATTTGTTTATTGGTGAAAAACTCAAACATACACCTACAGCTGCTATAAAAAGAACAATCAAAACTGAAACCCAGAAGAAGGAAAGAAGTAATACAGATTAGAGAAGTAAATGATATAGCAAATAAGAACAAAAAATTTGGACAGATAAATAAAACCTGGCACAGGTTTTCTAAAAGATCAGCAAAATTGATATACCTCTAGCCAGATTCACATCAAGAAATTTAAATAAAGAGAGCATGTGAGAGATCTTAAATAAAGAAAATCACCAATAAAAGAGGAGAAATAACAAGTAACACCACTGAAATAAAAACAATCGCTAGAGAGTATTATGAAGAATTATTTGCCAACAAATTGGACAACCTGGAAGAAATATATAAATTCCTGTATACATATAACCTACCAAAAGTAAAGCTGGAAGAAAGTGAAAATTTGTACAGACTCAATACCAGCAAGCAAACTGAATGAGTCATCAAAAACCTCCAAAAAACAAAAGACCAGAAGGCACAGATTTACAGTTGGATTCTACCAAGCTGTATTTTTTCAGAGAGAGAGAGAGATCATGGAGGATGGGCAGAGACAAAGGAAGAGAGAATTCCAAGCATGCTTCACATTGTAAGTGTGGACCTGATGTAGGGCTTGAACTCTCAAACTGTGAGACCATGATATGAGCCAAAATCAAGAGTCAGACACTTAACTGGCTGAGGCCACCCAGGTGCCCCTCTACCAAACATTTAAAGAAGAGTTAATACCTATTCTTCTCAACGTATTAGAAAAAGGGAAAAGGGAAGGAAAACTACAAATTCATTCTATGAGGCCAGCATTACCCTGATACCAAAACCAGATAAACACACCACAAAAAAACAGAACTACAGGCCAATATCTCTGTTAAGCATAGAAGCGAAAATCCTCAACAAAATATTAGCATACTGAATCCAATAATACATTTTAAAAAAATCATTCACTGTGATCAAGTTGGATTTATTCCCAGGATGCAAGTACTGTTCAGTATTTGCAAATCATTCAGTGTGATACATCGATATGAGAAAGGATTAAAACCATATGATCATTTCAATACATGCACAAAAAGTATTTGGCAAAATACATCATCCATCCATGATAAAAACCCTCCAAAGTAGGTTTAGAGGGAGCATACCTCAACATAATAAAGTCCTTATATGAAAAACCCACAGCTAACATTATACTCAATGGGGAAAAACTGAGAGCTTTTTCCATAACGTCAGTAACAAGACCAAAATGTCCATTTTGCCACTGTTCTTCACCACAGTCCTAGAATCCCTAGCTTCAGCAATCAAAGAACAAAAAGAAACAGGAGGCATCTAAATTGATAACTAATGAGTAAAATTTTTACTGTTTGCAGACCATATGATATTATATATACAAAACCTAGAGTTTTCAGCATTCAAGCTATGTTTGAAAGCTGTATTCAGCAAGACAGTATGGTACTGGCACAAAAACAGACACATAGATTAATGCAACACAATAGAAGATCCAGAAATGGACCCACAGCTATATGGTCAGCTAACCTTGACAAAGCAGTAAAGAATATCTAATGAGAAAAATACAGTCTCCAACAAATGGTGTTGGGAAAACTGGACCACTTTCTTACACCATACACAAAAATAAACTCAAAATGGATGAAAGACTTAAATGTGAGACAGGAAACCATCAAAATCCTAGAGTAGAACACAGATAGGAATCTCTTTGACCATGGCTGCAGCAACTTTCTACTTGAACCATTGCTAAAGGCAAGGGAAATAAAAGTAAACATGAACTATTGGGACTTCATCAAGACAAAAAGCTTCTGCACAGTGAAATAAACAATAAACAAAACTAAAAGGCAGCCTACACAATGGTAGAAGGTATTTGCAGATAGTTTATCTGATGAAGGGTTAGTATCCGAAATCTATAAAAAACTCATCAAACTCAACACCAAAAAAACAAACTAGTTAAGAAATGGGCAGAAGACATGAATAGACAGCTTTCTAAATATATCCAGATGGCTAACAGGCACATGTAAAGATCCTCAACATCACTCAGTATCAGGGAAATGCAAACCAAAACCATGATGAGACGTCACTTCACACCTGTCAGAATGGCTAAAATTAACAACAGACAAATGCTGGCAAGGATGAGGAGAAAGTGGAACCCTTTTGCACTGTTGGTTGGAATGTGAATTCATTCAACCATTGTCAAGAACAGTATGGAGGTCCACATGAAAGTAGAAATAGTACTACCCCTAAAATCTAGCAATTGCACTATTAGGTATTTACCCAACAAATACAAAAATATAGATTCTAAGGGGCATATGCACCCCAGCATTTATAGCAGCATTATCAACAGTATCCCAAATGTCCATCTACTGATGAGTGGATAAAGAGTGGATACACACACACACACACACACACACACACATAATGAAATATCAAAAACTTAAAAATAGAACTACCCTACGACCCAGCAATTGCAATATTAGGTATTTATATAAAGGTTACTGGATTGCTGTTTTGAAGGGCACATACACTGCAATGTTTATAGCAGCACTATCAACAATAGCCAAACTATGCAAAGAGCCCATCAAGTGATGGATGGATAAAGAAGATGTGCTATCTATAGTGTGTGTGTGTGTATACATATACATATATATACATATATACATATATACATATATACATATACATATATATACATATATACATATACATATATATATAGTGGAACATTACTCAGCCATCCAAAAGAATGAATTTTTGGTTTTTGGAATGCCATGGATGGAGGTAGGATGTATTCTGCTAAGTGAAATCGGTCAACCAGAGAAAGACAAAAACCATTTTATTTCAGTCATGTGGAATTTAAGAAACAAAATAGATGAACATATAGGAAGGTAAGTGGAAATACAAGAGGGAAACAAACTAAAAGACTCTTTGTGATAGAGAACAAACTATGGGTTGATAGATGGAGATGGGTGGTAGATGAGCTAGATGGGTGATGGGTTCTAAGTAGGGCCCTAGTTGTGATGAACAAAAGTAAAGAGCACCAAAAAATTACTACAACTGATAAATCAGTGCAGGATACAAAATCAGTGTACAGAAATCCGTTCCATTTCTATATACCAATAATGAAGCAGTAGAAAGAGCAATTAAGAAAATGATCCCATTTACAACTGTACCAAACATAGTGAGATACCTACAAATAACCCTGATGAAAGAGGTGAAAGTCCTGTACTCTGAAAACTACAAAACAGTAATGAAAGAAATTGAAGATCAGAAAAACAAATGGTAAGACATTCCATGCTCATGGATTGATAGAACAAATATTGTTACAATGTTTATACTACCCAAAGCAATCTATATATTTAATGAAATCTGTATAAAAATATCAACAGCATTTTTCACAGGGCTATAACAAACTATCCTAAAATTTGTATGGAATGATAAACATGCCAAATTGTCAAGGCAGTCTTGAAAAACAAAACTGGAAGTATCACAATTCCAGTCTTCGTTATATTACAAAGTTGTCCTCACAACCATATGGTACTGACACAAAAACAGACACATAAATCAACAGAACAGAATAAAAAGCCCAGAAATAACCCCACAATTATATGGTCAATTAATCTTCAACAAAGGAGGCAATAATATTCCATGGGAAAAAGTTTCTTCAAAAATAGTGTATGGAAAACTGTACAGCTATATGGAATAGAATGAAACTGTACCACTTTCTTACACCATCCAAAAAAAATCCATAATGGATTAAGGACCTAAATGTGAGATCTTAAACTATAAAAATCCTAAAAGAGAGAACAGGCAGTAATTTTTCGGATATCGATCATCTCAGCATCTTTCTTGACATGTCTTTTGAGGTAAGGGAAACAAAAGCAACATTGGAATTACATCAGAATAAAAACCTGCACGGGAAAGGAAACAACAAACAACACTAATAGACAACCTACTGCATGAGAGAAGTTTGTTAAGTGACATATCTGATAAAGCATTTTTATCCAAAATAAACGAAGAACTTCACACTAAAAAAGAAGCTCAATTAAAACTCACAGAAGACATGAGTAGAAATTTCCCAAGACATACAGATAACCAACAGACACATGAAAAGATGCTCAACATCATTCATTATAAGGAAAGTGCAAATCCATACTACAATTAGATATCACCTCACACCTGTCAGAATTGCTAAAATCAAAAATTCAAGAAACAAAAGTGTTAGCAATGATGTGGGTAAAAGGGAACCCTTTTGCATTGTTTGTGGGAACACATACTGGTACAGCCACTCTGGAAAACAGTATGGAAGTCCATCAAAAAGTTAAAAATGGAGGGGAGCCTGGGTGGCTTGGTCGGTTAAGCGTCCGACTTCAGCTCAGTTCATGATCTCACGGGCCCGTGAGTTCGAGCCCCGCGTCGGGCTCTGTGCTGACCGCTCAGAGCCTGCAGCCTATTTCAGATTCTGTGTCTCCCTCTGTCTCTGCCCCTCCCCTGTTCATGCTCTGTCTTCCTCTGTCTCAAAAATAAATAAACGTTGAAAAAAATTTTTTTTTAAGTTAAAAATGGAAGTATCCTATGGTCCAGAAATTACAACACTGGGTATTTACCAAAGAATTTGAAAACTCTAATCCGAAGAGATATATGCACCTCTATGTTTATAGAAACATTATTTACAATAGCCAAACTATTGAATCAGCCTATCAGTAGATGAATGGGTAAGGAAGATATGTGTGTGTGTGTATGTGTGTGTGTGTGTGTGTGTGAGAGAGAGAGAGAGAGAGATACAGTATTACTCATGCACAAAAATGAAGTTTTGGCATTTGCAACATGTGTCATTTTAGAGAGTATAATCCTAAATGTAATAAGCCAGTCAGAGAACAACAACTGCCATATGATTTCACTCATATTTGGAATATAAGAAAGAAAATAAAGGGCAAAAAAGATATAAACCAAAAACAAACTCTTATCTATAGACAACAAATAGATGGTTATCAGAGGAGAGGTGTCTGTAGGTATGGGTGAAATAGGTGATGGGTGGTACTGAGTAATATATGGAATGGTTGTATCACTGTATTGTACACCTATAACTAGGATAACATTGTTAATTACACCAAAATTAAAATTTAAAAAATAATAAAGTAAATATTTTTAAAATTCCCTCCCGTATAAAAATGGAAATAAGAAAAATACTTCATCACAGCACCTGGATGGCTCAGTCATCTCATTGTCTGACTCTTGATGTCAGCTCAGGTCATATTCATGAGATTGAGCCTCACATCAGTCTCTGTGCTGAGTCCTTACAGCCTACTTGGGATTTTCTCTTTCAGTCTCTCTCTTCCCCTCACCTGCTTGTGTGTACTCTCTCTTTCAAAATGAATAAAGAAACTTAAAAAAAGAATAATATTTCCTCTACAAATTGGTGTAAGGGGTAAGTAAAATTGTGACTAAAAATTTTTATAGTAAAAGAAATATTTTGTAAATTATGAAACCTTGGGCAAATATATATTGCTGTACAGACAGGATACACCAATCCAAATTGTACAACAAAACAATTGTACATATGACAGCAACTGTACTGACCTTATAGTTGCATTTTGACTTCTCTTTTCCCATTTTAATTTTATTATTTATATACTTTTAATTTTTTTTCTATATCATTTATTATAGGGATTGTATACAAATTACACCCCAAAGAAAAGACCCATACAGGAGAGTTGGGGAGGGATATAAACATAAAGCTTATATAAAGTCCTTAGGATGCATTATCTTCCTCGCATCAGTACATATCAACACCAGGTATTACCAGCTTAGGAAGCTCACCTAAGCTTCTGTGACTAGACTTTTTATTGGAGCTTCATTACATAGACTTGATTCATTGATTGCTCATGTGACTGAAATCATTAGGTCATATTACACTTCATGAACCAAGCCTCCATCCTAAGTGATATGGTTGGTCTTTCTAGCATGGCCAGCCCACATTCTAACATTCTCACATTCTCAGGTGTGTAATATACCTACACTTGTTGAAAAAGTTGCATGCAGTTAAGACCTTGCAACAAAGATCTTACAACAGAGCTATTGAAGTACCTACCCTATGAGTAGGCAGGTCAATGTGCATTGTATCCCTTTGAAGGGGAAGGCAAACTGCAGCTGAGAGGATACTCTAATAGTCAATGAATATTAGCCAAATCTATGAAAGCAAATTATTTTCCAGTTCTTGGAGTCATTAATTTTAATATTGCGTATGGGGGCCTTAATTAGGATTACTGTGTAATTAAGTTGGTGGGATCCCACTATTAATTGTTATTCATTTTTATCAGGTGTAGGCACTGGCTACATTGGGGTCTTCAAGGGGAAGATGGTGTGATTAATGGCCTCTTTATGCAGTAGGCCTTATATAATGGTTCTTAATTCCTGTAGGCCTTGCTTTAATCATATTGGGTCACATTAACTATTTTAACTACAGAGAGAGTGGTTCACGGGGTATGATTTGGCAAGCTTATTTCAATCTGTTACTCTTTTTTTTTTTTTTTAATTTTTTTTTTCAACGTTTTTTGTTTTTTTTTTTTTATTTATTTTTGGGGCAGAGAGAAACAGAGCATGAACGGGGGAGGGGCAGAGAGAGAGAGAGGGAGACACAGAATCGGAAACAGGCTCCAGGCTCCAAGCCATCAGCCCAGAGCCCGACGCGGGGCTCGAACTCACGGACCGCGAGATCGTGACCTGGCTGAAGTCGGACGCTTAACCGACTGCGCCACCCAGGCGCCCCTCAATCTGTTACTCTTTAAGTCAGAGCATCCGTGTCCGTGATGGCATATTTTAGGCCAGTGAGCATTATCACCATGAAGAATTTAGGTAAGGTAAGAGTGCCAATAGTCACTGTGAGGCATACCTTTTTGTCCTCTATTTTATGTTTGATTATTCCCCTAAAAGTATAGAGGGCACTTTGGTTCAATATAGTGGGATCTTCAGGTATAATTATATATGGAGACCCAGTATTGGTTAAGGATATGAAGATTTGCCAAGTGGTACATTTTGATAGATGTTAAAATTAATTTAGAACCTACGTTGTAAAGCAAAAGCTAGCTGACATCCTTGCACCTTTCTATTGCATAGATTTTTAAGTAAATTTTAGATAGGTAATTGTAAAATCATAGACATGTTTTAGTTTTTGTTTCTGCCCCCTTTATCAAGTTTTTTGTTTCTTTGTTTTTTGTCATTATTGGACATACTTTGAGGGGGAGGAGGTTCTCTCTGCCCTGTTTTTATTTGTAATTTTCTTCCTCCAGAGTCTGAATTCAGTACCACCAGGTTAATCTCCCATGGTGATTACTGATTTACTGGATTTAAAACCCTGGGGTTAAGTCAAATTTTAATTAACCTCTTGGCATTTGACAAGCCATGGGACTCATGTGAACCAGAGTCTTTCTTGGTCCCTTTTATTGTTGCCCAACAGGGTGATGATGTTCTCTGGACCTTTTAAAAAGGTAGTAGTAAAACACCCAAGAATGATTTTCATAACAGCCCATGCCATTGGGTGCTGTGGTGTTCCTCTATAACCCTGAGGATCAAGATCTTTTTTGGTGACACAAGCAGCAGCAACAGCAGAAGCAGTAGCAAAGGCATTTCATAGGGTGCTAGTGATCCATCTGATTTTCAGATTGTGTACTTCAGCATGCCACTTGGTCACTGCTTTTCTTCACATTACCAACCACCCAATGGGCCCACATAATGTATAGGAACTAGTCTTTTCCCCTAAACACTCTATATAGAGGGCCAATTCTCATTAACTCATACAACCTATGGTCATAGGGTAAAAGTCATTTCCCTGAGCCTAGCATCAGCCATGCATTATGCTACAATCAAAACACATGGTTTAATATTAAACACACAGATAGGGGCGCCTGGGTGACTCAGTCGGTTAAGTGTTCAACTTCGGCTCAGGTCATGATCTCACAGTTCATGGGGTCAGGCTCTGTGCTAACAGCTCAGAGCCTGGAGCTTGCTTTGATTCTGTGTCTCCCTCTCTCTCTTGACCTCCCCTGCTCACACTCTGTCTCTCTCAAAAATAAATAAACAGAAAAAGAATTTAAACATACAGATAGACCGTGGCTGATATACACAAGCCAGAGCTACTTTAAGGAGAGCCCCAAATGCATCCACCTATCCTTAAATGTCACTGACCCTTCTGCATTAGATTGGTTAGATCCATAACAGAGGCTCAGTAAGACTTGGCAAATATACTGTATAGCACAGAACCACACTTAACACAAATTGGACAACAGGTAGTAGCAATGCTCAAAATGTACTCCGGCTAGCAGACAGCACACCTAAAGTAACAGAAGAAAGACCCCCAGGTGCTAATGGCTATTGCCTCAACATCCTACTCACGGTGTCAGTTGTCCTCTTTCCCTGCAAGGGATGAAATCGATCCACCTATCCAAATGTGGTTCACAAGTCAATGATTCCACATACACACTAGAGGCTATGAAAGTTTTATTCCTGACAATAAGAGGTTTTCTTTGGAGAGCAAGGCTGGCTCCCAAACCAGTCCAATAGTTTGAGTAAAGGGAGAGGCAAGTGGCTTTGGTTTTTATGGTGGTTCGGGGTTGGGTTGTCATGGGGTTTACTGTGCTGAATGTTACTTGCATGGTTTGAAATTCCCGGTCAGCACCATGAGAAGGAATAATCAGGCCTTTCTTATTTGTTTGTCCTGACATGCGGCAGAAAAGGAAAAGAAAGAGGGATGGGACTCAAAAACTATCATTGGTTGTACATCAAAAATGAACTCAGACTCTATTATAATTTCCATGTCTAAAAATAAATTCAAGTTGTACTAGTAGAAGGCAGAGTTGAAGCTTGCAAGGTAAACAAAAAGGCTAGAAAGAAAAGGAAAGCCTGCACAGAAGCTGTTTTTTATTTTGATGTCCCAATAGTTTATTTTGGCTTTTTTTTTATCCTTTTCTAAGGAGACATATCTAGAAAGAAGTTTCTATGGCTAATATTAAAAAATGACTGCCTGTGTTATCTTCTAGGATTTCTATGGTTTCAGGTCTCAAAATTAGGTCTTTATTCCATTTTGAATTTTTTGTGTGTATGGTGGAAATAAATGGTTCACTTTTTTTTCTTTTGTATGTTGCTGTCCAGTTTCCCAATACTATTTGTTGAAGAGACCATCTTTTTCCAATTGGATATTGTTTCCTGCTTTGTCAAAAATTAGTTGACCATATATTTCTGGGTTTGTTTCTGGGTTTTCTATTCTATTCTATTGATCTCATGTGTCTATTTTTGTGCCAGTACCATACTGTTTTGATTACTACAGCTTTGTAATATAACTTGAAGATCAGAATCGTGATGCCTTCAGTTTTTCTTTTCTTTTTTAAGGTTTTAAGGCTGTTCAGAGTCTTTTGTAGTTCCATACAAATTTAAGGATTGTTTCTTCTAGTTCTGTGATAAATGCTGTTGGTATTTTGATAGGGATTGCATTAAATGTATAGATTGCATTGAGGAGTAGAGATATTTTCACAATATTTGTTCTTCCAATCCATGAGAATAGAATGTCTTTCCATTTCTTTGTGTTATTTTCAGTTTCTTTTATCAGTGTTTTATAGTTTCCTGAATACCTGAATACCTTCCTCTCACCTCTTTGTTAGATTTATTCCTAGGTATCTATACCACAAAGGAAACAATCAACAAAACCAAGAAGCAACTTACATAATGGGAGAATATATTTGCAAATGATGTATCTGATAAAGGGTTATTATTCAAAGTATATAACGAATATATAAAACTAAACCCTCAAAAAGTGAATCATCCAATGAAAAATGGGCAAAAGTCTTAGACATTTTTCTTTTTTTTTTTTTAATTTTTTTTTTCAACGTTTTTTATTTTATTTTTGGGACAGAGAGAGACAGAGCATGAACGGGGGAGGGGCAGAGAGAGAGGGAGACACAGAATCGGAAACAGGCTCCAGGCTCCGAGCCATCAGCCCAGAGCCTGACGCGGGGCTCGAACTCACGGACCGCGAGATCGTGACCTGGCTGAAGTCGGACGCTTAACCGACTGCGCCACCCAGGCGCCCCAGATACATCTTAAAATACTAAAATTTCAGAAACATTATTTGCATAGATGCCATGTAGAATTGGCTTTGAAAATCAAAAGCAGCACATGGCTGGGCTGTCTCAGGATGGAAGAACATGCTACTCTTGATCTCGATGTGGTGGGTTCGAGCCCCACATTGGGTGTAGAGATTAGTATAAAAAAAGAAATGAAGTACTTATCTATGCTACAACGTGGATAAACCTGGAAAATTAAAAAAAAAGTATAAAAGGAAGGAATTCAAGGAAAAATAATACTTGTATAACATCTTAAGTGACTTTTAATCACTCAAAAAAATAAAAAATATGATAACTGCTGGTGTATCTTTTGTGTATCCCATGGAAATTTTGCTTGTAGTAATGAGTAGGACATTGTTTGATAGGAAATTAGCTTGCAGAAATCAAGTAGCTAACTAAATATTTGGTGAAATACAATGTTTCCCAAATGGCAGCCTCTGGTGGAATATTCTGAAGTCTTGAATGTGATGTTTATAGAGCAGATTTTCTCAAACTTGGTTCTTAATAACCCTAGTGTAGTGTAAGATCTGAATAATTTGGCTTGAGAGAAATAGAGGATTTTATAGCCAAAGAAGTTTGGGGAACACTACTTAACTATATTTTCCCCCTTGGATCCTTATAATACACATTAACATATTAAAATCACTAAAATATACCCGTTATTTGCTTGTATTTTCTCTATTGATTCCAAACCTACTTGAAGAGAAATCCTTTTATTAGTCAACTATTAAATTATGGGATGCTAATTTTCCTCAGAATACAGTTTGGAAAAATCTGTTTTAGAATACCCTCCAAAATCTACTTGCTGGATTACCATTCTCTTAATGCTCTAATTTGATACTTGCCATATCTTTTCTTTAGGATGTTTGATAATGTGTCTGAAGTACCTAATTAGCAAACTGGAAGAATAAAGTCTAGATAACTGTCTAAAGAGGAGTATACAGTTGAATCAAGGAATATAATCAGAGTTATGGCCTGGTCCAGTTCTCTGTACCTTATTTCTACAGTCTATGGTGTTGCCACACAATCCTCTGCCACTGTCAAACAACCTATCTTCTGTCTTTTATTTTGGATTCTTTTGTTTTAATTGTTCCATGAAATTTTCATTGTATTAAAAACAAATTGAATCACCTGACACTGCTTAAGAGACTCATAAACCAGAGTTATCTGAGAGTGCATAGAAACAATATAAAAAATTGACTTGTAATCATCTTTCTGTACAGTTGACCCTTGTAAAACATGAATTTGAACTGCACAGGTCCACTTTTATATGGTTTTTTTCAAGTACTGTAAATGTGTTTTCCTATATTTTCTTTTCTCTAGCTTACATTATTATAAGAATGTAGTGTATAATACACATATACAATATGTATTAATCAACTGTTTTTGTTATCAGCAAGTCTTCCAGTAATATTAGCTGATTAGTAGTTAAGTGTTTGGAGAGTCAAAAGTTATATGCAGATTTTCTACTGTAGGGGAGCCGGTGGTTGTCTCCTAACCCCTGCAGTGTTTAAGAGTCAACCATAATTGTGACACAGCTTTTTCTAAAGACCATGTTTCTCTTTCTATTCTTCAAAGCACATATGAATAAATCCTGTTTCTATTCACTCTATACCATTGTACAGATAGTTGTCTATGTAAAGTAGATCAATTGAAAATCAATGCCTACAATTTAAAGTACCTGCCACTATGATTTATGAATAATTATAGAAATACCCACTCACCAGGAAATGCATATGTTTGGAAGTTAATGGGTCATCTAAGGGAATTGGTGGTGTCTATGAAAATGATTGTCCCCTTTAGTATACCCTGTTAAAATCTCCTATGGTAGAAACTAGTGCTGAATTCCATGTGTTGTTACTCAAATTAAGCTTTTATTTTTTTTATTTTTTTTTTAAACGTTTATTTATTTTTGAGACGGAGAGAGACACAGCATGAATGGGGGAGGGGCAGAGAGAGAGGAAGACACAGAATCCGAAACAGGCTCCAGGCTCTGAGCTGTCAGCAGAGAGCCCGACGCGGGGCTTGAACTCACGGACCGCGAGATCGTGACCCGAGCCGAAGTCGGACGCTCAACCGACTGAGCCACCCAGGCGCCCCTCAAATTAAGCTTTTAGAGGACTTGGGAACTCAGGAACTGATCCCAATATCATCTTACCTTTGCATCTTTAAGTCTGGCCTTTCCATTTCAGAGCAATACAATGGTGATTCATTTCATACATTGTACAGATGTTAAATTTCTTTTGGGTTTTTCTTTAAAATTACTGTTTGTTTTCTCATAGTTTTTCAGGAATGTAAGAGGGATCTCTCACTTTTGATAGCCACATTATGTCATGTTGAACTTCAATCTACTTTATGGTAAAGAATAGGCTGTCCCTTTCAGTAAGCATATAGCCTGTTAGTGGAACTATGTTTTATCAACTCTGGTAGAGGGTGCTGCCTTGGTCTGGGTGATCAAACATTCCTTATCTTAAGTGGCAGTTGCCCTTGGAGGAGCATACTGTACTATCTTTTTAATCAACTAGCAAATGATCTTCACATCATATGTCTCATTTGCCCTCAAAACTGCCTATCTCTTATGTTTGGCCCTTTGTTTGTAATGTTTACTTATTTTTGATAGAGACAGAGAGAAAGAGAGAGAGAGAGTAAGCAGGGGAGGAGTAGAGAGAGAGAGGGAGACACAGAATCTGAAGCAGGATCCAGGCTGGGAGCAGAGTCCAACATGGGGCTCAAACCCATGAAACATGAGATCATGACCTGAGCCAAAGTAAAACGTTTAACTGACTGAGCCAACCAGGCACCCCTGTGATGTTTGGCTCTTCAGTGATTATTAGTTTCAGGCTTATTATCAGATTCTCAAAATTCACATTTGCTTTTAGTTTTTGCCAATATATATATTTGTCCATTTTCAAAATGACATCTTCTAAGTCCAAGTTCTTAATCAAAGTCACAATGACAAAATTAAATCCAGTATTGTAAATATTTACAAACTTCCTCCTAGACATATTTATGTTAGAGAAACAGTAAATTTGTAAATCAAATTAATCAACATTTTATTTTTTATTATGAAATTTATTGTCAAATTGGTTTCCATACAATACCCAGTGCTCATCCCAACAGGTGCCCTCCTCAATGCCCATCACCCACTTTACCCTCCCTCCCACCCCCATCAACCCTCAGTTTATTCTCAGTTTTTTAAGAGTCTCTTATGGTTTGGCTCCTTCCCTCTCTAAGATTTTTTTCCCTTCCCCTCCCCCATGGTCTTCTGTTAAGTTTCTCAGGATCCACATAAGAGTGAAAACATATGGTACCTGTCTTTCTCCATATGATTTATTTCACTTAGCATAACACTCTCCAGTTTCATCCACGTTGCTACAAAAGACCATATTTCATTCTTTCTCATTGCCAAGTAGTATTCCATTGTATATATAAACCACAATTTCATTATCCATTCATCAGTTGATGGACATTTAGGCTCTTTCCATAATTAGGCTATTGTTGAAAGTGCTGCTATAAACATTGGGGTACAAGTGTCCCTATGCGTCAGCACTCCTGTATCCCTTGGGTAAATTCCTAGCAGTGCTATTGCTGGGTTATAGGGTTGATCTATTTCTAATTTTTTGAGGAACCTCCACACTGTTTTCTAGCGCAGCAGCACCAGTTTGCATTCCCACCAACAGTGCAAGAGGGTTCCCGTTTCTCCACATCCTTTCCAGCATCTATAGTCTCCTGATTTGTTCATTTGAGGCACTCTGACTGGCATGAGGTGGTATCTGAGTGTGGTTTTGATTTGTATTTCCCTGATGAGGAGCGACGTTCAGCATCTTTTCATATGCCTGTTGGCCATCCGGATGTCTTCTTTCGAGAAGTGTCTATTCATGTTTTCTGCCCATTTCTTCACTGGGTTATTTGTTTTTTGGGTGTGGAGTTTGGTGAGCTCTTTATAGATTTTGGATACTAGCCTTTGTCTGATATGTCATTTACAAATATCTTCTCCCATTCCGTTGGTTGCCTTTTAGTTTTGTTGATTGTTTCCTTTGCATTGCAGAAACTTTTTATCTTCATGAGGTCCCAATTGTTCATTTTTGCTTTTAATTCCCTTGCCTTTGGAGATGTTTCTAGTAAGAAATTGCTGCGGCTGAGGTCAGAGAGGTTTTTCCCTGCCTTCTCCTCTAGGGTTGTGATGGTTTCCTAGCTCACATTCAGGTCCTTTATCCATTTTGAGTTTATTTTTGTGAGTGGTGTAAGAAAGTAGTCTAGTTTCATTCTTCTGCATGTTGCTGTCCAGTTCTCCCAGCACCATTTGTTAAAGAGACTTTTTTCAATTAGACACTCTTTCCTGCTTTGTCAAAGATTAGTTGGCCATACTTTTGTGGGTCCATTTCTGGAGTCTCTATTCTATTACATTGGTCTGTTTTTGTGCCAATACCATGCTTTCTTGATGATTACAGCTTTGTAGTAGAAGCTAAAGTCTGGGATTGTGATGCCTCCCGCTTTGGTCTTCTTCTTCTTCAATATTACTTTGGCTATTCGGGGTTTTTGTGGTTCCATACAAATTTTAGGATTGCTTGTTCTAGCTTCGAGAAGAATGCTGGTGCAATTTTGATTGGGATTGCATTGAATGTGTAGATTGCTTTGGTAAGTATTGACATTTTAACTATTTATTCTTCCAATCCATGAGTACGGAATGATTTTCCATTTCTTTGTATCTTCTTCAATTTCCTTCATAAGCTTTCTATAGTTTTCAGCATATAGATCTTTTACATCTTTGGTTAGGTTTATTCCTAGGTATTTTATGATTCTTGGTGCAATTGTGAATGGGATCAATTTTTTATTTGTCTTTCTCTTGCTTCATTATTAGTGTATAGGAATGCAACTGATTTCTGTACATTAATTTTGTATCCTACGACTTTGCTGAATTCATGTATCAGTTCAAGCAGACTTTTGGTGGAGTCTATTGGGTTTTCCATACATAATATATCATCTTCAAAAAGTGAAAGCTTGACTTCATCTTTGCCAATTTTGATGCCTTTGTCGTCTGGCTGCAGATGCTAGCACTTCCAACACTATGTTAAACAACAGCGGTGAGAGTGTACATCCCTGTCGTGTTCCTGATCTCAGGGGGAAAGCTCTCAGTTTTTCCCCATTGAGGATGATATTAGCTGTGGGCTTTTCATAAATTTCTTTTATGATGTTTAAGTATGTTCCTTCTATCCGACATTCTTGAGGGTTTTTATTAAGAAAGAATGCTGAATTTTGTCAAATACTTTTTCTGCATCGATTGACAGGATCTTATGGTTCTTTTCTTTTCTTTTATTAATGTGATGTATGACATTGATTGATTTGCGAATGTTGAATCAGCCCCGCAGCCCAGGAATGAATCCCACTTGATCATGGTGAATAATTCTTTTTATATGCTGTTGAATTCGATTTGCTAGTATCTTGTTGAGAAGTTTTGCATCCATATTCATCAGGGATATTTGCCTGTACTTCTCTTTCTTTTGCTGGGTCTCTGTCTGTTTTGGGAATCAAAGTAATTCTGGCTTAATAGAATGAGTCCAGAAGTTTTCCTTCCCTTTCTATTTTTTGGAACAGCTTGAGAAGGATAGGTATTATCTCTGCTTTAAATGTCTGGTAGAATTCCCCAGGGAAGCCATTGGGTCCTGGACTCTTATTTGTTGGGAGATATTTGATAACTGATTCAATTTCTTCTCTGGTTATGGGTCTGTTCAAGTTTTCTATTTCTTCCTGTTTGAGTTTTGGAAGTGTGTGGGTGCTCAGGAATTTGTTCATTTCTTCCAGGTTGTTCAGTTTGTTGGCATATAATTTTTCATAGTGTTCCCTGATAATTGCTTGTATCTCTGAGGGATTGGGTGTAATAATTCCATTTTCACTCATTATTTTATCTATTTGGGTCATCTCCCTTTTCTTTTTGAGAACCATGACTACAGGTTTATCAATTTTGTTTATTTTTTCAAAAAACCAACTCTTGGTTTCATTGATATGCTCTACAGTTTTTTTAGATTCTTTATTGTTTATTTCTTTGGTATTTATCATTTCTCATCTTCTGCTGTGTTTGGGGTGTCTTTGCTGTTCTGTTTCTATTTCCTTTAGGTATGCTGTTAGATTTTGTATTTGGGATTTTTCTTGTTTCTTGAGATAGGCCTGGATTGCAATTTTTTTTTCCTCTCAGGACTGCCTTCGCTGCCTCCCAAAGTGTTTGGATTGTTGTCTTTTCAGTTTCATTTATTTCCATATATTTTTTAATTTCTTCTCTAATTGCCTGGTTGACCCATTCATTCTTTCGTAGGGTGTACTTTAACCTCCATGCTTTTGCAGGTTTTCCAGACTTTTTCCTGTGGTTGATTTCAAGCTTCATAGCATTGTGGTCTGAAAGTGTGCGTGCATAGTATGATTTCAATTCTTGTATACTTATGAAGGGCTGTTTTGTGACCCAGTATGTGATCTATCTTGGAGAATGTTCCATGTGCACTCGAGAAGATAGTATATTCTGTTGCTTTGGGATGTAGAGTTCTAAATATATCTGTCAAGTCCATCTGATCCAGTGTATCATTCAGGGCCCTTGTTTCTTTATTGACCGTGTGTCTAGATGATCTATCCATTGTTGTAAGTGGGGTATTAAAGTCCCCTGCAATTACCACATTCTTATCAATAAGGTTGCTTATGTTTGTGATTAATTGTTTTATATATCTGGGGGCTCCAGTATTTGGCGCATAGACATTTATAATTGTTAGCTCTTCCTGATGGATAGACCCGTAATTATTATATAATGCTGTTCTTCATCTCTTGTTACAGCCTTTAACTTAAAGTCTAGTTTGTCTGATATAAGTATGGCTACTCCAGCTTTCTTTTGACTTCTAGTAGCATGATAGAGAGTTCTCCATCCCCTCACCTTCAATTTGAAGGTGTCCTCAGGTCTAAAATGATTCTCTTGTAGAAAGCAAAAAGATGGGTCTTGTTTTTGTTATCCATTCTGATACCCTATGTCTTTTGGTTGGAGCATTTAGTCCATTTACATTCATTGTTATTATTGAAAGATACAGGTTTAGAGTCATTTTGATGTCTGTAGGTTTCATAGGTTGTAGTGATGTCTTTGGCACTTTGTGGTCCTTGCAACATTTCACTCACAGAATCCCCCTTAGGATCTCTTTTAGGGTTGGTTTAGTGTTGATGAATTCCCTCAGCTTTTGTTTGGGAAAACCTTTATCTCTCCTTATATTTTGTATGACAGAGTTGCCAGATAAAGGATTCTCGGCTGCATATTTTTTCTGTTCATTCACATTGAAGATTTTCTGCCATTCCCCTCTGACCTGCCAAGTTTCAGTAGGTAGGTCTGCCAGTACTCTTATGTGTCTACCTTTGTAAGTTAGGGCCTGTTTATCCCTAGTTGCTTGCAGAATTTTCTCTTTATCCTTGTATTGTTCCAGTTTCACTATGATATATTGTGCAGAAGATCAATTCAAGTTACGTCTGAAGGGAGTTCTCTGTGCTTCTTGGATTTCAATGCCTTTTTCCTTCCCCAGATCAGGGAAGTTCTCAGCTATGATTTGTTCAAGTATACCTTTAGCCCCTTTCTCTCTCTCTTCTTCTGGAATTCCTATGATACGGATATTGTTCCATTTGATTGCATCACTTAGTTCTCTGATTCTCCCCTCATACTCCTGGATTTTTTTAATCTCTCTTTTTCTCAGCTTCCTCTTTTTCCATAATTTTATCTTCTAATTCACCTATTCTCTCCTCTGACTCTTGAATCCGAGCTGTGGTCTCCTCCATTTTATTTTGCACCTCATTTATAGCATGTTTTCATTCCTCATGACTATTTCTTAGTCCCTTGATTTCTGTTGCAATAGATTCTCTGCTGTCCTCTATGCTTTTTTCAGTCCAGAGATTCATTTTATGACTAGTATTCTAAATTCTTGTTCCGTTATATTGCTTGAATCATTTTTGATCAGTTCGTTAGCTTTCGCTACTTCCTAGAGTTTCTTTTGCAGAGTATTCTTCCATTCCATCATTTTAGGTAGTCCCTGCCATAGCTCCAAACTGCAGGGCACTTCCCCTGCACTGTCTCCAGTAACTTGTGTTGGTTGGTGGGGCTGCAGTCAGACCCAATATCTGCCCCCAGCCCACCGTTGGGACCAAAGTGAGACTGGTGTGTACCTTATCTTCCCCTCTCCCAGAGGCAGGACTCACTTTGGAGTGGTGTGGCTCCTGTCTGGGCTACTTGCACACTGTCAGGCTTGTGGTGCTCCTTTGATGGGATCTGGCTAAGGGCATATTAGTCTGGGTTGATCTGCAAGGTGCATAGGGGCAGGAAGGGCTGGCTTAGCTTGCTTTTCTGTCAGTGGTCCTCTGCCAGAGGGGCCCTGCAGCACTGGGAGGGTGGGGAGGGAGGCAGGCCTATTGGAGGGATGGATCCACAGAAACACAAAGTTGGGTGTTTGCGCGGTACAAGTGGTGCAAGCAAGTTCCGTGACAGGAGCTGGTGCCCTTTGTAATTTCGGCTGGGGGATGGGAGAGGGAGATGGCGCTTGCCAGTGCCTTTGTCCCCCAGCCAAGCTGAGCTCTGTTTTCTGGGGCTCAATAACTGTCCCTCCTGGTGTCCTCTCACCCTCCCCGCTCTCCGAGAGCAGAGCTGTTGACTTTAACATTCCAGATTTTATGTCCCACTGGGTGTCGGAACTCATGGAGTTCGGCCCCTCCACTTTTGCTAGCCAGACACTGGGGGCTCTGCCTTGCCGGGATGGGGAGGTGGGCTTCACCTCCACTGCCCCAGGTCCCTCCCACCAGTTCGTGTAGCACACGCCAGTTCTCAGCCCTTCCTACCCACATGTTCATTTAATCAGATGACATTAGCTAACTAACTGAGAGAAAGATCATAGCACTTTTCATCCCTCAGGCTACAACTGCTGGGCTTCGTGGCTTTAACTTGTCATATCACAATATACACTCATTCCTTTGACTAGTCAAGAGAATAATATGTTGTTCCGTTTTGAAAAGATTTGGTTCAATACTCAATTATCTATATGCTCTTCATGACCATCTATTTAAATTCTTCCCTTACTTTTTAGAGAGATCTCAAAAATGTTTGCTAGTGACAAATAAGTATTTGTGATGGAGGGTAAGAGTGGGGGTAGGAAGCCAACTCTGGCATCAAGAAAACATCAGTCAGATGGTGAATTAGCTGAAGAATGGCATTATCAGCTAGGGTTAGGGAGCAACATGTGATCAAACTGCTTATGAGACAAAAACTATTTCAGAGTTAGAATGGACTGACTATACCAATGTTTCCCAAACTCTGCTGCAGTATGTTAACAAGTATTATAAAAAGAAAGAAAGAAAGAAAGAAAGAAAGAAAGAAAGAAAGAAAGAAAGAAAGAAAGAAAGACATTTAACCTGCTGTGTTTACTTACTGCTCCCTTGTCTAAAACTCTTAAATAGCTACTCTCTGCCGTTAGAATAATTTCCAACCTTTCTAGCATCAATTATAAGTTCCTGCCTCATTCTGGAATCTCACCTGGCTCTATGCTTCTCTGAATTGAACTGTGCTTCAGCCTCACAGGCCTTTTCTTTTCTCAAACTCACCAACCTTGTTCCAAACTCATGATGTGCACACGTTCTTCCTTCTCCCTGGAAATTTCCTTTCCAAGCTTATGCATGGTTAGTAAAAGGAGTCACTCCTCTTTCGTGTCTGGCATGCTACCTTCTCAGAGAGGCTTCCAAACCTATTCTCTGTTTATTTCATTTGTAGAAATTTTCATGCTTAATTTTTATAATGTTTATTTTTGAGGCAGAGACAGAGTGCAAGTGGGGAGAGGCAGAGGGAGAGGGAGACACAGAGTCAGAAACAGGCTTCATGCTCTCAGCTGTCAGCACAGAGCCCACGTCAGGGCTTGAAGTCACAAACCGTGATATGAAGACCTGAGCCAATGTCAGACTCTTAACCCAGGTTCCCCCATGCTTAAGTAATTATCTTGTTTATTGTCTGTTGGTCTTCCTCTACCAGAATGAAAGCAGGGTCTTTATTTATTTTGTTTACCTTTGTGTCTGTAGAACATAGTATAATTCCTGACATATGGTAAGAGCCCAAGAAATATTAGAATGAATGAATGAATGAATGAGTGAAATGTTGTCAAAAGAATGTAGGAAATAACCTAAATGTCCAAAAATTAGAAAATACTTTACAAATTATTTTATTGGGGATTCAATACAATAATTTTTTGTCATAAATAGTAGGAATATTAAATATTTTTGTTAGGATAAGTGAAATTCAAAGAACACAATGCAGTCTATAAGCTATGGTGAAATATGTATATATATGAACAATAAAAGGAAATATGTGTTCAAATAGTGGACTCAACTAAGTTTTCCTGAATTTTGAAGTGTTTGTATTGTTTTCATAGTAAAAATCAAATAATGTATCTAGGAATCTAGTTACCAAAGAAATGTCAATGGATTAGCTTTGTTTTTATGGAGGATAGCGTTAGAAAACAGTGATAGGAACTTCAAAATCCTTGTGAGTCTCAAGATTTGTGCCTCAAATTTTGTCTTGAAGGATATGTAGAAATTGGAGAGGTTTAGGAGAGTTGAGATATTGAAATAATGGAGAAATACTAAATAAATTAATTTTTTCAGGGAGAATGATTCATCTTTATACTTCTTATTGAAAGCTGAATAAAAAGTAAGGGATCTAAATTACAGTTAATTATAGAATTATAAATTTTGGAGATGAGTGTCTTAAAAGCACTGAATGTTTGAAAAAGGGGCTTGTGGCATCCCCTATAAGGAAGAGCTCTTAGTAACAAAGATTCTGGATGATTGTTTTGTAGTCTGAACTGGGTTGAGTGTAGTCCCATTAAAAAGCAGTGAATGGATAGGTTTTCCATGAGATTCTTTCAGTCTTGTCATTCTGCTTCTCTGATTTTGAAATGACAAAATATTTTACATCTGTATGGAATGAATTCATTTATTTGGGTAACTATTGTTATTAAACATCTATCTTGTTTAGATATTGAGAATGTAAAGATATATAAAGATACATATGATGGGGAAAGTACCTTAAAGGAGCTTTTGCACTGTAAGCTACATTTGATAAAAATAAAGGAATATAATTTCCTCTAAAAATTAAGATGAAACCTCCCCAAACCACTACAGCAATCCTTTGACAGTCAAATTTGCTGATTTTACTCTTTCACAGGGCCTTGAGTTTTCACAGATTGTCTTTATTCTCTTCTTTTTGACCATTTCCCTTTTGAAAAAAGATATTCAGTATCCCTTTCATTTTATTATATAAAATCTTTCTCAGTCAGTGCAGTACAGTGGAAAGATCACTACATTTGGAGTTAAGAGATCAGTTTTTCCATACTGACTTTGCTCTGCAGTAGCTATTCAGTTGCCTTACCTATAAAATAGGGATGATGAGTCTTGCCCTGCTTACCTCATATAAATACTTTGGAAACTTTAAAGTATCATATATATGGAATGGGAGTATAAAATCTTCATTTCAATGAAATGAAACATAGCATAAATTGGATGGCACCTTACAAAGGGGAATGGGGGAAATAAAATGAGAATGAAATGTAGTTTTTAGTAAATCATTTTAAGTTTATTTATTTTTTAGAGAGACAGTGTGAGTGTGGGACGGGCAGAGAGAAGGACAGAGAGAATTCACTTAGGCTCCACACTGCCAGCTCAGAGCCTTATGTGGTGCTTGAACTCATGAAACCATGACATCATGACCTGAGCTGAAACCAAGAGTCGGACACTTTAACCAACTGAGCTAACCAGGCTATAGTAAATTTCAACCTAGCTTTTTATGGTTCTCAGGCATCGATAACAGATTTGTGTCCCAATTTTGACCTAAATGAGGTAGAAAAATTTAAAAGACGATGAGAAAACTTCAAATATTCTCATGTCCTTGAAAGATAGACCCTGAAAAATCTTATTTATTGGAGTCACTATTTTCGAATTCATGAAAAATACAAATGGGCTTTTATAAAATCTTCCAGTGTAGTTAACAGACAGTGTTATATTAGCTTCAGGTGCACAGTATACTGATTCAAGAGTTCCTTCTATTACTCAGTGCTCATCAGAATAAGTGAACTCTTAATCCCCTACACCGATTTTGATACAGATTGCATGAAATGTGTGTATTGAGTTGAGAAGAATAAGCATTTTAACAATATTTGTTATTCCAATCTATGAGTACAGAATGTCTTTACTTTTTTGTGTGTCATCATCAATTCTTTTCATCAGTGTTTTATGTTTTACAGAGTACAGGTCTTTCACCTTTGTGGTAAGTTTATTCCTAGGTATCTTATTATTTTGGTTGTAATTATAAATTGGATTATTTTCTTTATATCTCTTTCTGCTGCTTCATTATTGATGTTTAGAAATGCAATGGTTTCCTGTGCAGTGATTTTGTATCCTGTGACTTCACTGAATTCATTTATCAGTTCTAGTAGGTTTTGGTGGAGACTTACAGATTGTCTACATATGGTTTCATTTCATCTGCAAATAGTGAAAATTTTACTTCTTCCCTAGCAGTTTGGATGCTGTGTATGTCTTTATGTTGTCTGATTACTGCAGCTAGGACTTCTAGTACTATGTTGAAGAAAAGTGAGAGTAGACATCCTTGTCCTGCTTCTCACTATAGGGGGAAAGTTTTCAGTTTCCCCACATTGCCTATGATGTTAGCCATGGGTTTTTCATATGTGGCCTTTATTATGTTGAATTGTGCTACAATTAAACCTACTTTGCTGAGGCATTTAATCATGCATGGATGTTGTATGTTGTCAAGTAGTTTTTCTGCATCTCTTGAAATGGTCACATGGTTTTTATCCTTTCCCCTATTGATATGATTTACCAAGTTGGCTGATTTGTGGATACCGAGTCACCCTTGCATCCCAGCAATAAATCCCATTTGATCATGGTGAATGATTTTTTTAATGTATTCTTGGATTTAGTTTGCAAATATTTTGTGGAGGATTTTTGCATCTATGTTCATCAGAGATACTGGTCTGTAGTTCTCTTTTTTTGTGGCATCTATATGCAGTTTTAGTAACAGGGTAATGCTGCCCTCATAGAGTGAATTTGGAATTTTCCTCCCTCTTCTAGTTTTTGAAATAGTTTGACAAGAATAGACACTAATTCTTCTTTTTTTTATTAACATTTTTTTTAATTTACATCCAAGTTAGTTAGCATATAGTGCAGCAATGATTTCAGGACTAAATTCCTTAGTGCCCCTTACCCATTTAGCCCATCCCCTCCTCCCACAACCCCTCCCATAACCCTCAGTTTGTTCTCCATATTTCTGAGTCTCTTCTGTTTTGTCCCCTTCCCTGTTTTTATATTATTTTTGGTTCCCTTCCCACATGTTCATCTGTTTTGTCTCTTAAAGTGCTCATATGAGTGAAGTCATATGATATTTGTTTTTCTCTGACTAATTCCTCTTAGCATAATACCCTCCAGTTCCATCCACGTAGTTGCAAATGGCAAGACTGCATTCTTTTTGATCGTTGAGTAATACTCCATTGTATTATACACACACACACACACACACACACACACACACACGCACACACACAGACACATAAATACCACATCTTCTTTATCCATTCATCCATCGATGGACATTTGGGCTCTTTCCATACTTTGGCTATTGTTCATAATGCTGCTATAAACATGGGGGTGCATGTGTCCCTTCGAAACGGCACACCTGTATCCCTTGGATAAATATCTAGTGACACTAACTCTTCTTTAAACGTTTGGTAGAATTCATCTGTGAAGCTGTCTGGTCCTGGACTTCTGTTTTTTGGGAGTTTTTTTTATTACTAATTCAATTTCCTTTCTGGGAATTGACCTGTTCAAATTTTCTATTTCTTCCTGCTTCAGTTTTGGTAGGTTATATGTTTCTAGAATTTTATCCATTTCTTCTAGGTTGTCTAATTTGTTGGCATATAATTTTTCATAATATTGTCTTACAATTTCTTGTGTTTCTATGGTGTCCATTGTAATTTCTCCTCTTTCATTTGTGATTTTATTTGAGTGCTGATTCTTTTCATTGAGGAGTCTGGTTCATTAATTTTGTTGATCTTCAAGAACAAGTGTGGGGTTTCATTGATCTGTTCTATTGTTTTTCAGTTTCTATATCATTTATTTCTGCTCTAATCTTTATTACTTCCTCCTTCTGTTGGTGTTGGGTTTTGTTTATTGTTCTTTTCCTTGCTTTGTTAGGTGTATGAATGGGTTGATTATTTTAGATTTTTCTTGGTTCCTGAGGTAGGCCTGAATTGTTATAAACTTCCCTCTGAGAACTGCTTTTGCTGTATCCCAACAATTCTTGGTTTTTGTTTTCATTTCTCTTCATGTAATTTTTGATTTCTTCTTTGATTTCTTGGTTGACCCATTCACAGTTTAGTAGAATGTTAACCTCCATGTATTTGTGCTCTTTCCAGATTTTTTTCTTTTGGTTGATTTCTAGTTTCTTAGCACTGTGGTTGGAATAGATGAATGGCATGACTTTGATCTTTTTACATGTTTAAACTTGTTTTGTGGCCTACCATGTGATCTATTCTGAGCATCTTCCATATGCACTTGAAAAGAATGTCATTCTGCTGTTTTAGGAGGGAATGTTCTGAATATATCTGTTAAATCCATCTGGTCGAGTGTATCATTCAAAGCCACTGTTTCCTTGTAGATTTTATGTTTGGATGATCTGTCCTTCAATTTAAGTAGGGTGTTAAAGTCCCCTACTATTATCATAATATTATTAATTAGTTCATTTATGGTTGTTATTAACTGTTTTATGTATTTGAGTGCCATCAGTTTGGGTACACAAATATTTACAATTGTTATACCTTCTTCTTGGAATATGTACTTTATTATTAGATGTTATTAGATGTTATATATATAACACCTTTCTCCTTTCTTAACAGTGTTTGTTTTAAAGTGCATTTTGTCTATTGTAAATATTGCTACCTTGGCTTTCTTTTGACATCCATTTGCATGATAAATATTTTACCATCCCCTCACTTTCAATTGTGCACATTTCTTTAGGTCTGAAATGAGTCTCTGTAGACAGAGTATACATGGTTCCTGTTTTTTTTTTATCCATTTTTATCCATTCGTTCACCCTATGTGTTTTGATTGGAATATTTAGTCCATTTACATTCAAAGGAATTACTAATAGATATGTATGTATTCACTGCCATTTTATTACTTGTTTTGTGGTTGTTTTTGTAGTTTTTCTCTGAAGCTTTCACTTCTTGCTTTCTTTCATGGTTTGCTGACTTTCTTTACTTATATAGTTGGATTCTTTTCTCTTTATTCCTTGCATATGTATTACTGGTTTTTGATTTGTGATTACCACTGGGTTTGTATATAACATCTTGCATAGCAATATAGATTAAGTTGATGGTGGCTTACGTTTTAGTCCATTCTTTACTCGTCCCCCGCCCCCACCAACTCCAGACTGCATGTTTCCAGTATATGGTGTACTATTTTATATCTTTTTATTTTATGAATCCTTTGACTGACTTTGTACATATATTTATTTTAAGCGTGTTTGTGTTTCTACTTTTCATACTCTTACTTATGGTTTTCATGCTGCTCAACGAGTCCCTTTTAACCTTTCTTGAAGGGCTGCTGTCGTGGTCATGAGCTCCTTTAGATTTTGTTTGTCTGAGAAAATCGTTTTCTCTCCTTCTATTCTGAATGATAGCCTTGCTGGATAGAATATTCATGGATGCAGACTTCTCCCTTTCAGCACTTTGAATGTATCATGCCACTCCCTTCTGGCCTGCAGAGTTTCTCTGAAAATTCCACCAATAGCTTTATGGGGGTTTCCTTGTATGTAACTGTCTCCTATTCTCTTGCTGCTTTTAAAATTCTTTCATTATCATTACGTTTTGCCAGTTTAACTACTATGCGTCTTGGTGTGGACCTCCTTCGGTTGATTTTGTTGGGAGAATCTCTGCCTCTTGGATTTGGATATCTGTTTCCTTCCCCAGATTAGGGAAGTTTTCATCTATTATTTCTTCAAGTAAATTTTCTACCTCTCTTCTCTCTATTCTTCTACTTGTGGGATCCCTATAATGGGAATGTTATTACACTTGATAGAGTCACTGAGTTCCCTAAGTGACTATTTTGCATATGTTTTATGCAATTCCCATTTTGCATAATTTTTTTCCTCTCACCTGCCCTGCTTGATTGCTCTCCATTACTCTGTCTGCCAGGTCAATAATTCATTCCTCTAGCTTGCTATTTATATTCCATCTAGTGTTTTTTAAATTTCATTTATTGTGTCCTGCATCTCTGATTGGTTCTTCTTTTTTTTAATGTCTTTGTAAAGGGTCTCACTGATGTCCTCCACTCAAGTCCTGTGAGTATCTTTATGTTCATTTCTCAAATTTCTCCATCAGGTACATTAGTTACATCCATTTTTGCATAGGTCCCTTGTGTTTTTGTCCTGGGCTTTCATTTGGGACATATTCTTCTGTCTCCTCATTTTGTCTAACCCTCTATGTCTGTTTCTGTGTGTTTGGACAGTCAGCCATGTCTCCTGCTCTTGAAGGTAATGGCCTCAGGAAGAAGAGGTCATGTAGTATCCTACAGTCAGTGTCCCTGTTCCCCAGAACCTGGCGTTTCCGGCAGCGGAGGGGTCGGGGTGTGTCTCCTATGTGTGTTGCATGTCCCCTGCTGTTGTGTCCTAGCCACCTTTTCCTTCAGTTCAGTTGTCTGCAGAGGCTCTCTTTGCCTCTTGTAGGCAGTGTTTGGTCCCTGGCTGCGATGGGGTGTGCAGTTTTAACAAGGTGTGTGCCAGTCTACTTGCAAAATGAGACCTGTAGCCACTGCCACGGGGACCAGAGCTGTGTGGGTGTGGTGTGCAATTTTAACAAGGTGCCCCTGGGGCTTCCTCAGGGCCCACTGCTGCCACCACTACTATCCCTGGGATCAAGACCCTGCAAAGCACTCTGGTTAGGAGATGCAGTGTTAGCAAGCTTTGTGCTGGTCTTCTGGGGGCAGGTTGGGCGGGGTTACCCACAGTGCTGGGATTGAGGCAAGTGTGACTAGAAATGGGTCTGCTGAAACATGGAGGGAGGGGCTTGGTATCAGCAGCATATTAGGTAGTGAATGGTAGGGTGGTACTGGTTCCCACAGGTGGCCATATGTTTATGTGGAGGGGCAGTGAGGGGAGTGGTGCCTGCAAACTACTTTGTTCCTGAAGGTGTCTTCCTGAGATCCTGCCCCTCTGGGACACCTCTCTGAGATGAGTAAATAGCTCTCCCTCCTGTGTGCCCCAGGCATTTTTCAAACTGATGCTTCTTTGCTATATTCCTGTGGGCTGTGTGTTGTGTTCTTTTTTAGGTGGGGACAGGGACTCTGTTTTTCTAACACCCTCCTCCAGGCTTTCTCAGAGTAGAGCCTGCTGAGTTCTAAAATTCTAGGCTTTCAGTCCTTCTGGTTGTAGCAACTTGTGTAATTCGGCCCCTCTTATTTTCAAAGCCAAATGTTACGCAGATTTGTCTGTCCTATGTGGGCTCCCCAGTGTGATAGTCTGTTTCTAGCCCTTCACCCTGCCCCTGCCTCCCTCACCCCTTCAGATAGCCATGGTCCGTTTTGCTACCCACTGCATCTCTGCCCTTCCTACCCTCTTCAATGTGGTCTCTTCTCCATCTTAAGTTGTGGAGTTTGTTTTGACCGTCTTTGGGTAATTTTTTGGGTCATTCACCTTGATTTGAGTGTTATCCAGTTATATTCATGGAATGATGTGGCCCTGGGTCTTATTCTGCCATCTTCCCTGCCTTCACAAATGGACTTTTGATTAGCCCCTTTCGTGTAAATGATGGGATACAGAGGAAATCTTTCTAAGGCTGCTATTGTGGTAATAGGTAGAGACCAACGTGTTTGAATTTCTGGTGCATAATTATGTTTCGAATCGTTGTGAGTCTTCTCTGTCTTGGCAGATACCCCTAGTACTCTTAAATGTTTTGTGCCTATCCCTTACACCACATCTTTCAGTTGCATTAGTAAAAATTTATCAGTCTATGAAATGATAACAAGCACAGTCCTCTAGATAACAGAACCATTTCTGTAATGCAAGACTCCATCTCTCAGGTGTTTTAGGTTGCATTTCTGTAATTTTTGGCCATCACTTAGGTATGTTTTCCCTCTACAGATTTTTTTAGAACACTTAACATCTGATATTGTCTGCAAACTCCAAGTACAGTGCATTCAATCATACATAAAAATGACAGGAAAAGAGGATGAAGGAAACTTCTGTAATGATGGCCACTGAGTTCTGTCACATTGTCACCTGAGATAATTGGCATCATCTACATTCTAGTTCCACTCATTGTTTCCCATTGGTGACCTCAGCATAAGTACTTTTTTCCTTTTTAGGCTTAAATTCAATTCTCATGGAATGTGTAATTAAAGTCTTGATGAGTTGAGAAGAAGGAAATGAGGGAAAGGAAAATAAGTAATGATCACCACTTGGTATCCTCATAAACTTGGCGTTTCATGGGACTCATAAAATAGCATGCAGAGTGTTTTCAACCATAGTTATTCTCCTACAAACTCTAGACATATTCAAGCATGTTCATATATTAGGGTAGCTCTAGTTCAGACACAGTTTAACAGGAAATAACATTTTCAGTTTACATCTTTAACTTGAAACAGACTTTGTTTGTATGGCAGTTTAATTGCTGATAAGCTTTAACATAAAGTTTTGTTACAGTTGGTTTTCATGATGATCTTTTTGACAATTATCCAATTCTTGTATATACATTTCATACACTTAGCTAATTGGAAAAGCAGTGAAATTGGTCTTTGTTCACTTGTGGATTTTCAGCATACTTATTCTTCATTTTTCTCTGATGTGCTTCTGTCTTCTAGTTCCTAATTATAGCTTCAGCCTTACTTGTACTAGGCTTCATCTGTCAAATATTTGACATCCTAATGAGAAAGAACAATTATCAGCCTTAGGTGTCATTTCTTTGTTAGCCTTCTTTTCCAAGGTTAATTCATTAGCCTTTGGCCTTGATCAAATCTTTTACCTTGAGAAGTTATACAACCCTTTCCTTGATCTGGAGTAGTGATTGCCAGACTCCAAAAAGGCCCTGTTTATCCCTATTTCCCGGCATTTTTATTTCTTTGTTGTTGTTCCTTCCCACAATAAATAGGGTTGATCTGTGTAGAACATTGTGGATATGATGGAGTGTGACTTGCATGGCTCGGTCATAAAAAACATTGAGACTTCCACCTTACTCCCTCTTGAACACTTGTTCTGGAAGAAGCCAATTCCATGTCATGACAGTACTTACGCAGTCTATGAAAAGCCTAGAATTGAGACCTCCTATAACGTGTCAGCAGCAGCTGAGGAGCTGAGGTCTGTTGCCAATAGCTATGTAAGCACACCATCTTAGAAGGCTCCTCCAGCTCCAGTTAAGTCTTCAGATGACTGCAGCTCCGGTTGACATCTTTATTATCTTATGGGAGACCCTAAGGCCAGAACTACTTAGCTAAGCTGCTCCTAAATCTGTGACCCCAGAAAATGTGAGATAGCAAATGTTAAGTTTTAAGGACACTTGAGTTTTGGGATCATTGATTAAGTAGTAATAGGTAATGCAAGAAGTCAAAGCTTATAAAATTCAAACATGTTCTCATTTACTAATCACCAGGGTCAGTGAAGAGGTTTTCAAATAAACAGCTTTCTTTCTTTTTTTTTTAAAGGTCATTCTTGAAAACTGAGGGCTAAAGAGAAATTTGGTTCATGAAAGTTTCAGTTTTTATTAATGTTGATGAGGTTTGGGGGTGATGGTGGGGTCCGGAGCCAATTGTAAAGGAAAAATTTGTGATGTCATATTTGGTGCAAAAAGGTGGTTTTATTAAAGCACAGGGACAGGACCCATGTGCAGGAAGAGCTGCACTGGGGTATTAGAGGTATCTGATTATGTATACTCTGGTTGAGAGGGGGTTAGGGATACAGTAAGTCCCTAAGGAAGTTTGGAAGCAAGGTTTCCAGGACCTTGAGAGGTTAGGTGTTGTTGGTAAAACACCATTTATTACCGTTTAGTAAAACCTCAGTCATGAGACCCCTCAGATGTATATCAGGGAGTCATAAGCTTGGAGTATGATTGCCAGCATGTATTATGGGGCAGTTGAGATAAAGGAAGTTTCCAAAGGAATTTTTATGTTAAAGAAGACTTACAGGATTTTCAAGGTTGGGATAAAGTTAAGCTAAGATTCCTTTTGTCCCTAGCAAAGTGTCATCATCCAGGCAGCTAAGTTCCTTGAGGGAGTTCACTCTGTCAGTTTCAAGCACTTGTCAATGGGCTGTAGGCAGTAAGAGAATTTAATTTTTCATTTCCCTTAGTTTCCCACATCACTGTGGCAGGCACTTAAACCCCTTTCCTTTGTTCTTGGGTAGCCAGGAGTGTCAGAGGAATATCACATGGTGGGGGGAATGGTGGGTGCCATTAGCCTGTAATTTTCCCTTAGGTTGCCCCATGCTCCCTCCTCAATGTAATGTGTTCATTCCATCAGTCACCAAAATGGCGGGGGGAGTTTAGAAGGGACTAGCTGTGTCAGAAAACAACAAAAAAAATGTAGACCCTCCCTTTCCCCACTTGACTTGTTAGTATTGATAGGAGGATATATGGGCTTGTTCCCATAATACCAAACACATGACTCTCAGTAATATTTGGAGATTCTGGGCACCTGGGAAGTCCTGAAAACATTTATCTAATTAATTCCTTATATGTGCCAAAGGGAAATCTTGGTCTCTTTGGATTGCAGGATAAAAGTGCTTTAGAACTCATTGATACCATCCCAACTTTACTACTCTCTCACTCTTACCTAATAATCTTCACTGCAAATTTGAAGGAAGAAAGTAGAAAGGGTTGAGTATGTGAAAGTGGTAGAGAATAAAGTAGCTCGTTTAGGTATTGATGAGAGTAGAAGACTAGAAACTTTGAACAATTGATTGATAACTGAATTGCCTTGTGGAATAATTACATGTGTGTGGCATTTGGAAGAATAAAGTGAAACCCAAGGTTGTAATATGAATTATTGGTACTTATTGAGAGATACAAGATGGAAGTAATACACATACCTTTCTAGCACTGTTGAGCAAGGTTCCTAAGTACATCTGGCCCTCAGTGGCCTAGGATAGACCTATCACACATTTGGACAAGTGTGAGTTTCAAAATATTAAGGGAAATGATAAATGAATGCTTATTATTTAATTTTTTATATAACATGCAATAAAATTTACTGGTTTGAAGGGGGAAGTTTTACCATTCAATGAGTTTTCATTCATGAATGGGTTCACTTCACTATCACCACATTCAGGGTACACAACACTTCCATCAGTCTAAAAAACTTTTCTACTACCAATTTGTTGTTATAACCCCTTCTGTCCACTTATCCCTAGCCATTACTGATTTGTTCTGTCACTATACTTTTGTCTTTTCATGATTATTATATAAATATAAATGCATAAATATGTCACGTTGCCTGTTGAGACGTCTTTCATTCAGCATAACGACCTTTGAGATTCCTCCAACTTTTTGCCTGTATCAAGACCTCATTCTATTTTTGCTGAATACTATTACTTGATATAATGTGCCAGTATATTCACTCACACATTCAAGGCCTTTTTACTTTCCAGTTTTTGATGATTATGAATAAATCTATTTATAAATATACATGTACAAGATTTTGTATGAACATAAGTTTCCATTTCTTTGGGATAAATACCTAGGAGTACAACTGCTGGGTTATGTGGTAAGTATATGTTTTCATTTATAAGAAACTGCCAAACTGTTTTCCACTGTGGTCATGACATTTTGCTACTTCCCCAGTAATGTGTGAGAGTACCACTTTGTCTACATCCTTGCCACCACTTGATATTCTGTTTTTAAAAGTTTAGCAAATCTAATAGGTATTTTGTTGTATATTCATAGTGATTTTAATTTTATATTTTCCTAATGGCAAATGATGTTGAACATCTTTCATATGATCAACTTCCTACTTACTATTTTGCAATGGACTTTTCATAAACATAAATGAATATTTTAACATAAGAAATGTAAATTATTATACTTCACAAAGCCTTATGTTGTTGTCTGGATACTTTTCATTGTACCTCAGGCCAGTTGAAATTTGATTGTGATTAGGCATTGGTCTACTGACAATCATTTGGGAGCCTAGAAAACAGATGGCTAGTGCCTTGGTCTGTTGGTTTCATACAAATGGATGTGGCCTTATATTTGAAAGGTCAAGATAATAGTAAATGACACTGCTGTGGCTTGTTAGTAGAGTTGATCTACTTTAAAGGGTACCTGGGATACTGTACTTGTTGCCCTTTTACAAGGTCCAAAGGGATAGAAATGGCTTGAGCCCCTGTCATCTTCTGAAATTCTCTTTGGTTCAGAGGCTACTTATCCAACCCACAAACCTAAGAGTTACCCTTAGCTATTCCCTTTCTCTGACTCATTTAATCCAATCAGGAACCAAGTCAAATCCTATATAGTCTAACCTTATAATATATCTTGAGTCTATGCTGTACTCCCATTCTTACTGCTATTGCCTTATTTCAGAGTTCCCTTTTTCATCAGGATCCTTTTTTTCCCTGCCTATAGTTCTCATCTGCCTCTCTAATACGTGTGGTGTTGTCAGGGAAGCATGTTATTCCTGTTTAAAATGCTTTCATGACTCTCACTGCTTACATGATAAAATACAGTCTTTTTAAAAATGTTTTATTTATCTTTGAGAGAGCACAAGTGGGGGAGGGTTGGAGCAAGAGGGACAGAGGATCTGAAGTAGGCTCTGCATTGACAGCAGCAAGCTGGATGTGGGTCTTGAACTGAAGAACCACGAGATCACGACCTGAGCCTAAGTTGGACTTTCAACTGACTAAGCTACACAAGTACCCTGATAAAATCTAGTCTTTAGAGTGGTACCCAAAGCCTTCAGTTATGTGGTCACCTGCATAACTTCCAGACTCGTCTATGGAAGGTTGCATTTGTATCCCAGCCACATTGAATTAGAGTTCCCTGGATGAAACCATGCTATTTCATGCATCCATGCCTTTGCACACACTGCTTTTTGAAAATTGGAATTCCCTTCCCCACTTTGCCATCCTATCCCATAAAGTCCCCAAGAAAGTAGTTTCCAACTTAAAGCTTTTTCTGACACTCCTCTATCATCTCTGCCTCCACTACTCCCTATACACAATTCTATTTTAGAAACTGTAAAATATTTATTAAATTCTTTGTTTGCATGTCTGATTTTCCAATTAAATTATAATCTTTTTGGTACAAAAGTGAATAATTATTTAGAATGAGAAAAGAAATGACAAAAAATTATAAACTTTCAGAAGCCAACAGCAAACACTACAAAATCTGTAGCAGATAGATATACCTACCTTATGTGTATATACATACATATATATAATACATATATACTTATACATATACATTACATATATATAACCATGTATATGCATATGTACTATACATATCTGTATTGTATGTGTATAATATATGCATATAGGTATATATTGTATATATATGTTTGTTTATATATGTATTGTATATATGTATATAATGTATATATATGCATTGTATACAAATGTGTATACATATTATATATATATCAACAGTTTGACACACTTCTATAATACTTCTTTTACTGTGTATTTTTTGCTACCTATTTTTTAAAAATTGTGGTGAGAATGCTTAATATGAGATCTATCCTCTTTTTTTTTAACGTTTATTTATTTTTGAGACAAGGAGAGATAGCATGAACGGGGGAGGGTCAGAGAGAGAGGGAGACACAGAATCTGAAATAGGCTCCAGGCTCTGAGCTTTCAGCACAGAGACTGACGCAGGGCTCGAACTCATGGACCGCGAGATCATGACCTGAGCCGAAGTCGGATGCTTAACTGGCTGAGCCACCCAGGCGCCCCAAGATCTATCCTCTTAAGAAATTTTTAACTACACGGTATAGTATTATTACCTGTAGGTACCAGGTTTCACAGGTCTCTAGAACTTAATCATTTTATATAACTGAAACTTCATACCCAATGAAAAGAAACTCATTTCCTCATTACGCCAGAACTTGACAACTACCATCCTACTTTCTGCTTCTATGTATGACTATTTTAGATACCTCATATAAGTGAAATTATGCAATATTTGTCCTTCTGTAGCTGGCTTATTTCACTTAGCATAGTGTCCTCCAGGGTCATCTATGTTGTAGCATGTGGCATGATTTACTCACTTTTTTAAGCTTGAATAATACTTCATTGTAAGTATATACTACATTTGCATCATCCATTCACCTGTTGAGGGAAATTTAGGTTGTTTTCCACATCTTGGCTATTATGAATACTGCAGTAAACATGGGAATGAAGATCTCACTGATATCCTGATTCAATTATTTTGGATATATACCCTGAAGTAGGATTGCTAGATCCTATGGAAATTTTATTTTAATATTATGAGGAACCTCTATACTGTTTTCAACAGAACCTACACCGCTTTACAGGCCTACCAACAGTGTACAGGTTTCCAATTTCATTACCGTTTTTGCCAACACTTGTTATCGCATCTTTTTGTTTTTTTGGTTTTTTTTTGGATAATACCCATACTAACACATGTGAGGTGACATATTACTGTGGTTTTGATTTTCATTTCCCTGATGATTAGTGATGTTGGACATCTTTTCATATGCCTGTTGACTATTTGTATGTCTTTTCAGAAATGTCCATTCAAGTCCTTTGCCCATTTTTTTGTTTCAAGTTTTTATTTAATGTAGTTAGTTGGGGTACCCGGATGGCTCAGTCACTTAAGCATCTGACTCCTGATTTTGACTCAGACCATGATCTTAAGGTTCAAGGGTTTGAGCACCACATTGGGTGTCACCCTGATATCGTGGAGCTTGCTTAGGATTCTCTTTCTCTCCCTCTCTCTCTACCCCTCTCCCATCTCAAAATAAATAAGCTTAAAAAACAAATTCAGTTAATTAACTTATAAGGTAATATTGGTTTCAGAAGTAGAACTGAGTGACTCATCACTTACATATAACACCCAGTGTTAATCACAACAAGGCCCATTTACCATCACCCATTTAGCCCATCCTCCACCTGCCTTCCTCCATCAACGCTGTTTGTTCTCTATAGACTCATGTTTTGCTTCTCTCTCTTTTTTCCCTTCCCCTATGTTCATCTTTTTGGTTGCTTAAATTCCACATATGAGTGAAAGCATATGGTATTTGTCTTTCTCTAATTTCACTTAGCATAATACTTTCTAATTTCATCTACATCGTTGCAAATGGCAAGATATCATTCTATTTGATGGCTTAGTAATATTCCATTGTGTGTGTGTGTGTGTGTGTGTGTGTGTGTGTGTGTGTGTGTATGTACAGAGCCTGACATGGGGCTTGAGCTCATGGACCATGAGATCATGACCTGACCTGATGTTGGATGCTCAACCAACTGAGCCACCCAGGCACACTAGAATGACATTCTTTTCAACTGCACATGGAACATCCTCAGAATAGATCACATGGTAGGCCACAAAACAAGTGGCCACAGAAAAAGATAACTACAGGCCAATATGTCTGATGTATGTACATGCAAAAATCCTCCACAAAATATTAGCAAACCAATTCCAAGAATACATTTTAAAAAATCATTCGCCATGTTCAAATGGGATTTATTGCTGGGATACAAGGGTGATTCGGTATCCACAAATCAATCAATGCGGTACATCACATCAATAGGAGAAAGGATAAAAACCATGTGATCATTTCAAGATATGCATAAAAACCACTTGCCAACATACAACATCCATGCATGATAAAAGCCCTCAGCAAAGTAGGTTTGAATGTAGCATACTTCATCATAATAAAGGCCATATATGAAAAACCCATGGCTAACATCATACTCCATGTGGAGAAAATGAAAACTTTCCCCCTATGGTCAGAAGCAGGACAAAGATGTCCATGCTCACCACTTTTCTTCTTCATAGTACTAGAAGTCCTAGCTGCATTAATCAGACAAGCCGAAGAGTTACACGACATCCAAATTGGTAAGGAAAAAGTAAAACTTTCACTATTTGCAGATGACATGAAAACATATGTAGAAAACCCGTAAATCTCCACCAAAAACCTACTAGAACTGATAAGTGAATTCAGTGAAGTCACAGGATGAAAAATCAGTGGTCACAATCCATTGCATTTCTTTTTTTTAAGTTTATTTATTTATTTTGAGAGAGAGAAAATGAAAGAGAGATGGAGAGAGAATCCTAAGTTGTTCCAAGCTGTCAGCACAGAGCCTATCCTGGGGCTTGAACCCATGAACTGTGAGATCATGACGTGAACTGAAATCAGAAGTCAGATGCTTAACTCACTGAGCCACCCAGGCACCCCTTTGAATCTCCTGCATTTCTAAACATCAATAGTTAAGCAGCAGAAAGAGATATTAAGAAAACAATCCCATTTATCATTATAACCAAAACAATAAGATACCTAGGACTAAACTTACCAAAGAGGTGAAAGACCTGTAGTCTGAAAATTGAATACATTGAGGAAAAAAATGGAAGATGACACAAAGAACATCATTCCATGCTCATGGATTGGAAGAACAAATATTATTACAATGACTTTGCTACCCAAGCAACGTACAGGTTTACTGCAATCCCTATCAAAGCACAACAACAGTTTTTAATGAACTAGGGGAAAAAATGCTTAACATTTGTTTGGAACCCTAAAAGATTTGATATAGTCAAAGCAATTTTGAAGAAGAAAAACAAAAGTGGAGGTATCACAATTCCAGTGTTCCAGATATATTGCCAAACTGTAGTGATCAAAAAAGTATGGTATTGGCACAAAAATAGACACATAGATCAATGTAAGATAATAGAAAACCCAGAAATATACCCACAGTTATGTGGTCAATTAATATTTGATAAAGCAGGACAGAATATCCAATGGGAGATAGTGTATTCAAGAAATGGTATTGGGAAAACTGTCAGGTACATTCACAAGATTGAAACTGGACCACTTTCTTACACCATACACAAAAATAAACTCAAAATTCATTTAGGACCTAAATGTTTTACCTGAATCAATAAAAATCCTAGAGGAGAGCACAGACAGTACTTTCTCTCACATCCATGATAGCAGCATCTAGATATATCTCCTGAAACAATGGCAGCAGAAGTAATATTGGTACATGAAATTGAAAAGCTTTAACACAGGAAATGAAACAAAACTAAAAGACAACGTATAGGATGAGAGAATACATTTGCAAAGGATATTTCCAATAAAGAGTTTGTATCCAAAATATATAAAGAACTTCTAAAACTCAACACCAAAAAAAATCACAAATAATCCAATTAAGAAATAGGCAGAAGACATAAACAGACATTTCTCCACAGAAGACATACAGATGGCCAACAGACACATGAAATGGTGTTCAACATTACTCCTCATTATGGAAATGCAAATATTGAGATGCACAATGAGATATTTCAGATCTGTGAAAATGGCAAAAATCAAAAACTGAAGAAATAAAAGTGTCGTCAAGGATGTGGTGAAATAGGAATCCTTGCACACTGTTGTTCAGAATGCAAATTGGTGTAGCCAACATGGAAGACAGTATAAAAAACTTTAAAAGTAGTGTACAATTCAAGAATTGCAGTGTTGGGTATTTACCCAAAGAATCTGGAAACACTGCTTCAAATGGATATTTGCACCCCTGTGTTTATAGAAGCATTATTTAAAATAGCCAAAATATGGAAACAGCCCACATGTCTATCAGTAGATGGAGAAAGAAGTAGTGGTATATATATGTGATTGAATATTTTTCAGCCATAAAAATGAATGAAATCTTTCCATTTGTAATAACATGCATGCATCCAGAGAATATAATGCTAAGGGAAATAATCCAGAGAAAGATACATACCATATGATTTCATTCATATGCAGGATTTATGAAACAAAACAAATGAACAAAGGGAAAAAATGAGCGAGAGAAACCAAAAAAGAGATTCTTAAATATAGAGAAGAAACCAATGGTTTCCAGAGTGGAGGTAGGTGTGGGGGGTGGGGAGGGGGATTGGTTAAATAGCTGAAGGAGGTTAAGAGTACACTTATCTTAGGGGCACCTAGGTCACTCAGTCTGTTGAGCATCCTACTCTTGATTTCCACCTAAGTCATGAACCCAGGGTCATGGGATTGAGCCCCGTGTTCGGCTCCTCACTAAGCATAGAACCTGCTCAAGATTCTCTCTCTCCCTCTGTCCCTCTCCCCTGCTCTCTCTCTGTGTCTATAAAAAGGGGGGGGGCATCTGCATGGCTCAGTCAGTTGAGTGTCCGAGATTGGGTCACGTCATGATCTCCTGCTTCATGGGTTCAAACCCTGAATTAGGCTTGCTTCTGTCAGCACAGAGTCCACTTCAAATCCTTTTTACCCCTCTCTCTTTGCCCCTTCCCAACTTGTGCTCTCTCAAAAATAAAATATTTTAAAAATCTTCTAAAAAACAATCAATAGTATACATATCTTGATGATAATATAGCACTGTATGTTAAGTACATGGGAATTAAATCAGTAGCACCTGGATAGCCCAATCGGTTGACTAATTCCTGATATTGGCTCAGGTCATGACATCAGAGTTCCTGAGATTGAGTGCTTCATGGGGGCTCTGTGTTGACAGTGCAGAGCCTGCTTAGGATTCTCTCTCTCTGCCCCTCCCCTACTCACGTGTGCTCTCTCAAAATAAATAAATAAACTTTAAAAATACTTAAATTAAATTTGATTGTAAACAAATTTTAGTAGCACATTAAAACAGTCATACTCCATGTCTACATAAGATTTATTACTTGAAAGACAAGATGATTGAATATACCCATATCAGTTAATGAGGTACACCATACTGATAGAATGAGGGATAAAAATCACACAATCATCTCAATAGATGCAGAAAAAGCATTTGACAAAACTCAATACTTTCATGATAAAAACTCTCAACAGAGTGAGTTTAGAAGGAATTTGCCTTAACGGTAAAGGACATATTTTCCTGTGGGTTTAAACAGTATATCCATTTTATTCTTTGTTATAGTTTCCATCTCTTTACTGAAATTACCCATGTGTCATTGTGTGTTATCATTTCCAGTAAAGTCTTTAAGTTATTGATCACAGTTGTTTTAAATTCCTTATAATTTGCCATATCTGAGCTTGGTGCTATTAATTGATTTGTCTCCTGACAATGAGTTGTTTTCTTCCTTGTGTGTGTACGTCATAATGTTTGATTGATTGCAGATCTCTCTCCCTCTCTCTCTCTCTCTCTCTCTCTCTCTGTCTTTCTCTTTCTCTTTTTGCATCTGTACCGGTGTCCTGTTTTTTTCATTTATTTATTTATTTGTAGGTTCAGGTATTTCATTTGTAGAACAATAGAAACTGACATAGACAATCATCATCATAAAAGGGGACTGTTATCCCTATGTACAGTGTCACACTTAGCAATCAGTGATTTAAATTTTTGTACAGCTGCTAAATTATACAAAACTACTTCTATTGAAGAATGGTATTTCTATGCTTGGCTAATCTTAAAGAATTATGACCTTTTCATATTCATTTTACTTCAATGTGTGTTGACCACAATTTACAGTATCATGATAAATATTTTAGATATGGTGGTAAAATAATGGTAGCTAATGTGAGGAGTAACAGTGCAAAGTGACATATTTGCTGAGATTGGCCTTAGCTGTTATATTTTATTTTAATTTTTTAATGTTTATTTATTTTTGAGAGACAGCAAGTGGGGGGGGGATAGAAGCAGAGAGAGAGGGAGATAGAGAATCCAAAGAAAGCTCCGCGAGGTCAGCGCAGAGCCCAATGTGGTGTTTGAACTCACAAACCATGAGATCATAACCTGAGCTGAAATCAAGAGTCAGACGCTTAACTGACTGAGCCATCCAGGTGCCCCTTAGCTGTTATATTTGATATGTGAAACAGAGCAAGTAAGAAAATATTAATTTGAGAGACACACATATGAATCATTTCTACTTTCTCTTCTTGCTCTTTTAGAATTGTGAAGTAATTCACTTACCATATAATTTACCCATTTAAAGTGTGTAGTTCATTGGTTTTTAGTATATTTGCTCACGTGTGCAATCATCACCACAATCTAATTTGTTTAGTATTTATTTATTTCGAGTGAGAGAGTGCAAGCAGGGCAGGGGCAGAGAAAGAGGGGATGAGGGAGGATCCCAAGCAGTCTCCTCTCTGTCACTGCATAGCCTGATGCTGGGCTCAGTATCAAAACCATGAGATCATGACCTGAGCTGAAATCAAGAGTTGGTCGCCCCAATTACAGTCTAATTTCAAAACATTTTCATTTCACCAACAAGAAACTCCATATCTATTAGTTCTCATCCCACATTCTCTTGTCTCCCTTCCTCTCATCCTAGGTAACTGTTAATCTACTGTTTATCTTTATAAATTTGCCTGTTCTGGATATTGTATATAAATGGAATCATATAAAATGATATCATTTGTGATTGGCTTCTTTCACTTAGCATTATATTTTTAAAGTTTATCTAGGTCGTATTATGTATCTATACTTCATTTATTCATTCGACTACTCTGAATAATGCTGCTTTGAATGTGTACAAGTTTTGGTTTGAATACCTGTCTTCTATTCTCTTGGGTATATATGTAGCAGTGGAATTTCTGGGATATATGGTTACTCTATGTTTAACTTTTGGGGGAACTGTCAAAGTGTTTTCCAAAGTGGCTACAACATTTTCTTTCCCACAAGCAGTGTCTGAGGATTCTAATTGCTCCATCATCAAGATTTATTATTGTCTATCTTTTATATTACAGCTATTCTAGTGTGTGTGAAGTGGTATCTCCTTGTGGTTTTGACTCACATTTTCCTAATGACTAATGATGTTAAGCAACTTTTCATGTGCATATTGACTACTTGTATATCTTCTTTGGAAAAACATCTGTTTAAATCCTTGCCCAATTTTTAATTGGTTTACTTGTCCTTTTTATTGTGGTAAAATATACATAACATAAAATTTACCATTTGAACCATTTTATAGTACACAGTTCTGTGGCACTAACTATAGGAATTACATGCACATTGTTGTGCAACCATTACCATTATCTATTTCCAGGACGTTTTCCCCTTCCCAAACTAGCACTCTATACCCATTAAACACTAAGTCCCTTTCCCTTCTGCCCTCAGCCCTTCGCAGTCGCCATTCTACTTTTTATCTATATATATTTGACTACTCTTGGTTTCTCATGTAAATGGAATCTTACAATATTTGTCCTTTTGTGATTATGTCTTTAAGTTTCATCAACACAGCATGTATCAGAATGTCCTTCCATCTTAAGGCTGAATCATATTCCATTGTATGTGTATATCACATTTAGTTTATCCATCCATCCAGTGTTAGAAACTTTGGTTTCTTTTACCTTTTGGCTATTGTGAATAGTATTGATATAAACATGGGTGCAATAATATCTGATCTAATTTTTCCTTTAAATACTTTTGTACATATACACAGAAGTGGGAATGCAGGATCATGTGATTGTATATATACCATTTTTCACAGAAGCTGCACTATTTTACATCCCCACCAGTAATACACAAGGGTTCCAATTTCTCCACATCTTCCTCAACATTTACTTTTTGTCTTGTTTTGTTCTGTTTTAATAATAGTCATCCTAAAAGGTGTAAAGTAGTATCTCATTGTAGTTTTGATTTGCATTACCCTACTGATTAGTGATGTTCAGCATCTTTCAATGTGTTTTTATTGGCTATTTATATATATTCTTTATAGAAACATCTACTCATATCCTTTGCCCAATTTTTAAATTGTTTTTTATTGTTTTTTTTTAAGAATTATTTATGTATTTTTGATAGAAGTCTTTTTTCAAATATATTACTAGAAATATTTTCTCCCCTTCTGGGGTTTTCATTTTATTTTCTTATGGTGTTTTTAAAGACAAAGAATTTCCTGCTGGTGAGGTCATATTTATCTTTTTCGTTGTTGCCTGTGCTTTTGGTATTGTATTTAAAACTGCACTGCCTAGTCGAAGGTTATGAAAATTTATTTCTGTTTGCTGCTAGCAGTTTTATAGTTTAGCTTTTTCATTTAGGTCTTTATGATCTTCTTTGAGTTAATTGTTATTTATGTTTATGATGCAACAGTACAACATCATTCTTTTGCATGTTGACATTCAGTTGTCCAAGTACCATATGTTAAAAAGACTATCGTTTTTTCATTGACTTGTCTTGGCACCCTCATCACTTTTTTTTTTAATTCAAAGTGAGTGCATAGGTGTATAGGCTGTTAGAAGAAGACACAGGATAAAAATTCTTAAGTGGTGGTTCTTAGAAGCTCAGATTTAATCTTGTTGAGTCTTCATATTTCTAAAGAGTATAATACGAAAATGAACTTAGTAAGATACTGTTCCAGTACAAAGTATCGAAGGGACATATACATTTTCAGAAAGTGTTTAACTTCATCACTTGCAAGTATAATCACATATCTGCTTCTGGGATAAAAACTTGCAAGTATTAATATAAAGAAAGTTAACTGAGTTTTTGAATGCCTTTTCTGCTAAACAGGATACGTTCAAGTATAAATGTCTTTGCCAGTTGTGAACTAATACTACATTGTCTTTCAGTTTCATTTTCATACCCAATAACACTTTTAGTAAGTAAAATGATGCAGAGACCACACTTCCTGGGGTTTATTTTAATAGGAAAAGTTTCTGACCTGTCTATTTTAAATAAACCTAGAAAAGAAGTGTTTGACATGGTTCTCGTTTAGACATGAACAACATGTCACACTTATGCTGTGACCACTGCTACTGTTGTCCCCACAATGCTAGATCAAAAAAATAATGATAACCTCCAGTTCCAATAACATATTACAATCCCAGGGTGAACCACTTGAAACAAAGACAATTAGAGCCATAAGAACATTAGAGATTAATATTTAGCTCTAAGGTTAGGTTTTTTTTTTATAAATAGTGCATTTTTTAAAGTTTATTTATTTATTTTGAGAGAGAGAGAGAGAGAGAGAGAGAGAGAGAGAGAGAGCACAAGTAGGGGAGGGGCAGAGAGAATGGGAGACAGAGAATCCCAAGCAGACTCCATGCTGTCAGCACAGAGCCTGATGTGGGGGATCTCACGAATTGTGAGATCATGATATTAGCCGACATCAAGAGTCTGATTCTTAACCAACTGAGCCACCCAGGCACCCCTTGACACATAGTGTTTTTAAAAATTAAAATTACTTTTCTTCATTTTTAAATGGAGACATTTCAAATAAAAGATTGAACTTCAAACTTTTCTTGAAATCTGGAACCTCTGGCAGTACTGGGCCTACATTCCCACATGGTGATGATAGGCTAGAACTAAAGTGTATTATTCAAGTTGTCACTATTTTCTCTCTGATACCACAATACTTGTTTCATTTTTATTAATCATTTCACTTACACTTGTGTTTCATGTGGCAGCCCATTTCATTCATTTAGGTTATGTGCCTGGACCCTCATACCTGATCCCATACTCACTCACTGTATTAGTTTTCTAAGGTTGTTATTACAAATTACCACAAATTTGGTGGCTTGAAATAACAAAAGTTTATTCTCTCATACTTGAGGAGCCTAGAAGTCTGAAATAGACATGTTGGAAGGTTTAGTTCCTTCTGGAAGCTTGGAGAGAGTATATGTTCCATGCCTTTCTCCTTGCTTCTCATCAATGCAGGCAATTCTTGACATTCCTTGATTTATAGATCCATCGGTCCAGGTTGCTGCCTCTGGCTTCATGTCACCTTCTTATCTCTGTGTCAAATTTCTCTCTCCCTTTTTCTTGTAAAGATATCTGTCATTGAATTTGAGCCCCACTGTAAATCCAAGATGTTCTAATCTTGAGATCATTAATTATATTTGTAAATACCCTTTCTCCAAATAGGCCACATTCACTTGTTCCAGGGGTTAAGACTTGGACATATCTTTTTGTTGGCCACTATGCAAGCCACCACACACTCATTTCACAGGTAGTAAAACTGAATCCAAGATAGATTGTTACTTGTCCAAAATCATATAACTAGTTTGTGGCACAGAATTGATTCAAGAACCCTAGTCTTCTGACACCTAAATGGGTCTCCTTTTCACCATATTACACAGCTTTTTCACATCTAATTAGTTTATGTTCCAAACAAAATAGAGAATAAAACAGAAATAATAAGTTGCCTCTAGCTCTATTGCTTTGCAATTTTGTTTGCTATTTTGGCTGATGGAGACCTTGAAAAGTTATAGTCTCTGTGAAAGTTTGTTACTTTATATAAAAACAGCAAAGATTAGTAAAAGTCAAGAAGATCGAGAGGGAGAGAGAGGGGAAGGGGGAGGGGGAGCAGATGTAGTCCAGTTAAATGTTAATTTAAAAGCTGTCTGAGGAAAATATTATTTTAGGTTCAAATTCTATCTTTGCTACTATCTTGCTATGTGACCTTGGGCTGTTCTCTTCTCCCTAAGCTTCAATTTGCCATTGTAAAATAAGAGAAATGGACCAGATGATTTCCAAGGTCCCCTTTAGCTCCAACTTTGGGATTCTGTTTTTGCAGAATTATTCTGAATGTGGTTAGTCTGCCACTAGAGATACAGTTTTCCAGATAAACTGTTATTAAAAATAGCTTCTAGGGGCACCTGGGTGGCTCAGTCAGTTAAGGGTCCAACTTTGATTCAGGTCATGATCTCGCGGTTTGTGAGTACAAGTTCTGAGTCAGGTTCTGTGCTGACAGCTCAGAGCCTAGAGCCTGCTTTGGATTCTGTGTCTCCCTCTCTCTCCACCCCTCCCCCACTCATGCTTGCTGTTGCTGTCTCTCTTTCTCTCTTTCTCTCTCTCTCTCTCTCTCCCCAAAATAAATAAAAACATTTTTTAAATTAAAAAAAAAAAGCTTCTAGCAGAGAAAAGCTAATCCACTACCACCCCTATTTTATTGGGGTTGCTTTAAAGTTTAGTTTTCAGTGTTGAGAATGGATTTTTACTGAGCTATTCATCGCCATCCTCCCCCCACCCTTTCTTTGTAGCCTTCCCTGACCTAAACACATGCACACTGATTCACACACCTTATCATCATCCTCCTACTCCAGTCTATAGTCATTGAAGAACAGGTGAAATGACAGATCAAGATATCAAACCCTGATTTTAGACACATTAATACATCTTGAACCCGCAAAAATCAATTTGATTATTAATTAGGTATAAGTAAAAATAAAATATCTTAAGTTATATCATTTTTTTGTTGTTGTTGACAAACTGTTCTCACCCTGGTTTCTCTTTATTGTGTTGTAAGGTTTCAACTCCCTTGACACTTGACTTTGTAGGCTACAACCTTCCACAATGGCAATTATCATTTTTTCTGTGGCTTGTTTGGGAAACCTACAAGTTCTGAAATTAAGAGCCAGGAAATTCAAAACTTCAGCAAAATCATCCTGAGTACAATTTTACCCTTTGGAATAAATTTCTTGAGTCTTCATGTGAATTATGCACTGTATTAGTTTACTGTGGCTGCCTACAAAATACCACAAACTGGGTTGCTTAAACAACAGAGATTTCTTTTCTCACAGTTTTAGAGGCTGGAAGTCTGAGATCAAGGTGTTGGTTGGGGTGGCTTTGTTTGAGGTCTCTTGCCTTGGCTTAGAGATCACCTCTTCTTGCTGCCACTTCAGGCAATCTTTTCTCCGTGTGAATGCATTCCAGGTATATCTCTGTTTGCTTTAAAATCCTCTTTTTATAAGGACAGCAGACATAATGAATTATGGTCTCCTCTGACAGTCTCATTTTACCTTACTTACCTCTTTAAAGGTTCTGTCTGAATACAGTCACATTCCAAGTTACTGGAATTTAGGGATTCAACATACGAATTTGTGGGAAGTGGGGGGACACAACATAACATGTGCCATATTGTTTCACAAATTTTGAAATATTAGAGTTAGAAGGGACTTTAGAAACTAGTACAATCCCCTCATTTTGCAGTGTGTAGAGACTGAGGCACAGAAAGTTTAAGACACTTGCCTAAAGCAAGCCACATGGAGTTAGTGGCAGAAATAAGATTAGAAATTAGGTCTCCTGGCTCCAAGTTCCATGCAGTTTCCACCATATCATGTTGCTACTTTTGTTCATTTGATTTATTCATACCTTTAATCTCTCTCTCCCTCCCTCATCCCCCCCATCTCTGCCCCTCCCTGCCCCAACTATTCAGGATAGATCTGGGGGTAAAAAGCTATGTTTAAAACTCTATTTGCTTTTATTTTCTTATATCTAGTACTCTCTACAATTCACACTTTGAAAAGAAAACAATTTAAGAGATTTTCTGCTTAATTTCTTATCACTTTTCTATTTTATACATACATTTTTCACTTTTGCTTTAACATAACAGTATTTTTTCTTTTTTTTTTTTTAAATTTTTTTTTCAACGTTTTTTATTTATTTTTGGAACAGAGAGAGACAGAGCATGAACGGGGGAGGGGCAGAGAGAGAGGGAGACACAGAATCGGAAACAGGCTCCAGGCTCCGAGCCATCAGCCCAGAGCCTGACGCGGGGCTCGAACTCACGGACCGCGAGATCGTGACCTGGCTGAAGTCGGACGCTTAACCGACTGCACCACCCAGGCGCCCCATAACAGTATTTTTTCTAAGGTAGATGAACTTGTCTTTGCCTGGATAGGCAAAGGACTAAAATCAAAGGAACCTCAGCCTTCTTTACCTTCTTGGCATCTGTTGTGGAGAAAGAAAGCACAAACCTATGCTTCCCTCCTTCTTTTTGCCCATATTCTTTCCTTATAGTAGGAAGTCAAAGTTTCTAGAAAACTTGATATACACCCATCCTCTCCATCTAATCTCACATCCCCCCAAGACCATGAATACCAACATTGAAATGCCTGATTTTTCTTTTTTATCCAGAGATATTAAGTTCAAATCTTGGAACCTGAAAAGAAGGAAAATTCTGAATGGAAATGTACCTTTTCTTCACTTGTAAATCTTCACTCTGCCTTTTTATCACAATAGAGATGGAAGAAATTTTGCATAGAAGAAATTTTGAATTATAAAGTACAGGAGCTGAACATTTAAAAGATTTATTAAAATGAGGTATACGTTTCCATTTAATCCTTGAGGGTTTTGCTTAAACTACTGGCAGAAGCTATTTGTTCTCAACAGTCAGCTAGTTACCTCAGTGGACTAGGGAACATTTTCCTTTCTCTCCAATTGCATGCTTCTTGAAGCCATTCTTCAAATGAGTCTATTTGGGTAACCTCGCCCCCATGGTGCCCCTCTCTTACTATACTGCCTCTGGTGCAGTGTGTCAGAGGTTTATCCTATTGTCCACTTAATTTAGTACAGACCAAAACATTCAGAATAACTAATATTATAGGTGCCTTTTCATTGAAGTACAAAAGACAATTAAATCCACATCTGTCAAGCAGATCTATATGGTACCACATGATTTTGACTCTGCAGGAGATACAGACCTAGATTAAATTTGATTGTCTTGATCTACGACTAGATGTAAATATGAGGGTGAAACTAAGTGTGGACAACATGAGATAATAAAGCAGTGATTTCTTTTTCAAACTATATTCAAGAAATTCCTGCTTTGGTAGGTGGTGTTTGGCTACATGGCTCTAGTTTTCCCCCTACTCAAGTCATTCCAACTGGAATTTCTAATCTTCAGATATATATATTAAAAACATATCATATAAAGTTCTACTTTTTATGTTGTAAAAATTTTATTTCTGGGGTAGCCTGGGTGGCTCAGTTGGTTAAGCATCTGACTTCAGCTCAGGTCATGATCTCATGCTTCATGAGTTCAAGCCCCGCATTGGGTTCTCTGCTGTTGGCACAGAGCCAGCTTTGGATCCTCTGTCCCCCTCTCCCTCTGTGCCTCTCTCTCTCTCTCTCTGACTCTCAGAAATAAATAAACATTAAAAAATTTCTTTTTAACTGTTCATTTGAATAAAAATTTCCCACCTTCTAAAAAATGTTCTAACATACTATGAAAGAATTTTTTCCTGATTTGTGACTATATTTATATAAAAAATCTTGAATGTATAAAATATAAATAAGTATTATTATATCTTTAAATATTTTTATTGAAAAGAACTAAATTAGAGCTGCCTTGGTTGCTTTACCTATTGAATAATTTTCCTTCACATAGTGATGATTCATGTGCACCATCAGCTTTTCCTCATCCTTGTTTTCAGCAAATAGCAGGTGCCACTAGGTTGTCTGACCTATCTAGAGCCAGGCTCTAGTAAAGACAGAGTCCTCCTGATTTCTTCTTCTTTTGCAGTTACTGAGGCTTTCAGCAGACATTTGCACCCCTGTAATTTTGTAGCTGCCACTCTTACTGTGATTTTTAACTGTTTTCCTCTATTATGCAATATAGTCCTGAAAAAGAGCAATGCTGTAGTGGGGGTAGAACTGTTGAGTTCTAGTGGATGGTTCTCTTGTGAGATCATGCCATCCAGCAAGCCACAGAGGAATGTATTGAAGGGAGATATTTGAGAACCACTTCTATCCTTTTCCAGTACAATTGCTATTCACAAGGGATAGAACTTCTTCTGTGAGAGACACACAATGCAAGTACATCTAGTGGGCTAGATTTCCTGCAATGGCCTTGTCAAATGGTTCATCTTAATTACAGCAACCAGTAATTACTTTATCATTGCTACAGGTTGCCATTTGCAGCAGTTTTTGATTAGTAATAAACTGTACTTAGGCTAACTGATGACCTCAGGTCTGCTAAATTCACCTGAGACATATCAGAAATACACTATTCCTAGTAGCATAATCTAAAATTCTAAAAGACCATGTTGCAAAGAGGAAGGACATCATAATTCCTGAGTATTGTATGCACCAATTATTACAGTCTATATATATACACATAAAATTTCTTAACTGTCTTTACCCAGTTTGTTCATTAATTCCATACAATTATGTATCACTTTACATTTTCCAAAGAACTTCTACGTACATTCCTGTTTAATTCTTACACTTATCCCTATGAGTTAAAATTGCTCTCTATTTCATAGGTAAAGAAAGTGAGTCTAAGAGAGGTAAAATATCATTGGTAGGAATGTCAATTGGTGCAGCCATTTTGGAAAACAGTATGGAGGTTCCTCAACAATTAAAAATAGAAATACCATATTATCAAATAATTCCGTCAGTGGGTATTTACCCAATGAAAATGAAAACATTAATTTGATAGGATATATGTACCCTTATGTTTATTGCAGCATTATTTACAATGGCCAAGATATGGAAGCAACCTGTGTCCATCACTAAGCAGATGGATAAGGAAAATGTGCTGTGTATATACACTGTGGAATATTACACAGCTATGAAAAGGATGAGATCATGCCATTTGAGACAACATGGATGGACCTATAGGGAATTATGCAAAATAAGTCCAACTGAGAAAGACAAATAGCATATGAATCCACTCATAAATAGAATCTTTAAAAATTTTTTTGAATAAGGGCACCTGGGTATCTTAGTCGGTTGGGTGTCAGACTTCAGTTCAGGTCATGATCTCACAGTTTGTGAGTTTGAGCCCTGCTTCTGGCTCTGTGCTGACAGCTCAGAACCTGGAGCATGCTTCGGATTTTGTATTTCCATTTCTGCCCCTCCCCCACTCACATTTTGTCTCTCACTCTCAATCATAAATAAACATGAAAAACATTTTGAATAAACAAACCAAAAGCAGAATCAGACTTATAAATACAAAAAACAAACTGATGATTGCCAGAGGGTATGGAAGTGGGGGGATGGGGGAAATGGGTGAAGCAGAAGGGAGATACAGGTTTTCAGTTATGGAATGAATAATCACGGGCATTAAGGCACAGCATAAGGAATACAGTCAATTATATTGTAGTAGTGATGGCTTAAGACAGATGGTAGCTACAGTTGTGGTGAACACAGCATAATGTATAAACTTGTTAAATTACTCAGTGGTACACCTGAAACTAATGTAACAAGTGTCAACTATGCTTAGATTTAAAAATAAATAAAAAATAAACATGAAGAAAAACAGAGGTAACATGTTGCAAGATTTCAGAACTAGGAAATAGTTGAGCCTGAATTGTTTTTCTGAACTCCAAGCCTACTGATTTTGCCTGTTACACCCCAGCTATCTTTGTTACAGAGGCAATGTGTTATAATGGAGCCAGAATACCTGGATTTCAATCACAGATCATTTACTTCCTAGTGGTGTGTCAAAATTTCCACATTTGAAACATGGGAGGGGCGCCTGGGTGGCTCAGTCGGTTAAGCGGCCGACTTCGGCTCAGGTCACGATCTCGCGGTCCGTGAGTTCGAGCCCCGCGTCAGGCTCTGTGCTGACAGCTCAGAGCCTGGAGCCTGTTTCAGATCCTGTGTCTCCCTCTCTCTGACCCTTCCCCGTTCATGCTCTGTCTCTCTCTGTCCCAAAAATAAATAAAAAAAAAAAAAAGATCTCAGTCATTGAATGCAGACTGCCTGCATTCAAAGCCAGACTCAACCACTGACTGTGTGACCTTGGGTAAGTTACTCTGGTACTCTGTGCTTCCATTCCCTCATATATAGAATGCTAGTCACACAAAAAAAGCTGCTATGACTATTAAATGAGTTAGTCCATGTGACATGCTTAGCCCAATGCTTGATGCATAGAACCCCCACTTGCCTTCTTCGTAACATCTTGGCTGCAAATTCAAGCCCATGAAGTGTCTGTATGGCAGTTGTGTATTGTATATGGCATATGTAATTCATCAGTCCTCTACAGTCTAATCACACAAGCCAGTGGTTTGGTTGTCATGGTAGTTCTTCAGTAGGAATGTATTTGTCATATAAAAGCTATTTTTTGTCAATCAGTGTGGTGTGGTAAAATAAGCATTCACTGGAGATCTGGTTCTATTGCTGAATGGTCTTCCAAATGAAATTATGGAACCTAGAAAAACTATTTTAACAAGAGTAAGAAATAATAATTTCCCAGTCACCCTCTTTTCTCTCTATTGCTATGCTGTGATACTAAAGGTTCCAGCCTATAGTGGAGTAGGCCTATTCTGTGTGATGGCATCATATTTAGGGATTAAAAAATGTTTTAGTTTGAAATTTTTCCTAGTTTTATACTACAAGTCAATTGGAAAATGAGATTTACTTAGCAGTTACTTTAGAAGTAACTTATAGATCTCACTTATTAGGCACTAAGGGGAATTCTATGCACAGTTTCACAGGCAAACCCTCAGTTTATGAGATGATTTCATTCCAAAAGATCATGTTTGGCAAGTTGGTTGTTTGGCAATTGTATGTTTTCTTGTAGAAACAATGTTACTGTGATGGGGAAGATCCAAGTCTAGCCCACAGAATTGGATTTCACCTGTGATATGACTGAAATACCATACATTCAGTTCATAAGTCATGTGTAAGAATGCTGTCTCATTACTAGTAATTAAAGCAAAAATATAATTGAATAAGAAGTTGCACTCTGAATGCTAAAGCATGAGAATAGCAGAGTTAATTACAAGTTAAGGAGATAGATACAAGCTTTGAGAGATTGTTTTCAAGAGCATTTCTGGGTACTTTCAGTGGACATTAAAAGTTGATGCCACAGGTTGTGTGTCTAATTTCACTTAACAAAGGACAGCTTTCCTTTTCCTTGGTACACAGTTATCTTATTAACAGTGCTCTTATAACTGACAGCCATGATTATAATTATTTGGTGGTTCACAAATAGAGCAAAGGGACTGAGAGAGAGGTTATCTTGAAGTAACTGGGCAAGAGAAAGGGGAAGAAAGAATGAAATATGAATCCATGTGAGAATATGGGATTACTTAAGTGGAGTTCAATAACCACAGTCAATGATTAAAGAAGGGAAGAACCTCAGGTTGTGCACATGATCCCCGTGGAAAGAAAGAAAGCCACAAGTTTTCTATACTACTACACCATCTTTTTAACTTGTATTCACACATTCTTCCTATGCTGCAGTTCTTTGTGTGTGTCCTCTGTTCCCTGCTAGACTACCTCTTGGAGAACAGAAATGATTCTATCAATACTTAGCACATAGTAAGTATAGAACACAGTGTATGTTGAAATAAAATCAGATATGCTTTTTATTTGACCAGGGCATAAAAAGTTCTCAAACTGTGCCCTCGACCAGCATGTAGTAGTACCAGCATGTATTTGCCAGAGTTGAAATTAGAATCGGGATATCATAAATAGAGAATTGAAAATCCATGCATGAATTGTCTGGTTCTCTTCTCCTTGTTCATGGTTGACATGTTTTACTCAGTCCTTCTTTTTCTACCTCCTTGCCTTGGAGCAGGGTTTGGCCAAATGGGATTAGCAAATACTCTAATTGATTGACAAAGCTCCCTGATTGACAAAGCTCTCTGCAGATACAGACTTTATAGCTTCCCTCAGGAATATACAACAACATGCTTGTTATGAAGAGGTGGTAAAGAGTTTGACTATTGATTCTTTGTCTTCCTCTTTGCTTTTGTTCTGTTTGACCCCTTCCTTAATTCATTCCTGCTGGAGACAAAGCCACATGCTGAACCACGGGGGAACAGTCTGTAATGAAACAACAAGCTGCTCTCAATTTTAAATATTACATGTTGGGGCAAAGGCAGAGTTCCTTTTCCTCTAAAGCTATAACATTAAAAAAATTCTGTTTGATATTCAGAGTTATTTGATCTGGCAGTTTAACAACTGTTGATGTTTTAATTGCTTCTTTAAAGGATTTCATATACATTTCTAGGTTTATTTTTATTTTACTGTGAAGGAATGTCAATATTAGCCATCACTTTGCCCAGTAAGTTATCACTGTAGGAGCTTGGAGTAAAATCCAGTAATTACTGGACCTCTCAATTTAAGACCCTGCTGAGAAACTTGGCAATTTCCCTTTTCCTGATGAGGCATCTCTTCTTGGGGAGCTAGCAGTCATCTGTTGTTCTGAATCAATTTTAAGTAGGTGTTGTACCTTCAAGATCAGCTTCCTGTATTCCTTTGGAAGAGATTGAGGTCATTCTATTCTGGGTGAAAGAAGAATTTTAAGTCACTCTTAACTCAGACAAATGTACAATTGTAAGATGTGCTACCAAGAAAGACTTAGTGAGTTTATAATCTCTGAGGGTCTTACGTCATTTTTACTTGTGTATTTGTATTCTTCCAGGACCAAATGGAGTAATTTGTTGGCATACTACTTATGTGTATGCAATTAGCCATTTAAGTCCTCTGAACAAAACTACATTCATAGCTCTTTAGAGATAAAAAGGTCTTCTGAAATCATCTAGTCTAGTACCCTATAAATGATTTAACTTGTATTTATTAATAAAAGGAGGGCTGATTGAGCTTCCATCTTTGCTCTTATGTTATATATCCTTTGAGTTATTCCTGTCAAGAAATGTCTATTATGTGCTTACATGCTGAAGCCACCCTGAAGCAATTTGGTTCAGATGGCATGATTCTTGGAATTTTGTAGCTCACATGCTAAAACCAACAGCACTGACCTACTACATATTGGCTTTCTTGTTTTCTCTTCTGAAATTTCTTTATACTCCCCTTTATACTTCACCACAACCTGCAACAAACATATATTCTGAGGAGATGAAAACAAGGCTCCTAAACATTTCTCTTTCTGCTTTGAAGCAAAACTGCCAGAAGAGGCTTCCTTTTGCAGGACATGCTTTATCTTTATCAAGGATTATCAAAGGTTAGATGAAAGGATCAGCCAAATGATTGATTAAAGGGGTACTGGCTAAGATCAGTGGGGAGAAGTGAACTTAAGCACCAGGTATATTATTCAGCCACTCATTACCTATTCCTGCCTTTACCCTCTCTCTCAAATACTAGGAATGTGACTTAAGACTATACTTACACAACACTATCAACAACCTGTTTTGGGGAATGGAACCAATTACTAGTTTGGCTGTCTGGGTTCCTTGTCTCAAATACATTTTTTTAATTTTACTTTTTTATGTTGATTTATTTTTGAGAGAGAGAGAGAGAGAGAGAGAGAGAGAATGAGCAGGGTAGGGACAGAGAGAGAGGGAGACAGAGAATCCAAAGCAGGCTACAGGCTCTGAGCCGTCAGCACAGAGCCTGATGCAGGGTTTGAACCCACGAACTGTGAGATCATGACCTGAGCCAAAGTCGGACACTTAACCGACTGAGCCACCCAGGAGCCCCTGAAATACATTGTTTTAAGTGCTTAGAACCTAGAAGAAGCTCCCAACTTTTTCTAGTGGTCATTTCTTGTGCCACTTCACTAGGCTTAGGGTAATCTTTTTTGTGCTGTGACTTTATGATGGACCGTTTTTTTTCTTGGAGTCCCAGTTCAATAGATAGCACTTAGTCATTGAAAATTTAAGAGAATTCTACCATGTGAGGAATTTCAGAATATAAACTATGGTAGTTAGATAAATATATGTACAAATGTCAAAGCTTATTTTTGCCTTGATCACTTTCATTAAGTCTGCTTCTTTCTGTCATTGTTGACTCATTCTAACTCTTCTCAACCCAAGTATTGTTTTTTCACCTAGACTTCAGTAGACTATAAACTTCATGAGGGAGGAGACTACTCTGTCTGCTTTATTCATTGCTATAAATCTGTATAGTTCATATGCCTAACACAATACTTGGTACATAGAAGGTACTCAATAAATAGTTATTGGCTGAATTAAGCAGTTGATAGTGTTATCGTAGTTCCTGTATTTTCTTCTCTCACAAGCCTACATAGAATCCTCTAGCTAAAATCTACCTGGCAATTGATGAAGGACCTCTATTGGTCTCTGAGTATAGAGTACACGGCAGCAACCCCCTACTACCTTATTTCTAATGGCAATATTTCTCTGACCACTCACTCTTAAAACTTTTCAAGTGTCTTCTCAGACTAAATTTCTCTTCTAACCACTCTCTTTCATTTCTGACCCATTCTTTCCTTTATTTATTGTACACAGGTTTTCCCAAGATTACCTGGTTTTGAAAAATTTCATGCAGTGAACATCCTTGCAGTCAGTCTCCTGCTTTATTTCCTACAGAGCACAAATTTACATTTAAATGTTTATTTGCATAAGGGCCAACTCTTTTGTACCCCTCCAAAAAGGGCTACCCCAAGTCACAAAAAGTGAAGATCTTTTGAGCACAAGGACACAAAGAAGCAGGTAACTCCGTTTTTTTAAAGCAATTTTTAAAATATCACATTGAGGTGATGGTGTGAAAGTACTTTTCTAAAGTTAAATTTGCAAGTGTCTGTCTTCTTCTTCTCTCCTCTGGATATCATACTGACACATCTGCCATTTGAAGTGGATTTTGTGAAGCTTTTGAATTGCGAGTGGTGACATGGAATACTGTGGCTTTTGGAATGTCTTTCTATTGTTCCCTCCTGAGAGCCAGGATGATGGGATATATTACAGTGGTGCTGTGTGTATTCCCAATCATCAGTGCAAATTGACAGCAGCCCCATAAAGTCAGGTTTATTGGCAAAAAAACAAAACAAAACAAAAAGACACAGATTGTTAAGAGTATGAGTTCTACAGTATTTATATAGAGGAAAGAAGGAAAGACTTTTAGCTGAAGATAATGTCTTGTTTTCTCTGTATTACCACACAGAGCTGGGAATATAGAAGACATTCAGTAAGTATATTGCAAAGATTAAATTGTTGCCTTGATGACAGTTTCATTTCTCAGGATGTAGAATAACTCAAGCAAGGAATTGCTACTTTGGTCATAATACAAACAGGAAACAAGAGCTGTTTGGTAAGATAGTGGAGATAGGAACTTTGGGGAGAAAGTGAGTCTGTCATCTTAGCATTTGTAGTAATAAAGGTAGGAAATGCTATTTATGGTCCACGTCTATTACAGGCTTTAGAAAAGCATATTTCAAAAATTAAGGAAATGAAAGAGAAGTATAACCCCCTTGTCCTTATATAATACATTTTTTTAAGCTTTATTTATTTTGAGAGAGAGACAGCGTGTGAGCAGGGGAGAGGCAGAGAGAGAGGGAGACACAGAATCTGAAGCAGGCTCCAGGCTCTGAGCTGTCAGCACAGAGCCTGACGCAGGCTCAAACTCATGGACAGTGAGATCATGACCTGAGCCAAAGTTGGATGCTTAACCAACTGAGCCACTCAGGCACCCCAACATAATACACTTTTTGAAGGATGAGAGAGTCTCAAAATGAAACACTCCTAATTTCTGGGTGATCAAAAAAGGAAGTATCCAAAACAGTCACACTAAACCTTTCTTATGCCCTAACACACCAGGAGCGACACACACCAGAAGGTACGTGGAACATACCTATTAATAGTGCTCACTTCAGGGGCATCTAGGTGGCTCAGTTGGTTAAGTGTCCATCTTCAGCTCAGGTTGTGATCTCATGGTTTGTAGGTTTGAGCCCCACATCGGGCTCTGTGCTGACAGAGCAGAGCCTGCTTCAGATTCTCTGTCTCTCCAAAATAAACATTAAAAAAATAGTGCTCACTTCAGATACTACAAAAATACATATCACAATTTGTAGAGAAGAATGTGTAGTTTGAAACCCAATCAAAAATGGCATTCATGTTTCCCTAGCCCCCAAACAGCATTACTGATCTGAGAGACTGCACAGGAAGTTCTTTAGTAAGTTCAGATGTGACACAATAATGGTAAGAGCATAGAATCAAATATACATTTCAGAAAAGGATATAATTTTTTAAAATGTTTAATTTTGAGAGGGGGGGAGAGGGGCAGAGAAAGAGAGAATCCTAAGCAGGCTCTGCACCATCAGTACAGAGCCCAACATGGGGCTGGAACTCATGAAATGTAAGATCATTACCTGAGCCAAAATCAAGAGTCAGAAGCTTAACTAACTGAGCCACACAGGCACTCCAAGGATATAATTTTTAAAATCGTATCAGGAAAGCCAGAGCCTTGTAAAAACAATGCTAAGTACCACTAAATGTGTACATATATTTAGTTCCATTGAGAGTCAAGAACAAGACTTAAGCCTGCTTGGCCATGCTATTAAAAGTGACAACTGGGGTGCCTGGGTGACTCAGTCGGTTAAGCGTCCAACTCTTGATTTCGGCTCAGGTTTGATTTCTCACGGTTTGTGAGTTCAACCCCTGCATCGGGCTCTGCACTGACAGTACAGAGCCTACCTGGGATTCTCTCTCCTCTCTCCCCTACGACTGTACCCCACTCGTGCACTCTCTCTCAAAATAAATAAATACACTTTAAAAACTTTTAAAAATAAAGTGGTAGCTGACAGTACTATTCACCCAGACTTCTCCATCACTAAGAGTAATGTTCATACACAAAAGGGTGGATGAAACATGGTTAAGAAGGATGTTGAAGCTCAAGAAAGATGAAGAATTAGAGGAGATATATCAGTTTCCTTTAAGTAGCTTAAGTCTCCAGGCCCAGGATCTAAAAGCACTGAAAAAAAGCTGCAGAAGCAATCACAAAACTACTATTACCAGTTTTTGAGACATCACAAAAACCAAAGATCCCATAAAAGTAAAGATGAATAAATGCCCTGACTTTTCTCGAAAAGGTTGGGGGAGGATAATTTGCTAAGATTATGGATCTGTAAATTTAGCAATTACTCCCAACATAATTCTACAAAAGATTTTCAATGATATAGTTTATAGGTATTGATTTAAAGAAAATAATAGTCATCAAGATCTCCAAGCTTCTGTAAGAATGAGTCACTACAAAAAATACTTACATGTCATTTTTTGAAAGGATTACTAAGTTAGACTTTAAGGGAAAGACATCATAAAATAGGGATCCAGTAAGTAAGACAATGAACCTTATATCTTGTGTCATTCTTTCAGAAAGAGGAAATAAGGGAAATTTGATAGTAATTAGGGTGATTTATAGTTAGTTGAACTCTGCATATTTATTTCTACCTTGAGAAAATTATGGGTTACTGTAGAGTATCCTATTCATTCTTATCAATAACTTGGAAAATATATTGAAGGTATACATATTAAATTTTTCAATCATATAAAACTAGAAATAATAGCTAATATGTGCATGAAAAAATCAGAACTCAGAGGATCAAGAAAGGCTTTAATTATAGCCAACAAGATGAAAATCAAAGTTGCCATGTTTTTTTCATCATTTATTCTGGTACTAACCAAGGCTAGGTACCATACTTCAAAAATGTTGCATCTGGAGAACGATTTTATTTAGAGGCTGTAAAGCATGTCCAATGATGAAAGGGGATTTTTTAGCTTGGAGAATAAGAGACTTCAGTGGGACATGGTAGTGGTTTTAAATATTTGAAAAACTGGCATATATAGGACAAATTAAAAGGATGAGGGAAAAATTGAGACCAGGTGGAGGAAGTATAGGAAGGAGGATTTTAGCTTAGTTTAAGACCAATTTTCTAACAATTTTAGCTGTTTAAGTTTGTCTTGGTCTGTCTAATAAGGTAAGTGAACTCCCTATCAATAGAGGAATTCAGGCAGAAACTAAATGACCATCTTTTGATCTATTAAGATAATTCTTTCACTGGAAGAAAATTTAGACAAGATGAATTTTTTAATGACTTTTTTTTTAATTCTCTTGATGTTTATTTATTTTTGAGACAGAGCATGAGTGGGGGAGGGGCAGAGAGGGAGACACAGAATTCAAAACAGACTCCAGGCTCTGAGCAGTGGGCAGGACCCTGATGGGGGGGTGGTCATGAGATCATGACCTGAGCAAAGTCAGACACTTAACCGACTGAGCCACCAAGGTGCCGCATAGGCAAGTTGAGTTCTAAAGTCCCTTCTAACTCTAAGATTCTGTGATGTTGTCTGTATTGGCAGTTTTCTTTGTCACCAACTGCTTCTATCATAATTTTCAAAGGTGAAATTGTAATTCTGAAAGCCCCATCACAGATATCTATAAAGCTTTATTCCCCAAATACTTATTTCCCCTTTCCTTATACCTTTCCTCCTTTCTTTCCTTCCTATGTACCCATTGAGATATGCTAAATTATTGATGTACCCATAGTGATAATCAGAGTCCTACTTGTTTATGCTTTGTACAAAAGACTATTTGTGTCATCAGAACAAACTATAAATATGCTTGCTCTTTCCTTTTTTATGTCCAGGCATACCTTGTTTTATTGCACTTCACTTAATTGTGCTTCACATATACTGCATTTTTTACAAATTGAAGGTTTGTGGCAACCCTGCAGCAAGCATGTCTATTGGTGCCATTGCTCTAATAACATTTACTCACTTCAGGTTTTTTGTCATATTTTGATAATTTTCACAATATTTCAAACTTTTATTAATTAAAAAAAAAATTTTAATGTATATTTACTTTTGAGAGAGAGAGAGACAGAATACAAGTGTGGGAGAGGCAGAGAAAGAAGGAGACACAGAATCCGAAGCAGGCTCCAGGCTCTGAGCTGTGAGCACAGAGCCAGATGCAGGGCTTGAACTCACAGACTGGTAGATCATGAACTGAGCTGAATTTGGATGCTTAACCGACTGAGCTATCTGGGCACCCCATTATTATTATTATTATTATTATTATTATCATTATTAATTAGTTGTGATGACCCGTGATCAGTGATTACAGCTTGCTGTAGCTTAGGTGATGGTTAGCATTTTTTAGCAATTAAGTATTTTTTAATTAAGGTATGTACATTGTATTTTTTTTTTAATTTTTTTTAACGTTTATTTATTTTTGAGACAGAGAGAGACACAGCACAAACAGGGGAGGGTCAGAGAGAGAGGGAGACACAGAATCCAAAACAGGCTCCAGGCTCTGAGCTGTCAGCACAGAGCCCTACGGGGCGCGAACTCACCGACTGCGAGATCATGACCTGAGCCGGAGTCGGACACGTAACCGACTGAGCCACCCAGGTGCCCCTGTACATTGTATTTAGATGTAATGCTATTACACACTTAATAAACTATAGTATAATATAAACATAACCTTTATACACATTGGGAAATCAAAAACTCATTTGACTCACTTTTATTGTGCCTATTTGCTCTATTGTAGTGGTCTGGAACTGAACCCACAATATCTCCAAGGTATGCTTCTATGTGTTTGAGGAAAAAAGAAACTCCCACAACCAAATTTTTAAAGAACTAAGTCAATAATTATTTTGTAGAAGCAGTACATTCCTCTGTCTCCACCATATATTGAGTGAAATATTCCATTTTATATATCTATCAAGTACTATCTTGTAACTTAGGATGTCACCTAACAATATTGAGGCTATAATCCAAGCTTTCCAGTTTCCCCTTTTAAACCAATATGGATTTAAATTTTTTTTCAACGTTTTGTTTTTTTTTTTTTTTTTAAATTTTTTTTTTTTTTAACGTTTATTTATTTTTGAGACAGAGAGAGACAGAGCATGAACGGGGGAGGGGCAGAGAGAGAGGGAGACACAGAATCGGAAACAGGCTCCAGGCTCCGAGCCATCAGCCCAGAGCCCGACGCGGGGCTCGAACTCACGGACCGCGAGATCGTGACCTGGCTGAAGTCGGACGCTCAACCGACTGCGCCACCCAGGCGCCCTTTTCAACGTTTTTTATTTATTTTTGGGACAGAGAGAGAGCATGAATGGGGGAGGGTCAGAGAGAGAGGGAGACACAGAATCGGAAACAGGCTCCAGGCTCCAGGCTCCGAGCCATCAGCCCAGAGCCTGACGCGGGGCTCGAACTCACAGACCGCGAGATCATGACCTGGCTGAAGTCGGACGCTTAACCGACTGCGCCACCCAGGCGCCCCAACCAATATGGATTTATTGCTTATCTGCAAATGTATACAAACTTCTCTTGAACCTTTTTTAGAAGTTCATTTATTTTGAGAGAGAGAGAGAGAATAAGCGGGCAGAGAGGGGGACAGAGAGAGAGGGAGAGAATGGATCCCAAGCAGTCTTTGCTCTGTCAGCACAGAGCCTGATGTGGGGCTCAAACCCACAAAGTGTGAGATCATGACCTGAGCCGAAATCAAGAGTCAGAGGCTTAACCAACTGAGCCACACAGGCGTGCCTCTCTTGAATCTTTTTTCTTTAAGTCTAGATAAGTTCTTCATATAATGATAATGAATTCACAAACCTTGGGTAAAGTAATATGTATTTTCTTTGGCACAGATGTTTCATATTGTTGCATATATCTTTTAAATGAATAATTCAACAATTATTGAGGTTTATGCTGGTTATTACCATATGCTAGGCAGTTTTATACCCATTATCTTTGCTCCTTTTAAAAAAGTGCTTGTGACTTAGATGGCATTACTCACAGGCTTTAACTGGTTTTTAGCCTGTTGTCTGTGAAATGCTAGGTAGGCGTTGTGTGTGTGTGTGTGTGTGTGTGTGTGTGTGTGTGTTAATTCTCCTAGGGGTTTAGTTTACTTCCTTACTATTTGAATCTATAAATTTGTATCTTTGATCAAATTTTGGGACATTTTGACCACTTTTTCAAATTGTTTTGTCTTGTGGCGCCTGGGTGCCTCAGTTGGTTAAGTGTCAAGCTTCGGCTCAGGTCATGATCTCAAGGTCAGTGGGTTTGAGCCCCTGTGTCACGCTCTGTGTGGACAGCTCAGAGACTGGAGCCTACTTCAGATTCTGTGTATCCCTCTCTCTCTCTCTGCCCCTCCCCTTCTGATGCTCTTTCTCTCTCTTTCAAAAATAAATATTTAAAAAATTAAAAGAAATAGTTTTCTGCCTCATTTTCTCTCTCCTCTCCTTCTAGGATTCTAGAATCCTAGAAGGATTCACATATATTAGATTCATATTTATTAGACCATTTGAGGTTTCACAGTCTCTGAGGTTCTGTTTATTTTCTTCAATCTTTTTTTTCTCTGTTATTAAGATTAGACCATTTCTTTGAGTCTGTTATCAAGTTCACTATTTTGTCATTTCCATGGACTGCTGCTGCTAAGTCCCAAGAGTGAATTTTTCTTTCACATATTAGGTATTTCTGTTTTGGAATTTTCATTTGTTTCTTTTTTATAGTTACTGTTCCTTTGTTGAGATTTCTTATATTTTCATTCATGACAATTATATTTCCTTTTATATCCCACAGCATAGTTACAATAGCTGCTTTAATATCTTGTCTGCTGATTTCAAATGCAGGTATCATTTCAGAGTTGGTTTCTCTTGATTGTCTTTTCTTTTGAGAATGGATCACATTTTCCAGTTTTTTAAATATATTAAATAATTTTAGATTATATACTGGATATTATAGAATAATATGTTATAAATGATCTGGATTCTGTTATTCTCCTCCAAAGAGTATTATTTTTTTAAGTAAGCACTTAATTTGGCTAAACTCAAACTTCAAACTGTAAATCCTATCTTCCCTGCAGTGGGAGGCAGCTCAAATCTAAAGTCAGTACTTTTAGGTTTAGCTGGGCTTCGTGTAATCTGCCTTGCATATGTACAATTTAGGGGTTAGCCAGAGATTCAGAAAGGACTTACATGCATAATTTGGGATACTCTCCTGGCTTTCTCCTTCCCAGGATTTCCTCTCACTTTTCAATGCCTCTGGTTGCCCTTGAATTTTGACCTCTTTCTTCAGGCCAATGAGAAACAGATTTCTATCTGAATTTAAGCCATCCCTGAGGTTATTAAAGCCATTTTTTAAAATGGGAAACTCACTCAGTTTCACTCCTTATAAATGTCACTTCTCTCCATAAATGCCATCTGCCTGCTTTTTTACTTTCCAGTGCCTTCAGGTAGTTTTTATTTTTTATTTTATTCAGAGTGTACAGTTGCTATCTGCAGGAAGGTTTGGTCTGATGGGAGTTTAGTTGGTCATTACTAGAAGTAGAACCATCTTGCAGTGCATCTACTTAGATGAGGAGACTGATACTCAGAACGTTATAGCTTAAATGTAAGTTTTCTGGATCCAGAATCCAAATCTGGATTCTGCATCTCTATATATTATTTTTAAATATTGGTAATACTCTTCCTCAAGCATTATTCTCCCAGATCAATAAGTCCTGACTCTGTTGTCTCTCCTCATATAATAGCTATTCCTTCCATCACCTTGATTCATTTTTCTTATAGATATCCATTAAACATTTCCAACTTCCTGCTGATCTCCTGTAGGTTCCCACCATATTCCTGTGGTGGGTTTCACCGCATTAAAGAAAGAAACTTGCTTTTGCCTTTCTTTCTAATGATCTTTCTGAATAATGCCCCAGCAGTGTTTTCTTATAATAATTTGTGGTGCTCTTAGACATAATTTCTGTGTTAAAAGTAGGAAAAACTAGGGGCGCCTGGGTGGCGCAGTCGGTTAAGCGTCCGACTTCAGCCAGGTCACGATCTCGCGGTCCGTGAGTTCGAGCCCCGCGTCAGGCTCTGGGCTGATGGCTCTCTCTCTGTCCCAAAAATAAAATAAAAAACGTTGAAAAAAAAAATTTTTTAAAAATAAAAAAAAAAAGTAGGAAAAACTATAATCTTACATGATTAAAATTCTTCTTCTTCTCCAAATATGTTACCTTACTTACCCTCCTAGGAAATTTACCTTTTCAACCTTCTCATGTGTCTCATTACATCTTTCTTGCTGTAATGTTCTGTGTTGTTATCTTTTTTTAAGTGTTCATTTATTTTTGAGTGAGAGGCAGAGCATGAGTGGGGGAGGGGCAAAGAGAGGGAGACAAGGAGTCTGAAGCAGGCTCCAGGCTCTGAGCTGTCAGCACAGAACCAGACGTGGGGCTCGAACTCATGAACTGTGAGATCATGACCTGAGCCAAAGTTGGACACTTAACCAACTGAGCCACCCAGGCACCCCTCCCTGTTGTTATCTTTATGGAGAGAACTTTGTTTCATCTACAGTCTTAAATCCACACTCTTCCATATCATGAGCAAAAATCTTAAAATAGATTCTGGTATAATGAATAAAAAGAGCATCATAACAGATATATATTCATGCAAAATCTATTTTCTGAGTGCCTAGTCTGTACTCATCACTTTTGCTCAGTGATAGAGATATAATAATGAGCAAAGCAAACATAGTCCTTGTCCACCTAAGGCTTTTATAGTCTAATAGAGAAGTCTGACAACTAAATAAGCAATAATAAAAAGAACTAAGTGTACACATGAGTGGGAGTACAGGGAACTACCTTCAGAGAAAAATTTGATAAGTACTGTGTGAAAATACCTAGTATGTTTCCTGGTACCTAACAGGAGCTCAATAAATGATAGTCATATCAACACAGTGTTCATCATTTACATATTTTCATGTAAAGCAATCTCCTTTGTTTACTAACTTGAAAATTGTTCTCCTGGTCTTACAGCTTCCGTGTTAACCCATTTTTATTTTTAAGTAATCTTTGGTATATGATCATGAAAAAAAACCTTATTCAAAATCCAAATAAATTGCATCCATTAGTTTTCTGTTGGCCATATCCTTATTTACCTCCTCAAAGAACTCTTATAAATGAATTAAGACATGATTTCTATTTATAGAAATTGTGTTGACTTTTCCCCAGTTGGTTATATTTCCATCTGTACATTTGATCTCATATAGATTAAAGTGTTTGAACTCAAAACTAAAAGAATATTTCAGAACCATAGTAAGCTTATTAAACCCAGCTCTTAGTGTCTGTGCTAATAGGCAAAGGAATATAATATCATGGATAAATATGATCCACAGGTAATCCTCAATCCTTCCTTTTAGCTGTTGTTTGAATACATTTTCTCATCAGAAACTACATGCCAGGGGAAAATTGACTAATTTCACTTTTTATTTTCTCCATCAAGTCATCCCAGCTTAACTCTATTTTATGCTAATCACTCCTTTATGCCTAATTCCCCTGCCACTTGGGTTTTCTATTTTTTTAATAATGGCATTTTTAATGCAATATGTTTTAAGTCAGTCTCAGTTTTTTATATGCCTTGTATTTTACTACCCTGAAAAGATCACCAACCCTTATAGGGTTCTCTTTTCATATATAGCCTGTTCTATAATCATTGATAAATTTTGCACAATGTAGAATGCTTAGTACCCATCTGTTAACTACTTGCATATCTTCATGTGGATGTAACTATGGGGGAAAAATGCCAAGGAATATTAGGAGGAAGGAATTAAAAGGGAATTAGTGATGGTAAGTACTTATGGGGATGAATTACCCCCAAACTGAATTATTTCCCAAATTCAAGAGTAGATGAAACCATTGTTTTTGCTAAAGGAAGCTGAATATCTGTTGAAAGTGAAAGATAAGTTGAACTCTTTGTAAAGAAATCATTATTCTGATATAATCTGCCTTACTGTGAAGTGACAGCTCTCTAAAAATGTATTACTTTTTTTTTCCTACATAAAGAACCTTCTCTCTTTTACCAGTCAAATGAGGTAATTTCCTTTCAGGTTTTCAAAACCATTTCTAAACTTCATCTTAGTTTCTCCAAGATAGGCAGTCAACTTTAGTGGTATTGGTATACATACACTGTCTTGAAAAAAAGTATCTGGAAGAATTAAACATAGGGTTCTTTTAGGGGCGCCTGGGTGGCTCAGTCGGTTAAGCGTCTGACTTCGGCTCAGGTCATGATCTCATGGTCCGTGTGTTCCAGCCCCGCGTCGAGCTCTGTGCTGACCCTCAGAGGCTGGAGCCTGTTTCAGATTCTGTCTCCCTCTCTCTCTGCCCCTCCCCTGTTCATGCTCTCTGTCTCTCTCTGTCTCAAAAATAAACGTTAAAAAAAATTAAAAAATAAATAAATAAACATAGGGTTCTTTTGAAAGCAACTGATTGGATTCAGTCTAAATAGATTTTTTTTTGACATATGCTTAAAGTATTTGTGACTGGTTAATAGGAAGAAATGTAATAGATTCTGTAATCCAGCAGGAGTCGAAACCTGAGAAATGGCCATTGATTATGAAAACCCCTAGCTGAAGGATAATTATCCATTCGGAGTACTATAAAATGGGGCAGAAAATCACTCTTAATTTATTACATTTTTTTGTCCCCATTACAAAAGACCCTTTGGTGCCTTTACAAACACATAGACACCAACCTAACTAGGATCACACCTGGACTATTCAGCTTCTCCAAACTCATTAAGTGTAAAGATATAGATTAATTGGAGAGAGTTCAGAGAAGAGTAACAAAAATGATTGTTGGGCCAGAGGGATTGATTTATGAGCAAAGATTAAAAGAATTTTGTCTATACAATTTAGCTAAGTGATGACTAAGGGGGAAGAGGGTGGGGATAAAACTGTCTGAAACGTATAAACACCAAGGAGAGAGGAGAATAATTTACTATGCAACATGAGAATATAACTAGGGCTAATAAGCTATAATTACCCAAAGGAATAACAGAATAAATATTTCAGGGAAACTCAGAACCATAAGACGGCCAACTTGTTTCTCAAGGAGACAGTCACAGACACTTATAACCCTAGTCTCATTCAGATCAGCAAATATATACGTTGTGAAATAATCATCTGATGCCACTGATCTAACACCCCCCACCCCTCCAATGGTCTTGTCTTTTACATTACTGTGGCATGTTTCAAGTCCAGCCCAGCATGCAGGTCTATGTAATTTGTCCTTTATTGCTGCTGGTGAGTCTTTCAAAGTTTAATTCCAATAATGGCCATAGAAGAGCACTTTCTTTTAGATTTATTGTGAATTCCATTGTAAAGCATAAAAATAAGGAACAAAATCTGGAGGTGCAAAAATCTTGGATTCCACTTGGGACTGTAAACAAATCAGAAGTCATTAGTGTTTGTGTTTGGAATCTCCAATAATGAACTTTCAAATTGTATTCTGTATCCTAAAAAGGTCAATTTTAGCATTATCTGAAGTGAAAAAAAAAAGAGGCACTGAAAAAAATGTTTGTAGGCTTCATGATTTGTGTAAACTTTGGAATGTGGTTCTTCAGAAAACAAATTAGTCTGTGGGTAACTGCAGGCTAAGTTATTTGGCTAATTCCTACTGTGATATCCTGACATTCCAGAGCATTGCCATTTAACCTTGGCAGATAAGATTTTGCATGTCACTACAGTGAAAGATGCTTCCTTTGTATGCATACTTTTCTCCTTTTCCTTTGTGTTAAGAATCTTCTTAGGGTGATCCCACTCTAGAAATATCTTTTTCTTCTTCTTCACTATTGCTTTGACAAGTTCTGGTTTTATCTTAGGTTATATACTTCTTTGTGAAATTTTTTTCTAGGGAAATAGTATCTCAATGCAATATTTTAAATAAACTTTTTAAAATAAACTTTTTATTTTGGCGTGGTTTTAGATTTACAGAAGAGTTGCAAAAGTAGTTCAAAGTTTTCATATAACTCCATTCCCAGTATCCCAGTATCTCTTATTACATTCACATGGTACATTTGTCACAACAAATGAACTAATACTGATATAATATTATTAACTAAAATTCACACTTCATTCACATCTCCTTAGTTTTTACCTAATGTCCTTTTTCTCTTACAGGGTCCCATCTAGGATGCCATAATACAATTAGTCATCATGACTCCCCAGTCTCCTCTTAACTATGGCAATTTCTTAGACTTTGCTCTCAATGACCTTAATGGTTTTGAGGAGTACTGGTCAGCTATTTTGTAGAATTTCCATTGAATGGAATCTGTCTAATGTTTTTCTCATGATTAGATGGATTATTTATAGGCTTTAGGGAGGAAGACCACAAAGGTAAAACATCATTCTTAACACATTATATCAAAGGTAAATACTATTAACATTACTTATCACTGTTGATGTTAGCCTTCATCACCTGGCTGAGGTAAGGTTCTCCCGTGTAAGAGTATTAATTTACCCTTTTTCATGCTGTATTCTTCATAAGTCATGATGTGCAGCCCATGCTTAAGGAGGATGGAGTTGGCATCTACCTTCTTGAGGGTAAAGCAGCCACATAAATTATTTGACATTCTTCCACATTGTTGTTTTATCTATTCTTGTTTGTTTGTTTGCTTGCTTAATCATTTATTTATGTAAGTATAGACATAAGGATATTTATTTTACACTTTGAATTATAATCTGAAACTACTTTATCTTGTTGTTCAAATTGTTCCAGCCTTAGCCACTGGGCGCTCTTTAAGTTGGCTCCTATATCCCTTTGACATATCACCGTCCACGTGGACTTTTACTGAATACTTCTTTTTTTTTTTTTTTAATTTTTTTTTTTTAACATTTTTATTTATTTTCGAGACAGGGAGAGATAGAGCATGAACAGGGGAGGGTCAGAGAGAGGGAGACACAGAATCTGAAACAGGCTCCAGGCTCTGAGCTGTCAGCACAGAGCCCGACGCGGGGCTCGAACTCACAGACCGCGAGATCGTGACCTGGCTGAAGTCGGACGCTTAACCGACTGCGCCACCCAGGCGCCCCACAATGACTGAGATCTTAAGCACCACAGTATGCAATAATGCTGCTGCTGATTATGACAAAGATGATAATAATAAGTGATAATGGCAACAAACAGTAATATAACATTGACTATTCAAGGTACTGTTCCAAGTACCTTCTGTATGCCAAATCCTTTAAACCTCACAACAATCCGATGAGGTAGATATTATTATTCCCATGTTTCTTTTTAAAAAAAAATTTTTTTTAACGTTTATTTATTTTTGAGACAGAGAGAGACAGAGCATGAACAGGGGAGGGGCAGAGAGAGAGGGAGACACAGGATCTGAAACAGGCTCCAGGCTCTGAGCTGTCAGCACAGAGCCTGACGCGGGGCTCGAACTCACGGACCGCGAGATCGTGACCTGAGCCGAAGTCGGCCGCTTAACCGACTGAGCCACCCAGGCGCCCCAACTGAATACTTCTTTATGGCACTTCAAGATGCTACTACAAGATGCTACAGGCTCATATGTGTATTTCTTACGCCAGTCAGTCCTGTCATCAACCAGTTCTCCAAGGATTCCACTTTTTATCAAAGAATGGCATTAGAAAGCAAGATCTGAATGCTAAATGTGCTCGTTGATGCTGCAGTGTTATTACTTCTAGGCCTTCTCAGATGACAGAGGAAGGAAATATATGAGTGTATACTAGCCTGCATTTATACACATATCTATAAGCATTTCTAAAGGTAGCCATTTGTGTCTATATTAAGCTAAATATGAGTTTATACTCATGTCTCCTACTCTAATCCATTACCATATGGATAATTCTAGCCTTTTCCCCTGTTTGCTGGTGTCCCTCTCCCATCTACCATCCGTTTACTTAATCATCCAGTTCCAATGCACATGTATAGTAGTTTCAGAATTGTTACCCACACCTGTGTGGGGACAACTTCATCAAATGGAGTACATGCTTATTTATAGTTTCTTTTGTCTTCAGTCTGAGAAACTTACTTCCAAAGTTACTTAAGTCAGCCCTTTTTCCCCCACCTCCTTCAGTTAAGTTGTTTCATACACATATAATATAATTAGATTCTTCTATCACATTCTGCAATTCCATCCTGAAATCAATCCCCTGATGGCTTCCTAAATGACTTTTAAAAGTTTGCATTCGTGGGGCGCCTGGGTGGCGCAGTCGGTTAAGCGTCCGACTTCAGCCAGGTCACGATCTCGCGGTCCGTGAGTTCGAGCCCCGCGTCAGGCTCTGGGCTGATGGCTCGGAGCCTGGAGCCTGTTTCCGATTCTGTGTCTCCCTCTCTCTCTGCCCCTCCCCCATTCATGCTCTCTCTCTGTTCCAAATATAAATAAAAAACGTTGAAAAAAAAAATTTAAAAGTTTGCATTTGTTACAATTCAGTCTTTGTGCTATAAGGTTCTATGGGTTTTAAAAAATGTATTGTCATGTATCCACCATTACAGTATCATACAAAACAGTTTTACCAGCCTAAAAAGCCCCAGTGCTTTACTTATTCAACCTTTTCTCCTCCTCCTCAAACCTCTGGCAACCACCAGTCATCTGTTTACCATCTCTACCGTTGTCTTTTCCAAATGTTATATAAATGGAATAGTGCAGCATGTAGCCTTTCCAACTGGCTTTTTTCACTTAGCAATATATATTATAGATTTATCCACATCTTTGTGTGGCTTGATACCTTATTCCCTTTTTTATCACTAAATAATAATTCATTATATGTACCTGCATGCTTTGCATTTACCTATTGAAGGATATCTTGGTTGCTTCTAGTGTTTAGTGATTATGAATAAAGCTGCTATAAACATTCACATGCTACTTTTTGTGTAGAAATAAGTTTGAAATAAGTTACATAAATATTTAGGAGAGAAGTTGCTGGGTTGTATGTTAAGACTATGTTTAGCTTTGTAAGAAACTGCTGAACTGTCTTCCATAGTGGCGGTACTATTTTTGCATTCCCACTGGCAATGAATGAAGGTCCCTGTTGCTCTGCATCTTTGCCAGCAATTGATACTGTCAGTTTTTTGGATTTTAGCCTTCCTAATGGCTGTTTAGTAGTATTTTATTATTGTTTTAGTTTGCATTTCAGTAGTGACAACCTTGCCGGCTTTTGATTGGCAATCTACAAATGTTTTAAACAATAGTTTGGGTTTTATTTACCAATTCTCCCTTCATTGAAATTGAAGGAGCAAATGCTTAAAGTGCTAAGCTTCATTTATATTGGAAAAATTGTTTACAATTCAGGCTACACCTTTTTATAAATGTGTAGATTATGTGCTTCTATATTAATTAGCTACAACATAGGCAAAGGAAGCATCTGCTAAAGCAAATGCTGAGTCACTGGTGGCAGAGAGTCAATTCCATATGATTATTGTGCAGAAAATAGAGGGAATTTTATTGTTAAGCAAGATGCTTATAAGATAATTGTTTTTCTGGTTATATCTAGAGCTTCCTTTATTCTTCTCTCCCTCATGACGACACACACACACACCCACACACACACACCCTACTTTCTATCCTCACCACCTAAACATGTGAAAGAGACATATACTCAGAATGTGTGTGTGTGTGTGTGTGTGTGTGTGTGTGTACACATATAGCATGATTTCTTCTTGTTTTAGGAACAGATAACCAGAGTGACTTAACTGCCTTTTCCCATCAGAATGTTACTTGCAGATATATAATTTCTTCTAAAACTATTAGTTGCATCTGATTTTTATTGCCCTGTACCCCTAACTTAGTTCCTCCCTTTCTGAGTATACCCAATGCTGCCATGTTGCCCCTGTCTTTTCCAGGCTACAAACTTGCTTTTCCCCCTTCAATCCCGATTGCACCTTATCCATTCTATATTCCATTCCTTCAAGGTCACACTAGGCACACACACACAAAAACAAAACAACTAATTAGTTAAATCAACTTTATTTTAAATTGTAGAGCAAAGAATGCCACTAACATTGAACATTGACAGTGCAGTAAGTACTTTCCTACATGTTCTCATTTTATTCTCACAATGACCCCATGAGGTGAATGTGTTTCCCATTTTATGGATGGCAAATTGAGTTAAGTAGCACACTGTAGTACTTTTGCATGTGCTATTCCCTCTGCCTAGGACACCCTTTCAGTTCTATCTCTGTCAAGCTACCAAATCTTCAGAAGCCACTTCAGATGTTATTTCCTTAGGTGGTGGTCTTAGCACTGCATATGTCAATTTTGAAAAGACTATAAGTAATTCTTTTGTTTGTTTGTTTGGGCCCACTGCCTTTTTTTTATTGAGATAAAACTGACATATAACATTGTGTAAGTTTAAGGTGTACAGGTAATGATACATGTATATGTTGCAAAATTATTAACCACAATAAGGTTATTTAACACCTCCATCACTTCACATAATTAACATTTTGTGTGTAATAAGAACATTTAAGATATACCCTCTGAGCAACTTTCAAGTAGTCTATAACACAGTATTGCTAACTATAGTCACTGCACTCTACATTAGATCTCCAGAACTGATTCATTTTATAGCAATTTGCATATCTGTTTTTGTCAACTTGAGTGCAGTTGACACACAATGTTACATTAGTTGTGGGTTCACAACTTAGTGAATTGACAAGTTTATACATTATGCTATGTTTACAAGTATAGCTACCATCCTTACATCCTTATTGCAATATCATTGACTGTATTCCTTATCCTCTGCTTTTTATTCCAATGACTTACTCATTCTATAACTGGAGGTTTGTATCTCCCTCTCCCCTTCGCCCATTCTGTCCAACCCCCCACCTCCCTACCCTCTGGCAACCATCAGTTTGTTCTCTGTATTTATAGTTCTGATTCTGCATTTTATTTGTTTTATTTGTTCATTCATTTTTTTAGATTCCATTTATGAGTGGAATCATATGGTATTTGTCTGACTTATATCACTTAGTATAATGCCCTCTATGTCCATCCATGTTGTCTCAAATGGCACAATCACATCCTTTTTATGGCTGTGTAATATTCCACTGTAGTTATACCACATTGTCTTTCTCCATTCATCTAATTATTGACACTTGGGTTGCTTCCATGTCTTAGCTATTGTAAACAATGCTGCAGTAAAACAGAAGGGAGCATATATCTTTTTTGCATTAGTGTTTTTGTTTTCCCTGGGCAAATACCCAATAGTGAAATTATTGGATCATATGGTATTTTCTAAGTAATTCTGATACTTACCCCGGTTAAGAGTCATCATGCTAAACTATGATGATGTCGTCCAGGGCCATATTTTACTGATATTTGTATTCCAATTAAATTGCATAGTATCTTTTGCATTCCACAGCATTTTATCAGTCAGTATTTATTAAATGAATGATTTGGATGTTTATGGAAATGTAGATGTGTGTGTGTGTGTGTGTGTGTGTGTGTGTGTGTGTGTTGCAATGGGTGGGTAGATTTAGGACCATGTGAGTAAATTTATTTGGATAACTGCTAGATCTTTAGGGAGCAATAGAATGAAATGAACAATAAGACAAACAAAAAAGACTCTTAAATACATAGAACAAAAAAGACTCTTAAATACATAGAACAAATTGCTGGTTGCCAGAGGGGAGGTGGATGAGAGTATGGGAGAAATAGATAAAGGAAATTAAGAGTACCCGTATCTTGATTAGCACTGAAAAATGTATAGAATTGTTGAATCATTACTTTGTGTATCTGAAGCTAATATAACACTGTATGTTAATTATACATGAATAAAAAAAGAAAGGTAGTGATAACTATGAATGGATCCCATATGGACACTAAGGTGATTATTTTTAGAATGAAGAGAATGCCTGTCATATTTTATTTTTTTTTTTGGAAACAAATACTAGTGTCCTCATAATGCAAACTACAAAAAGTAAAGTCTGATAAAATCTATTTAGCTAGTGCAGATACACAGCAAATACTTGTAAACCATTGCTCGGTCCATTAATGGTAAATGAGTTGCCATCAGAAAGACGGACTGCCCATTGACACAAATGGCAATGTCTCATCCTTTTTTATGGTTGAGTAATATTCCACTGTGTGTATATATGCCACAACTTCTTTATCTATTCATCTACTGATGAATTCTTGGGTTGCTTCTATATTTTGGCTATTGTAATATTGCTGCAATAAACATAGGAGTGCATATATCTTTTTGAATTTAGTGTTTTGGTTTTCTTTGGGTAAATACCCAGTAATGGAATTATTGGATCATATGGTATTTCTAGTTTTAATTTTTTGAGGAAACTTGACACGGTTTTCCATAGCAGCTTTACCACCTACAGTGCACCAGTCTTCCTATTTCTTCAAATCCTCACCAATGCATGTTATTTCTTGTCTTTTTTATTTTAGCCATTCTGTGAGGTGTAAAGTGATATCTCATTGTGGTTTTGATTTGCATTTCCCTGGTAATTAGTGGTGAGAATATTTTCATGTGCTTGTTGACCATCTGTGTATGTTTTCTTCAGGAAAATGTCTATTCAGGTCCTCTGCCCATTTCTAAATCAAATTCTTTTGTTTTTTGGGGGCCTAGAGGTTATTATCCTATGTGAAATAAGTCAGAGGAAAACATACCATATGATTTTATTTATTGGAATGTAAATAAAGCAAATCAAATGAATAAACAAAAAGCAGAATGAAATGCATAAATACAGAGAGCAAACCAATGATTTTCAGAGGTGAGATGGGTTGGGGGATGGGTAATGTAGGTGATGCAGAGAGGGAGATACATGCTTCCAGTTATGGAATGAATAAGTCATGGGAATGAAAGATACAGCATAGAGAATATAGTCAGTAATACTGTAATACCATTGTATGGGGAACGATGTTGGCTACACTTGTGGTGAGCATAGCATAACATATACAGTTGTCAAATTACTGTTATACACCTGAAACTAATGTGAAACATTGTGTGTCATGCATACTCAAATTTTTAAAAAGAGGGACTAAATAAAGTATTAGTTATTAAAGTGCATAGGTTACATTTTTAAATATTTCAAAAACACTACAGTAGGAACTCATAAAAGTTTTGGTAGCCTAATATCCTTTACAAAAAACAAAATCCTTATGATTCAAATCTTTTGGTTACCCTGAGCCCTATTGTATTGAATGTTGCTAGAAATAAATGTGCCACCAACTTACACTTAGTAGTTTCTTCATTCTACAAAAGCTTGCATTATATGTTAAACGTATTTGTTTTAACAGAATTTTACCTTTATTGGCAAGAAATAATGCAAAACATTTCTAATCGATTCTCTAGCAGGATATGGCAGCACTTTCCATACAACTAGGTATCAGCTGATGAGAGATGAGGTCTCTGATTAGGATTTCAACAGTTACCATTAGTACAAGTCAAAATGAAAACTGTGACTGGCAAGTGGTCAAGGATCTCGGTACTAACATAATTCCTCATTTTATTTATTGCTTAAAACAAGTCTCTGCATGGTCCCAGTTCAATGTCATTTCAAGATCCCACCCAGCAAGGTACTATACTGCTGACTTGATTTGCCAAAGAAATTTAAAAACTTGTTTAAAACTATTAAGAGCATTCTTGCTGGTTTTTTGTTTTTGGGGGTTTTTTTGTTTTTTGTTTTTTGTTTTTGTTTTTGTTTTTGTTTTTTTGGCAGTGTTAAGTAGAACTTGGCTCATCATGGAGCTGGGGTAATCAGAGAATGAGCAAATGATAATTTAGATCCTTATGCAAACATACAAGCTTTGAAGCCAGAGTATTTCTAATTGCATACCTAATGCTTGCTTGACATAATTCTGAGATTAGACAACTACTCCAAGAAGCTGTTCCTAGTTTCTGATGGTTTACCAGTGACCCTCAAGTCCTTTACACAGAGCTGTGCTTCACCAACTGGAAATGGTCTGCCAGCATCCAGGATTTATCTTTTAGCAGCATAGATTCTACTGTGGGTTAAAGAAAATCATTATATTTAAACAAATATATATTGTAATAGAATGCAAGATTCTTGTTAAATGGGTGGGGAGGGCATTGGGAAGTGTGGAAAAACTTCTAAAGCAATGCTATAAGTTATGGCTAATTTTCTGGAATGTACTTCTCTCTCACCTCTACCTAGAAGTCTCCTGCTTACTTGTCAAAAGCCAACTCAGAAGTCATTCTCCCCAACTTCCCTGCCCTGAGCAGAATTATCTCCCTCCTCTGTGATTTCCTTGACTTTCCTCAATGGCCTTAGTATGGCATCCATCCCACTAATGTGATTAGCTATTTATCTCCTCACTAGGTGGAGTGTGAGCTTTAAAAAAAACAAGGTCTACAAGGTTCTTTATATCCCCAGTTCCTTGCACAGTATTTGACCAGTGCAAGTGCCTAGCAGTTGGATGGGTGGATAGATGGATGGATGGATGAATGGATGATAGAAAAGATAGACAGGAAATTGTCTACTTGTCAAGGTGTACTCACTTGAACAAGATTTTGAGCTCCTCTCCTAAGGTTCTACTTGAGGCCTTTGAATATAGAGCTAGATGACCACTGGATTGTTTCAACTTATGTGTCAGTTATGCCATATTTTTTTTAGGTGGGGAGAAATCAAAGTGATTCACCCTACTACAAGGCTCAGGAAGAAAAATCATGTGATCATATCAATTCAGATAAAACATTTAACAAAATATAACACCAGTTCATTATAAAAACTCTCAGAAAACTAGTATAGGGAACTATATTAAAACCCCTACAGCTAACAACATACTTTATGGTGAAAGACTGAAGGCTTTCTTTCCAAGATTAGAAACAAAGTAAGGATATGTGCTTTCATTATTTCTAGTCAACATTGTGCTGGGGGTTCTAACCTGTGCAATAGAAAGGAACAATAATAAGTAAGAGGCAGCAAGTTTTGAAAGGAAATAAAACTCTTTATTTGCAGATGTGATCATCTTTGTAGAAAATCATACAAAAAATCTGCAAAACTACAAGAACTAGTAAGTGAATACAATAAGTTCACAGGATACAAAATCACCATTAAATAGTCAATTATATTCCTACATGCTAGCAGTACTCAATCAGAAACTGACATTTTAAAAAATATTTTTCATGATAGCATCTCAAGTATGAAATAATGTTAACATGTCAGTTTTTCTCAATTGATCTACCCTAATTTTTCTTGTAGAAATTGTCAAACCAATTATAAAATTTATCTGGAAAGGAAAAGGACCTAAAATATCCAAAACAAGTTTGAAAAAGAACAAACTTATACTACCTGATCTCAAGGCTTATTAGAAAGCAACAATAATCAAGATATAGTGTTCTTAATATAAAAATAGTTTGTCTTTTCAAATTAGTGTTTTCATTTTCTTTGAGGAAATATTCATTAGTAGAAATACTGGATATGTTTATTATATGTGTATTGCAGCATTAATTACAATAGCCAAGATATGGAAGCAACTCAGCTGTTCACTGATAGATAAATGGATAAAAAATGTGTGAGAGAGAGATATACATAATGGAATATTATTCAGCCGTAAATTGGAACGAGATCTTGCCATTTGCAACAACATGAATGGACCTAGATGGTATAACACTACATGAAAAAAATTAGAGAAAGACAAATGCCATATGATTTCACTTATATGTGGGACTGAAAAAACAAAACAAACAAACAAACAAACAAACAAACAAACCTGGCTCTAAAATACAGAAAACAATGATAGTTGCTAGAGGGGAGGTGGTTATGGGAATGAGTGAAATAGGTGATGGGGATTAAGGAGTCCACTTATGATGAGCACTGGGTGATATATGGAAATGTTGAATCACAATATAACACTGTATGTTAACAGGAATTAAAAACTTTTAAAAATTAAATAAAAAAGGGGATTGAGTAAGTCATCTAAGAAGAGCTGAAGTAGCTAGTGTAGGCATTTGTGCCCCAGAGCAAAGATTTTCATTCTGGAATTTGGAGGTCCTCAATCATAATGGTCCTATTGTACATGGGTGGGCCTTACAGGCCTCATTTTGGGGCAGCCAGTCCATTTGCTCAATCCCTAGACAAAATGTGAAACTTAAGAACAGCCACAAAAAAAAGAAGATCCCAAGAGCTCCTAGAGAGGAAAAACATTAACAGTTAAAGGAACAAGAATTGGAATAGATTGGGGCTGTCTGTGTGGCTTAGTGAGTTAAGTGTCCGCCTCTTGATCTTGATCTCAACTTAGGTCTTGATCTCAGGGTCATTGAGTTCAAACCCTGCCTTGGGCTCCATGCCCAGCATGGAGCCAACTTTAAAAAAGAAAACGGAATAGATTGGTCATTACATCAACAACACTCGGTATTAGAACCGTGGCGAAATGCCTTCAAAGTTCTGAGGGAAAATTATTTTGAACCTGGAGTTTTATTTGTAGCCAACCATAAATTGAGCTTGATGATAAAAGAAACACATTTGTAGATTTCAAAGACTTAAAGTTTACCTCTCACTTTTCTCTTAAAAGTTACTTAGGAATATACTCCAGCAAAATGAGATAGTAAAGAAGGCAGAGATATACACTGGATTCTGGAAACAGTGTACCTAATACCAGAGATTAATCAAAGTAAATCCAAGGGTGACAGTTACATCACAGGCCTAAGGAGCATTCTGTGCAAATGGAAGAAAGGAGGGTTCCAGGAGGGGGGCATTCAAAGGAGAAAAAGGAGAAGTGGTGGTTCAAGATTTTATCCACCTTTAATAAATTAAGGAAACCATAGATGCTGCAGACAATGCAAAAATAAAGTTAAGTCAATTATAAAATCTAGAATAAAATAATACCTGACAGAAGAAAGAAAAATTCTAGAGAGCCACAATAATATAAACACTGCATACTGATTTTCAACTTTCAGAAATAACCAATATACAAAAGTACAGGATACTTAATTATAGAGATAGTTAATTATAGATAAATAAAGAGCAAAACATAAATGTTATCCCTCTTGGCAATGTGAAAAGTAAAAGTAGAAATGACAAGAGTTAGTAGGTAGAAGAAATGAGAGATAAAGAGAAGAGCAGGGAACTAATAGCCTTATCTTGGCAAATAAAGTTTAGAGATACTGTTTGTAGTTTATGGAATAAGAAATAAAGGTCTAAGTATATTCCTCAAACCAATGAATAGAGGAACTAAAAATTACAATAACTACTTTGGGGTGAGAGGTAGAATAATTGAGGGAAAGCCTCATTTATCACAGGACAAAATTAATAGATCAAATCTAAAGTAGATAAATAATAGCAGTATATATGGAACCAATTACCAGAAGAACTAGACAGAAACAGTTAAGACAGTTAAAGATAATAACCTCAGAGGATTAGGACTGGAGGTAGGGAGGGTTAGAACAGTAAAATGTTGCTTACATTCTCGACCTTTATGTACATAGTTTATATGTTTTAAAACCACATGTGTGTATGACTTGGCTTTAAAACCAACCAGGACATTGAAACACAAATCTTTTGCCACTACTAAACTCAAACCAGCCTCGGAGAATCCTCACCTGAAAAAGAGTGCTGGCAAAGGGCTATCCAAGTGTAGCTCCTGATTCTATAATTCAACTTTCCTGTTTCCCCAACCCCTGCACCAAAGCCGTGTCCTTTCTGTTATGACAGAAATATAACAACCTGCTTCATTCTCATCCACTGAGATTACTGTTTATGGCTCTATATGGATAAAGTAAACACATATTGAAGTGTACAACTTGGTAAGTTTTGACATATGTATGTACATGTAGGTACAACAGTGAAACCATCATCACAGTCAAAATATCCATCACCCCCAAATGTTTCCTTGTACCCTTTGTAATCTCTTTCCACTCAATCTTGTCTCCAATGACCTCTACATTCTTAGGCAACCACTGATCTGCTCTCTGTCACTATAAACTAGTTTTTATTTTCTATAATTTTATATAAATAGAAACATACAATGTTTACTCTTTTTTTGGTCTGGTTTCTTTCACTCAGCATGATTATTTGAAATTCATTCATTTTTTTGGGGCGCCTGGGTGGCGCAGTCGGTTAAGCGTCCGACTTCAGCCAGGTCACGATCTCGCGGTCCGTGAGTTCGAGCCCCGCGTCAGGCTCTGGGCTGATGGCTCAGAGCCTGGAGCCTGTTTCCGATTCTGTGTCTCCTTCTCTCTCTGCCCCTCCCCCGTTCATGCTCTGTCTCTCTCTGTCCCAAAAATAAATAAAAAACGTTGAAAAAAAAATTAAAAAAAAAAAAAGAAATTCATTCATTTTATATAACATGTGTAGCAGTTTATTCCATTTTACTGATAAACTGTATTATGTTGTATGGATGTAACAGAGTTTGTCCATTTACCTGTTGATGGACATAATGGGTTATTTCCAGTTTTTAGTTACTACAAATAAAACTGTTACAGACATTGGTCTACAAGTGTTTGTGTGGACATATGCTTTACTTTTCTTAGGACATACCTAGGAGAGTTAACTGTTGGGTTGTATGGTAGAAACTGCCAAACTGTTTTTCTAAAGTGAATGTACCATTTTATATTCCCACCAACATGGTATGAGAGTTGCAATTTTTCCTCATCAAAAGTTGGTATGGTTGGACTTTTTAAGTTTAGCTGTTCTAATGGGTGTGTAGTGGTCTTTATTGTGGTTTTAATTTGCTTCTTCCTAGTGACTAATGATATTGAGCATCTTTTCATATATCTTCTTTGGTGCAGTATCTATTCAGATCTTTCATTTTTAAAAATTGACTTGTTTCTTATTTTGTGTTCAGGGTTCATTGTATATTCTGGATACAAATTCTTTATAGAATATGTGATTTGCAAATATCCCATTGTATGTACCACTTCTTCATGCATTCATCAATCAGTGGACACTTGGGCTGCTTCCATATCTTGGCTATTGTAAATAATGCTGCTATAAATATGGGTCTGCATGTATCCCTTTTAATTAGTATTATTGTATTCTTTGGGCAAATACCCACTAGGATGCTTGCTGGATCATAGGGTAGTTCTATTTTTAACTTCCTGAGGAACCTTCATACTGTTCACAGTGGCTGCACCAGTTTACATTCCGACCAACAGTGCAGGAGGGTTCCTTTTTCTCCACATCTTTGCCAACACACGTTGTTTCTTGGGTTGTTGATTTTAGCCATTCTTACAGATGTGAGGTGATATCTCACTGTAGTTTTCATTGGCATTTCTCTGATGGTAAGTGATGATGAATATCTTTACATGTGTCTGTTGGCCATCTGTATGTCTTTAGAGAAATGCCTGTTCATGTCTTCTGCTCATTTTTTAATTGGATCATTTGTTTGTTTTGGTGTCAAGTTATATAAATTCTTTATATATTTTGGATATTAACCCTTTATTGGATATGTCATTTGCAAATACCTCTTCCCATTCCATAGGTTGCCTTTAGTTTTATTGATTATTTCCTTTGCTTTGTAAAAGCTCTTTATTTTGATGTAGTCCCAATAGTTTATTTTTACTTTTTTCCTCTTGCCACAAGAGACATATTTAGAAAAAAAATTGCGATGCCAGAAGTTATTGTCTGTGTTCTCTGCTAGGATTCGTATGATTTCAAGGTCTCACATTTAGGTCTTTAATCCATTTTGAATTTATTTTTGTGTATGGTATAAGAAAGTAGTCCAGTTCCATTCTTTTGCATGTTGCTGTCCAGTTTTCCCAGCACCATTTGTTAAAGACACTGTCCTTTTCCAATTGGATATTCTTTCCTGCTTTGTTGAATATTACCATACTATATACTTATGGTTTACTCAATCTCTTTAAAGGAGAACTTTCTGGGGCACCATTGTTGCTCAGTCGGTTAAGCGTCCAACTCCTGTTTTCAGCTCAGGTCATGATCTCACAGTTTGTGAGTTCGAGCCCCGCTTTGGACTCCATGCTGACAGTGTGGAGCCTGCTTGGGATTCTTTTTCTTCATCTCTCTCTGCCCCTTCCCTGCTTGCTCTGTCCCTCTCTCAAAAAAATAAATTAAAAAATTAAAAAAAATAAAAATACAAAAAGAACTTATATGTGTGTGTGTGTGTGTGTGTGTGTGTGTGTGTGTGTGTGTGTATATATATATATATATATATATATATATATATTGCCTTGGGACTAAATGACTGAATACTAGGGCTTCTATGCACAGGGGCAGGGGATTATTCAGTACACAGGATTTAAACAAAGTTTTCATGTTTTATTCTCGCTGACTCCCTTACTTGGCATTTCCAAATTTCAGACTTCTCTAGGGTCCTATAGACCAGACCAGCATCACCCTAAACTGTAAGCCCCCTCTGTCATTTCTCTGACCTTCTTTATCAGTCAGTATCGTATCCACTTTGTCTTTCAGAAACATGTTGAAATCTCTTTTCTGCTAATTCCTTCTATTATTCTCTTCATTTTTTTTAAATTTGTTTAATGGGATCTTGGCAGAGAGAGGAGGTAAAATTGTTTGGTTAGTCAGCCACCTTGATCCACAAGTCTATATACTCCTCAAATTTTCTTTAACCTCCATGCTTTTGGAGGTTTTCCAGACTTTTTCCTGTGGTTGATTTCAAGCTTCATAGCATTGTGGTCTGAAAGTATGTATGGTATAATTTCAATTCTTGTATACTTATGAAGGGCTGTTTTGTGACCCAGTATATGATCTATCTTGGAGAATGTTCCATGTGCGCTCGAGAAGAAAGTATATTCTGTTGCTTTGGGATGCAGAGTTCTAAATATATCTGTCAAGTCCATCTGATCCAATGTGTCATTCAGGGCCCTTGTTTCTTTATTGACCATGTGTCTAGATGATCTATTCATTTCTGTAAGTGGAGCGTTAAAGTCTCCTGCAATTACCACATTCTTATCAATAAGGTTGCTTATGTTTATGAGTAATTGTTTTATATATTTGGGGGCTCCGGTATTCGGCGCATAGACATTTATAATTGTTAGCTCTTCCTGGTGGATAGACCCTGTAATTATTATATAATGCCCTTCTTCATCTCTTGTTACAGCCTTTAATTTAAAGTCTAGTTTGTCTGATATAAGTATGGCTCCTCCGGCTTTCTTTTGGCTTCCAGTAGCATGATAAATAGTTCTCCATCCCCTCACTCTCAATCTAAAGGTGTCCTCAGATCTAAAATGAGTCTCTTGTAGACAGCAAATAGATGGGTCTTGTTTTTTTATCCATTCTGATACCCTATGTCTTTTGGTTGGAGCATTTAGTCCATTTACATTCAGTGTTATTATAGAAAGATATGGGTTTAGAGTCATTGTGATGTCTGTAGGTTTCATGCTTGTAGCGATGTCTCTGGTACTTTGTCTCACAGGATCCCCCTTAGGATCTCTTGTAGGGCTGGTTTAGTGGTGACTAATTCCTTCAGTTTTTGTTTGTATACTCCTCAAATTCTAAGGTTTATAAGTGTTTTGTGAATTGGGGGCGGGAATATTTGTAATTAGTAGCAATTAGCTGGACAAACCTAACATTGTTTACCCATTACTATAAATTAGAGGATTCATTAGGGTTAAAGCTCTGTGAAAGAGATCAGTAGACAGCAATGAAATCTAATTCTCCATTACTCCATGGAAAGATAGCTTTGGTCCCTAAACTAACAATCAAATAATGGATATGCATAAAATTGACTCTAATGAATAGAGTATTTTGCTATACTTCATTTCATTTGTTTATGTTTTATCCTAATTTCTTTTTGAGTGGGTAGCTCTGTTGAGATGCTGTGGAAAAGATAATATGAGACAATACTCAGCATGAGGCTTTCTTCACTCACTGTCATGGTCATAAGCAAGAGTCAGGAACTTTCCTCTGAGAAAAGATTTCCATAGAAACACTTTAATGCTGGATTCTAATCAACAGCCATATTGAAAAATTTTTTTCTCTCTCTTTTATAGCTACTGAAACAGTACTAGTCTACCATTATGTCACATAACCAGTTGTTTTGTATTTACCTCAAGGGAGGGCCTAGAAACACTTGTATACAAGAGGCACTAAATGCCAAGTTATCTGAGGACAGCATTGCAACTCTAGATTTATCTAATCTCACAGTGAAATGGTTTTCCTTGACTCTCCATTTCCTTGCCAGTACTTTTTCTCCCCCCCTTGGTGATTCTAGTTTTATAGTGTTAAAAGTTCTGAATTCGTGTCCCAGGCCCTTTACTGTTTTTCCCAACAATGGTTTGTGTTTCACCACTGATTCACCTCCCTGCCTCTAAGATACTTATCTTAGACTCTCCTTTGAATTAAATTTACTGATCTTTCCCTTTGGATTGAGCTCTGAGATTCACTCTCTATATTCACATTCCTGTGAGCCAGTCATGTACCTACATTCATATCCTTCTTATCCTCCAACCCCATGGATATTTTTGGACCGTTGTTTCTAGCCTTTCTCTCATCATCTGAGTCCTAGTTACAATAGTTGAACTTTTGTTTACAACATATTTCAACATCAACATAAACTGAATGACTCATGTTTCTCAAAATCCTTAATATTGCTTAATTTTTCTACAATGTTTAGAATATTTTCATTCTTTTACAAGCAATAGCCATTTGTTTCTTAATCTGCTTCTTACCTCTGTCCTATTCCCCGCCCCCTCAAGTTCTGACCGTTGCAACTTTCTTCTCACTAGCTACTTCATTTATACCCTTCCTCCATACTTGCTCTTGAATTTTGTGTTCAGATAAGGCTTAGAGGTGGTTTATGTGGTTTAGGTCTCCATTGGGAACCGGAATGGATTTTATACAATGCTAATGATAGTGCAATTTTGAACAAGGGAAAAATGCTAGTTTAAACTAAATGGATCGCATAGGCAATCTCATTTCGGTCATAATCCTACTCTAACCTGCATTGGGCTACCTTTGTAAAGGTAAACTGAAACGTGGTTATAAAATTTTCAAATACTGTGGCTCCTGGGTGGCTGAGTACGTTGAGTGTCTGACTCTTGATTTCGTCTCAGGTCATGATCCCAGGCTTGTGGGATCAAGCCTTTAATTGGGCTCCATGCTGAGTGTGGAACCTGCTTAAGATTCTCTCCCTCTGCTCCTCTCCCCCACTTGCATGCTCTCTTTCTTTCTCTAAAAATATAAATAAATAAATAAATAAATAAATAAATAAATAAATAAATAAATAAAGTTTTTTTAATAAAAAATAAAATTGTCAAAAGCCACTTAAGAATTTATAATTAAGAGGATGCATTTGAGCTAATGTTTTCTGAATCCAGAGTTCAAGATTGCTGGAATGGTTTTATCCTGGTTCTTCTATAAATTCTATAGGTACATTCTAATTTATAAACAGATTCTATTCAAAAATGATAGTCTTTAGCAATTTCTAGGTTTTACAAGTGGAAGTGGAAGGTTTTTTCCCTTATGTGTCTAACTGTCTTAAACTTTAGAAGTATGGGGAATTACAAATTAAGCAGACATTCCCAAGGGAAGGCAATGACATCTAGTATATTTTGCTGCCCTTCTTATTCAAAGATGTCACTACTGATTATACCCACAGTTGTAGGGAGAAAAAACTAAATCTTCAACAAAAAGTCCTTTCTATATGACATATATACAAACTGCTTTTTGATTTGTAACTGCAGCTGCTACTTGTAGAGTCTGTCACCATTGGTATTTCTGTGTTCAACTTGTGGTCAGCTAAAAAGCCTTTGCTCAAAAAGTTTCCAAATTCCATATTGTTTCATTCCAAACTTGACTCTGCTGCTGTTTTCCCAAGCATCCCACAATTATGTCATGTTACTTAAAGCTATGCTTTAGTGCATCCTTTAGAGTATTTCTTATGCCACCCTTGCTTATGGTTATGCTTTAAAGCTCACCATATGAAAGATGCTTGGGTATTCTTCTGTCATTGCATCTCTGAAAATGTCAGCAGTGAACATTGTTTTAATGCTCACAGACCAGCTGACACCCAAAATCTCCGTAGTGGTGATCCTTTCTTGCCATTTCACATTAAACACGATTCCGACCCTGATGATAGAATAGTGCAATGAGGTAGATGTGACATCTGTGGTGGTTATGGATTTCAAAGTCATACAAAAGCTGGACACAACTTATATTGTCCATTGATGAGAATCAATTCAGTAAGCTTCCCAGCTCTGTTCTGTATGTTAGGAATAGAACCGAACCTAGAAACAGATGATTAGAGAAGGAATCCATTTTCCCCCTTTGCATTAGTAGTTGTGTGTTTGAAATAACTCATCTTTCTCCTTGATATGTATCTTAAACAGATTTCACCTTGTCCAGAGGACCAGTTCACACAGGTTCTGAATCTACAAATATAGCTACCTTTAAGGAGCTTACTAGGAATGAAGGAATAAATTTAATATTAAAGATATATAAGGCATTATTTGACAAGTGTTATGTGATTCAGAGAACCCAAAACTGGGAGGTAAAAAAAGCCAGAGACTGAACTTTCTTATAGTATATTTTCTTGCTGACGCCACACCATGGTAATCTCTGAAACAAAGATACTGTTATATTTTTTCTTTCTACTTTGTAGTCACTTGCATTGTTGGATGGTGATTTTTAAGTCAAACTACCTATGAAGCAGAATTCAGTGACTGCTTTTAGCTCTATGTGAAAAATGTTGGTTATGTTTCACTTCCATGTTTAGATTTACTGCATAATTTCAGTCATCCTCAGACATATTTACAACAAGGGATGGCAATCCCTGGCATTCACACCAGAGATGTCCAAGGTGCCAATTTTCTTTGGCATCTGGGCTGATTGCTGCCATCTCTATTCCTACCCCACTGGGGGCAGGTTCCATGAAGTGCTGTGATCAATTTTGAGTGTTCTTGTTTGCTTGCTCTCAGGAGCTGGCACACTCCATTCAGCAACCAGAACATACTGTGCTTCCCTTCTTGTCACACTGCTTTTAAAAACCTCACTACCTCCTGTTATGTAGTGCTATCATTGCACTACAAAGCAAGTTGAGATTATCTGTGTGTTGTTTGTCTATGTATGTTAAAGATAGTATCTAGTTCACTGCCCTCCATATGGTAAGTAAGTACTCTGTGTTTGTTCAGCAAGCACCACCATCCTGAGTGACCCTCTCCAGACCTTTTATTGAAAATCAAAGCATGCTGAGTTAAGGGTTCTTATAAGATTAGAAATGTATTCAGTGCGAGCTTCTGTATTCATTATATACCCATGACCTACCCATCAAAGTTTAGTCAATCCTACTTCATTCATTGGTAGTGGGATGCTCACAACTTGCTATGGTAGAATTGCCTGGAGATTTTGTTAAATATCTCATAGTATAAATGGTTTTATTTTACTTATTTGAAGATCCTTGGTGATTGCTGGTGGGTGATGGCAGTGAAAGCAGTGATTGCAATAAGAAAAATAGATTTATTCAAGAATATTGAAAGATAAATCTTTTTTTAAAAAAATCAGTGATTTGCCAATTTTAGAAAGCCTGGTGGGTACCAGCCTCTTCTTTAGAGAGATGAAGTACCAGTTTCTATAAACAGATTAACTCCAGGAATGATGGAGTAAAATGTGAAAACCGTGATCTATGTGAGAGCCCTATTTCACCAGTGGCAAAACAAGACAGCCTATTCAGTCTCCAGATAAGAGACCAGTTAAGGAATGAACAATACAGCAGTTTCTCTAAATGTGGATCAGGGACCTCCTGCATCAAAATCCCATAGTGAGCAAGTTGAAAAATCAGACTCTATGGTCTCTCCTTAGCCTATTCAATCTAAATTTGGGGAGGGAAAGGCCCAGGATTCTACATTTTAACACTCATGCATAGTGATTCTGATGCACACCAAAGTTTGAGAGCCACTGACCCACGAACACTCTCATTCTTAAGAACCCTTTGATTTGATTGCTGCCAGTAGTATAATAAGTCCTTAGACTACCTCTCCATGGTTAATCCTAAGAAATGAGGTCCAATTAGGGTTCAACAACTTTCTGGCTTAAAGGGATGGTTTATCAATAGTCCTATTATTCTTCCAACAGCTAGATATTTATTAGGGGCCTACTATGTGCCTCTACTCTCAAGAAGCTTATGAATAATTTTCTATGAATTATCTAATACAATCAAGTACATTAACCATAAAATAGAAAATGAATTAAATTTATTCTATGTCATGGCAAAAAGAGATAAATGTACCAAATAATTTTGTTGGTTTAGATATTAGAAAAAAATATATAGCAATATCTGGAGAGTCACTAGCAGTAATGGATATATCCCTTATATCTCACTGTTAACAAATTGTTTCCAGCTGAGATCCCTATAATCTGCAGGTGCTGTTTACCATGTAATTTTACCATAGGAAACAAGGGTGTAATCAGTTAATAAAGTGTAAAGAATTAGATTTTTTTCCCTTGAGCAAAATGTCTGACTGTGGCCAACATTCCTGATGCCTCCTCCCTTGTGCAATAGGAAAGCAATATTCAAAGAGAGAAAGCTATTTTGTTCATATTCTGCAACTTGCCTCGGGAGGCCATGCTAATGAATGCAATACTCAAGCTAGAATTCTAGATTGTTTGTATCAGCAGTCACTGATTTTTGTCTTTGCCATTATACTAATCAGAGGATAGTTTCCCATACTACCTCTAATTGAGACTCAAATAAGGGCATTGTGAATAGAGATCCTCTTTCAGTTTAAGCAGTTTTTTGTGTTGTTTTCATATGTTTTTTAATTGACATTACAATTGTCATATACAGGCAGTCCCCTTCCAATAAACATTTGATTTATGAATGTTCCATACTCATCAATAGCCTCTCTTAAGGGACTTTAAGCTATTCTTACTACCCATGTGAGCTAGATTGTTTCTGCTATCTGAAGGAGTTTATTTCTTCCTTAGCCCTCCTCTTCTGGGAGCTTAAGTTCTCTCAAACTCCCATCAGACCCATTGTAACAATTAATATATGAGCATCTTCTGTTGCCATCTGTTGCCTTCTGTTGACACAAGACTATGCTAAAGGCCCTACCAGAGCACCCATACAAACTGAGACCACGAGGGAACATGGAATATGAAAAAAAATCTGGAATTGTAGTTGCTGATGGCAAGGAGGGTCTCCATTTGGACTTCAAAATTCCTTTCCCCTACAAATAGCATTATACTGTAATAACATACCTGTGTAAAACTCAGTAATTTGAACAAATTCACCTATTCAAACCACAGGCAGGAATCAAGCAGTAAGCAGATGGCCTCTAAACTGCCAGGGAATATGCATCTCAACTATTGGAAAAGCCATTCAAAAATACACTGATTACCAGGGCGCCTGGGTGGCTCAGTCATTTGAGCAGCTGACTTCAGCTCAGGTCATGATCTCACAGTTTGTGAATTCAAGCTCCCACTAGGCTCACTTCTGTCAACACAGAGCCCGCTTAGGATCCTCTGTCTCTCTCTCTGCCTCTCCCCTGCTCACTCTCTCTCTCTGAAAAATAAATAAAACATTTGAAAAAATGCACTGATTACCTGTTTGTTTTGTTTGCACATGATTCTGATTAGTTTTAGCAAGATGTCAATCTTATAGCAGATTATAAGCAGTAAACTTAAAGGGACTTGAAAAGATGTTATAGGTAAGTGATGTGAAATCTGATAGTTGCTAGCAAGATAAAAGAAAAACATTTAAAAAAGTTTAAGAATTCAAACACCACTGACAATGAAACACTACATCTGCAAGAATGGTTAAAATTAAAAATATTAACAATATCAAGTATACTAAAGATGCATGAAACATGAACTCTCATACATTGCTGGTGGGAGTATAGAATGGTACAGTCATGGGACACCTGGGTGCCTCAGTCAGTTGAGTGTCTGACTTCAGCTCAGGTCATGATCTCGCAGTTCGTGAGTTTGAGCCTTGCATCGGGCTCTGTGCTGACAGCTCAGAGCCTGGAGCCTGCTTCAGATTCTGTGTCTCCCTTTATCTCTGTCCCCCCCACTTGTTCGTTCTCTCTCTCTCTCTCTCTCTCCCCCTTCCCCTCCCTCTCCCTCTCTCTCTCTTTCAAAATAAATAAACATTAAAAAAATTTTTTTAAAGAATGGTACAGTCATTCTGGAAAACAGTTTAGAAGTTCCTCACAACAAATACATACCATATAACCCAGAAGTTCTCCCCTGAGGTGTTTGCCCAAGAAAAATGAAAACATATGTCCCCAGAAAGACTCATACATGAAATCTCATATTAGCTTTGTTCCTAATAGCCCCAAACTGGAATTAACCCAAATGTCCTTCAATAGGTGAATATATTAGAAATTGTGGTATATACATTTAAGGAAATAGTATTCAGCAATATAAAGGAAAGAACTACTGATACCCAAAACATGGGTGAGTCTCACAGACATTATGTTGAAAAAAAGAAACAATACACAAAAATCATTCAGTCATACTGTATGATTCAATATATGTGACATTCTAGAATAAGAAAAACTAAGCTATGGTGACAGAAGTCAAAAGAGTGGTTTCCTGGATTAGGAGATAGACCTGAAGAGTGACTGGAAGGGGCACAAGGGAAATTTCTGGGGTGATGGAAATGTACTATACCTTGATTTTGATGATGGTTACAAAGGTGTGTATATTTTTCAAAACTCCTCAAACTGTATGCCTAAAATGTGTACATTTTGCTATATATAAATTATAGCTCAGATTTTCATAAGGTACAAAAATTTGCCAAGGTAAAACCTTCAGAGGATCCCCTTGCTTCAGGATAAAGCCTAAATTCCTTATCATGATCTGGCCCTTATTGAATGTCTCTTGGCTCATTTTTTGCCATTGCTCCCACCTCCTACCACTTATTCTAAGGTACTTGTATTTTCAAAAACTGCCATTCTCTTTCCTCTGAACCTCTAAACAATGCTCTCTATGCCTGGAATTCCTTTTTGCCTTCCCATTCACCACTGAATCTTCAACATCCTTCAGGACTCAGAGGTAGCACCTCCTCCAAGACATCTTGTTCACTCCTAGTCTATATTAGATGTTTTTTTTCTTGCTCTCAGAGAACTATATACTTCTTTCTAACAAAGCATGTATTGCTCTGTAATTTAATTTGCAATTTTTAAAATTTTATTTTATTTTTAATTTAAATCCAAGTTAATATATAGTGTGATATTGGTTTCAGGAGTAGAATTTAGCAATTCATCACTTACATATAGCACCTAGTACTCATCTCTACAAGTGCCATCCTTAATGCCCATCATCTATTTAGCCAGTCCCCCCACCCAGCACCCCTCCAGCAACCCTCAGTTTGTTCTCTGTATCTAACAGTCTCTTATGCTTTACCTCCCTGTATGTTTTTATCTCATTTTTCCTTCCCTTCCCCTATGTTCATCTGTTTTGTTTCTAATTTTTTTAATGTTTATTTTTGAGAGAGAGTGAGAGGGTGTGGTGGGGGAGAGGAGCAGAGGGAGGGAGACAGAGGATCTGAAGCCAGCATCTTGCTGACAGCAAAGACCCCAATGTGGGGCTCAAACCCATGAACCGTGAGATCATGACCTGAGCTGAAGTCAGTCACTTAACCAATGGAGCCACCTAGGTGCCCCCATCAATTTTGTTTCTTATATTTCACAAATGGGTGAAGTCACATGCTATTTATCTTTCTCTGAGTGACTTATTTCAGTTAGCATAATATGTTCTAGTTCTATCCAAGTTGTTGCAAATAGCAAGATTTCATTCTTTTTGACTGCCAAGTAATATTCTAATATATATATACATACACACACACACACACACACACACACACACCATATCTTCTTTATCCATTCATCAGTGGACATTTGGGCTTTTACCATAATTTGGCTATTGTTGATAGTGCTGCTATAAACAGTGGGTTGTATGGGTCCCTTTGAATCAGCATTTTTGTATCCTTTGTATAAATACTTAGTGGTGCAATTTCTGGGTCATAGGCTACCTATATTTTTAATTTTTTGAGGAATCTCTATACTGTTTTCCACAGTGGCTGCACCAGTTTGTATTCCCACCAGCAGTGCAAAAGTGTTCCCCTTTCTCCATATCCTCATCAACATTTGTTGTTTCCTGAGTTGTTAATTTTAGCCATTCTGACAGGTGTGAAGGAAATACAACAGACGAACATAAGGGAAGGGGAGGAAAAATAAGATAAAAATAGGGAGGGAAACCATAAGAGACTCTTAAATACAGAAAACAAATTGGGGGTTGCTAGAGAGGAGGTGGGAGGATGGGCTAAATGGGTGTAATTTTTTTTTAACTTAAAACCATAGTGGACTGGGGCCATTTACAGTCTACTACATTTTCAGTAAACCCTCGGTTAAATCATAGATTATAGACTAATTTCTATCCAAATAGCTGAAATTTCAGCAAAGTTATCAAGAAAAATCTTCTATCCAGAATCACTTGTTCTTCTAGAGTTGGAAATGATTGAGATTTCATTGTAAATAGCAGTTTGGGTTTATATTATTAGTTGTGTGATAGCTTATTTACACTTGATCTTAGCCAAAAGGCTGAGAAGCTATGTGTGATAGCTTATTTAAATTGTCAGTTAACTGTCTATGGGTTTCTGGAAACCTAGCCAGACTTTATTATGTTTATTCTATGGGAAAATCCATTTTAAATTCCAATCAAGTGATTTAAGAATACTGCTCAGTTGAACTGTGTGAAATTGCTGATATTCAAGCATTTTGGATACAAAACAATGGCAGTTTCAAATAGTTCAACTAAATATTTTTAAATACAACCCAATGGCAATTTGGAAATTATATATTCATTTATTAATTTTATATTTAATACATGAATGTATTCTTCAAGACATGAACTATGTGTGGTAAGGCTGTTTGATGTAATTGTTCTATGTAAACAGTAAACCACAGGATTTTGAAAAAAGTTTGTATAGAATGTTAGGGCCTTTTTAAGTCTTACCCATTCTTTTTCCAGTTAATCAGAGATGCAGGAGATATGAGGATTTTTTAATTCTTTTTTGAACTGACACTAGGGTGTAAATGCAGATTTGTTTCTTCTTTTTTAACTCTCAAAATAATCAGTGTACTGTGAAGATTAATTTTAATAATAGTAATAGCTAGCATTTATTGAATGTATATTAAATGCTGGGTACTGTACTAACCCTACAACTACTTTATGAGCAAAGTACTATTATTATCCCAATTTACAGATGAGAAAATTAAAATTTAAGTAACTTACCCAAGGTTACACAGCTATAAATCGCAGAGTCAGGATTAGAATCACTCTGAAACCTACTACTCTGTCCATGGTTTACCTCAATCACATTTTTTTAACCACAAAGAAGCATTCGTGTTAAAAGATTATGATTGACTTAAACAAGTATATATTTAAGCTATGACTATTGTTAGTGAAACCAGGCCCATTCACATATGAAACATTGTATTATTATGAAAGATCATCATAAGGCAGTAGAGGACTAAGTACCCAAATGAGTCTTATAGACCATGAGTGCTGTAGGAGTCCTGTAGGAGCCTTGGAAAGGGACAGAATAATTGTGTGCTTTGTCATGACTAAAGCCCAGAAGAATGTGGACATAACTCATACTATCCAATCATAATTGGATACACAGCATTCTAGGAACAAACCAAAAGTTCGTCACAAATAGGAATGTGGAAATGTCATGGATGGATAATATTGAAGTCCAAGAGGGGGGAGCAAACTTAATTCTGGACAGACATCAGTATAATATGTGAGAGAAATTAGAAATTTGTGACTGGGCTCTCTAAACCCTAGAAATATGTGGAGAAGTGGGACTTGAAGGATCACTTATTAGGTATTTGTAGAGAGGGGATTCAGAGATTGACCAAAATTTCATAGTTGGAATGATTGGTATAATGCATCAAAAGTAAAAGGATTTATATAGTGGAGAAGATGGGCTCAAGCTTTAGACACAGTGAATTTAAGGTGAAGGTAGACTGTCTACAGAAAGCCAGTTTTTTATGTTGGCTATGGTTGACTAGAGTCAACCTTTTACTCATTTACTTTTTTTTTTTTTTTGTAGGTGGCCCTTCTGAATTTCTTCTTCCCTGAAGAAAAATCATACTCTGAAGAGGAAAGCAGGCATGTTCGCCGTAATAAAAGAAGCAAAAGCAGTGAAGGAGCAGATGGTAAGTCTATCTGGGTCACAGAAGATTCTTTTCCAGCCTAATATATGAATCAGTCGATAAACTTGATATAAAGCTGATTTTATAAGGATCCTCTTTCTTCCAATCCCAGATATTTTCAGTCATTTCACAGTATATGTGAGAGCCATGGTAGCATTTATATCTCTCATGATCACCCTCCATAAAGACCTCATCTCTCCTGGAGGCACCCCATATCTACTAAGGCCACCAAGAGTATTCAATCCTATTCTTCCAATTGACAGAATGTCACGGTGGCACTTACATGATGTGTTAATTCCAATGGTCATTATGTCAATGTTGGTATCAGCTACCATGCTCAGACGTGAACTAGAGCTTTTAGAACTCATCTGTAAACTCCTTGAGGGCAGGGGTTCATTTCTCTTTGTATAACTCGAGACTCTAGCCTAGTGTCTGGCAAATTGTTGGTGTTTTAATGTAAGTTGATGATATTGATTTCCCCTTCAGCTAGGTTATGATGTGCCATTAAAACCCTTCTTACTGATTTGAGTTACAACATATTTGAGTTACAACATATTTGAGTTAACTAGCAATACATTTTGTGGGGCATAACAAAATGTTGCACTAGCTCCTACGCAGGGTCATTGAATTGTTCCGTTTCAACATCACTCTGTCAAATGACAGAATGTACCTCTTCGTCACAGGAATTTGTAGAAGGCAGAGCTCTGGACTGCTGCAAAACCATCTGGATTTAAAAACAACATGTATCTGTCTACATCTGCCAAAGATATATGCTGGTGGGGGAGTGGCGTGTTACAAAACAATATGACTATATAAAGATTAAAATGAGATTTTTGAGCTGACATTTGTCAATGTGAGTAAGGGCCAATGATGGAAGCAATTCCAGAAGGCATGAACTATTGAAGAAATGGAGCCAGGAATTTGTCAGTAGGAACAAGAAGTAGAACTAAATGAAGTCTGAAAAGGACTCAGAACAAAGACTCTGTAATTAAACAGGAGAGTCAGAAAAATTAGATAAGTGGGACATTCTAGTCTCTGGAAGTGGCAGCATTATTGAGCCCTCAAATGGAGAACTGGACCAGTGGGGCCATTCTCGAGAGCAGACATTTTACATATAATTGATGACTAAGTTCAAGCCTAGGAAATGCAGTCCATGAAGTAAAAGGCACCCATTTTTCACACACTGCTTACAGCCAATTTCCTGGAAGTCTTCAGAAGGCTATGTGGAAGCTGCAAACTGAGAATTATTGTTCCTTTCCTCTCCTAATCATCTCACCCCTTTGATGCATGTAGGTTTTTCTATCTTTGACTCCTCCCGAGGCTACTTCTAGAACCACTAAATCTTTCGTATTCCCTGGTTGTTAAGGAGGAGAAGGAAGAGGTTGTAAGAGCAATATCACCTTATACAGTGGGCATATTCTTCCCTTCTCCAAGTGGGAAGTCTAATAGATTCTAACATTTACCTCTTCATCTGGCCTACTAAGTTTTCTCTTAAAGAAGGCCACTTCCTCCTCTCTCCCAAACCACTTTATCTGGATCTAGTTACCAACATCTCTGCTTGTTCTTTACAGTGTTTATTCTGTTTTGATACAAAGTATTTTTGTCTCTAGACAAGGCTGAAACTTCTATTATTAATTTGTATCACTCCTTATCTCATTTCCTCCTGGTCTGATAGTCACTAGATTCCAGTCCCTTTGTGTTGATGCCATATTTCTCATATAATACCAGATATTTTTTTCTTTAAAAAGTATACCTAGGAGGAATCCAAGAGCCCTTAGAGTTAGGAATATAGAATGTCTGGAGGTCGTGGGATTTGAATAAATTTCTAGCCTTTTACCTGGGAAGCTACAGAACCATTTCTTTACATGGGGTGGGTGATCCAATTTCTTGTAGAGTGGGGAACCAATCCAAACATCCTTTACTTTTGAACCATTCCTATTACTCTATTGAGTGAATGCTATATTTATTCAATGCATTTATCAAATATTTCCTGAGAAAATATAGCACCTTATATAATTCTAGATTGGAAATGCCAGAAAGATAGTGGTATTATCTGTTTTGTTCACTTTTATATCCCCATGGCTTAGGAAAGGACCTGATACATAGTAAACCCTTTTTTTCTAAGTTTTTCTTTAATGTTTATTTATTTTTGAGAGAGAGACAGAGTGCGAGCAGGGTCTGGGCAGAGAGAGAGTGGGAGACACACAATCTAAAGCAGGCTCTAGGCTCTGAGCTGTCAGCACAGAGCCCGACACGGGGCTCAAACTCACAAACCACAAGATCATGACCTGAGCTGAAGTTGGACACTCAGCTGAGTCACCCAGGTGATCCCATAGTAGACTCTTAATACATATTTCTTAATGCCCTCAAAGAGTTTAACTTACACTGTAAAAAGATGGGCAATAAACAACATTGGTGGTAGTAAGTGGTAAGGAGAGAAATATAGCAGTGTAAAAGGGAGAGAAGGTGATGGTGTATGCTGTAAAGTGATCAGGGAAGGTCCCACTAATAAGGTAATATTTGTGAAGAGACTTGATGAAATGAAGGTGTGGGCCCTGCATATAATATTTTGAGGAGGAAAGGGAGAGAAGAAATAGTGTATACAAATGCTCTGAAGCAGAAAAACTTCTGGTATTTTCTAGAAAGATCAGTGTGGCTGGGAACAGAGTGAGCAAGAAAGAGAAGGAAGGAGATGAGATCAATTAGCAAAGTCAAATATAGACCCTTGTAAGACAAGGTAAGGACTTTGGCTTTTACACTGTGTAACATAGGGAACGATTGGAGGATTTTTGAATGGAGGATTGGCAAGATCTGACCTCTGTTTCAACAGAATCTCTCTGTCTACTGTATTGAAAATGGCTGAAGGGACTGTTGATGGAAATTCAAACCAGTGCAGCCACTGTGGAAAACAGTATGGAGGTTCCTCAAAAAGTTAAAAATAGAACTACCCTATGATCCAGTAATCCCACTACTGGGTATTTACCCAAAGAATACAAGAACACTAATTTAAAGGGATACATGCAGCCCTGTTTATGGCAGCATTATTCACAACAGCCAAGATATGTCAACTGCTCAAGTGTGCATCAACTGATGAATGTATAAAAAATATCTGGTGTGTGCATGTGTCACACACACACACATGCAAACACACATGATAATAAAAAAGAATGAAATCTTGATATTTTCAATGACATAGATGGAGCTATAGTGTATAATGCTAACTGAAATAAGTTAGAGAAAGATAAATACCATATGATTTCACTCATGTGAAATTTAAGGAATAAATGAGAAAAGGAGAAAAAGAGAGAGACAAACTAAGAAATAGACTATAGAAAACAAAGTGATAGAGGGAAGGCAGGTGATGGGATGGGCGAAATAGGTGATGGGGATTAAGGAGGGTACTTGCCATGATGAACACAGGGTGATGTATAGATTTTTGGAATCACTATATTCTATAATTGAGACAAATATAACATTGCATGTTAACTATACTGGAATTAAAAAATAACTTAATAAAAAATAAGAAAATAGATGCAGGGAGAAAGAGCAGAAGCAGAAATACCTATTAGGGGAGTATACCAATAATCCAGGAAATAGATAATGTTGGTTTATACCAGAGTGGGGACAATGTAAGTGGTTAGAAAGTGGTCAGATTCTGAATACATTTCAAAAGAATAGCTGACAGAATCATCAGATTGATTAGAAAAGTGGTATGAAAAAGAAGAGCCAAGGATGACCCCACAGTTTTAGACTTAAGGTACTAGACTAGTAGAACTGCCATTTCTGAGACAGGAAAAAACAGAGGAGATGCAGGGTAAAATGTTGCAGAGAAAGAATAAAAAAAAACTGGAGATTTAGAATGGTTTTAAACTTAAGTGACTATGAGCTTAATATAGACTGCTATATTCATAAGATGTTATATATGAATCTAATGGTACCCACAAATCAAAAACCTATAATAGATACAAAAAAATGAATAAAAAAAGGAATCCAATCATATCACCAAATAAAGCCATCAAACCATGAAGAGAAAGAGAAAAAAGGAACAGAAAGGAACTTTAAAAACCCCACATAAAACAAGTAACAAAATGGCAATAAGTATATGCCTATTAATAATTACTTTGAATATAAATGGACTAAATGCTCCAATCAAAAGACATCAGATGAATCAATGGATAAAAAAGCAATGCTGCCTGAAGGAGACTCATTTCAGACGTAAAGACTCTCGCAGATTGAAAGTAGAGGGATGGAAAACATTTGTCATGCAAATGGAAGCAAAAAGGAAACTCAGACACCAATACTTCTATCAGACAAAACAGACTTACAGACAAGATTGTAACAAGAGAGAAAGAAGAATACTATATGATAGAGAGCAATCCAACAAGAGGATATAACAATTGTAAAAATTTATGCACCCAATATAGGACTTCCTAAATATAAAAAGCAACTATTGATAGATGTATACAAACTGACAGTAATACAATAATAGTATGAGACATTAACACCCCACTTATATCAATGGATAGATCATCCAAACAGAAAATTAACAAGGAAACAGTGGCTTTCAATGACACACTGGACCTGATGGACCTAATAGAACATACCTACCTAAAACAGTGGAATACACATTCTTTTGAAGTGCACATCCCAAACATTTTCCAGAATAGATCACATGTTAGGCCACAAAACAAGACTCAATAAGTTTAAAAAGGTAAAAGTCATACCACGCATCTTTTCTGACCACAGCACAATGAAACTCAATCACAAAATATCTAGAAAAAACACAAATACATGGAGGGTAAATAACATACTTGTTAACAATGAGTGCATCAACCAAGAAATTGAGGAAATAAAAAAATACGTAAAGTCAGATGAAAATGAAAACACAATGATCCAAAATCTTTGGGATGCAGCAAAAGCTGTTCTGAGAGGAAAGATTATTGGAATATAGGCCTACATCAAGAAGCAAGAAAAATCTCAAATAACCAACCTAACCTTACACCTAAAGGAGCTAGAAAAATAAAAACAATTAAATCCAAAGTCAGTAGAAGGAAGGAAATAATAAACATTAGAGCAGAAGTAAATGAAATGGAGACTGAAAAACCAATAAGACAGATCATTGAAACCAGGAACTCATTCTCTGAAAAGATCAACAGAATTGATAAACCTTTAGTCAGACTTATCCAAGAGACAGAGAGGGTGGCACCTGGGTGACTCAGTCAGTTAAACATCCAACTCTTGATTTTGGCTCAGGTCATGATCTCACAGTTGTGACATCGAGCCCCACATTGGGCTTTGTGCTGGGCATGGAGTCTGCTTAATATTCTCTCTCTCCATTTCCCTCTTTCCCTCCCCATCTCTCTCTAAATGAAAAAAGACAGAGAGAGAGAGAGAGAGAGAGAGAGAGAGAGAAATGACTTAAATAAATGAAATCAGAAATGAAAGACAAATAACAACCAATACTAGAGAAATACAAAGAATTATAAGAGAATATTATGAAAAATCCTATGCCAACAAACTGTACAACCTAGAAGAAATGGATAAATTGCTGGAAACATATAACCTTCAAAAACTGAAACAGGAAGAGTTATAAAATTTGAATAGACTGATTTCTAGCAATGAGATTGTCTTACTCAAAACCCAAACAAACAAACAAAAAACAACTCCCAACAAACAAAAGGCCAGGACCAACGTACTTCACAGGTAAATTCTGCCAAATATTTAAAGAACAGTTACTACCTATTGTTCTCAAACTATTCCCAAAAATAGAAGAGAAGGGAAATCTTCCAAATTAATCATATGAAGGCAGCATTATCCTGATACCAAAACCAGAAAAAGACACTACAAAAAAAAAACAAAGAAAGAAAGAAAAACCTACAGGCCAATACTCTAATGAACACAGACACAAAAATCTTCAACAATATATTAACAAACCAAATACAACAACACATACCAAAACTCATTCACTACAATCAAGTGGGATTTACTCCAGAGATGCAAGTATGGTTCAGTATTCATAAATCTATCAATGTGATACATCACATTAACTACAGAAAAGATAAAAATCAAAATTGATGCAGAAAAAGCTTTTGACAAAGTACATCTATTCATGATTAAAAACTCTTAACAAAGTAGGTTTAGAGGAAACATACCTCAACATAATAAAGGCCATATATGAAAAAACCACAGCTAACATACTCAGAGGGGAAAAACAGAGCTTTTCCTCTAAGATTAGGAACAAGACAAGGATGTCCATTTTCACCATTCTTCTTCAACGTAGTACTGAGGTGCTATTCATAGCAATCAGACAATAAAAAGAAATAAAAGGCATCTAAATTGGCAAAGAAGTAGTAAAATTTTTGCTATTTACAGAAGACATGATACTATATATAGAAAACCTGAAAGACTCCACCAAATCCTGTTACAACCAATAAATGAATCAGTATGCAAGATACAAAATCAACATACAGAAATCTGGTGCAATTCTATAGATGAACAATGAAGAAACAGAGTAATTAAGAAGACCATGCCATTTATATTTGTACCAAGATTAATAAAGTACCTAGGAATAAACTTAACCACGGAGGTGAAAAAACCTGTGCTCCAAAACCTATGAAACATTGGTGAAAAAATTGAAGATAACACAAACAGATGGGAAGTTATTCCATGTTCATGGATTGGAAGACACAGAATTATTACAATGTCCATACTGCCCAAAGTAATCTACACATTCAATGCACTCGCTATCAAAATACAAAGAACATTTTTCATAGAACTAGAACAAATAATCCTAAAATTTTGATGGAATTACAAAATACCTCAAATAGCTGAGACACTCTTGAGAAAGAATAACAAAGCTGGAGGCATCACAATCCCAGATTTCAAGATACACTACATAGCTGTAGTAATCAAAACAGTATGGTACTGGCACAAGAATAGACACATAGATCAATGACAGAATATAGAGAAATAAACTCAAGCTTTAATGGTCTATTAATCTACAACAAAGGAGGGAAGAGTATACAGTGAAAGAAAGGCAGTCTCTTCAACAAGTGGTGTTCAGAAAACTGGACAGCTACATGCAAAAGCATGAAACTAGAACACTTTCTTACACCATACCCAAAAGAAAATGGATTAAAGATCTAAATATGAGACCTGAAATTATAAAATTCTTGAAGAAAACATATGAAGTAATTTCTTTGACATCAACCATAGAAACATTTTCTAGATGTCTCCTCTGATAAGGGAAATAAAAGTTAAATTAAAATACTGGGAATATTCCAAAATAAAAAACTTTTGCATAGTGAAACAAACCTTCAATAAAATAAAAAGGCAACATCCTGAATGGAAGACAATATTTGCAAACAATATGTCCAATAAAAGATTAATATCTAAAATATATGTAGACCTTATACAACTCAATGCCAAAAAATAAGTAATCTAATTTAAATGAGCAGAGGAGCTGAATAAACATTTTACCAAAGAAGACATATGGATAGCCAACACACATGAAAAGATGCTGAACAACACTAATCATCAGGGAATTGCAAATTAAAACTACAATGAAATATCACTTTATACTGTCAGAATAGCTAAAATAAAAAACACACAAAATGTTGACAAGGATTTGGAGAAAAAGGAAATCGTGTGTTTCAATTTTTTTAATGTTTTATTTATTTTTGAGAGAGACAGACAGAGTGCAAGCAGGGAAGGGGCAGAGAGAAAGGGAGACACAGAATCTGAAATAGGCTCCAGGCTCTGAGCTGTCAGCACAGAGCCCAAAGCAGAGCTTGAACTTGTGAACCACAAGGTCATGACCTGAGCTGGAGTCAGACGCCCAAGTGATTGAGCCACTCAGGTGCCCTGAGAAAAAGGAAATCTTATTCACTGTTTGAGGGAATTCATATTGGCACAACCACTGTGAAAATAGTATAGAGATTACTCGTGAAATTAAAAATAGAAATATATGATCCAGTAATTCCACTGCTGGGTATTTACCCAAACAAAATGAAAACAGTAATTCAAAAAGATATATGCACCCCTGTGTTTATTGCAGCATTATTTACAAAAGTCAAACTATGGAAGCAACCCAAGTGTCCATTGATGGATGAATAGATTAAAAAGATGTGAGATTAGATAGATAGATATGGATATGGGTATGGATATGGGTATGATATAGATACATATATATAATGAAATATTATTTGGCAAAAAAAATGAAATATATCCATGTTGTTGTAACAACATGGATGGATCTAGAGGGTATAATACTAAATGAAAGAAGTCAGAGAAAGATAAATACTTTATGATTTTACTCATGTGGAATTTAAGAAACAAAACAATCATACAAAGAAAAAAAGGCAAAAAGAACAGACACTTAAATATAGAGAACAAACATGGTTGGCAGAGGGGAGGTGGGTGGAAGATGGTTGAAACAGATAAAGGGGATTAGGAGTACACTTACCTTTTATTTAGATTTTATTTAATCTAACATACAGTGTGATATTAGTTTCAGGTGTATAATATAGTGATTCAGCACTTACATACATCACCTGATGCTCTCATAACAAGTGCACTCCTTAATCCCCATCAACTGTTTAACCGATCCCCACCCCCACCTCCTTTCTGGTTACCATCAGTTTGTTCTCCATAGTTAAGAGTGTGTTTCTTGATTTGCCTCTCTCTCTCTTTGTTCCCTTTGCTCCTTTGTTTTGTTTCTTAAATTCCACATATGAATGAAATCATATGATATTTGTCTTTCTCTAAATGATTTATTTCACTTAGGATCCTAAGCTCAAGTTCCATCCATGTCCTTGCAAATAGCAAGAGTTCATTCTTTTTTATGGCTGAGTATATTCCATTTTATATATATGCTACATCTTTATCCATTCATCAGTTGGTGAACATTTGGGCTGTTTCCATAATTTGGCTATTGTGGATAATGCTGCTATAAACATTGGCGTACATGTATCCCTTTGAATTAGCATTTTTGTATTCTTTGATAAATAGCTAGTAGTAGGATTTGTGGATCATAGGGTAGTTCTATTTTTAACTTTTTTGAGGAACCTCCATACTGTTTTCCAGAGTGTTTGCACAAGTTTGCATTCCCATCAATAATGTAAGAGGGTTCTCCTTTCTCCAAATCCCCTCCAACACCTGCTGTTTTTTGTGTTGTTGATTTTAGCTATTCTGACAGGTGAGAGTTGATGTCTCATTATAGTTTTGATTTGAAGTTCCCTGATGATCAGTGATGTTGAGCAACTGTCTGTTGGTCATCTGGATGTCTTCCTTGGAAAAATGTCTATTCGTGTCTTCTGCCCATTTTTACTGCATTATTTGGGGGGTTTTGATTTGAATAAGTTCTTCATATATTTTGGATACTAACCTTTATCAGATATTTCATTTGCAAATACCTTCCCCCATTCCATACGTTGCCTATTGGTTTTTGTTGATTGTTTCCTTCACTGTTGCAGAAGCTTTCTATTTTGATGCAGTCCCAATAGTTTATTTTTGTTTTTGTTACCTTCTCTCAGGAGACATAGGTAGAAAAAAGTTGCTATGGACAATGTCAAAGAAGTTACTGCCTGTGTTTTCTTCAAGGATTTTAATGGTGTCATGACTCACATTTAGGTCTTTAATCAATTTTGAGTATATTTTTGTATATTCTGTAAGAAAATGTTCAAGTTTCATTTTTTTGCATGTTGCTGTCCAGTTTTCCCAACACCATTTGTTAAAGAGACATTCTTTTTCCCTTTGAATATTCTTTCTTGCTTTGTCAAAGATTAATTGACCATTTGGTGTGGGTTCATTTCTGGGATTTTATTCTGTTCCATTGATCTATGTGTCTATTTTTGTGCCAGTACCATACTGTTTTGATTACTACAGCTCTGTAATATAACTGGAACTCCGAAATTGTGGTAACTCCAGCTTTGCTTTTCTTTTTCAAGATTGCTTTGGCTCTTTAAGGGTTTTTTATGGTTCTATGAAAATTTTAGGATTTTTTTTCTACCTGTATGAAAAATACTGTTGGTATTTTCATACAGATTGCATTCAATGTGTAGATTCCCTTGGGTGCCATAAACATTTTAACAATATTTCTTTTTCCAATCCATGAGCATAGAGTGTCTTTCCATTTCTTTTTGTCATCTTCAATTTCTTTCATCTGTGTTTTATGGTTTTCAGAGTACAGATCTTTTACCTCTTTGGTTAAGTTTATTCCTAGGTATCTTATGGTTTTGGGTGCAATTATAAATGGGATTGATTCCTTGATTTCTTTTTCTTCTACTTCATAATTGGTGTATAGTAATGCAACAGAATTCTGTACATTGATTTTGTATCCTATGAATTACTGAGTTTGTTTATCAGTTCTAGCAGCTTTTTGGTGAAATCTTTGAGGTTTTTATGTAGAGTATCATATCATCTGCAAATAGTGAAATTTTTATTTCTTCCTTGCTGATTTTGATGCCTCTTGTTACTTCTTGTTGTCTGACTGCTATGGCTAGGACTTCCAGTAGTATGTTCACTAAAGGTGGTGAGAGCATATATCCTGTCTTTTTCCTGAGCTTAGGGATATAGCTGTCAGTTTTTCTTGATTAAGGATGATGTTAGCTGTGGGTTTTTCATATATAGCACTTATTATGTTTAGCTATGTTCCCTCTAAAGGCACTTTGTTGAGGGTTTTTATCATGAATGGATGTTGTAACTTTGCCAAATTCTTTTTCTGTTGTCTACTGAAATAATCATATGGCTATTTCTTTTATTAATGTGATGTATCAAGTGGATTGATTCAGGAATATTGAACTACCCATGCAACCAAGGAAAAAATCCCATTTGATTGTGAAGAATGTTTTTTTAATGTAATGTTGGATGGAGTTTCTAGTGTTTTACTGAGGATTTTTGCATCTCTGTTCATCAGGGAAATGGGCTTGTAGTTCTCTTTTTTTGTGGTATCTTTATCTGGTTTTGGTATCAGGATAATGCTTGCCTCATAGAATGAATTTGGAAGTTTTCCTTCCTTTTCTATTTTCTGAAATAGTTTAAGAGGCATAGGTATTAAATCTTCTTCACATGTTTGGTAGAACTTGCCTGTGAAGCATCTGACCATGGACTTTTGCTTGTTGGAAGTTTTTGTTTTGTTTTGTTTTTATTAATGACTCAATTTCTTTGATGGTTATTGGTCTGTTCAAGTTTTCTATTATTTCTTCCTGTTTCAGTTTTGGTAGTTTATGTTTCTAGGAATTTATCCATTTCTTCCAGGTTGTCCAATTTGTTGGCATATAGTGTTTCATAGTATTCTCTTATAATTGTATTTCTGTGCATTGTTTCTTATTTCTCCTCTCTCATCTGTAATTTTATATATTTGGGGTCCTTTTTCTTTTCTTTTTGATCCATCTTGATAGAAGTTTATCAATTATGTTGATCTTTTCATAGAACCAGCTCCTGGTTTCATTGATCTGTTCTATTTTTTCATAGTTTCTATATCACTTATTTCTTCTCTAATATTTATTATTTCTTTCATTCTGCTGGTTTTACATTAGGTGTGTTATTCTTTTTGCAGATCCTTTAGTTGTAAGATTAGTTGTCTATTTGAGCTTTTTCTTGCTCCTTGATGTCAGTCTTTATTGCTATAAGTTTCCCTCATAGAACCACTTTTGCTGCATTCCAAGTGTTTGGGGCTGTTGTGTTTTTATTTTCATTTGTTTTCATGTATTTTTTATTTCTTCTTTGATTTCTGGTTGATCCATGCTTTGTTTAGTAGCATATTATATAGCTCCATATTTTGTGGTCTTTCCAGTTTGTGTGTGTGTGTGTGTGTGTGTGTGTGTGTGTGTGTGTGTGGTTGATTTCTAGTTTCATAGTGTTGTGGCCAGAAAAGGTGCATGGTATGTCTTCATTGTTCTTGAATTTGTTGAGTCCTGTTCTGTGGCCTAATGTGCAATCTGTTCTGGAGAATGTTCCATGTGCACTTGAAAAGAATGTGTATTGTGATGTTTTAGGATGGAATGTTCTGAATATATTTGTTAAGTCATCTGGTACAGTGTGTCATTCAAAGCCATTGTTTCCTTATTGATTTTCTTTCTTTTTTTCTAATATGAAATTTATTGTCAAATTGGTTTCCATACAACACCCAGTGCTCATCCCAACAGGTGCCTTCCTCAATGCCCATCACCCACTTTACCCTCCCTCCCACCCCACATCAGCCCTCAGTTTATTCTCAGTTTTTAAGAGTCTCTTATGGTTTGGCTCCCTCCCTCTCTTTTTTTTTTTCCTTCCCCTCCCCCCGGTCTTCTGTTAAGTTTCTCAGGATCCACATAAGAGTGAAAACATGTGGTATCTGTCTTTCTCTGTATGACTTATTTCACTTAGCATAACACTCTCCAGTTCCATCCACGTTGATACAACAAAAAAGTCGTCCTCCTATGCCACCATCTTCCCAGATCTCTCCTTATTGATTTTGAGTTTAGATGATCTGTTCATTGATGTAAGTGGGGTGTCAAAGTCCCCTACTATTAATGCATGATTATCAATGGGTTCCTTTATGTTTTTTATTGTTTTATGTATTTGGGTGCTCACATGTTGGGTAAGTAAATATTTATAATTACTATATCTTCTTGTTGGAATGCCCCCTTTATTATTATATACTTCCTTTCTTTCTCTGTTGTTTCATTGTTTGTTTTGAAGTCTAGTTTGTCCAATATAAGTATTTCTACTCTAGCTTTCTTTTGACATCTATTCTCATGATAGATAATTTTCCATCTCCACATTTCACTCTAATGGTGTCTTTCAGTCTTAAATGAATTTCTTGTAGACAATATACAATGAGTCTTGTTTTTAGTCATTCTGAGCCCTATGTCTTTTGATTAGAATTTTTAGTCCATTTACATTCAAGGTAATTATTGATAGATATGTATTTATTACCACTTTATCACTTATTTTGTAGTTTTGGGGTATTTTCTCTGATCTTTTCTTGTCTTTCTCTCTTTTATGTTTTACTGATTTTATTTAGTGAAATATTGGATTTCTTTCTCTTCTTTGCATGTTCATTAAGTGGTTTTTGATATATGGTTTCTATTAGGTTTATATATAACCTCTTCTGCTTATAGAACTCTATGTTAAGTTGATGGTCATTTATGTTCGAACCAATTCTTTTCTCCTCTCATCAGCACATTTTAGGTATATGTTATTATATTTTATATCCTTTTTGTGTTTGAGTTCCTTGACTGATTTTTACAGAAATATTCATTTTACTGCTTTTGTGTTTCATACCTTCATGTTCTCATTTTTGGTCTCTCCTTTCCACTCAAAGAGTCCCCTTTAATATTTCTTGCATGCCTGGTTTAGTGGTCATGGACTCTTTTAGTTTCTATTTGCCTGAGAAACTGTATCTTCTTCTATTCTGAATGATAGCTTTGCTGGATAGAGTATTCTTGGCTGTAGATTTTTCCCATTCAAAACGTTGAATAAATCATGCCACTCCCTTCTGACTCACAAAATTTCGTCGAAAAATCTCCTGCTAGTCTTTTGAGTTTTCTCTTGTAAGTTGCTCACTTCTATTGTCTTGCTGCTTTAAATTTTTTTTTTCTTAATCAGTATATTTTTCAAATTAAATTATTACATGTCTTTATGTGGGTCTGCTTTTGTTGATTTTGAAGGGAGTATTCTGTGCCTTGTGAATCTGGATGTCTGTTTCCTCCCCCAACTTAAGGAAGTTTTCAGCTATTATTACCTGAAATAAATTTTCTGCCCCCTTTCTCTTTCTTCTTCTGAGACTCCTGTAATATGAATGTCACTACATTTGATGCGTTATCAACATAGATCTCAACACAGGGCTCAATCTCACAAACCGTGGGATCATGGCTTGAAATGAAATCAAGAGTTGGATATCCAACCAACTGAGCCATCCACGTACCCTGCTTTTGTTGATTTTGATGCCAGTTCTCTGTACTTCCTACATCTGGATGTTTGATTCTTTCCAAACATTAGGGATGTTTTTAGCTATTATTTCTTCAAATAAATTTTCTGTCCCTTTCTCTCTCATCTGCTTATGTGACTCCTGTAATACAAATATTATTCTGTTCGATGAAATCAGTGAGTTATCTAAGTCTATTCTCATTTTACATAATTATTCTTTGTCTTTTTCAGCTTCATTGCCTCCATTACATTGTCTTCTAGCTCATTAATTCATTCTTCTGCTTCTTCTAACCTGTTGTTCATTGCATCAAGCATGTTTCTAATCTTGTTTATTGCATTCTTCATCTCTGATTCTTTTAAAACTCTTTTATCTCTGTGGTAAGGTCTCACTGATGTCTTCAGTTCTTTTCTCAAGCCCAGTGAGTACCGTATGTTCATTGTTTTAAATTCTCTATCAAGAATTTTGCTTACATCTCTTTTGCTTAGGTACCTGACTTTAGCCTTATCTTGTTTTTTCATTTGGGATAAATTCCTCTTTCTTCTCATTTTTTCTACATCTTTGCCTCCTTCTGTGTTTTAGGAAAGCAAGTTGTGTCTCTTTCTCCTGAAAGTAACCTTCTTATGAAGAAGTCATATAATATCCATGGCTTGGCACTTCAGGGAGTGTCTCCACTCTGTGCTCTGCTTGCTCTCCTGTTATGTTCTGGCTGCTCTGTCCTTCAGGCTAGTCATCTGCAGAGGCTCTCCTTGCCTGCTGTGGGAAGTGTTTCATCCCTGGCCTACATGTGGTGAGTTTTAACTAGGTATGCTCTGGTCTGCTTGCTAAATGAGACATGTCACCATGTTCACCAGAACTGAGGCCCTGAAAAACTCTCTGGTGGAGACATTTGGTATGGGCAGGAGTTTATGCTGGTCTTCTGGTCGTGGGGCCTACCACATGGTGACTAAAGTAAGTGTGACTGAGAAGGGCAGTTCCACCATAGCGGTAGGATGGAACTTAGTGTAAGCAAGTTAGGCAGCCCATGTCTACACTGTACTACTTCCCGGAGATGGTTCTGTGTCTATTCTAAGCGGTGGGGGAGGGAAATGTTGCTGGCTAGCTCCTTTGTATCTGGAGTACTGTCTGCATGAATGCTGTCTCTCAGGGACTCACTCTGAGCAGAGCAAATAATCTCCCAAATGTGTGCCCTTGAGATCACTTTTTAATGCTGTATGGCCCTGGTTTGTCTGCCTAACTTTCTTCAAGAGCATTGTGGTACTCTCTAGGCTCTATCTCAGTCAAGCCTGCTCCCTTTTAAATTCTAGGCTTTTAGCCCCAATGGTGCAAGAATTCATAAAATTCAGTCCCTATTGTTTTGCAAGCCAATGGCATTAGGAAAACATTCTCCTTGTGCATTCCCTGTGTGCCCCTCTCACCCTTCTCTGTAACATGGCTCTGTCCCCTCTGCAGCAGCCAGGAAATGTTTCTCCCCTAAACCATATCTGTGCACTTCTTGCCTTTTTTGATGTGGCCCCTTCTCTCCTTTTAGTTGTAGAGTTTGTCCTGTCAGTCTTCAGATTGATTTCTGTGGTGTGGCAGATGATTTAATAATTATCTAGTTGGATTCATGGGGCAAGGTGAGCCTAGGGTCCTCCTACATTACTGCCATCTTCCTGTCTCCAGAAGTACACTTATCTTGATGAACACTGAGTAATGTATAGAATTGTTGAATCTTTATATTGTATACCTGATAATGTTATAATTCTGTATGCTAATTATACTTGAATAAAAAAAGAATTCAGAAGATGGAGTAGGAGGAGGACCCTAGGCTTGCCTCATTCCTTGAACACAGAGACATAAATATCAAGTCATTCTGAATACACAAGAAATAAATCTGAGAACTGACAGAACAAACTTCACTACTAGAGGGAGAGAAGAGGCCACATCATGGACTGTAGGAAGTACAGAGACGTGGTTTGGGGAGAAGCAAATCATGGTTGCAGTAGAGAGTAGGAATCCCTGGTCACACACAGAGAGAAAGGAGTGTACAGCGGATCATACAAGGAAAGCACATCCTCAAAGCCATTGACTAGGTCATGCTGAATGGGAAAACTATGCAGGTAAGAATACTTTATCCAGCAAGCCTGTCATTGAGAATAGAAGGAGAGATAGTTTCCCAGATAAACAAAAACTAAAGGGAGTTTAACCACTATATCAGCCCTGCAAGAAATATTAAAGGGGACACTTTGCATGGAAAAGAAACAACAAAAACACAAAAAAACAGAAAAGAATAGAGAAAATATCCAGAAACAATAACAAAGTGTGTAATAAAATGGCACTAAATACATATCTATTGATAATTACTGTGAATGTAAATGGACTAAATTCTCCAATCAAAAGACTTTGGGTATCAGAATGGATAAAATGGATAAAACCAACAAGGTTTGGACACTTGGGTGCCTCAGTCAGTTAAATGTCCAACTCTTCATTTCAGCTCAGGTCATGATCTCACAGTTCATGAGTTCGAGCCCCTCATCAGGCTCTGCACTGACAGAACAGAGCCTGCTTGGGATTATCTCTCTCCCTCTTTCTCCACCCCTCCCCCATTCATGCTCTCTGTCTCTCTCTCTCAAAATAAGTAAATAAACTTTAAAAAAAAACAAGACTCATCTATATTCTGCCTATAAAAGACTCATTGTAGAGCTAAAGACACCTACAGATTGAAAGTGATGTGGTGGCATACAGAAAAATAAATTCAAAATGAATGAAAGACCTAAATGTGAGATAGGAAACCATCAAAATCCTACAGGAGAAAACAGGCAGCAACTTCTTTGACCTCAACTATGCAGCTTCTTACTAGATGTGTCTCCAGAGGCAAGGGAAATAAAAACAAAATTAATTATTGGGACCTCATCAAGATGGAAAGCTTCTGCAGAGTGAAGGAAACAATCAACAAAACTAAGAGGCAACCAATGGAATGGGAGAAAATATTTGCAAATGACATATCAGATAAAGAGTTGGTATCCAAAATCCAAAGAACTTATCAATCTCAACACCCAAAAAACAAATAATCCAATGAAGAAATGGGTAGAAGAGATGAGTAGACACTTTTCCAAAGAAGACATCCAGATGGCTAACAGGCACATGAAAAGATGCTCAACATCTCTCATTGGCAGTGAAATAGAAATCAAAACCACAATGAGATACCACCTCACACTGGTCAGAGTGGCTAAAGTTAACAACTCCAGAAACAACAGATGTTGGCAAGGATGTGGAGAATGGGGAACACTTTTGCACTGTTGGTGGGAATAGAAACTGGTGCATCCACTCTGGAATACAGTATGAAAGTTCCTACAAAAATTAAAAATAGAACTAACCTACAACCCAGCAATTGCACTACTAGGTATTTATCCAAAGGATATAAAAATGCTCATTTCAAGAGACACATGCACCCCAATGTTTATAACATCACTATCAACAATAGCCAGATTGTTGGAATATTACTCACTGATCAAAAAGAATGAAATGTTGCCATTTGAAATAACATGGATAGAATTAGAGTATATGATGCTGAGTGAAATAAGTCAGGCAGAGGGACGCCTGGGTAGCTCAGTTGGCTGGGTTTCTGACTTTGGCTCAGGTCATGATCTTGCAGTTTGCAGGATCGAGCCCAGCATCAGGCTTTGTGGCATCAGGAGCCTGCTTTGGATTCTGTATCTCCCTCTCTCTTTGCTCTTCCCTGCTCGCTCACACACTCTCTCTCTGTCTCTCTCTTAAAAATAAATACACATTAAAAAATTTTTTTAAAAAAGAAAAATAAGGCAGAGTACAAGAAATATAATTTCACTCATATGTGGAATTTAAGAAACAAAACAGATGAACATAAGGAATGGGAAGGAAAAATAAGAGAAAAACTGAGAGAGAGGCAAACCATAAGAGACTCTTCAATACAGAAAATAAACAGAGTTGCTGGAGGAGAGGTGGGTGGTAAGATGAGCTAACTGGGTGATGGACATTAAGGAGTCTACTTGTTGGGATGAGCACTGAGTGTTATATAAGTAATGAATCACTAGGTTCTGTTACTGAAACCAATAATACACTGTATGTTAACTAACTTGACTTTAAATAAATAAATTTAAAAATAAATAAATGAATATATCTCACAGCTAAAAAAAACAACAAAAAAAGAATGGTATGTCAAGAATCTGCATTTTTTTTTAATTTTTTTTTTTAAACGTTTATTTATTTTTGAGACAGAGAGAGACAGAGCATGAACGGGGGAGGGGCAGAGAGAGAGGGAGACACAGAATCGGAAACAGGCTCCAGGCTCCGAGCCATCAGCCCAGAGCCCGACGCGGGGCTCGAACTCACATACCGTGAGATCGTGACCTGAGCCGAAGTCGGACGCCCAACCGACTGAGCCACCCAGGCGCCCCAAGAATCTGCATTTTTAAAAAGCTATGCAAGTGATTCTTATGGCCACTGAAGTTTGAGAACTAGCGTGGAAGGAGACAAGCACTCTCATATATTGCTGAATAGAGGATAAGTCAATTGTACTTTATTGGAATGCAGTTTAGTATAAACCCTCTCAACCAACCCTAAAATAACTAAAGTATTAGATAAACTGACCCTCTATTCTCTCTATAAAACACTCTGCTGGCCAGGATCCTTTGAGTCCTTTATACCAGTAGACTACTCTTTGATCTGCTCTTGACAATTTGAATTTTCTGCTCAATAAGAGTCAGTGTTTTTTTTTTAAATACTTCTATGCCAATTGTACTTGTTGTCTAATTATGTTATTTATTCAGTATTATGTAAAAGAAAAAGAGATGTTTCAAGGAAAACTAATTTGAATGCTTTGGATAGATTGATTACAAAGACACATCACACACATAAAATTATCAAATTAGGAGTAAAAGATTGGAAGAGGAGTATACATTTTTTCAGTTCTTGCTCCATCTTAAAAAAAAAGGGGGAGAAACTAAAAAGCCTATACATTTCATTAAGAATGTCACTTATCCAAGGAAGATTACATGGAACTTTAATCATGGGTCTCATTGTCAACAAGAACAACAATATATTCTGTAGTCCAAAAATGAAATCTAAAATTTGATCTAAATTAGTGAATGGATATGCATTTATATTTTTAAAGTAAAAATAAAATGCTTAAGATATATGTATATATTGTATATGTGTATATGTCTGTATAACTGTGTGTATACATGTGTATGTAATAATATACATAATATTTTCATGATTCCCCTCTTTAGCCACCTATTTTTATTAATAGGCCATTTACCAGCTTTTATCTCTTTGGTTAAGAGTGCTTCTGTCAAAATATCCACATTCTTGGATCCAGTAAATGTGTATCTAGGAACTTTTTCTACAATTGATCTTAGCCAAAAGGATGAGAAGAAGCAATGGAACTTTTTCTAAATAAATTTCATTAGTCACTTATCATAATGATGGGTATAGATATATAAATATATAGATATATGTATGTGTCTATGTGTGTATTCATGTGGGCATTGATTACACTAGCAAAACCTTAGAATCTTCCCAAATATCCATCAATGGACATTTGTTGAATATGTTATCCATTCCATGGAATATTATGCAGAACCATGAAAAATATGAAAACAGATCTATTTTGTTACTTATATAGTAACCAGGAAACACTGTTCAAGTTATATTGTGAAATGTTAAGTAAGAGTTACATACACATAGAAAAGTGTCTAGAGTATTTATATTAAAAAATTCACAGTGGCTTTCTCCAGAAGATAGTAGAAATTCAAGTGATTTTCCCCATTCTGTTTATCTCTAATTTCTAAAAGGAATATGTATTGCCTAGTTGCTAAAGATAATAAAAGACAAATGAAAGATTAAAACAAAAATAAAAAAGAAAGTGAGGGAATGGAGAATCATTTATCATGCTAATTAACATCAAAAGAAAGCCAGAGTAGCAATACTTATATCAGACAAACTGGATTTTAAACTAAAGAATGTAATGATATGAAGGGCAGTATATCATAATAAAGGGATCTATCCATCAAAAAGATGGATAAATTGTAAATATTAATTTAACAGTTGTAAATATTAATGCCCCCAACTTGAGAGAACCCAAATACAGAAAATAGTTAATAACAAACATAAAGAAGCTCATTGATAGTAATATAGTAATAGTAGTGTTTGTTGATGCCCCCCCATATATCAACAGACAGATCATCTAAGCAGAAAATCAAGGAAACAATGTCTTTGAATGACACCCTTGAACAGATGGACTTAACAGAACATTCCATCCTAAAGCAGCAGAATACACATACTTTTCAAATGCACATGGGACATTCTCCAGAATAGATCACATACTAGGTCACAAATCAGGCCTCAATAAGTATAAAAAGGCTGAGATCATATCATGCATATTTTCTAATCACAACACTATGAAAATTGAAGTCAATCATAAGAAAAAATTTTGAAAGACCACAAATAAATGGAGGCTAAAGAATATGCTACCAAAAAATGAATGCTTCAACCAGGAAATTTAAAAAGAAATAAAAAATACATCAATACAAATGAAAATGAAAACACAATGGTCCAAAACTTTTGGGATGCAGTAACAGTGGTCATAAGAGGGAAAGATATACCAATACGGGGCTACCACATGAAGCAAGAAAAATCTCAAATACACAACCTAACCTTACAGTGTAAGAAGCTAGACAAACAACAGCAAATGAAGCCTAAAGCCAGCAGAAGGGAAATAGTAATAAGTAGAGCAGAAATAAGTGATAAAGAAACAAAACTAAAATAGTAGAGCAGATCAATGAAACCAGGATGTGGTTCTTAGAAAAAATTAAAAATTTATAATCTGCTAGCTAGACTTATGAAAAAGAAAAGAGGAAGGATCCAAATAAATAAAATCATGAATTAGAGGGGAGAAATCACAACCAATCCTACAGAAATAGAAACAATTACAAGCGTGTATTATGAAAAATTAGGTGCCAACAAATTGGGCAATCTGGAAGAAATGGATAAATTCCTAGAAACATGTAAACTAACAAAACTGAAACAGGAAGAAATAAAAAAAATTGAGCAAACCAATAACCAGCAATAAAATTGAATCAGCAATCTAAAAACTCCCAACGAAAAGAAGTCCAGGGACAGATGACTTCCAAGTGGAATTCTACCAGATATTTAAAGAAGAGTTAATACCTATTCTTATCAAACTATTCCAAAGAATAGAAATGGGATGAAAACTTCCAAACTCATTTTATAAGGCCAGAATTACCCTGACTTCCAAAAAAGAAAAAACTCCACCAAAAAAGGCCAATATCCCTGATCAACATGGATGCAAAAATTCTTAACAAAATAATAGCAAATTGAATCCAAGAGTACATTAAAAAATATTTTTTTTAGATTTTAATTATTTTAAATGATCATTAAAAAAATGATCAATTGGGATTTATTCCCGGGCTGCAAGGGTGACCCAATATTTACAAATCAATTAATGTGATATACCACATTAATAAAAGAAAGAATAAAGAACCAGATGATCCTCTCAATAGATTCAGAAAAAGCATTTGAGAAAGTAAAGCATACATTTTTGTAAAAACCCTCAACAAAGTAGGGATACATAAAGGGAACCTACCCCAACATCATAAAGGTCATAGACAAAAAATCCACAGCACATATCATCCTCAATGGGGAAAAACTGAGAGTTTTTCCTCTAAGGTCAGGAACAATACAGCAATGTCCACTGTCACCAATGTTATTTAACATAGTACTGGAAGTCTTAGCCTCAGCTATCAGAGAAGAAGAAATAAAAGGTATCCAAATTGGCAAAGAAATCACACTTTCACTATTTGCAGACAGCATGGTACTCTGTAGACAACCTGAAAGACTTCACCAAAAAACTGCTAGAACTCATAAACAAACTCAGTAATTCATATGATACAAAATCAGCATACAGAAATCTGTTGCATTTCTATATACCAATAATGAAGCAGGAGAAAGAGAAATCCAGGAATTGATCTCATTGACAATTGGACCCAAAGCAATAAGATATCTAGAAATAAACCTAGCCAAAGATGCAAAAGATTATACTCTGAAAACTATAAAACACTGATGAAAGAAATTGAAGATGACACAAAGAAATAGACATTCCATGCTCATGGATGGGAAGAAGAAATGCTTTTTAAATGTCTATACTATTCAAAGCAATCTACACATTTAATCCCTATGAAAATGCAAACAGCATCTTTCACAGAGCCAGAACAAACAATTCTAAAATTTGCATGGAACCACAAAACAAAACAAAACAACTCTGAATAGCAAATGCAATCTTGAAAAGGAAAAGCCAAGGTGGAGGCATCACAATTCCAGAGATCAAGCTATATTACAAAGTTGTAGTGATCAAACCAGGATGGTACTGGCACAAAAACAGATACATAGATCAATGGAAGAGAATAGAAAACCCAGAAATGAACCCACAACTACATGTCAATTCATCTTTGACAAAGCAGGAAAGAATATCCAATAGGAAAAGACAGTCTCTTTAAAAAATGGTGTTAGAAAAACTGGACAGCAGCATGCAAAAGAATGAAACTTGAACACTTTCTTACACCATTCACAAAAATAAATTCAAAATGGATCAAAACGTAAATGTGAGACATGAAACCATCAAAATCCTGAAGGAAAACAAAGGCAGTAACTTCTTTGACATCAGCCATAGCAACTTCTTACTTGATACATCTTCAGATGCAAGGGAATCAAAAGTAAAAACAAACTATTGGGACTTCATCAAGATAAAAAAGCTTCTGCACAGTACAGGAAACCGCAAAACTAAAAGGCAATCTTTGGAATGGGAGAAGATATTTGCAAATGATATATCTGATGAAGGGTTAGCATCCAACATCTATAAAGAACTTATAAAACTCAACACACATAAAACAAATAATCCAGTTATGAAATGGGCAGAAGACATGAATAGACATTTTCCAAAGAATACATACAGATAGCTAACAGACACATGAAAAGACACTTAACATCACTCATCATCTGGGAAATAGAAATCAAAAGTATAATATACTATCAACTCACACCTATCAGGATGGCTAAATTAACAGAGGAAACAACAGGTGTTGGTAAGGATCTAGAGAAAGGGGGAAAGGGGAGAACCCTCTTGCACTGTTAGTAGGAATGGAAACTACTAGTGGAAGTGGAATGGAAGCAGCTCTGGAAAACAGTATGGCAGTTCCTCAAAATGTTAAAAGTAGAACTACCCTAGAATCCAGCAATTGCACTACTAGGTATTTACCCAAAGGATACAAAAATAAAAGGCCAAAGGGATACATGCACCCTGATGTTTATAGCTGCATTATCAATTATAGCCAAAATATGGAAAGAGTCCAAATGTCCATTGACTGATGAATGGATAAAGAAGTGGTAGTATATATACAGAAGGAATATGTGGCACTTGGGTGGCTCAGTCACATAAGTGTCCTACTCTTGGTTTTGGCTCGGGTCATGATCTCATGGTTCGTGAGTTCGAGCCCCTGCACTGGGCTCTTTGCTGACAGCATGGAGCCTGCTGGGGATTCTCTGTCTCCCTCTCTCTTTGCCTCTCTGTCTCTCTCAAAATAAATTTTAAAAGAATGAAAAAAATGAAATCTTGTCATTTGTAACTAGATGAGTGGAGCTAGCGTGTACTATGCTAAGGGAAATAAGTCGTTCAAAGAAAGACAAATACCATATGGTTTTACTCATATGTGGAATTTAAGAAATAAAACAGATGAACATGGTGGAACAAAGGGGAGAAACTAACCAAAAAAAAAAAAAAACCAGACTCTTAACTATAGGGAACAAACTAAGCATTGCTGGAGGGGTAGTAGTGGTCAGGGGGATTGGTTAATTGGGTGACAGGTTAAGGAAGGCACTTGTGATGAGCGCTGGGTGTTTATGTAAGTGATGAATCACTGTATTCTACATCTGAAACTAATATTACACTGCATGTTAACTATCTGTAATTTAAATAAAAACTTGAAACTAGAAAAGTTTCACTTAGGCATCCTACATTTGAATTGTCTATTACACAACAAAGTATATACCTAAGGAGGCAGGTGGATATATAAGTCTACATTGTATATCACTGTATCTCAAGAGAATAAGCTGACTGCTTTATAAAAATAAATAACTTCTCTTTCAAATAATAACTTCTCATTCAAAAGTGAATCTATAAACTGAACACAGGAAAATGTAGGGTGGGGTAAGCAAATCAGAGTGGATGCCTTAAAAAAATAAAACAATCAGATGTTGATTCTAAATCCAGAAGTTACTGATAAATTATAATAAAAATTTAGTTACCCACCTCATATTTGTATTGCAATTGTCAATGAAAAAGTCATTTACTTTGAACATTTAAGAACATGACAAAGATTTCACTGAGAAAATATTTTTCAAAGGTCAAAAATAAGGTTAAGTTTAAAAAGAAACAGGAAAATTAGTTCTATTTCCTTTATACATTTTTTTATCTGTTTCTATCCTTTAATTTCACTTCAATTCCCAAAACTTTATGTTGTTGTTATTTAACACGCCTCTAGGCACTACCAGAAAAATGTATAAAGATTAATAAGACCCTCAGAGAAGCTTACACTTTAATGAGGAAGCAGGTACATTTATAGGCAGTAGGTAAAAATAAAGCAAAGGTAGATTACTCAAAGAAGGTCCTGGAGTTTTACCTTACACAGCACCAGCACATAGAATACACCCAAATATTTGTTAAATGAATGACTGAGAAAACAAATGGGGAAAAGAAGGAGTCTAGATTTTCTATTTAGGAACTATAGAAATTAAGCTTGATGATCTTCACTAATCCCTATGGGAGAAAAAAATTTGACAAATAGTTGATTCGCACTTTAGAGAAGCAAAGTATGTAGTGATCCTTAGGAACCTGCCTAAATTCACCAAGAATAAATCAAGCTATAGAAATCTTTTTTCTTGTTTTCACTGGACTACTAAACTAGTTGATTATAAGCACGGGCATAGTATACCTTTCCTTTAAAAATGTCAGTAGCCATATTCAGGACATATCCAATCTTTTTGACCCGCCATTCAAGAAATTATTGGATTCATTCATCTCAGTTTCTTCTTTTGGATTACTCTATAAATGAAGGCATTGAATAGGAAGCAAGAATCCCAAACACAGAGTCAGTTCTCCTCCAATATGAAGCATTTGATACAGGTTCAAAGTTAATTTTTGCTAATTACATGAAGTCTTTTAGCTGTCTTGTTCTGTAAAGAAAGCATGATCCCTTCATTGTAGGTGTTGTGAGTCACAATTGTTCCAGAAATCTGTGCCAGGATTTCCTGCTGAGACCCATCCTTGTGATGTGTTTCCGAAGTAATAATAGCTCTAGGTGACTTGCTTGGTCATCTTTTGCTGGGTTCTCCAGAAATCTGCAGAATTTTATTTTCTAGTTAGAATGAAATGTAGAGTATATTCAGACTGTCATGAGGTCTTAGTATCACATAATATGAATTCAGAATTCCCATGGAGGTGGTTTCCATATTTCATAAGTTTTATTATAAAACCATCTGTTCCCTTCCTGTAGGAACATTTTCAGGAGTCAATCAGAATATTAATATCTGTCCACAACAGACCTCCTCCCATATTTCTGACCTAGTGAAAGAATAAAAAAGTGAAGCATGGTGTAATAGAAAAGATACTAGCCTTAGTCGCAATTTCTGGATCCCAATTCTGATGTCATTGCCACCTTAGCAGCCATATGACCTTGAAAGAATGACATCCCTCTGAGCTTCAGTTTCCATAGCTTTAAAATAGGGGAAAATTAGCTTTGCTTACCTAATGCCATTGTTGTAATAATCAAAAGTGTTAGTGTATGCAAAAATGTTTCAGAAATTATTAACTGCTATTACTATATTCTCTCCAGAAAACACATATAATAGCATGGTATTCCAGGTATTTTAGACACACACTCATTAATTCATAGATAACCCATTATATATCACTTCTCTGCCTTTTGGGTAAAATTAAGTATAGATAACACATTACATTTTTGCAAATGTACTCCCTTTCAACTAGATTGTCTCTTGTTGTGCTCACTGATTGTATCCAAGCCCATAGGAAGAAGCCTCCAAGCCTCAAGCTATGGTCTACCTCATAACAAGACATGATCACATATGTACAGTTCTGTGTCATTCTCTTACTGTCTGTCTGGCTGTATATATGTGTCCCTTTTTGTCAGTATCTCGTCTTTGTAGTTTACTTTTGGACAGACCAAAAAAATATCCTTTTTTGCTATTATAAAAGAGTAAAGTGGAGAAACAAGATGGAAATATATCCTTTTTCCTTTGTTTCTTAAAAATAACGATGAAATAGGGCATAGCTACCATTAAATTGATACAGATGAATATGAAAGGCTATGGCCTCAAAGAAACAGACTTTGTACCTATACAAATGTTAGTTAGAATTAATATGTGCCCTCAGTCTAGTATTGCTCTTATATTGATTGCTTTTCAGTAAGCCATCTCTGTGGTGTTATCAAATGAGAGAGACTAAAATCATTTTGAGAGCTTACAAGGGCTTGTTCACAAGACTAACTTAAAGCTTTTGAGAGTTTACCATGTGTGTACACTTGAAAAGGATTGTTGATTTCAGATAGAGAGTCCCCAAGGTTGTCTACTGGTCATGAAAGCCAACAGCATAAGTGCCCACAGCAGAACCCTCTGGAAAATGGCTTTCTATCAAATAAGTCATTAAGCTAAAATGTCTTAGCTTGCTCATACTCTTAAATGCCCTTTAAAGCTATATTTTCATTGATGGGACTAGCTCTGCAATAGATGATCTCCATAAGCTTTTGCTACTGCCACTCGGTTGACAAGCATTTTTAGAATACCAACTACCTGTAAGACATTGTACCAAGCTCTACAGTTGATATAACTATCAAATTCCTTTCCTCAGTACGTAAGTCCTAAAGTGAACTGAGTGTAAAAGTTAGTTAAAGACTAGGCTGCTTAAAAATATTTATGAAATTTTTGAAATAAAAAATAATATATACTCCTTATAACAAGCATAAGTAATTCAGCATCATGTAAGGTAAAATGTGAACATGCCTGCCTTCCATGAGAAAATGCTGTAAAGGTCAGATATCTTTGAGGAATTTCTTGCCTAAAAGAGGTCAGAGGCCCACTTGACCTGAGGTTCACTAACGGTACTTCTGGTCTGCCTCACTCTGTCTTAAATTCCATCTAGTTATTTGTTTCTAAATATTATGAAAAATGATGAACTTTAAGTCAGGAGACCCTGATTATAGTCCCAGTTCTGCTATTAGCATACTAGCATGATGATCTTGGGTAAGTCTTTACTTCTCTGATCATAGTTTTTTATAAAGGTTAAACTAGAATCAGTGACTCTCGACTCTGGTGTAAGAATTCATAATCATCTAAGGAGGTTTCTTCAAGGTATACACAGCCCTGGACATTCTGACCACTCTGCACCCCATTAAGAACATTATAGTGAGAATACTATTACTGATGAGATCATATCATATTCCTCAGATATATTAGGTTAAGAAAAAAATGTTTGGCTACTAGAATAGGTGATCTAATCGTTTCCTTCTAATTCTCTTATAGTTTGTTCCTAACTATTCCTGATTTCTATAATATAATGATAATATCTAAGGTAGTTTTAGTCAATTAGATGTTTACACGATTAAATACTCAGGGTTTCTTTCAGTTTGGATGGTGAAATTTAAATACTCAGGGTTTCTTTCAGTTTGGATGGTGAAATGAGCCTTTTCATTAGCGTCTGTAAAGAGACTCAGTAAGGATTAAGAACATGCATATGGTTTTAAGAAGTGAAGGCTGTAAGAAGGTTAATCTCTTGGCTAAGTGTTAAACTGTCAGCTCCCTTTGTATGGCTTCTCAAAATATCACAGGCAGATGTAGATGTGTAGGCAGATGGCTCCTGTTGAATTTGTAGTGGATTACTTATGCAACACTGCCTTACTCTAGATTCTACTCCTAAACCTGGAGGGCCTCTTTTGTCTTACAAGTGAGGAGCTACTGGAGCTTCCTTCTTTTTTTCATTCATTCATTCAAATAAATTATTATTGAGTAAATGTTTGAATAAATGTTTATTGCTCTCTCTTTGGACAACTAGGGACACAAGAGTTCAACAAGACCCTACCCTCATCAAGCTCACAGTTGGATAGTTTCAACATAGTATAGTAAGTGATATAATAGGGTAAGCACCGTGGTGCTATGGGACACATCAGTACCTGATCTACACCTGGGAGGTCAAAGAAGTTCTCCTAATGGGGGTGACATCTGAGCAGCAACCTGACTGATGCTAAAGAGTTAGCCATGTGAAGGTTTGAGGGAAGGGTAAATGAGGGAGGCTTAGAGTAAGAGGAGCTTGGTTCATTTGAGGAACCAAAACAAGTTTGTATGGTTAGTATAGATTTCTAAAGAGGAAGTGATAAATGAGCTGGCCAACAGGGCACAAATCATACAGGAACTTGGAATCCATATTTTTTTGAAGCATATAAATCATCCTAAAGGCAATGGGGTAGCACAAGATTAATGTCAAAAATAGATTATATGGATAATATTTTCAAATGCTAAATGCATATACTATGATCCAGCAATTCCACTTTTACTTCTAGACATACTCACATATGGGAAATCAGTTATCAACAGTGATATTCTTTGCTGTAATATTTGAAAGAGCAGAGAATTGGAAATAATGTAAATGCCCATTATTTAGGAAATGGTGAAATAAATTATGATAAATCTATAACTGGTAACTGGTTGCTTGGAGGAAGAAAACTGAGTGTTTAAAGTTGCAGTGAAGGGAAAGTTAATTTTCATATTTCTGTATCTTTTGAATTTTTTATTTTTGTAATTATTTTTATTTTTGAACTTTTTTATTTTGTTAATGTTTTATTTATTTTTGAGAGAGAGGAGGGAGAGGATTGAAGCGGGCTCTGCGCTGGCAGCAGAGAGCCCAAGGCGGGCTCAAACTCACAAACCGTGAGATCATGACCTGAGCCAAAGATAGATGTTTGACTGAGCTACCCAGGTGCTCCTTCTTTGAATTTTTAAAATATCTACATGTATTACTAATTTAAAATAAGAAAATTAATTTTTTAAATAAATAAAACATGTATGATATGTCCTTTTTCTACCCCTCACCCAAATACATTAGCAATAATTTTATAATATAATAGCATCCCATGCTAATTAGAAGGTGGGAAAAAACAAAAATTTGTGGAAAGAATATAAATTGTTTTTTTCCAGCTTTATTGAGGTATAATTGACAAATGAAAATTGTATATACTTAGGGTATACAATGTGACATTTGATATACATATACATTGTGAAATAATTACCACAAACTAATTAACATTTCCATCACCTAACATAGTTCCCTCTTTTTTGTGATGAGAACACTTAAGATCTACTCAACAAATTCCAAGCATAATATATACAGTAATATTAACTATAGTCATCATGCCATGCATTTTTCATCCTCCATAACTGAAACTTTGTACCCTTTGACCAATACCTCTGCATTTCCCCTAACACCCAGCTCCTGGTGACCATTTTATTCTGCTTCTATGAGTTTAATTCTTTAGATTCTACATATAAGCAATATCATGCAGTATTTGTCTTTCTAGTATCTGGTTTATTTAACTTAGAGTAATATCTTCCAGGTTCATCCTTGTTGTAAATGGCAGGGTTTCCCTCTTTTTTTTAAGCTGAATAATATTATATCACATGTGTGTGTGATTACATTTGCTTTTTCCATTTATTTGATACTTAGGTTGTTTCCATATGTTGGCTATTATGACTAATGCTGCAACAAACATGAGAATGTAGATATCTCTTCAAGATACTGATTTCATTTTCTTTGTATATACACCCAGAAGTAAGATTGTTGAATTACATGGTATTTCTAGTTTTAACTTTTGAGGAACCTATTTTCCATAATGGTTGTACTGATTTACATTCCTACCAACAGTGCACAAAGGTTCCCTTTTCTCCACATCCTAACAAACACTTGTTGTCTCTTATCTTTTTGATTAGAGCCATCCTAACAGGTGTGAGGTAACATCCCATTGTGGTTTTGATTTGCATTTCCCTGGTGATTAGTGATGTTGAGCATCTTATGTATCTGTTGGCCATTTGTAGGTCTTCTTTGGAAAACTGTCTATTCAGGTCCTTTGCCCATTTTTAAATCAGTTTGTTATTATTTATTTCATTTTTATTATTATTTGCTATTGAGTTGTTTGAATTCCTTACATATTTTGGATACTACCCCTAACCAGATGTATATTTTCCCCCATTTCATAGATTGTCTCTTCACTCTGCTGATTGTTTCCTTTGCTGTGCAGAAGCTTTTTAATTTGATGCAATTCCACTTGTGTGTTTTTGCTTTTGCCACCTGTACTTTTGAGATCATATCCAAAAAATTATTGCCCAGGCCAGTATCAAGAAGCTTTTTTCTGACAGCCTGATCCTGAGCCCTGGCATCTTGTCTTCCTCCCTGAACAGCATGAGCTTCACCATTCACTCTACCTTCTCCTCCAACTATTAGTCCCTTGGCCCTGTGCAGTTGCCCATCCATCAGATCTGGCCTGTCAGCGGTGTGGCCAACATTTATGAGGCACCAGGGACTCAGGCTCCTGGATCTCTGTGTCCTGTTCCACCAGTTTACAGGGTGGCTGGAGGTCTGGGGGTCTGACTACAGGGATGACTGGGGGCCTGGTGAGCATAGGGGATATCCATGGTGAGAAGGAAATCATGAAAGACCTGAATGACCACCCATCCTCCTACTTAGAGAGGGTGAGGAGCCTGGAGGCTGATAATCAGAAACTAGAGTTTAAAATCTGTGAACACCTGGAAAAGAAGGCACCCCAGGTCAGAGAATGGGGCAATACCTCAAGACCATCGAGGAGTTGAGGGCTCAGATCTATACAAATTCTGTGGGCATTGCCTGCATTGTTCTGAAGACTGACAATGCTTGTCTTGCTACTGATGACTTCAGACTCAAGTACTGAGTTGGCCATGCACCAGTCTGTGGAGAATGACATCCATGGGCTCTGTGATGTCATCGAAGACACCAATGTCACTCAGCTGCAGCTGAAGATGGAAATTGAGACTCTCAGGGAGAAGCTGCTCTTCATGAAGAAGAACCATGAGGAAGAAGTAAAGGGTCTACAAAACCTGATTGACAATTGTAGGTTGACCGTGGAGTTGGATGCCCCCAAATCTCAGAACCTCAGCAAGATCATGGTGGACATCCAGGCCCAGTAAGACAAGCTGGCTCAGAAGAACTAAAAGGAGCTGGACAAGTACCAGCTTGGTCCCAGAAAATTGAGGAGAGCACCACAGTGATCACCTCACAGACTGCTGAGATAGGAGTGGCTGAGATAATGCTCATGGGGCTGATACATGTGACTCGCTCCTGGGAAATCACCCTGGACTCCATGAGAATCTAAAGGCCAGCTTGGAAAACAACTGAGGGAAGTGGAAGCCTACTCACTGTGCAGATGGAACAGCTCAATGTAGTCCTGCTGCACTTGAAGTCAGAGCTGTCCCAGACTTGTTTAGAGACACCCAGGAGTGCAAGGCCCTGCTGAACATCAAGGCCAAGCTGGAGACTGAAATTACCACCTACTATCACCTGCTGGAAGACAGATGATTTCAATCTTGGTGACACCCTAGACAGCAGAAATTCCATGTATACCATCCAAAAGACCACCACCTGCAGGTTTGTGGAGGGCAAAGGGGTGTCTGAGACCAATGACATCAGTTTTGAGGCTTTGAGGCAGCAGAATCAGTGTACCCTTTGGGGAGCAGGAGACCAATAAAAAGTTCATGTTTTCCCTATGGTTTCTTCTAGTTGTTTTACAATTTTAGGTCTATGTTTAACTCTAATCTATTTTGAGTTGATTTTTCTGTCCTGTGAGGTAAGGGTCCAATTTCATTCCTTTGCATGTGCATATCCAGTTTTCCTAGTATCATTTATTGAAAGACTATCCTCTCCCCATGGTGTGCTCTTGGCATCCTTGTTGAATATTGGTAGCCTGTAAATGCATAATTTATTTCTGGGCTTTCTATTCTGTTCCATTGGTCTATATGACTTTTTTTGTGCCAGTACCATGCTGTTTTGTTTACCATACCTTTGTAATATGTTTAGAAATCAGGAAATGTAATGCCTTCAGCTTTCTTCTTTTGGTTTAAGATTGCTTGGGGCCTTTTGTGGTTCCATATGAATATTAGGATTGTTTTTCCTATTTCTGTGGAAAAAAAAATTATTGGAATTTTGACAGAGATAGGATTGAATCTTTAGGTGGCTTTGTATAATATGAACATTTTAACAACATCAATTCTTCCAATCCAAGAATACAAGGGTATCTTTCTACTTTTTTGTGTGTCTTTTTCAATTTCTGTTATCAGCATTTCATAGTTTTCAGTGTAGTGATATTTCACTTCCTTGGTTAAATTTGTTCTTAAGTATTTTGTTCTTTTTGATGCTATAGTAAATGGGATCTTTTTCTTAATTTATTTTTTGAATAGTTCATTGATAGTGTATAGAAAGAGACTTTTATATGTTCATTTTGTATCGTACAACTTAACTGAATTCATTTGTTATTTCTAACAGGTGTTTTTGGTGGAGTTTTCTATATATAGGTTTATATCATCAGCAGACAGAGGCAATTTTGCTTTTTCCATTCCCAGTTGTATGCCTTTCATTTATTTTTCTTGTGTAATTGCTCTAGCTATAGGACTTCAAGTACTATGTTGAAAGAATTGGTGAGAATGGGCATCCTCATCTTTTTCCTGATCGTAGAGGAAAAGTTTTTTTAGCTTTTTGCTGTTAAGTGTGATGTTAGCTGTGAGCTTGTAATATATAGCCTTTCTTATGTTGAGATACATTCTTTCTATACCTAATTTATGAAGAATTTTTATCATGAAAGAATGTTGAATTTTGTTGAATGCTTTTCTGAATCTATTGAGATGATCATATGATTTTTACCCTTCATTCTGTTAATGTGATATATCATATTTGAGAACACAAATTGTTACACCCATTTTGGATATTAATACATCTCCAGTCAAATTAAACATTAGGATACCTTTATAATCTAGCATTTACAGTTTAGGGAATCTATCATACAGAAATAAGAATACCAGTACCTAGGTCATATGTACAAGGATATTCATTATAGCACTGTTTCAGTGGCAAAAAGAGGGATAACCCTAGTATCTACATGCAGGGAAATGGTTGAGTAAATTATGACATAGCTATACTATTGAATACTATGCCGCTATTAAAATGAGTATGTTAGAATGTTATGTATGGACTGAAAGAATACCCATGTTCTTTTGCTAGGTAATCAAAATCAAGTTTCAGAATAATCTGTAACATATAATCCCATTTTTATATAAAAAAAGAAAGATATTAACCCCCTAAAATTTTTATATATACAGATATATGGATATAAACATAGAAACAGATGTGGAAAGCAGAAACACCAAACTCTGGATTATTGATTACATCAGGTGGAAAGAGGTTGGATGGGAAAGGGATAGCTCTTAAGTGGTTCTTTCTTTAGTTCTATACTGTTTGACTTGTTACAATAAGCATGTGTTACTATAATTTATTTAAAATATAATTAAAAAGTGGAAAAAATGGAGAGAAAATGGACTAGAAGTGGCATAAGGGAAACAAAGAAGCCAGTTAGGAGGCTGTTACAATGGTACACATAAGAAATGATGGTGACTTAATTAGTGTAGCAGCAATGGAAACAGAAGTAGACAGGTTTATTTTTAAAAAATTTTAATGTTTATTTTATTTTTAAGAGAGACAGAGAGTGAGTGCGAGAAGGGCAGAGAGAGAGGGACACACAGAATCTGAAACAGGCTCCAGGCTCTGAGCTGTCAGCACAGAGCCTGATGCAGGGCTCAAACTCACAAACCATGAGATCATGGCCTGAGCCGAAGTCAGAAGCTTAACCGACAGAGCCACCCCGGAGCCCCAGACAGGTTTATTTAGGAAAAAATTAGGACTTGGTGGTTTGTTTGAAGGGAGAAAATGAGGATTCAAGGAAGCCACCCAGGTTTCTGGCAAAGTGCTATACTAGTCACTGAGATAACAATCAGAAAAGGAAGATGTGTGGTTTTAAACAGGTTTTAAGTTTCAGGTACTTGTGTGAAATTCAAGAAGAAAAAACTTGTAAGCAGTTGGGGATATGCATCTGAAGCTCAGGAAAATATCTGGGCTGGAAATATGGATATGGAGATCATTAGCTAGGTTAGGACTCTCTCAGTTACAAGTGACAGATAGCTGGCCTAAACTGTATTAAGATCTTTTTTTCTAAGGAAGAGGGCATGGCCAAATGTCCATCTACTGATGAATGGATAAAGAAGATGTGGTATATATATACAATGGAATATTACTCAGAGATTTAAAAAAATGAAATCTTGCCATTTGCAACAACGTGGATAGAACTAGAGTGTATTATGCTAAGTGAAGTAAGTCAGTCAGAGAAAGACAAATATCATAAGACAAATATCATTCATATGTGGAATTTCAGATACAAAACAGATGAGGGGCACCAGGGTGGTTCAGTCGGTTCAGCATCCAACCTCCACTCAGGTCATGATCTCATGGTTTGTGGGTTCAAGCTCCACATTGTTCTCTGGACTTACAGTTCATAGCCTGGAGCCTCCTTTGGATTCTGTGTCTCCTCTCTTTGCCCCTCCCCTGCTTGCGTTCTGTCTCTGTCTCTCAAAATGAATAAATATTAAAAAAAAAAAAAGACACAAAACAGATGAACATAGAGGAAGGGAAGCAAAAATAATATAAAAACAGAGAGGAAAACAAACCATAAGAGACTTAAATACAGAGGACAAATTGAGGGTTGCTGGAGTGGTTTTGGGTGAGTGGGGGCTAAATGGGCAAGGGGCATTAAGGAGGACATTTGTTGGGATGAATCACTAAATTCTGTTCCTGAAATCATTATTACATTATATGTTAACTAACTTGGGTGTAAATTTTTAAAAATAATAATAATAAAAAGAAGAGGACATGGGATTTATTGGTTTATTTAACTGTAAAGTCCTTGATGAAGCTGGCTTAAGATGTGGCTGAACCTTGGAGCTCATGTGATCTCACCAGTACTCTCTCAGCTCTGCTTTCCTTTGTATTCACCTCATTCTTCAGGCAGATTCTCCCTATAAAATGGGAAAGATGGCTAGCAGCTCTAGCTTACAATTATCCAACTTAGTAAAGCCAATGGAAACGTGTGCCTCACCCATCTACTGAAATCAGTAAGAAGGATGTTGTTGGCAACAGTGATGAGAGCAGTTTTAGTAGAGTAATAGGAATAGAAAGATTGAGAGTCAAGTTAGATGAGTCAGTAGAAAATAACAAATATAAATGAATAGCTAGAGATTTACTAACCATCTACTATGTGCAAGGCACTGTGCTATATTACACGCAGGGATACAAAAATGATTAAGATAAAGTTCCTTAGTTCTGGAAGCCCATGGTCTTCATAAAAGAGGATCTTGTAAATAATTCCCAGAGGTGATTAGTATTTATATGGAGGTATGAGATTGCAGTGGAAGCATACAGGAGGGAGTCACAGAATGGCCAATCCAATACATTAAATACATCTCCAAGGAGAAGCACACAATGGCTGGCATATACTAGGCATGCATACATGAATGGATGGAGGGAATGAAATTTGAATTGAATTTTGGAGGATGAATAGGACTTTTTTTTAAATTTAACTTTATTTTTTATTTTTTAAAATTTACATCCAAATTAGTTAGTATATAGTGAAGCAATGATTTCAGTAGATTCCTTAATTCCCCTTACCCATTTAGCCCATCCCCCCTCCCACAACCCCTCCAGCAACCCTCAGTTTGTTCTCCATATTTATGAGTCTCTTTTGTTTTGTCCCCCTCCCTGTTTTTATATTATTTTTGTTTCCCTTGCCTTATGTTCATCTGTTTTGTCTCTTAAAGTCCTCATATGAGTGAAGTCATATGATTTTTGTCTTTCTCTGACTAATTTCACTTAGTATAAAACCCTCCAGTTCTATCCACGTAGTTGCAAATGGCAAGATTTCATTCCTTTTGATTGCTGAGTAATACTCCATTGTATATATATACCACATCTTCTTTATCCATTCATCCATCGATGGACATTTGGGTTCTTTCCATACTTTGGCTATTGTTGATAGTGCTGCTATAAACATGGGGGTGCATGTGTCCCTTGGAAGCAGCACACCTGTATCCCTTGGATAAATGCCTAGTAGTGCAGTTGCTGGGTCGTAGGGTAGTTCTATTTTTAGTTTTTTGAGGAACCTCCATGCTGTTTTCCCAAGTGGCTGTACCAGCTTGCATTCCCACCAACAATGCAAAAGAGATCCTTTCTCCGTATCCTCACCAACATCTGTTGTTGCCTAAGTTCTTACTGTTAGTCATTCTGACAGGTGTGAGGTGGTATCCAATATGGTTTTGATTTGTATTTCCCTGATGATGAGTGATGTGGAACATTTTTTCATGTGTCGGTTGGCCATCTGGATGTCTTTTTTGGAGAAGTGTCTATTCATGTCTTTTGCCCATTTCTTCACTGGATTATTTGTTTTTTGGGTGTTGAGTTTCATAAGTTCTTTGTAGATTTTGGGTACTAACCCTTTATCTGATATGTCATTTGCAAATATCTTCTCCCTGTATAGGACTTGAATAAAGAAAAGTAGAAAGTGCAATTCTGACAAAGGGACCAGCAAATGCAAAGGCTAACCAAATCCCCTAGGTCTGTTAGCTCTCCTCATGGCTTAAATAAAAACCAGTATGTAATGTAGGAGCTTGGAAGAAGGACTGAGGAAAGCCAGAACCATTGGGCAGAGAAAATGTGTTAAGATCCCAGAACTGCCTGAGAAGCTTTCAAATGCCCACTCAGACATTTGATAAATGGTATTTTAGTCCCAAATTATCTTGGCATCTTCCACACCTCACTGTGTCTCTCTTCTACCCTCTGTACACTTGAGAAAGAAATACTAGCTAGGCCAACACAACTCTTCCTTTCTACTAAATACAAGATATATAAGCCATGTGTAATGTTTTTTTAACTTTTGTAGCAGTTTTAATTTCCCTGATATTCTAAAAAAATTTTTTTAGTGTATTCATTTTTGAGCAGGGGGAGGGGCAGAGTGAGAGAGGGAGACACAGAATCCAAAGCAGGCTCCAGGCTCTGAGCTGTCATCACAGAGCCCAATGTGGGGCTCGAACTCATGAACCACGAGATCATGACCTGAGCCAAAGTCAGTTGCTTAACCGACTGAGCCACCCAGGTGCCCCTCTCTGATATTCTATTTAGTTATCTCTGGTGCAAGGTAGCAAAATACATTTAGAACCTCAATATAATTTGAAATCAATGATTGATCCTACTTTCTTTCTTGTTTAGGATTCCAAGCTGATTTAGAAGACATAGATCCTATGCCATTAACATGTTCAGAAATGTAGAGAGAGCTATTTTTGAAATAATTAAGTACCAAGGATGCTTTGCTATATATAGACTTATGAGTCTTAGCTTCATTTTATTTATTTTTTTCTTAGCTGCATTTTAGCACTGCTTCCAGTATATACCCTCTTTAATGAATCTAGTACTGTAGTAATTTAGGTCAGTTCTTGAGGGTCTAGCCTCACTTAGGTACTACATATGCCAAGCCAGGGTTCTAAGCAACCTATGCTATTTGTTAAATAGTGTACTAATTAGAAGGTGGCTTTGTGCAAGATCTCTTCTCTCTATAGCAAAACAACTCATAGGCCTAGCCTACAGCGGAAAGTTAGTAGTGTCAGGTAGATGAAATTCAGCACATCATTATCTTACATTGTGCCAGAAGAGCTGGAAGAAGATTGACTTGGTAATTCTCTATGTTTTGATCCTGATCTGTTTAGAAATATGGCTTCTTAAAAAGGAAATGGAAAAAGAATGTGTACCTCATGATAGCTTCACAGTATCTCCTGACAGTGTGTTCAGCTATTGTAAATACAGCAATTTTATTCTCTCCTCAAATTTCAGATATATTTCATTTATTTAAAAAAAGAAACTACATTGAAATGATCAAATTTTAAAGTATGAATTGCATGCTTTCAGAAATGAAATTTTATATTTCATGTTACACATTTAAATCTCTGTTCAAAAGCAAAGACAAACTTCTTTTTTTATTGTTTTTTCAATGTTTATTTATTTTTGAGACAGAGAAAGACAGAGCATGAACAGGGGAGGCTCAGAGAGAGAGGGAGACACGGAATCTGAAGTGGGCTCCAGGCTCCAACCTGTCAGCACGGAGCCAGCCGAGCCGGACACGGGGCTCGAACTCATGAACCATGAGATCATGACCTGAGCCAAAGTCCAACGCATAACCGACTGAGCCACCCAGGTGCCCCGCAAAGACAAACTTCTTTCATGAGTCACAGAGTCATTGGTTTGTATAGTGCATTATCTTTACAAGTCATCTCCAAAACTTTACAAACTTAGGTTTACACTGTAACTTGCTTAAGGGAGAGGAGTATATTTGTGGTACAAATATTTTAACTCAGGTTGTTTTCAAGTTTCAGTTCAGCATTTTGAATCTAATCTCTTCTCCCCATCCCCTAGCATAGTATTCAAAATCCAGAAGCTATCAGAAATAAGGCCCAAATTTAGTACAGTAAAGCTGCCAGTATATGGTTGAAATATATATACAAGAAAGAAAACTCAGTTGATATTATCAAGCAATCTTTCTGACCCTTGATTTCTCTCTCGGACACCTTGTTGCAGAGAAATAGCATAGAATTTAAAGCCACATAGACCTGATTTCAAATTTAAAATTACAGAGACCTAATTTCAAATCCGAGGTCTACTACTTTTAGCTTTGTGGCCTTGGCCAAGTCACATAACCTCTCTCAGCATAAGTTTTCTCATTATATAAAGGCAATAATGATACTTTCTTTGATAAGATATCATAAGGATTAGAGGTAATATAAAATTCCTAATTCAATGCTAGCACATAACAGGTGCTCAATAATTGGTAATTATTAGTATCAACTGTAACATAAGAGTAGTACTAATCCATCTACTTGTCAGGTTATAGATAAAATGGATAAGATGCTTTTTTCAAACATCATGGTCTCTTACCCATGTTTATAGTGGAGAAAAGAAGCTATTCTGCTTATCTCACAGGACTGTGATGATCAAAAGAGATAATATATACTAAAGCACTTAGAAAATGTAAAGTGCTGTTAGGATCAAGGTGGAGTCTGTAGTTTAAATAAGGCTTAAGAGACCTCTTTTGCTTCTCCCTCCAATGAATTCAAAGTTAAAGAATAAAAATTGAGGGGCACCTGGGTGGCTCAGTTAGTTAAGCATCTGACTTTGGCTCAGGTCATGATCTCACAGTTTGTAAGTTCGAGTCCCACATCAGGTGAGCTTGAGCCCCTCTTTGGGTGAGCTTGAGCCCAGCTTCAGGTGAACACGAGCCCCACTTCAGGTAAAAACACAAACCCTGTTTCAGATGAGCCCTGCTTCTCTCTCTCTCTCTCTCTCTCTCTCTTTCCCCACTCCTTGCTTATTTGCACCTTCCCTCTCAAAAAAAATTAAAGAATAAAAATTGAATATCACAAACTGGTATTACTATTGATAGTTTGTTACTGATTTTGTCCATCTTGCAGGAAAATACAGAATACAAGTTTTGTAAATAAAATATACTTATTCTCAGTATACCCTGATTATTCAGAGGTCTTTTATTTAGCAACCTCAAACATCCAGAACACAGCCTGGACACCTCACAGGAGGTGGGATGAAAGCCCTATGATCTGGAAACAAAATCTCAAGCCAATGAGGCCTCTCACTCTACACCTATAAGAGAGGAGTAGTGCCAACTTTACTAAGCATCTTGATTTAGTGTTGTATATAAAATAAAGGTTGCTTGCTAATATAATGAGCTTAGTTGTCTGACAACCAATTAAAATGAGAGAAGGGGTCAAGGTGCCTGGGTGGCTCAGTCAGTTAAGCGACTGACTTCATCTCAGGTCATGATCTTACAGTGTGTGCGTTTGAGCCCTGCATCAGGCTCTGTGCTGACAGCTCAGAGCCTGGAGCCTGTTTCGGAATCTGTGTCTCCCCCTCTCTCTCTGCCCCTCCCCAACTTGTGCTCTGTCTCTCTCTCAAAAATAAATAAACATTAAAAAAAACTTTTAATGAGAGAAGGGGTCTACTAGATGTAAGAAAACTGATACCCTAAGGAAGGCATAGTTAGTGTAAAGACAGAATTCTAAAAACAGAACAAGAAAAATAAAGTCACTTGGGATCATTCATGTAGGGGTTCTAACTTCCCTGTATGCCTTAGTAGACACTGAGCACTTCACTCTATGGTCCAGTAGGGAATTTTCATAGTGATGCTTGGTCCTCAACAGACAACTATATCTGACATGACAAGACAAAGAAGTCTCAAAACATTTTACAAAGATTTCTGTCAGATTTCAAAATTTGCTATTATTGGAGTAAGTTTTAGTTATCCAGAAAACTCATTGCTGTGGAGTCACTTCTATGGTGCCAAGTAAGTAAGCTATTAACTATACATTAAAGCTGCTAGTTGGGGTACCTGGGTGGCTCAGTCGGTGAGCAACGGACTTCAGCTCAGGTCATGATCTCACGGCTCATGAGTTTGAGTGCCACATCAGGCTTGTTGCTGTCAGCGTGGAGCCTGCTTCAAATCCTTTGTCACCCTCTTTCTCTGCCCCTCCCCCATCTCTCTCAAAAATTATTAAACATTTAAAAAAAATGTTTTTAAAAAGCTGCTAGGCAAAAACCATATAACATTGTAATTAGAAAGAAATATGTATGGTATTTAACCAACTGTACTAGAAGCCATCTTAAAGATTAATAAATTCTAAAATAATATATACATATATCAAATCATTACCTTGTACACCATAAACTAATCTGTTATATGTCAATTATATCTCAATAAAACTGAAAAAATAAAAATAGTATGTATGTAATAAGTGCATTTAAGACAGAAATCACCTTATGGGACGCCTGAGTGGCTCAGTCGGTTGAGCATTGGACTTCGGCTCAGGTCATGATCTCACAGCTCATGAGTTTGAGCCCCGCATTAGGCTCTGTTCTGGAGCCTGGAGCCTGCTTCAGATTTCGTGTCTCTCTCTCTCTCTCTCTCTCTCTCTTTCTCTACCCCTCCCCCACTTGTGCTCTTTCTGTCTGTCTCTCTCTCAAAAATAAATAAACGTTTTTAAAAAATTAAAAAGAAACATCACCTTGGACCTATAATTACGCAAAACCTATTTGAATACTGAAAAAAGTAATTTCCAAAATATCAAATACAGTATTATAACCATTATATAGTTACAAACAGCTAAGGTTTTTTTCTTAAAGAAAGCTTTTTGGAAATACACATAAATGTGATACAATTATATGAAAATTATATGAAAAGAATGATGAACACAAGATTCAGGATAGTTTACCTCGGGTGGGGGAGAGATAGGAGGTGAGAGTGAGAAGGAACCACATGATTGGATGTAAGTTTTTACAAAGTCCTAGGTTTTGTTTTAAGTGATTGGTTCCCAGGTGCTTTTTCCATTGTGTGTGTGTGTTTTTTTTTTAACTAAATAGAGTTACACATAGACTGATGTGAGTTAGGATATGCTGTAAATGTAAAATACACACCAGATTTCAAAGACTTAGGTACCAAAAAAAAAAAAACAATGTAAAACATCTTATTAATATATATTTACATTGATTACATGTTGAAATTATAATATATTGGATATATTGAGTTAAAATCCAATAAATTGGATATATTAAGTAAAATTAATTTCACTTTTTTTACTTTTTAATATGGCTAATAGAAAATTTAAAACTACATATGTGGCTCAAAATTGTGGCTGTGGCAGTGTAAGAATTCTACAGCACTGGTCTTTATGTTTTTAACCAGTTGTTTTCAGACTTAAAGCTAGTTAGTTTGTCTTTTTAGACTTAGTAATTCTAATTTATTTCAATTTTGGCTTCTAAAATCTCAACTGAAAGTTTTAATAAATATGAAAGCAATGCATGTCCCTTCTAAAACAAAGTTAAACATGAGAGAAATTTGATTTAACACAAGGAAAGTAAAATCACAACCTCAGTTTCCAGACATAGCCACCATTAACAATTAAGTAGTTTTCTAAGTGTGTGTGCTTTTAAGGTTTTAGAATCTGAACATCAAAGTTATCTATCTCCTTTCTCACATTCTCTGTGACCAGAGAAATAATGGAAGGTCATAGCTTGCTTTTGTGCCACTTCTGCAGTGGGAATACTCTAATGTTAGCTGGATTTGGATTTTTTTCCTTGTCAAGATTCTTCTCCCCAAAAGAAATGCCATTTGGCCTATATTTATAGTAAAATCCAAAGTGAGCTGAAATTAATTTTCCAAGAATTTCCTAATATCCCTGGAGAAATCAGAGAGCCAATGGGTTATTACAAAACCAGAACTAAGAATCACTGTTTCAACCTATTGGTCTCCAACAAAGTACCTGATCATTTCTCCCACTGGGTATTAAGCAGGCTTCTGGTGGGAGTGTAACAATCTGAAGAAAACAAGGTGCATCCATTTGTCTTCAGTCATAGCTTCCTCTGTATTCTTAGGAAACAGTTTAATGGAGATAGCTGTAAAGGGAAAAAAGAATACAAAGGTCAGATTTGGATTATGTGCCAGGTCTTGAAAATGTTCTTTCCATATTGCCTGAGGCTCTATATGAAAATCATTAATAGAGGAATAGCTTCTTTTTTTTTTTCAAGTGCCATAGAGATTATACAAACTATTTTCTTTGTTCACATTACTGATTGATAAGGTCAAAGATTCTGGATGCATTTCTTGGAACAAACACCAAATAATTTGACATTTTTCCTTGTTGTCTGTTCAGTGAAGCAAATTCACTCAACAATTATATTCTTAAAAACATACCAATGGACTTTTAAATCATATTGTATATGATCTCATTTTTTGCATTCTATATGATCTCAGGTTGAGACCTGCATGAGAAAAATAAGTACAAACTGCACTCTTACTGCTATTCTAATTAGGATCTCTTTCCTCTCCCTTTTATAGAGGAATGACAGACGTGAAAGAGGCATTCCAACCAAGGCTTTTCTGAAACTCTTTTAAAGTCATTGTTCAAAGCCATCCTATCTACCCTCGAGTCCATTATCATTTTTCTTCTATCCTCTCTTCAATTCCAGTTTGTTTCTTTATTGGTCACATATTGTTTTTGTGTCTTACCTCCTCCTCCTGTAAGATTGACAGTTCCTTGAAGTAATAGACCATGTCAAGATCTAATTCTAAAGTAATATAATGCACGTATCCAGAAAATACTTATCAACAATATTATTACCTAGAACCCATTTGCCCTAAACCTTGTCTGGGTTTATCTTATGCTATTCATGCCTTTTTTTTTAGGCTGCAAATGCAAATAACATACTAAGCTTGTCCAGAGGTCACAAAAAGATAAATGGGAATTAGAAACAAATGAACAACATATGAGAGTTTTATATATTAATGGCTTATTTATATATTTTTTATATTTTTGTTTGCTTTTCCTATGTAGAAATGTATCCTTTTTATGGAGCACTGTGTGATTTAATTTTTTGAACAGAATAACAGATTAAACAGAATAGTTGGCAGAAAATAGATTTAGAATTCAGATCTAGTCCAACTACTAACTAACTGTGGGATTTAGGTGAATCAAACCTCTGTTTAATTTCTTGGGAATGGGAGGTAGATAGCTTAACAGTTATCCTGATCACCTCACAAGGATATTAACAGGATAAATACATCAGAAAGTGCTTTGTAAATTAAACACCGTATAAATATGAGGTTCTTCAGATGTGATTACATTTGCACTTCCAACATTCAAGGAAAAAATTCATTTCCTGTTAGCTTCCTTTGTAGTTTGCAGATGTAGCCACAAAGTACTTTGGCCTTTGTCAGTATAGTAAAAATGCCAACCAGCCTTTAGACAGATGTAATTTATTTGAGAAAATGATATTAGCTCACTTCTTTTTTTAAAAATTAAAATCAATGTTTTATTAAAATAGCTACACATAGAAATATAAATATTATATTAAATAGTATACATACAGCAAAATTCCAAAGCACCTCAGTAATACATTGCTCACTAATTATTCACTGTTATAATCCTCATTATTGTTTTAAAACAGATGTATTGAGATATCATTCACACTTCACCCATTTAACATGTACAACTCAGTAGTTATTAGACTGTTCACAGAGTTGTACAACCAACAACATCAGTTTTAGAACATTTTCCTTACTTCAAAAAGAAACTCTTTAGCTATCATCTCCCAACTTCTCCATTCCCTCCCCTAGCCCTAGGCAACCACTAATGCATTTTCTGTCCCAGTAGATGTCCCTATTCTGGACGTTTCATGTTAATGAAACTCATATAATATATAGTCTTTTGTGTCTGACTTCTTTCTCTTAGCATAAGATTCTCAAAGTTCCTCCATTTTGTAGCATGTATCAATACTTTGTTCTTTTTTTATCATGATAAAATATATATAACATAAAATTTACCATTTAACCATTTTCAAGGATACAATTCAGTGACATGAAGTACATTCACAATGTTTTGCAACCATCACTACTTTCCATTTCCAAAATTTCTTCATCCTCCCAAAGAGAAACAAACTCTCCATCCATTAAACTATAACTCCCCTTTCCCCACTCCCACCAGCTCCTGGTAACTGCTCTTCTATTTTCTGTCTCTGTGACTTTGCCTATTCTAAGTACCTCATATAAATAGAATCATACAATATTTGTTGACAACATACATTATGTTATCAAGGTTCATATATGTTGGAGTATGTATCAGTACTTCATTCTTTTTAGGGATGAATAATATTTTAGGAATATACCATATTTTATCCATTCATCAGTTGATGGACACTTGAGTTGTTTCCACTTTGGGCTATTATGAGTAATACTGCTGTGAACTTACATGTATACATTTTAATGAAAATATATTTTTATCTCTCTTAAGTATATACCCAGGAGTAGAATTTCAGGGTCAAATAGTAACTCTCTGTTCTACCTTTTGAGGAACTTCCAGAAATGTTTTCCAAAGTAGCTGTACCATTTTACAATCCCACTAGTAGTGTATGAGGATTCCAATTTCTCCACATTCTCACCAACACTTATTACTATCTGTTTTTTTTTTTATTATAGCCATCTAGTGGGTGTGAAGTGGTCTCTCATTGTGGTTTTGCTTTATATTTCCGTGATGACTAATGATGTTGAGCATCTTTTCATGTACTTATTAGCTATTTGTATATCACCTTTGGAGAAATGTCTATTCAGATCTTTTGCCCATTTTCCAAGTGGATTATTTTTTATTGAGTTCTATATATATTGTAGATTTAATTCTCATAAGATATATTATTTGTAAATATTTTCTCCCATTCTGTGGGTAGTCTTTTTACTTTCTCATTGGTATCATTTGTAGCACATAAGTTTTTAATTTTGATGAAGTCCACTCTATTTTTTCTTTCATCCCTTGTGTTCCTCATTGTTTTTATTGCTTCTGTTTTAACTTAGAAAAGAAAAATCCAGGGTATGTTTTCCACTCCCCATGTGATTTACATTCAGTCACAACTCAAGTGGCTCTGATTTTTTCTATGATTTCAGGTGTCCGTAGCTTAGAAAATCCAAAAAAATAAAAGTAAAATCCAAGGTATGTTTTCTACTCACCTTGTGATTTGATATTTGGTCACAACTCAAATGTCTGTGCTGTCTGATCTCCATAGCTTCTTTGACAATGGTAGTCTACCTTTGCTACATTACTTTCCTTGCAGAACTGAGTGGTCTAAACTAGGAAACAAGAAGTCAGTTATTTCCTCTCTCTCACCCTTTTGTAAGGACTATTCCTTCCTTTCAGTTTGCAGAAATGGAGTGAGATTATAGTCATATTGATATATCTGTGCTTTAACATATAACCAATATACCTGGTCTCTGTATTAATTGATTAGATTTTGCCTACTATAAAAATATTCTTACACTTAACTATGATGTTAGCTGCTCGGCTCTAATATTTAGAAAAATATTCTAAACACTTAACTATGATGTTAGCTGTTCGGCTCTAATAACACATGTTTTTTCTGAATAACTTAGTTACAGAATACCTCAGCAAAAGAATTTGAGCTGATGACCACATGAGATCAAATTTCTGCCAGAACAAAACACTTACACATTTAAATCAAAAACCTTAGATGACCTCTAGGATTCTTTCAGCCATGAATTATGTTCATTTTAGGCAGATTTGAAATTATTTAATAAAACTATTTAACATATCTAGTTCATTTATTATGGACTAAATAAGCCACGTGCTGTGATATAGACCTCAGGCTCAATTCTAAAATTAGCTTTCATCTGTTGTATTCCTACTAGGTTCTGGGCATTGTGCTAGGCATTCTAATCCTCGCATTATCCCTGCACATTAAATGAAGGTTATTCTCATTTTACATACAAACATAACATCAACCTCAGAAATGTGACGTAATTTGAGCAGAGGGTACAAGTGGTTAAAAAAAAAAGAACAAAAATAAAGTCTTCGTTGTCAGTTTGCCCCTCTTGGCAGGTGTTCATTTTGCCTTTTGATGCTTCCAGACCTAATCTTAACCCTAAAGTATTCATTTTGACCTGCTCTTGCCTGAGTCTTGGACACACTGGGTTTGTTTTGGTTTTTTTTTTAGAGATTTTTTGGATAGAAACTTTTTCTAGCCATAAGCATTCCACTGGGGTTGCAGGGCACCAACTTGCTTTAGTGTCTCTAGGTGGAAAAAGCTAAAAGTGGCTTTTTTTGTATGTTTTCATTTAAATTCCAGTTTGTTAACTTACAGTGTGATATTAGTTTCAGGTGTACAATATAGTGATTCAACACTTCCATACGTCAGAAGAAAGTGAATTTTTTGAATGAAAGTTTAGAATCTTAGTAAAGCCGCAAAACCTAGACCCACTCCCAAACTACTGTCTTGGTGATGCTCATCTCTCTTTATCGCTAGATCCTTTTTGGTTGGTGGGATAGGACCTTGGTATGCAGTATCATTAATACACCATTAAAACTCAACATTTAGGTTCAATTTCCCCATTTATACACCAAAAATCAATCTTGTACTGATATGCCCCGATTCGAGAGACCCCCTGAAAACAAACCACCAGAGTCCAGAGTCAAAGCCAAGCGGCAAGGGTCGTTTATTGCAGGTTCGAACCCGGTCCTCCGCGCACTCATTGCCGGTGACGCTAAGAAGCCCCGAGCAAGGATCTTACAGCTTCTTTTATAGACAGGCACAAACAAGTTAGGGATTTTTTTAGAGGTTACAGAGCTGTTGTTGGTTGACATTTAAATTTGAACGCTCAGCAGAACTTGATTGGTTCCCACCTTTATTTCAAACCACTCAGCAGAACTTGATTGGTTCCCGCCTTTATGTCAGACTACAACCGGGCACGCCCTGGCTGGTTTCGGGAATGGGGGGGGGGGGGGGTCTTTTCTTTGCAGTTGTGAGTACACCTGGTAATTTTTCTCTTAGTCTCTCATTCCCCCCTCTCTTTGGTGCCTTAAGAGCCAATCTTGGATCTTATGTGTCTGACTCAAATGTTTCAGTAATGACGGGTTTGTATTGGGTCCTAAGGACCATCAGTTGGATAGTGTTAACTCGGTCTTTGATAAAGGCAACTAGTTTATTAATAATATAAGGCCTGAGGGTGAGGAGGAGAAGGAGGAGTATAAGGGGCCCAGCTAGAGCAGAAAGCAGGGTGGCTAGCCATGGGGACTGATTGAACCAAGACTCAAACCAGCCTTGTTGTTGTTCTTGTTCATGCTTCCGTTTGGCCAGGCCTTCTCTAACTTTAGCCATGGACTCTCGGACTACTCCGGTGTGGTCAGCATAGAAACAACATTCTTCTCTTAAGGCTGCACATAAACCTCCCTGTTGGAGGAAGACTAGATCTAGCCCCCTTCGGTTCTGTAGGACCACTTCAGAAAGGGAGGTCAGAGATTTTTCAAGGTGCGAGATTGAGTCCTCAAGTCTGGCTATATCCTCATCAATGGCTGCCCTTAGGCTATTGAACCCTCAGTGCTGGATGGCTAGTGATGAGATCCCTGTTCCTGCCCCTATGGCACCGAGGCCAAATAAGGTGGCCAAGGTTATGGTCGTAAAGGGTTCCCGTTTTGTTCTTATTGACTCTCTTGCTTCCGTCCCTTCTGCCCACAGATCATATATAACATTTTCTCGGTGGTAAATAACCTTTGGAAATATTAATATCACGATACAATATTCGGGTGACAAATTAAAAACATCCCTGCTAACACATGGGGTAAGCCCTGTCTTAGAACAAATCCACCAACTGTCAGGAGCTGGAATTATCCATTTAGATTCACCCATAGAGTAATTAGCCGGGGCACAGAGCTGGATATGGCTAGAGGGGACCTTTCCTATACAAGTCCCATTGCCAGTGACCGCTTGCAGTGTGAGGCGGGGACCCTTTCGATTCCACTTGCAAGCTGCTGGCGACTCTTCTGACTGTGAAAAAGGGGCAGCTAGACCTATGGCTTCGTAGAAGGGGGGTTTTATATTATAACATAGCCAGCAGGCCCTTGTTGCCTCAGGGTCCGATCAGTTTAAGGCCTCATACACTGCTGTTAGCAATTTCCATAGGGAGTCTATACCTTCTGGGTTCTGATTTTTTGGACAGCTTGTGCTTTTACTCCTGGGATAAGGACGGGGGTCCTGCTAGAGGGAGTAGTGGGGATCTGCCTGGGGATAGGCTCGTTTCTTTTTTTTTCTTTTTTTCTAATACCTGATTTGGCCCTACCGGTTGTACAAGAGGGGAGACTTTTAATTTTATTTGAATGGCAGTCCCAAAGAGGAGATATTGATATAAGTAGAGTCCCCAAGTGAGTCCTAAGACCCACCACCTGTTCTTTTTCCCCTCCTCTGTAAATCTTACACGAATAAGGTTACAGTTTTCATCATACCTGGTGCGGGTACATGGTTGGACATAGGACATTTCAATAAATTGGGGTTTTACTTCCCACTTCCATTCTCCATCATTGGAGGTGACACAACTCCAGGCTGCGCAATAGAGGTTTTCAAACCCTCCACATGTGTGCTTCATCGCCCCTGTCCTAAATCCCAGACATGCATAAAATCCATTTCTACTTATTGATACCCTCCTTTGCAGTTGCCTCCATTTACCTCCTTCCATTTCTTTTAATGGACTAATTTTTTCTAAATTAAAATATAAATCTGGCCACCAGGTATTTAATGGGGCAGTTCCTAGGGTTTTGTTGTAGACTTCATGAGACTCTAAATTAGTAATTTCCCATGTCAAATTATAGGGGTTGTGGGGGTTTGAATTTACAGACAGAATTTGCAGAACAATCAAGAGAAGGGCAAGTACCATAGTTACAGCTCAGTCCGTTGGCGGCGTAGGGTCAATTTTAAAGGATTGTCCTTAGTCTGATCAACAGTCCAGGTTGTCTTTGAAAGTCCGATGAGGTCTGAGAACGGGTCCACTGGTTTGGCGTGGGCGAAATGGATCCAGGTGGCGATTCCGTCTACTTTGATGGCAGTAGGCGTTGTCAGGATGACCTGGAAGGGTCCTTTCCACCTGGGCTCCAGAGTTCCCTGCCGATGACGTTTGACAAGGACCCAATCCCCTGGCCGGAATTGATGTGGAATACGCGGGGGTCCAGTCTCATAGAGTTCCTTTAATTTGGGCCATACATCTTCATGGACCCTCTGCAAGGCTTGTAGGGAGAACAAGAATTCAAGACTATTATCGTTCTCAGCTTTGACAAGGTTATCTTTTAGGTTAGGGATGATGGGGGGGGGGTGGTCTACCATGTATTATTTCATAGGGTGTGAGTCCCAGTTTGTATGGGGAATTACGCACCTTGAACAGAGCGTAGGGGAGACGGACCACCCAATTAGCGCCAGTCTCCATGGTCAATTTGGTTAGGGTCTCTTTTAATGTTCTGTTCATTCTCTCTACCTGTCCTGAGCTTTGGGGTCGGTATGCACAATGTAATTTCCAATCAGCCCCAAGTATGGAAGCCAGTCCCTGACTTACCTTAGAGACGAATGCAGGTCCATTGTCTGACCCTATGATTACTGGAAAACCATACCTGGGCAGGATTTCTTCTAGAATTTTTTGGCTACAATCTGCGCCCTTTCATTCTTGGGTGGAAAGGCTTCAGTCCATCCTGAAAAGGTATCTACAAAAACTAGCAAATACTTATATCCATATTTTCCTGGTTTTACCTCAGTGAAATCTACTTCCCAATAGGTCCCCGGTCTGCTCCCTCTTTGTCTTACCCTTGTTGTCTGAGGATTGCTACTCGCATTGTTGAATTGGCACACTGTACATTTAGTGACTACTTGATCGACCTTATCAGAGACATTTCTGATTTTTAGTCCAGTCTGTCTCAGTAAGTCCAACATTTGCCAGCAACCTAAGTGGGTGCTGCGATGGATCCGCTCTAGAACTTGCCATCCTAGTTTATCTGGGAGTATAATGCTGCTTTTAGAGTATCTCCACCAGCCATCTTTGATTCGGGTCATAGGAAGTTTACTCATCCATTGAATGTCGCTTTCTGAATACTCAGGGCTGGGGGGCAATTCCCAGGGTCCGGGGTCTGGCAGCTGTAGGGTCAGCAATTGCGCTGGGGGCCGAGCTATGTTTTTTACAGTCTGATGGTCCAAATTGTTGCCCCGGGAAACTGGGTCGGTTGTCTTCTGGTGTCCTGGGCAATGCACAATCGCTAGCTTTTTGGGTTCCCATAGGCTGCTAGCAGGGCTAGAATCTCTTCTTTATTTCTGATGTCTTTCCCTTCAGCTGTGAGGAGCCCCTGTTCTCTGTATATCGCCCCATGTACATGAGCCGTGGCGAAGGCATATCGGCTATCAGTGTACACGGTTAGCTTGCGGTCTCTTCCTAACTTTAGAGCCTGGGTTAAGGCTATTAGCTCAGCCTTCTGGGCCGAGGTTCCAGGGGGTAGAGCTTCTGCCCACACCACCTCGGTCTCTGAAGTCACGGCCGCCCCCGCATACCTTTGTCCTTGGTGAACGAAGCTGCTTCCGTCGGTAAACCAGATGGCGTCCGCATCTGATAATGGTTGGTCCTGCAAGTCCTCCCGGCCCCCTTTGCCCTGTCGGGGCGGCTTGCGGCGAGGCCAAGTCGCGCGCGGGGCTGCGCCCCGGGCTGCGTGCCCCGGCGGCGGCCCGCGGGACGCCGCAGCGTCGCCCGCCGCTGCGCGAGCCGCGGCCCCGCCCCCGCTCCCCGCTGGCGATCCCCCTGGTTGGAAATGAATTTGGGCCCCCATTTTGGTAAGCAAATCCCTCCCCAACAGGGGGCAGGGGCTGTCGGGAATGACCAGGAAGGAGTGGGTTACCTTCCCAGTTCCTAAGTCCACAGTCCTCTGAGTTGTCCAGGGGTACTTATTTATTCCGGTGGCCCCTTGTACCCAGGATGATTTTTCAGATACTTTTCCATGGGGCTTGACCAGAACTGAGTGCTGTGCCCCGGTATCAACTAGGAACTGGACCGGGGTCCCCTCCACTTGCAATGTTACCCTAGGTTCGGGGAGGGGATCCGAACCCCGTCCTCCCTATTCTGTATCTTGGGTAAACAGTATGGGGGCTATTTTAGGCTGCCATTGCCCTTGGCTGGGGCGGGGTTGTTTCTTCTTGGGGCATTCTCGTATCCAATGGCCTTTTTCTTTACAATAGGCGCATTGATCTTTATCTAAGTGCCGCCTGGGAGGGTGTATTGTTTGAATGCCTTCTGGGGGTGGCAGTTCTTTCTGGACTATAGCAGCCAGGACTTTAGTCATTTTCTCTGTGGCTTTGATCTGTCTCTCTTCTGGGGCATCCCTGTTGTTGTAGACCCGTTGTGCTATACGGAGCAGATCCTGGATCTGTTTACCTTCTAAATCCTCTAGCCTTTGGAGTTTTTTTTCTAATGTCAGGAGCTGCTTGATTTACAAAGGACATAATGACAGCAGCCTGGTTCTCAGGGACTTCTGGATCCATGGGGGTAAACTGCCTAAAGGCTTCCATTAATCTTTCTAAGTAAGCAGCTGGACTCTCTGCCTTTCCCTGTACGACCCAATATACCTTAGCCAAATTGGTGGGCTTGCGAGCTGCAGCCCGGAGACCCGCCATCAGAGTCTGGCGGGTAGCCTTCCCCTACCTTCTGCCGTGTTGTAGTCCCATTCGTCCTGTGGAGGTCTGGTTAGGGGGAAAGCCGCATTAATGAGGTCAGGGTTAGATGTCGGCCTACCGTCGTCTCCGGGAACCAGCTTTCTTGCTTCTAATAGGATCCTCTCTCGCTCCTCTGAAATGAACAGGATGCAGAGGAGCTGCTGACAGTCGTCCCAGGTGGGCTGGTGGGTGAACATGACACTGTCTAAAAGAGCTATTAGATCTTTAGGGTTATCAGAGAATCGAGCGTTCTGCGTTTTCCAGTTGTAAAGGTCACTGGTGGGAAAGGGCCAATACTGGAGTCGGGGGTTGCCTGTTTCATCGGGGGGTCCTATTTCCCGCAGGGGTAGGGCCACAGTGGAGTCAGGGAGGCGAGGGTTTGGCTCACGCTGGGTGCGCCCGCGGGTTCGGCCCCTCGCGGTTGGTTTCATTTTCAATGGGGCTCGGCGCGGCTGCTGCCTCCCATCCTCCTGGTTCCGGCGCAGCTGCCACTTCCCGTCTTCCCGGGTCTGGCGCAGCTGCCGCTTCCCGTCCTCCCAGTTCCCCTAGGGGGGCAACTAGCGGGGCGACTGTTGGGGCGGCTGCTGCGGGCAGGGCCTGGGGTGCAAGGGGAGGGGGATGATAGGGTGGAGGGTCTAGGGATAGTAGGTCATGACTGTCGGGCAATATGGGATACAAGGGCGCGGCTGGTGTCCTTGATTTTGGGGGACCTGCAGGCTGCATGGCAAGGACCTTACACGTTCCCAAGGATAGGAAGGGGGCCAACCAAAGGGGTGGATTTTCCACTAAACTCCGCCATATAAGAATGTAGGGAATCTGATCCGGGTGTCCCTTGCAACCCGGTAGAAAAATCTTTGATTTCACTTTAGCAATTATAGGGAGGCAGAAAGTTCCTTCGGTTGGCCATCCAACGCTGAAGGTTGGCCATTCGGAGCGGCAGAGGGTTATTAATTTTCCCCGCCGGATGTCTAAACTCAAATTCTGTCCTCTGGTTCTAACATCCCTGAAGTTAGCAACGAGGAGAGAAAGAGGAGTGCTTTGAGATTGGCCCATCTGTATCCTGGAGGTGGAGTAAAGGATTAAAAGGAGAAACAGTAAAGTTATGAGGATTTCTGGCTGGGCCAGGCCAGGTCACCTGTGAAAGAGAAGGAGTTTAACACTTAAAGGTTATAGAATAGAGAACACAACACTAACACAACACTTAGATCGATAGCGCATTTCAGGTGTCAGCCACCCGAACAGAAAAATTCCGATGGGCCCAAAAAGATGCCCCAGACGGGTGCCAGTGGACGTCTCCTACTGGACCCGACCGACTGCCCTATAGCGCGTCCACCAGGGCCGTGTCAGTCACCGATACAGATCCCGCGCGGGAGAGCCAGAAATGAACAAACAGAAACGGACAGAGCCGGAAACGAACAGACAAACAGAAATGGACAGAGCCGGAAATGAACAGACAAACAGAAACGGACAGAGCCGGCTCACTTACCGATCCGTCTCAGGGACGACCCGTTGACTTGGGGTCTGGTGGGTTTGGGGGGATCCTGGATGAGCCCCCAAATGATATGCCCCGATTCGAGAGACCCCCCGAAAACAAACCACCAGAGTCCAGAGTCAAAGCCAAGCGACAAGGGTCGTTTATTGCAGGTTCGAACCCGGTCCTCGGCGCACTCATTGTCGGTGACGCTAAGAGGCCCCGAGCAAGGATCTTACAGTTTCTTTTATAGACAGGCACAAACAAGTTAGGGATTTTTTTAGAGGTTACAGAGCTGTTGTTGGTTGACATTTAAATTTGAACGCTCAGCAGAACTTGATTGGTTCCCGCCTTCATGTCAGACTACAACCGGGCACGCCCTGGCTGGTTTCGGGAATGGCGGGTGGGGTGGGGGTGGGGGGGGAGGTCTTTTCTTTGCAGTTGTGAGTACACCTGGTAATTTTTCTCTTAGTCTTTCAGTACTGTGGAAACCAACCTGGACTATAAAATAGAATTGATCAAGAAATATTTATGTTGCATGGCAGAAATTTTTTTAATGTTGTTTTTTCCTTTTTTTGAGCATCTTGGGCTTCTATTCTGAAGAAGCCCATTCTTTTTAGGGATGGGCTAACCAATTATAAATATCAGAAAAAAATGAGCATATCAATCTTTTTCTTTTCCAAATGAATGATGGGCTCTTTGTCCCATAAGCTGTAACATGCATAAGTACAGAGATTGGATTTAAGGTATGGGAGAAGCAGGAAATAGTCATTAATTACATGGTCAAGTGGGAGAAATATCACATGAATACAGACATAATTGTCAGAGGCTAGTCATCTTCTTTAGAAGCTTTTTTGGAGTCATTGAGCACAAAATATGGGCCCTTACTTTATGTGCTTTATGTCATTGAATTCTCATAATAATCCTATAAAGTCAACATTATTGTTCTCATTTTACAGATGAGCAAACTATGGCTCAAACATTAAGTAATTTACCCGAAGCCACACAACTGGTTAGTGGCATATTCAATAATCAATCCAAGGTATTTTTGATTCAAAAGTTCTTTGAAGTACGCTGCTTCCTAGTGACCTAGCATGGTCAGACACTTGCTTTTTCCTTGTGATATTCAGTGCTATAATCAGTCTGGTACTAGTAATGCAGCAACACCTGAAGCATACTGATTTGAGGGGTAAAGGAGAGTTTAAGGACCAGAAAATAGCATGTAAGACAGGGGTTGTAAAGTAAAGATATCGGCCTTTTCTGAAATGTTGAATTTGAAATTATATACTTTATACCAAGAATCCCAACAAGTAAAACTTACTATTACTTTGAGTTGAGAATGTGTGTATGGGGAAATTTTCCTGTTATTGCTTTTGAGACTTAAAGCAGCTGCTATTACAACCCTCCAGAATAACCTACTTTTACCAGTCTTACCTTTATTTAACAGTAAGTGTGAATGTCAAATCTTGTTTTATACAGAAGGAGCCAAAGTTTCCCTGCCACTTACATCTTTCCCCCAAGAAACAAAACCTTTAGAAACCCACAAAGGAGCATTGTATAGAAAGAGAACTTGGGCCACACCAAGAGTGATCACTTAACATTCCACAAATTTCCACTGAAATTAGGAAAGGTATCTTACAGTGCTTTTCATCAACCTAGTAAATCTCCATCTCTTAAAGTTTTCCTAGACACTCTTTCACTATGGTTTATTCCTTAAATCATTACTACTGTTCAGAAATCCCCTTAGATGTCAAAAAAATCAATTTTTGAGGGTGTTGTGTGCTTTGCTGATTTTTTTTTCTTAAAAAGAAAATAGAAGGACTTATGTTTCTTCCAAGATCAAGCAATTTCCTTCTAGTTCCTCCCTCTTGCACTAAAATCCCCTGGATATAACACGACAAACAAAACTCTGAAAAGTGGAAAGAACAAGCAGACTGCCTCATAACTTGAGGAACAATACAGTGGTACACTCCCTGGATTTCCTCTTTGCCTCCTATATATCCCAGACAGGTCACTACAGAAGCCTCCAATCCATAAGTGCCAACAGACACAGACAAAAACATCTCTAAGAAAAGCCTGATACCCATATCTAAAAGAAAGGAGGAAAGGGTTGCCTAACAATGAAAGCCTTTTGGCAATACCTGTTCTATTCTAGCCAAACAACAACAGAAAAAAAAATCATGCCCTCCCCACTGTCCCCCAGTTTCAATGGAGCCTAGTAGGAAGTAATCTTTCACTCCACTCTTTCCACACAAATAAGCAGGCATCATGCTCCTATTCCCACTGCTGAGGTGGTGTTGGCAGAACTGGACAGGCAGTCTTTCTAATCCCCTATTTGGCAGAAGCAATGGTACTTCTATTCTCCTTCCAGAGTATTGTCATCCCAGTCCACTGGCAAGCTAAGCTGCCTCACTCACACCCAGAAGCAAAAAGAGTTAACAACTTGGTGCAAAGTAAAGCTAGTCACCACTGGACTTCATCACCATCTCCATGTCACTGAGGCCCGATGAGGAGGCTGAGCTTCCACCACCTCCACATCAAAAAGACTGAACAAAAGGATGCATATCAAGGCTAGTAAGCATTCCACTTTTCCCCCAACCCTGGTGTCAGGGATGCCCAGTGGGAATCTGCACTTGCACATCCATCTGGCAACAATGAGACTGAAAAGGGCAATACAAAGCAGAGCTAGTCAGCACCCCTGTCCCCACCCCACCCCCATTTCAATGGGGCCCAGTGGAGAGCTGAACCTTTACCCCCAGTCAGCATCCAGTCTTAAATTAACAAGGTGGTAAAAGGTAGAGCTAGTTGGTACTTTTCTTTCCTTTCCCCTGGTGTCAGTCAGCAGGGCCCACAGGGAGCTGAGCTTATACTTCCATTCAAAGATAACTAAAGCCAGAAAAAAAGGTAACAGAAGCCTTACAGATCAGTGCCCCACTTTCCTGGGATAGTGCCAGCAGAGCCAGAGGGGTAGCTGAACTTCCACTCCCCATTTGCAACTAGGAAGTAAGAGTCAGTGCCCCATTTTTGTCAGGGTCACATCAGTGAGATGCAGCAGGAACATATACACATACTCAACCCTTACATTATACCTCACCACAAGGACTCCCTCCTTTAAAAATGTAATCTTAAGTCTAGTAAGACAGTGTCCAAAAACCTCCAGTTTAAAGAAATATATAACTCGTGAGTGAGAACAGACACCAACACTCAAATGAATCAGATTTTATCTGACAAGGATTATAAAGCATCAATAATAAAAATGATCCAACAAGTAATTACAAATTTTTTGGAAACAACATACAAAATCTCAGCAAAGAAATAGAAATTATTTTTTAAAAGAAGCAAATCAAAATTATAGGACAAAAAATACAATAACTTAAACTCAGTGAATGGGCTCAATAACAGAAGATAGAATCAGTGAACTTTAGGTCAGAGCAGTAGAATTTACTCAGCCTGAACAGCAAAGAGAAACTAGACTGGAAAAAATGAACAAAGCCTCAGAGAATCTGGGACAACAACAAAAGATCCAGTATTCATATCATCAGTGTCCAAAAGGAAAGGAGAGAAAAACAAGTACTGAAAGAAGACTTGAAGAAATAATGGCTGACTTAAAAAGGATAGAAATTCTGACATGCTAAAACATGGATAAATCTTAAGGATATTATACTAAGTGAAATAAGCCAGTCACAAAAAGACAAATACTATATGATTCCACTTATATGAGGTACCCAGAGTAGTCAAATACATAGAAAGAATAAGATGATTACTGCTAGGGGTGGGAGGTAGAGGGGAATGAAGCATTGTTTCATGGACGTAGAGTTTTAGTTTTGCAAGGTTAAAAGAGCTTTGGAGACTGAGTGTACAACAATGTGGAGATAATTAACACTACTGAACTTACACTTAAAAATAGTTAAGATGGTAAATTTTATGTGTATTTTAATCACAATAAAATTTTAAAGAAATTTTAAATGTAAGAAACTCTGAAAACCTCAAATTTGGCAAAATACATATTCAAGGCGATAAGTGAAACCCAAATATAATAAACCCAAACAAATCCATGCTATGACACATCATAATTAAACTTATGAAAACTAAAGATATTTTTAAAATTTTGAGATCAGCCAGGAAAAAATGATGCATTACTTCTAAGGGAACACCAGTTAGACTAACAACACATTTCATATTTAAAAGCATAGAGACCAGAAGGAAATGGTACATTTTTCAAATGCTGAAAGAAAACTGTCAACCACAGATCTACATCAAGAAAAACCCCTTTGGGAATTAAGGGGAAATAAAGGAATTTTTTAAATGTTTATTTATTTTTGAGAGAGAGACAGAGCATGAGCAGAGGAGGGCAGAAAGAGAGAGAGAGACACACAGAATCCAAAGCAGGCTCTAGGCTCTGAGTTGTCAGCACAGAGCCTGATGCAGGGCTCAAACTCACAAACCACAAGATCATGATCTGAGCCAAAGTTGGGCACTCAACCAACTGAGCCACAGGTGCACCTAAAGGAATTTTTAGAGGAATAAGAGTATTTTTTTTTGCTAGCAAAACTACACTTAAACATTGGCTAAAAGAAGTTCTATAAACAGAAATGATAACAGAATAAGGCTCAGAACTTCAGAAAAGAAAGAAATACACCCTAGTGGTGAAAATAGGGGTAAATACATAGACTATGCTAGTTGTCATGAGTTTCTTAAATCATTTCTGATGGTTGAAGCAAAAATTATAACACCATCTGATGTGGCCCAATGTATGTAAAGGAAATGCTTAAGGCAGTTAAGACATATATATTGAAAAAGTGGGGAGGATTCTCAACTTCATTAGCCATTAGGGAAATGTAACTCAGAACCATAGTGAGATAAAACTTCGTACCCACTAGGGTGGCTATAATCAAAAAGATAATATAACAAGAGTTGGCAAGGACATGGAGAAATTGGAACTATCATAAACTGCTGGTGGGAATGTAAAATGATGCAACTAACTCTTTTGGAAAAAACAGTCTGGCAGTTCCTCAAAATGCCAAACATATGACCCATTACCATATGACCCAACACACATTCCCAAGTATAATCGAATAATTGAAACAGATATTCAAATTCTTGTACATAAATGTTCATAGCACCATTATTTATAATAGCTGAAAACTGGAAACAGCCCAAATATCCATCAACTGGTGGATGGATAAATAAAATGTGGTATATTCATACAATGGAACACTATTTGGCAATAATATTGATGACATGGATGAATCTTGAAAACATTATGCTAAGTGAAAGAAGCCAGTAACATATTCTATGATTCCATTTATATGAAATGCCCAGAATCGCCAAATCCATAGAGACAGAAAGTAAATCCTTGGGGTGGAGGGAGATGGACAGAAATGAAGAGTGACTGCTAAGGGGTATGTGGTTTCTTTTGGGGATGATGAAAATGTTCTAAAATGAATTGTGGTGAGGTTTCCACATCTCTAAAAACCATTGAATTATACATGTTAATGGATGAATGGTATGTGTGAATTGCATCTCCTTAGAGCTCTTAACAAAAGAAATAAAATGCAGAGTATAAATGGACCTAAATGAGAGGAAGGCTCCTGTGCTGTATTTGAAGTACTAAATCATCAATAGCAGTAGACTGTAATAAGTTATGTATGTATCATAATACCTAGAGCAACCACTAAGAAAACTATACTGAGTGGAATACTCAAAAACATTATAAATCAAGATGCAATCCTTAGAAGATTTTCAAATGGCCCACAAAAAGGTAGGAAAGAGAAAAAAGGAATTAAACAAAGGAAACAAACAGGAAACAAAATATAAAATGGCAGATGTAAGTGCTAACAGATCAATAATTACATTAAATGTAAATGATCTAAATATATCAATTAAAAGACAGAGATTAGTAGAATGGGTGATAAAATATTACCCAACTACATGTTGTCTACAAAAAATTCGTTTTGAATACAACCAAACAGGTACATTGAAAGTAAGAATGGAAAAAGATATATCATGCAAAAATTAATGTAAAAAAGCAGGAGCTGTTATATGAATATAAGATAAAATGTAATTCCAAGCAAAGAAAATGACTAGAGAAATATATAAAATATATAAAACAATAATATATATAAATATATAAAATATATAAAACAATTATATATCAATTAAAATATATAAAATTATATATCAATTAAAATATATAAAACAATTATATATCATGACTAAGTGGGATTTATTCCAGGCTTTATGAAAGAAATTAATAAATTCAGCCTCACATATCAATAGGCTAGAGGAGGAAAATTATATGATCATATCAATTAATGCTGAAAAAGCTCTTGGCAGAATCCAACACCCATTCATGATTCAAACCCTCAACAAACTAGGAATAGAAAGGAACTTCCTCAAATTGATCAAAAGCATCTATATCTATACCTATATCTATAATCTATATCTATCTATTTATATATATATATATATATATATATATATATATATATATATATATATATACACACACACAAACATACATACACTACAGCCAAGATCATACTTTATAGTAAAAAACTGAATGCTTTCTTCCTAAGATTGAAACAACACAGGAGTATATGTTGTCATCATTCTTACTGAACATAGTACTGGAAGTGCTTTGCATACTGATCAGAAAGAAGAAATGCTATTTAGACCATTTACATTTGAGCTAATTACTGATAGATTAGGGCTTTAATCTGCCAAATTTTTTTCCATTTTCTTTATTCTCTGTTTTGTTTGTTTTCTTTTCCTGCTTTCCTGTGAGTTACTTGAACCGTTTGCAGAATTTCGTTTTAGTAGTGCTTTTGAATGTATCTCTTTGTGTTGCTTAGTGGTCACTCTTGTTATTACATTGTGTGTACATAACTTACCAGTTTACTGGTATTGACTTTTTACCACTTTGAGTAAACTGTAGAAAACTTACCTGTCTTTAAGTCCCTTTACTCTCCCCTTCCTCCATTTATGATATAATTGTCTTAAATATTACTCCACATATATTGTGAAACACATAAGAAAGACAGTGTTATAACTTGATTTAATTGTCACACGCAACTCAGAAAGTCAAGAGAAGAAAGTCTATTGTATTTACCTTATTTTTGCTCTTCTTTTGTTCTTTCTTCCTGATAGTCCAAGATTCCTTCCTTTATCATTTCCTTTCTCTTTCAGAACTTCCTGTAGCCATTATTTTAGGTTAGGTCTGCTGGTCACAAATTTTGTTAGTTTGCCCTCATCTGAGATGTCTTGATTTCCCATTAATTCCTGAATAATATTGTCACTGGGTATAGGATTCAGTGTTTGAAAGTTCTTTTCTTTCAGCATTTGAAAAATGTGCCACTTCCTTCTGTTCTTCCTGGCTTCTTACAAGAAATTCACTGCCATTTGAGTTGTTTTTTCTCTAAAAGGTAAAGTTTCACTTTTCTCTGGCTAAGAAGGTTTTCTTTTTGTCTTTGGTTTTAAAAGTTTAACTTCATGTGACTGTTATTGATCCCATGAGCTAAGCTTTTCATTTCAGTTATTTTTCAATTCTAATATTTCCATTTGGTTCCTCTTTATATCTTCCATTTCTTTGCCAAGACTTTCTATTTCTATGTGAGGCTTTAATTTTTTTTTTTACCTATTTCAAGAGTGTTCATAATTACTCACTGAAACATTCTTGTGATAGCTACTTTAAAAATCTTAGTCATAGAATCCTGTCATCTCTATTATCTCACTGTAGGTTTTTATGGATTATCTTTTTTCATTCAGTTTGAGATATTCTTGGCTCTTGGTATGACAAATGGTTTTTTATCAAAACCTCAACATTTTACATTTTGTTTTAAGGCTCTGGATCTTATTTAAACATTCTGCTTTAACTGGATTTTTGTGACACTGCTCTGTCAGGGGGTAGAGGGGTTGTCCACCTCATTGTTTCCAGGTAGAGATTGAAATGCAGGTTCCACACTTGGTCTTCTTTGACATCTGAGGGAGAAGAGATTCCTCATTATTGTTGGGTAAGGGTGGGAGTTCCAACTTACCATATGTGTCAGTCTCTTCTGACATTGCAAGTGGGGTAGTCTAATTACTTACTCATGGGGATGAACGTCCCAGCTCCTTATTTCACTTTCTCTGACCCCACATGAGCAGGGGATGGGAGCACCTTGTTATAACTACATGAGAGTGGAATTTTAGGTTCCCATTCATCCTTTGCTGGAATGGTTGGGATGGAGCCACAGGTGTTTTTCTGCAGTGTTGCTGGAATAGAAAAGTTATTGTCTAAAAGCTTTCTCTCATGCCAGATCATTCCTTATCTGGGCCTTTAGGTCAAAGAGGATTTTGTTAGGGTTTTTCTTTTTCTGCTCCTGTTGGTATTTCAGGGCTGCTGGCATGTTCAGTTCCACGTCTGGGGTATATGAATCACAAAGAAAACCTGGAAAACTTATCATTCTGTCATTCCTTGGGTTCCAAGTTTTCTAAACAGTTTGTCTTCTTCTCTCCACCTTTCCAAGTCTTATGTTTATTTTATTATATATTAATGTGCAGGATCTTTTGTTTTATGTAATGAGAGGAATAAGGAAAAGTATACCTACTTCAGGAAACTTATCCATTTAATGGCTACAAGATCTATAGTGATCCCCTGTTTTATTCCTTATATTAGTGATTTTTGTCCATTCTACTTTTGACTTTTGTCAGTCTTGTTAGAGGTTTATCAATGTTATTGATTTTTTTCCCCAAAGAACCAGATTTTTATTTCATTGATTTTCTTTTTGTCTTCCTGTTTTAAATTTCATTTATTTCTTCTCTTATCTGTATTAACTTCTTCCTCCTGATTCTTTTGGTTTTATTTTGCTTTGTGTTTTTGGTTTCCTGAAATAGAAATTTCAATTATTTCTTTGAGACCTTTCCCCTTTTCTAAATGTAAGCCTCTAGTGCTATAAATTTCCCTGTCAGCACTGCTTTAGTTGCATCCATAAATTTTGATATGTTGTATTTTTATTTTCAATAAGTTCTGTGTATTTTTTGTTTCCTTTGAGACTTCTCTGATTCACAGGTTGTTTGAAGTGTGCTTTTGAAATTTTCAATTGTTTGTAGATTTTCCTTATTTTCTATGTGTTATTGATTTCTAGTCTGATTCCTTTTTACTCTGAGAACACATTCTGCATTCTTTTGATGTTTCTAAATTTGTTGAAGTTTGTTTTTTGACCCAAAATATAATTAACCCTCATGGTGAATGTTTCATAGATGCTTGGAAAAAAAAGTATATTCTTCTATTATTGAGGGAGTGTTATATAAACGTAAATCAGACTTTCTTGGGTGATTGTAGTGTTTAGTTCTTTATGTTTGCTGATTTTCTTTTTTTTTAATATATGAAATTTACTGTCAAATTGGTTTCCATACAACACCCAGTGCTCATCCCAAAAGGTGCCCTCCTCAATACCCATCACCCACCCTGCCCTCCCTCCCACCCCCCATCAACCCTCAGTTTGTTCTCAGTTTTTAACAGTCTCTTATGCTTTGGCTCTCTCCCACTCTAACCTCTTTTTTTTTTTTCCTTCCCCTCCCCCATGGGTTTCTGTTATGTTTCTCAGGATCCACATAAGAGTGAAACCATATGGTATCTGTATTTCTCTGTATGGCTTATTTCACTTAGCATCACACTCTCCAGTTCCATCCACGTTGCTACAAAAGGCCATATTTCATTTTTTCTCATTGCCACGTAGTATTCCATTGTGTATATAAACCACAATTTCTTGATCCATTCATCAGTTGATGGACATTTAGGCTCTTTCCATAATTTGGCTATTGTTGAGAGTGCTGCTATAAACATTGGGGTACAAGTGCCCCTATGCATCAGTACTCCTGTATCCCTTGGATAAATTCCTAGCAGTGCTATTGCTGGGTTATAGGGTAGGTCTATTTTTAATTTTCTGAGGAACCTCCACACTGCTTTCCAGAGCGGCTCCACCAATTTGCATTCCCACCAACAGTGCAAGAGGGTTCCCGTTTCTCCACATCCTCTCCAGCATCTATAGTCTCCTGATTTCTTCATTTTGGCCACTCTGACTGGCGTGAGGTGATATCTGAGTGTGGTTTTGATTTGTATTTCCCTAATGAGGAGCGACGTTGAACATCTTTTCATGTGCCTATTGGCCATCGGGATGTCTTCTTTAGAGAAGTGTCTATTCATGTTTTCTGCCCATTTCTTCACTGGGTTATTTGTTTTTCGGGTGTGGAGTTTGATGAGCTCTTTATAGATTTTGGATACTAGCCCTTTGTCCGATATGTCATTTGCAAATATCTTTTCCCATTCCGTTGGTTGCCTTTTAGTTTTGTTGGTTGTTTCCTTTGCTGTGCAGAAGCTTTTTATCTTCATAAGGTCCCAGTAATTCATTTTTGCTTTTAATTCCTTTGCCTTTGGGGATGTGCCGAGTAAGAGATTGCTACGGCTGAGGTCAGAGAGGTCTTTTCCTGCTTTCTCCTCTAAGGTTTTGATGGTTTCCTGTCTTACATTCAGGTCCTTTATCCATTTTGAGTTTATTTTTGTGAATGGTGTGAGAAAGTGGTCTAGTTTCAACCTTCTGCATGTTGCTGTCCAGTTCTCCCAGCACCATTTGTTAAAGAGACTGTCTTTTTTCCATTGGATGTTCTTTCCTGCTTTGTCAAAGATGAGTTGGCCATACGTTTCTGGGTCTAGTTCTGGGGTTTCTATTCTATTCCATTGGTCTATGTGTCTGTTTTTATGCCAATACCATGCTGTCTTGATGATGACAGCTTTGTAGTAGAGGCTAAAGTCTGGGATTGTGATGCCTCCTGCTTTGGTCTTCTTCTTCAAAATTACTTTGGCTATTCGGGGCCTTTTGTGGTTCCATATGAATTTTAGGATTGCTTGTTCTAGTTTCGAGAAGAATGCTGGTGCAATTTTGATTGGGATTGCATTGAATGTGTAGATAGCTTTGGGTAGTATTGACATTTTGGCAATATTTATTCTTCCGATCCATGAGCAGGGAATGTCTTTCCATTTCTTTATATCTTCTTCAATTACCTTCATAAGCTTTCTATAGTTTTCAGCATACAGATCTTTTACATCCTTGGTTAGATTTATTCCTAGGTATTTTATGCTTCTTGGTGCAATTGTGAATGGGATCAGTTTCTTTATTTGTCTTTCTGTTGCTTCATTGTTAGTGTATAAGAATGCAACTGATTTCTGTACATTGATTTTGTATCCTGCAACTTTGCTGAATTCATGTATCAGTTCTAGCAGACTTTTGGTGGAGTCTATCAGATTTTCCATGTATAATATCATGTCATCTGCAAAAAGCGAAAGCTTGACTTCATCTTTCCCAATTTTGATGCCTTTGATTTCCTTTTGTTGTCTGATTGCTGATGCTAAAACTTCCAGCACTATGTTAAACAACAGCGGTGAGAGTGGGCATCCCTGTCGTGTTCCTGATCTCAGGGGAAAAGCTCTCAGTTTTTCCCCGTTGAGGATGATGTTAGCTGTGGGCTTTTCATAAATAGCTTTTATGATCTTTAAGTATGTTCCTTCTATCCCGACTTTCTCAAGGGTTTTTATTAAGAAAGGGTGCTGGATTTTGTAAAAGGCCTTTTCTGCATCGATTGACAGGATCATATGGTTCTTCTCTTTTTTTTGTTAATGTGATGTATCATGTTGATCGATTTGCGAATGTTGAACCAGCCCTGCATCCCAGGAATGAATCCCACTTGATCATGGTGAATAATTCTTTTTATATGCTGTTGAATTCGATTTGCTCGTATCTTATTGAGAATTTTTGCATCCATATTCATCAGGGATATTGGCCTGTAGTTCTCTTTTTTTACTGGGTCTCTGTCTGGTTTAGGAATCAAAGTAATACTGGCTTCATAGAATGAGTCTGGAAGTTTTCCTTCCCTTTCTATTTCTTGGAATAGCTTGAGAAGGATAGGTATTATCTCTACTTTAAATGTCTGGTAGAACTCCCCTGGGAAGCCATCTGGTCCTGGACTCTTATTTGTTGGTAGATTTTTGATAACCGATTCAATTTCTTCGCTGGTGATGGGTCTGTTCAAGCTTTCTATTTCCTCCTGATTGAGTTTTGGAAGAGTGTGGGTGTTTAGAAACTTGTCCATTTCTTCCAGGTTGTGCAATTTGTTGGCATATAATTTTTCATAGTATTCCCTGATAATTGTTTGTATCTCTGAGGGATTGGTTGTCATAATTCCATTTTCATTCATGATTTTATCTATTTGGGTCATCTCCCTTTTCTTTTTGAGAAGCCTGGCTAGAGGTTTGTCAATTTTGTTAATTTTTTAAAAAAACCAACTCTTGGTTTCGTTGATCTGCTCTACAGTTTTTTTAGATTCTATATTGTTTATTTCTGCTCTGATCTTTATGATTTCTCTTCTTCTGCTGGGTTTAGGCTGCCTTTGCTGTTCTGCTTCTACTTCCTTTAGGTGTGCTGTTAGATTTTGTATTTGGAATTTTTCTTGTTTCTTGAGATAGGCCTGGATTGCAATGTATTTTCCTCTCAGGACTGCCTTTGCTGTGTCCCAAAGCGTTTGGATTGTTGTATTTTCATTTTCGTTTGTTTCCATATATTTTTTAATTTCTTCTCTAATTGCCTGGTTGACCCACTCATTCGTTAGTAGGGTGTTCTTTAACCTCCATGCTTTTGGAGGTTTTCCAGACTTTTTCCTGTGGTTGATTTCAAGCTTCATAGCATTGTGGTCTGAAAGTATGCATGGTATAATTTCAATTCTTGTAAACTTATGAAGGGCTGTTTTGTGACCCAGTATATGATCTATCTTGGAGAATGTTCCATGTGCACTCGAGAAGAAAGTATATTCTGTTGCTTTGGGATGCAGAGTTCTAAATAGATCTGTCAAGTCCATCTGATCCAATGTATCATTCAGGGCCCTTGTTTCTTTATTGACCGTGTGTCTAGATGACCTATCCATTTCTGTAAGTGGGGTGTTAAAGTCTCCTGCAATTACCACATTCTTATCAATAAGGTTGCTTATGTTTATGAGTAATTGTTTTATATATCTGGGGGCTCCGGTATTCGGCGCATAGACATTTATAATTGTTAGCTCTTCCTGATGGATAGACCCTGTAATTATTATATAATGCCCTTCTTTATCTCTTGTTACAGCCTTTAATTTAAAGTCTAGTTTGTCTGATATAAGTATGGCTACTCCAGCTTTCTTTTGGCTTCCAGTAGCATGATAAATAGTTCTCCATCCCCTCACTCTCAATCTAAAGGTGTCCTCAGATCTAAAATGAGTCTCTTGTAGACAGCAAATAGATGGGTCTTGTTTTTTTATCCATTCTGATACCCTCTGTCTTTTGGTTGGCGCATTTAATCCATTTACATTCAGTGTTATTATAGAAAGATACGGGTTTAGAGTCATTGTGATGTCTGTATGTTTTATGCTTGTAGCGATGTCTCTGGTACTTTGTCTCACAGGATCCCCCTTAGGATCTCTTGTAGGGCTGGTTTAGTGGTGACAAATTCCTTCAGTTTTTGTTTGTTTGGGAAGACCTTTATCTCTCCTTCTATTCTAAATGACAGACTTGCTGGATAAAGGATTCTCGGCTGCATATTTTTCCTGTTTAGCACACTGAAGATATCGTGCCAAGCCTTTCTGGCCTGCCAAGTTTCAAAGGAGAGATCAGTCACGAGTCTTATAGGTCTCCCTTTATATGTGAGGGCACGTTTATCCCTTGCTGCTTTCAGAATTTTCTCTTTATCCTTGTATTTTGCCAGTTTCACTATGATATGTCGTGCAGAAGATCGATTCAAGTTATGTCTGAAGGGAGTTCTCTGTGCCTCTTGGATTTCAATGCCTTTTTCCTTCCCCAGTTCAGGGAAGTTCTCAGCTATTATTTCTTCAAGTACCCCTTCAGCACCTTTCCCTCTCTCTTCCTCCTCTGGGATACCAACTATGCATATATTATTTCTTTTTAGTGTATCACTTAGTTCTCTAATTTTCCCCTCATACTCCTGGATTTTTTTATCTCTCTTTCTTTCAGCTTCCTCTTTCTCCATAACTTTATCTTCTAGTTCACCTATTCTCTCCTCTGCCTCTTCAATCCGAGCCGTCGTGGTTTCCATTTTGTTTTGCATTTCGTTTAAAGCGCTTTTCAGCTCCTCGTGACTGTTCCTTAGGCCCTTGATCTCTGTAGCAAGAGATTCTCTGCTGTCCTGTATACTGTTTTCAAGCCCAGCGATTAATTTTATGACTATTATTCTAAATTCACTTTCTGTTATATTATTTAAATCCTTTTTGATCAGTTCATTAGCTGTTGTTATTTCCTGGAGATTCTTCTGAGGGGAATTCTTCCGTTTGGTCATTTTGGATAATCCCTGGAGTGGTGAGGACCTGCAGGGCACTTCCCCTGTGCTGTGGTGTATAACTGGAGTTGGTGGGTGGGGCTGCAGTCGGACCTGATGTCTGCCCCCAGCCCACCGTTGGGGCCACAGTCAGACTGGTGTGTGCCTTCTCTTCCCCTCTCCTAGGGGCGGGATTCACTGTGGGGTGGTGTGGCCTGTCTGGGCTACTTGCACACTGCCAGGCTTGTGGTGCTGGGGAGCTGGCGTATTAGCTGGGGTGGGTAGGCAAGGTGCATGGGGGCAGGAGGGGCAGGCTTAGCTCGCTTCTCCTTAGGTGAACCACTTCAGGAGGGGCCCTGTGGCAGCGGGAGGGAGTCAGATCCACTGCCGGAAGTTTGGCTCTGCAGAAGCACAGAGTTGGGTGTTTGCGCGGAGCGAGCAAGTTCCCTGGCAGGAACTGGTTCTCTTTGGGATTTTGGCTGGGGGATGGGCGGGGGAGATGGCGCTGGCGAGCGCCTTTGTTCCCCGCCAAACTGAGCTCTGTCGTCCGGGGGCTCGGCAACTCTCCCTCCCTTTGTCCTCCAGCCTTCCCGCTTTCCGAGCAGAGCTGTTCACTTATGACCTCCCAGACGCTAAGTCGCACTTGCTGTCAGAACACAGTCCGTCAGGCCCCTCCGCTTTTGCCAGCCAGACTCGGGGGCTCTGCTTGCCCGGCGGCCGCCCCTCTGCCCCGGCTCCCTCCCGCCAGTCCGTGGAGCGTGCACCGCCTCGCCGCCCTTCCTACCCTCTTCCGTGGGCCTCTCGTCTGCGCTTGGCTCCGGAGACTCCGTTCTGCTAATCCTCTGGCGGTTTTCTGGGTTCTTTAGGCAGGTGTAGGTGGAATCTAAGTGATCAGCAGGACGTGCGGTGAGCCCAGCGTCCTCCTACGCCGCCATCTTCCCTCCAACTCCTGTTTGCTGATTTTCTATTAGCTCTATCAATTGCCCTGAATGGGGTATCAAAGCCCCTAACTCTAATTTTGGATTTGTCTGTCTTTTTGATTCAATTTTGATTTAGTGTATTTTGAAGCTCTGCTGTTTGGTGCATACACATTTAGGATTCCTATGTCTTCTTAGTGTATCCATCATTTTGTCATTTTGTGATGTCACTGTCTGTCTCTGGTAGTTTTCTTTGCTCTAAAATCTTCTGTGTCTCATAATACTGATCTTCATATTTTTGTTATTTTTAAAAATTTATTTGTTTAAATTCAAGTTACTTAACATACAGTGTAGTGTTGGTTTCAGAAGTAGAGCCCAGTGATTCATCACTTATATATAATGCCCAGTGCTCATCCTAACAAGTGCCCTTCTTAATGCCCATCACCCATTTAGCCCATATCCCCACCCACCTCCCCTCTAGCAACACTCAGTTTTCTCTATTTAAGAGTTTCTTATGGTTTGTCTGCCTCTTTGTTTTTCTTATTTTTCCTTCCTTTCCCCTATGTTCACCTGTTTTGTTTCTTAAATTCTACATATGAGTGAAATCATGATATTTGTCTTTCTCTGATTGACTTATTTTGCTTAGCATAATACATTGTTGCAAATGGCATGATTTCATTCTTTTTGATTGCCAAGTAATATTCCATTGTATATATCTATTCCATATCTTCTTTATCCATCAATTGATGGACATTTGGATTCCATAATCTGGCTATTGTTGATAGTGCTGCTATAAACATTAGGGTGCACGTGCCCCTTCAAATCAACATTTTTGTATCATTTGGATAAATACCTAGTAATGCAATTGCTGTGTCATAGGGTAGTTCTATTTTTAACGTTTTGAGGAACCTCCATACTGTATTCCAGAGTGGCTGCACCAGTTTGCATTCCCACCAATAGTGCAAAAGTGTTCCCCATTCTCCACATCCTCACCAACATCTGTTGTTTCCTAAGTTGTTCATTTTAGTCATTCTGACAGGTGTGAGCTGGTGTATCTAATTGTGGTTCTGATTTGTATTTCTCTGATGGTGAATGATGTTGAGCATCATTTCATGTGTCTGTTAGCCATCTGGATGTCTTCTTTGGAAAAGTGTGTATTCATGTCTTCTGCCTATTTCTTCACTGGATTATAGTTTTGGGTATTGAGTTTGATAAGTTCTTTATAGATTTTGGATATTAACTCTTTATCTGATACGTCATTTGCAAGTATCTTCTCCCATTCTGTAGGCTGCCTTTTTGTTTTGTTGATTGTTTTCCTTCACTGTGCAGAAGCTTTCTATCTTGATGAGGCCACAATAAGTTCATGTTTGCTTTTGTTTCTCTTGCCTCCAAAAACATGTCTAGTAAGAAGTTGCTGCAGTCGAGGTCAAAGAGGTTGCTGCCAGTTTTCTCCTGTAGGATTTTGATGGTTTTTTGTCTTGCATTTAGGTCTTTCATCAATTTTTCATTTATTCTTGTGTATGGTGTAAGAAAGTGGTCCAGTTTCATTGTTTTGAGAGTTGCTGTCTGGTTTTCCCAGCACCATTTTTTGAAGACTTTTTTCCCTTGGATGTCCTTTCCTGCTTTGTCAAAGATTCATTGGCCATACATTTTTGGGAGCATTTCTGGGTTCTCTATTCTGTTCCATTGTTCTGTGTGTCTGTTTTTGTGCCAGTACCATAGTGTCTTGATGAGTACAGCTTTATAATACAGCTTGAAGTCCGGAATTGTGATGCCTCCAGCTTTGGCTTGCTTTTCAGTATTACTTTGGTTATAGGGGTCTTTTCTCGTTCCATACAAATTGTAGAGTTGTAAAACATTCAATTCAATTCAGTTCAGCTCAGTTTAATTCAATGCTCATGCACTGGAAGAACAAGTATTGTTAAAATGTCTATACTACCCAAAGCAATCTACACATTCAATCCCTATCAAAACAACACCAGCATCCTTCACAGAGCTAGAACAATCCTAAAATTTGCATGATCTTCGTTTTTTGGCTAATGTTAGTATGATATATCTTTTTTCATCCTTTTGTTTTTAACCTGTATCACTGTGTTTACAGTGAGATTTTGTTAACAGCATATAGTTAGATCATATTTTTAAAATATACTCTCTCAATCTCTGTTTTAATTAGTGTATTTAGAGTATATTTAAAGTAACTATTGGTATTTAGGGCTTAAGCATGTTATTTATTTATTTACCTTTTCTCTCTTTTTCCTTGCCTTCCTATGGGTTTCTTGCACATTTTTAAGGATTCTATCTTGTTTTATCATTACAGTTTTTAGTATATTACTTAGTATAATTTTCTTACTGGTTGCTCTAGATATTTGTGTGGGTATTTTAAATTTTTTAAATGTTTATTTATTTTTGAGAGATACAGAGACAGAGTGCGAGTGGGGGAGGGGCAGAGAGAGAGGGAGACACAGAATCTGAAACAGGGTCTAGTCTTTGAGCTGTCAACACGAGCCCAACACAGGGCTCGAACTCAAGAACCGTGAGATCATGACCTGAGCTGAAGTCAGACGCCTAACCGAGTGAGCCACCCAGGCACCCCATAGATATTTGTGTGTTTGTGTGTGTGTGTATGTAACATCACAGTCTATGCATACCAACAATTTACCATTTTGAAGTATTGAAATCTTACTATATTGAGTAACATTTAAATCTTTCCTACTTTTTAAATATAATTGTGTCAAGTATTTCCTCTACATAACATTGAGCATCATGACAAACACTGTTAACAATTTTTACTTCAACCATCAAATATGATTTAGGAAAAACATGAGAATTAGGATAGTTTATTATCTTTACCTTTATTTTTACCATTTTCTTTGTTCTTTTCCTTCTGAACTCTGAGCCTTTTGTTATCCTTTCCTTTTTGTTTAGAGAGCATTCTTTAGCAATTTTATTTTATTTTATTTTTTTAATTTTTTTTAAACATTTATTTATTTTTGAGACAGAGAGAGAGCATGAACAGGGGAGGGTCAGAGAAAGAAGGAGACACAGAATCTGAAACAGGCTCCAGGCTCTGAGCTGTCAGCACAGAGCCCGACGTGGGGCTCGAACCCACAGACTGCGAGATCATGACCTGAGCCGAAGTCGGATGCCCAACCAACTGAGCCACCCAGGCGCCCCTCTTTAGCCATTTTAAAGGGCATATCTGCTAGCAAGAAATTCTCCTAGTTTACCTTTGAAAATTTCTTTAATTCCTCTTCATTTCTGAATGGTAGTTTTGCTGGATATAGAACTTGTTTTTGACAGTTTTTTCTTTTAGCATATGAATTATTATTGTGCCACATCCTTCTAACCTCCACACTTTCAGATAAGAAATCCTCTGGCATTCAAATTGATGTTTGTGTTTGTTTTTTTTTATAGGTAATACACTGTTTCTCTCTAATTGCTTTCAAGATAATTTCTCTGTCTTTAGTTTTCAGAGTTTAATTAAGATGTTGATTGGTGTGGGTGTCTTTTGGTTTACCTTGTTTGATGTTCATTCAGCTCATTGAATCATAGGTTTATGTCTTTTGCCAAAATGAGGTGCTGTCCGCCATTAACTATTTGAATATGTTTCCGTTCTACTCTTTCTCCTCTCCATCTGGGCCTCCCATGTTAGCTATCTTGTTTTTGTTCCACAGGTCCCTGAGGCTCTCTTCACTCATGTCAGTGCATTGTTTATCAGTTGTTCAGACTGAATAAATTCTATTCATCTGTCAAGTTGGTAGTTTCTTCTTTTATCTCCACTCTACTATTGAGCCAAGACAGTTTTTTATTTTAGTTATTTTGATTTTTAGTTCCAGAATTTCCATTTTGTTTTTTCACAACTTGTATTTCTTTTCTGAGATTTTCTATTTTTGTCATTTGTTTCAAGGGAATTTGTAATTAATTGTTGAAGCAATTTTATGGTGGCTGCTTTAAAACCTGTGTCAGATGGTTATGATAGTCTTACCCATCTCAGATTGTATCAATTGATTTTCTTTTCTCATTCACATTATGATTATTTTATTGTATCATTGGGTATTAAGAGATTCTTCATTCTGTTTAAATCTTCTATTTTAGCAAGCAGCAAGCCTAGTTAGGTCTAGTGTTATTCTGGCCTATTTTTATAAGCCATATTCCAGTGTCAATTTAGTTTTCTGAGTCTTTACGATGCTACTCTGGTCTGTTTTATACTCTGGCTCTACTTGTACTCCAGCTTGATCTCTGCTGGTGCCATCTATGGGGGCAGAAGTTGCTTCCATGGGCCACCCAGTGTCATGAGGTAGAAGTTCAGGAATGCAAGAACTATGAGACTGAGAACATTTTCCCTTGCCTATTCTCTGGCCATCCAGTGCTGGTGGGATCTCCACTTCATCTTTACTGGTGCCTACAGAGGAAGAAATCACCTAACTGGGTTGCCTTCTGGAAGATAATACAGGTTCTATTCTGGTCTTTGCCACTCATTGGAGGTAGAGGAACCTTGGACCCTGGTTCATCTTCTGCCCACTCACTGCAGGACTAAGAGACACTTTGAATAGGAATGGGATTCATATATTAAAGGCACCTAATGTAATGCTAATGTTATATCAGCCCTTGTTTGATTTTATCATATTAGCGCCACTGGATGTTGGTATCTTATTGACCTATCATTTTCCCCTTTTTTGAACCCAATGTCCTTTGCTTTCTGAAACTTAGGAAGAAAGTTGTAATAAGTGACAAAAATGAGAGGTTTGGCATCAAATAACTTGAGTTTGAACCTTGACTTTGCCTTTGGCTGAGAGATCCTAAGCAAGTGGTATTCTCTTCCTTGAACTTCAGTTTTATTCCTGGTAAAATTGACATGCTACCACCCACCCACAGAGCTAATGTGAGAATTGAATTAAAACAATTGTAAATTTACTTTGTGAAATGATATACAAAGGGATGTGGCACTTTTTGTACTCATCTGTTGTTCTCTATAATTGCTTCTATTCTTGTCATATCTACCTGTACCATCACCACCACACTAGGTAACCTTAATGCATCAACCCCAATACCCTTGTTTTAAGTTCTAATCCTTGAACTGGTGCCAGGCTGACAACATAAGAATCAGCTAAGGGCTTGCTTTTGAAATACAGATTCTCTGACTTGACCCCCATATTTTATTTAACAGATCTCAGATGAGGCCTAGAAATCTGTATTTTTAAAATTCTCTCCAGACAGTTCTTTAAACACAGCCAGATATGGGACCCTCTTTGCCTGAAACACTTAGCACCATACCTTGTACCTGCAGACAGTTATAAAATGGTTGATAAATTAAAGAAATTCTGGAAAAGAGCAATCCATATGACTAAAAGGATAGAAAGTTGGTTCTTGGAAGGATGGGAGAAAGGAGGTAGAGTATAGGAGACCAAAGAAGGGGAGACAATTTGTGGCTGTTTTCTATTTGCAAAGTGGGTTATTTTGAAGACTCTAACAGATTTTTCTCCTTTTGTGCAATAAACTGAACAGGCAATAAGCTTATGTGGTAATGAGTAATTTCCATTATATACCAGGAGGAATTTCTTGACACTTGGTGGGATTCAGGGTTAAAGCAGGTCACAGTAAGAGGTTACAAACCAGCCTTTCATGTTCCAAACTCCTGCCCCCCCTAGGTCAAAGGTGACCTACTCACATAATCTCTTAACATTCTCTTCCACTTCTGTAATTTCAGCTACATCGTGGGTCCTTAGAAACAAAGCCTGGTCAATTAAACTAGCAATTACATCTTTTAAAATGCTAGTGATTTTAAGTGTTTTGTTTGAAAAGTCTTAGTCAATAGGAGCATAAGACTATTAATAACACCAAAATATTTAGCTGTCTATTGAAATTTCTTCATGGTATCAAATAAAATGGGAACAGATGCAACTAGACAGTACTTGGTTAGTAAGTAACAGATTTATTGGACTTGCTTATTTTAAAAATTAATGTTATAAACAACATATGTTAAAAATCCTATAAAAATGCTTTGGAAATCATCTTCCTGGGAAGCCAAAATCCCTGCTAATATTCTGAATTTGCTTTTCAAAACCAAATTATGACATTGTATACATCTGCAGCAATGTTTAAAACAATGTTTCTTTGAAACAGAGTTTACTCTGCATGGGTGTGCATTCAGTAGCAACCCCAATGTTTCAAACACCTGGTCTCTTCCCAGAATATAATCCATCCAATCCCTTGAGAGAAGACAGTTTCTCTATTTACAAATACAGGTGGTGTTGCTATGAGTTACAGTTTTCAGGAAGTTTTCATACATAGTTCATGATTTTAAAGCAAAACCAAGTCGTGAGAGTGAAATCAACAGATCTTTGGCCTATCCTGAAGGCCAGAGATTTAAGGAGAATCTCAACTGGCTTTTTATTTTTTCTGTCACATATGCAAGTCTCCTGTTGAATCTCTCTGGTCCACCATTCCCTCTAATGAAGTCATGTTCTGTGCTCAGGGCAGTAATATCCTCAGAAGCATATGTCTCCCATAAAGCATGACCTCATTCCTTGGAATGGGAATAGCCAGCAGTAGACTGTTGGGGTAATGTGGGGGTAAAGGATTTGTTTAAAAATAGTTTTCTTAAATACTTTGTTCAACTTTTTTTTTTATAAATTTCTGTTAAAAGGCAAATCTAGTTTGTTGCTTTTTTGTTGTTGTTAACCTTGCTTCTCAAATACAGAAGGGGCAACCACTAGGCCAGAAAGAACAGAATCCTCACAGAGCATAGTCACTTCCATCCAATTATGTTTTAAAGACAGAGTGACAGATTTGGGCACAACAGGATAAAACTTTGGATTTTCCAAATGCTAAATCTAGGCTCTATATCAGATGTCACTGAATCACAGCTTAGATTTCAACAAGCACTTTATAATGGACCTGGAACTCAGAGGATATAAACTCAAATGCCCAAGGAAACTTACTGACCCAGATGCTCTCAGCAAATTAGGCAAGTAGGAACATTGCTAGAGAAGGAAAAGATAGAGGAAAAGAGTGGACCAATTAGAAAGATGCAGTTGAAGCAAATCCAAACTTGCTCAGGAAGATGGCTATTCCTGTTCCAGGTGTAGGGCAGTTCCTGAGCACTAACTTCCCAAATTATTAGTAATAACCAAAATTTGTGACATCTCTGACATCCTATAGCCAGGCCTTTCAGTCACAGCCCCTATGTCCTAGTGTGCTGCTCACTTTTGTTTGTGCCTATGCAGAAAGTGAGCACCCTAAGAAAGAAAAGGTCCAAAGAGCTAATTTCCTAAAGAAAAAAAGGAAAGACCTTTCCACAAACACCATCACAAGGAAATATAAGGTACTTACCATCTGAGCTCAGCACCTGCAATTTGTAAGTTTAATCACTACATTCCCATAAGAGGTTTGTTTCAATTATAGTTGTGCATTTAATAAATGAAGACATGCCAATAATGCTGTAAATATTAATTGTTGGTGATAAATACTGAAATTATATTTCTTTCTTCAACTCCCACATTAGTTGCCTTAGCTGACAACTAGTTATCCTTCAAAGAGTAATTTAAGCTTCATCCCTACCATAAAGCAAACTTTCCCAGACTTCATTCCTTATGCTCCTTGAAACCAACCATCCTCTTGCCTTCTTCCATTCTTCATCTTCATCTTTTCCACATCTGATTCCTCTGGAAGCAATGACAATAGCACCTAAAATGAAAATACAAAGAAATCAGAGGAGAGACCAACGGACTTTTTTAAAAGTTAACATGGCTGGGAAAACTGTTTAAAAATCTGAGGTCGTGTATCAGTTGTCCCTCAAGAAAGTGCTGCAAACTAGGAATAGCGTAAATTTTTTAAATGAAGGCTATTATACACTTTTTTCTACCAGTAATAAAAAATACCCAATAATATCTTAGGAGAGAAAAGAGGTAAGCCCAAATCAAGATATTACAGAATATTTCCCATGTTCCATTAATTGTTGCATAGCATAGAAAGAGAAGGAATGCTTACCAGTATTTTATGAAATTGGTATGATCTGATAACAAACCCTTCCAAAAACAGCATCAAAAAGGAAACTAAAGATGTCTTACATAAAAATCCTAAATAAACTTAACAAATCAAATCCTGCAATGTAGTTAATGTATATGTCATAACCAAGTAGGATTTATCCTAGGAATGCAAAGATGGTTCAATAATAGGAATTCTTAATATTACATGATATCAGCTCAAAGGATATAAGTTATATGGTCATCACAGATACCACAAAGCCATTTAATAAAAATTTAACCTCCTTTACTGATAATTTTTAGCAAACTAGGCGTAAAAGGATATTATTTAATATAAGAATTTCTTAGTCTAATAAATAGCATAGCACTTAATGATAAGTATATCAGAGGCATCCCTGCCAAAACTAGTAATAAGACCCAGATGTTCATTATAATTGCTGATGTTCAACATTGTTCTTCAAGTTGTAGCCAATGCAATGAGGCACGAAACTGAAATAAAAGTCATAACTATTGGGGAATTATACAAACTATCATTATTTATGGATATGATTCTATAGCTAGTAAACCCAAGAAAAACTAATTGAAAGGTATGTTAAATAAGAAATACCATCATTGTGGCCAGGTCTTAAAATGTCTGTTCTGTGTAGTACAAATATAATACTAAACATCCTTTATTCAAACATTTATAAGTTGAATATTATTGAAAAATTAAAAAGAAAAACTTTCTGCAAGAAGTTAAATCCTTCAAAGCCATTTTAGAATTTTGCTGTGCCTTAGAACCATTATTCTGAACATCAATTCATATTATATTAAAAGGTTTAGTTTTTTGAGCTTTCTGTTTGCTTGGGTTTGGGGTGAGTGAAATTCATATGAAATTTTGCAAAGAAATAAACTTGTAATTTTTGAGTGCTTAGAGAATATCTTACATATGGTATTTATGTTATCTTTTATAACCCTAACAATTCTGTAAGATTAGAAATAATTCCTCCATTTTACAAATGAGGATGCACTCAAAGAAATGAAACAGTTTGCTCAATGTCATACAACACTTAGTAAGTGGCGGAGCTGGAACTTGAATACAATTATGTAACCTGTAATTATGGATCCAATCTCCCTGCAAGGGAAAAGGTATTTCCTGGAACAAAGTTCTGCAGAGTACAATGTGTGGAAGATAGCATGAACAATGTGGGTGGCAATACTGAAAATAGAAAAGGCAAGCTAACATTTACCATGTTGAAAGATAATCTCAGATGAAGCCAGGTAGGTATATCCATGTTGGGAAAAGATAAAATTGGATTGGCTTCTTCCTAAATCAAAGTATTGAGCAGCATTTCCATCCTAGGGAAGGAACTAATGTAAATGACCAGAGTACACACCAACTGAGCATTAGATGTCCCCAGTTTATTCCATCATTAGAAGAATAGAGTGTGACTCAGGTTGAGCCCTCTCATTAAAAGGGCACCACATACACAATAGCACAACAGCTAGCCATATTTAACTATTCTGGGACCCAGCCTAGAGCCATGTTGCATACATGTAGTTCTTAATTAACTGCTGTTTGTGGTCTGGCTGTCCAACTGTTGTGGCTGCACTTCTCCCCGGTATAAGGGAACCAAGGGACCACCTACCCAACTTTAGCAAGGCTGGCAGAATTGCTTCTGGGAACAGCACATGGCACTAGCCTTCTGGGCCCATCAATGGGGTTGACCTGCCCACAGAAGGATAGTGTAGTTCTGAGGATTTATGTCATATCCCAAAAGAAGATTCTCTCTGACTCCTCTCCTCTGCTTGACAAAAAGGTTAAGATAATAAAATTGTCAGTGTAACCTTTAACATGTTTAATGAGTTAGCACATCCCACTACTAAAGAAATCTACTTAATTCATGTGCATAAAATAATTCATGTGCATAAAGTAATTTCTTGCATTTTCTTAAAATTTCACACTTTCCAAATTTGATTTTGGTTCTATTATCTCATTGATCCCCAGAGCTGAATATTGAATACCCCTGATTTCAAGTCCAAGTTAAAAGGAAAATGAACATTAACAGAAATGAAGGAATTGGCACTTACAGATTGACCTAGAGCAGTAGTTCTCAATCTTGGCCACACATTAGAATCACCTGGGGAGTTTTAAAAATTCTTATGTTCATGCCTAGCTCCAGACCAATTGCATCAGAATCTCCAGGCATTAAGTTTTTGAAGTTACCCAGGTGACTTCGTTCTATAGCCAGATTTGAGAACCATTAACTTAGAAGATGACTTCAATCTGAAGCATGTGAGTTTCAGGTAATAGGAATGCATTCATGTGGCAATGTCACAGTAGTAGTTGGAGACATGGGTTGTGATTTGGGGACTGTGATTCTCCACAAGAGTTGAACCCCTGGAAAGAAATATACTTGTGAGCGAGTTTATAAGTAGAGAAAAGGAAGGGCCTGAAGGCTAACCTTTGATATTCATAGTGTTAATATTTTTTTAAAAAGCCATATGTTTTCAGGGCGCCTGGGTGGCGCAGTCGGTTAAGCGTCCGACTTCAGCCAGGTCACGATCTCGCGGTCCGTGAGTTCGAGCCCCGCGTCAGGCTCTGGGCTGATGGCTCGGAGCCTGGAGCCTGTTTCCGATTCTGTGTCTCCCTCTCTCTCTGCCCCTCCCCCGTTCATGCTCTGTCTCTCTCTGTCCCAAAAATAAATAAAAAACGTTGAAAAAAAAATTTTTAAAAAAAGCCATATGTTTTCATAATAAAAATACCATGACTAATAGAAGCCTTTATAGAAGAAACTGGGTATGTTTCTAAAGGGATCAATAGGAATGATTTATTTAGACACTAAGAAAACCTTTAATTAAAGTTCTGCAACAAAGGTTATTATGTTTTAAGTTGTGTCACCACACACCAGGGAATTACAGGAACCATCCTATGAAGAGGGCTTGAATACAGTGAAAAAGGGTAGTGATCAATGCACATCTTGCTAGGTTGGGAGCATCAACAGTAGAATTTCTATAATAGCTGTTTTCGGTTTCATTTAACATTTTTATATATGATCTAAGTGTGAGTTTGCAGTGAAATCTCTAAGCTCATAGATGACAACCCATTTAATCCACACACTCATTCAAAGCTCTGCCACTTACAATCTGTGTAACCTCTGACAAGTTGCTTAACCTCTCCTGTTTCCTCCGCTGTAAAATAATGAAATTGGACATAAACGTCTCAGCTAGAAATTCTATAGTTTAGCATAACTCAGCTCCTCATTCTATGTCTACAATGGAAACACATAATCAAGTTCTTTAGTTGATTAGAGCAATGTTAGAGAGTGGCAATTATGGGGTCAAGGACCAGAGAAAGCAATTGTTATGCAGAACTACTCACTATACAGAGTTCATTGTAACCGGATTGGTAAAGCACTGTTTCTGCCAGCCATCTGTTGGATCATAAAAATAGCTTTGTTATACAGGACCATCCTTTATAATTGGATTTAACCTGTACCACAGATTTATTCAACAATAAATTTATAAATCTCTTATATAGCATTTTAGAGCTGAGGTTCATAAAATTTTAAAGAAGTCACCTAGTCCATACCTATATTTGGCAGAAGGAAAGAGAAAAGCAGACAAGTGATTTGTCCAAGGTCCTCCAAGATCCATTTCCTATTTGTGTAGTAAAAAATCTAAGAAGTCATCATTGAAAAGATCTGTTTATTTTTTCTTAACCCTTTGTTTCCCAAACTCTTTTAGACCGAGGAATTCTTTTTCTAAGAACAACTGAAAATATTACAAAAGACCCTTGTGTTCCCCAGAGCATAGTGTGAAAAACACTGCACTAGACCACATAATCCAGTTCCATTCATCTTTTTAATCTGAAATTGTTGCTCTTAGGTCTGGTTTTTTCATCCTAACCACTAAAGTGACCAAAGACCAAGTGTTGCAAACTATTTCCTTAGTAAGAACACACACCTGTCACTTTGGAACATCTTTGGTAACATGAAGAAATCTATGCCCCATGGAACTTTGAGAGACCATTAAGCTTCTGAAATGGCAGCAGCTAGTGGTACTGTTATAGTGTTGCCTGAAGCACAGTAAGATTTTTTATAATATTTTTGAGTCTTTCCCAAACTAGGCCAGAACTGAGCCAGAAAAGTGTCACCTCGGATCATAACTTTAAGTCATGCTTGTGGAGCCTGAAGTACCAGGCATGAGCCCCTACTGCAAGGGCTAGAGAGGAAATCCTTGGATGAAGGATGCAAACCTTCTCATATTGGAAATACTTTAGAGATTGGGATGGGATGAGGTAAGGTGGGAATCATTATGCACAGCCTACCTTTTCTTGCCTTCTGTCATGCTTAGAGCAGATGTTGGAAATGTAATCTGGGCTCTGAACATGAGCATACCATGTGGTTCTGATTCAAAATTCTCACTCCTCTTTGAAGCTAATGACTTCCATCTTTTTCAGATATTTTGAACATGCCACACGTATTTGTGCATTCTGTTTACAGTTCTAACGGTGTGAGACAGAACATGAGGTAAACTCTTAAGGGTACAAGATTTAAAAATACAGACTATGGTGAAGATTGTTTTGCCTTTATTTTAAATAAAAAATTCCAGTCCTATACCTCCCTATCTGCCAGCCATTGTACTTACTTTCCTCCTTATTGCTTCTCTATGGTCCTAAAGAAATGTTGGCCATGTCCAGTTCTCTGGTATAGCTCTATATATAAAGAAAGAAAAGCATGAAAGCAGGGAGACTACTACCTGTATAACCAAGAACAACTGACATTAAATAAACATTTATTATCTACTATAGGCACATCATTTTTACTTCTTTAGTCTGCAAAACAACTCTATAAATTGATAGAATTATGCTCATTTTTCAAATTGACAACTTTTGATGCTATTATTGGTATTTCTGGCACGACTATGATTTAATAAAAGGTGTAATGAACTTGAAGTCAGAAGAATCTTCATTCAGGGACACCTGGATGGCTTATTTGGTTGGGCGTCCAACTCCTGATTTCAGCTCAGGTCATGATCTCATGGTTCATGAGATTGAGCCCCAGATTGGGCTCTGTGCTGAGTGGAGCCTGCTTGGGATTCTATCTCTCTCCATCTCTGCCACTCCCCCACTCACTCTCTCTCTCTCTAAACATAAATAAATAAACTTAAAAGAAGAATCTTCATTCATATTCCAAGTTTACCACTTACTTTAGTCGTTCATGTATTCATTCAGCAAAAACTGCATTGAACACCTATTATAAAAGAAATGTGTTAGGTGCTGAAAATACAGAGATGAATAAAGAAAGCATAGCCTTTACCCTCAAGGATTTAACAATCTAGTAAATGTAACAATCACTTAATCAGGAAATTATAGTGTGATAAGTGCAGCAGTTTATTATGGGAACACAGGAAAATAGTTGCCTGAGCTATCTTAAAGGATAAGTAGGCATTTGAAAGAAAGATGCACAGGAGAAGAACACTTCAGGCAGAGGGAATTGAATGAAGAAAAGAACAGAGGCAAGAGATGTGAAAGTGGAGTGTGGTGGATATACAGCCAGGGCTTAGAGATCTATGTTGAATTACATGCAGTTCATTGTTGTTTTTATTTTTATTTATTTTATTTTTTTAAATGTTTATTTATTTTTGAGAGAGAGAGAGAGAGAGATAGACAGAATATGAGCAGAGAAGGGGAAAAGAGAGAGAGGGAGACACAGAATCCGAAGCAGGCTCCAGGCTCTGAACTGTCAGCACAAAGCCCGATGTGGGGCTTGAACTCATGAACTGTGAGATCATGACCTGAGCCAAAGTCAGACACTTAACCAACTGAGCCATCCAAGCACCCCTTGTTTTTAAACCAGTGGACATTTTATAAATTTATTTTCATAATTAATACACTATGTTTTAGAGCAGTTTTAGGTTTACAAGAAAGTTGAGTAGAAACAGGGAGTTCCCATATATTCTCTCTACCTCCACCACTGACAACCACTGATATTTTTACTATCTCCGTAGTTTTGTCTTTTACAGAATATGATATGGTTAGAATCATGCAGTGTGTAGCCTTTCAGATCAGCTTTTTTGGCAACATGCATTTAACTTTCCTCCATGTCTTTTCATAGTTTGATAGCTCATTTCTCTCTTTTTAGGTTTTTATTTAAATTCCAGTTAGTTAATATACAGTGTAATATTAATTTCATGTGTACAATATAGTGATTCATCACATACATACAACACCCAATGCTCATCACAACAAGTGCAATCCTTAATCCCCATCACCTATTTAACCCATCCCCACACTCCCATCCCCTCTAGTAACCATCTATTTGTTCTCTATAATTAAGAGTTTCTTTCTTGGTTTGCCCCCCTCTCTCTCTTTTTTTCTCCTTAGCTCATTTGTTTGGTTTCTTAATTTCTATAATTGTAATCATATGGTATTTGTCTTTTTCTGACTTATTTTGCTTAGCATAACACTCTCTAGCTCCATCCATGTCCTTGCAAATAACAAGATTTCATTCTTTTTATAGCTGAGTAATATTCCATTGTGTATATATACTACATCCTCTTCATCAGTTCATCAGTTGATGGACACTCAGGCTCTTTCCATAATGTGGATATTGTCGAAAGTGCTGATATAAATATTGGGGTACATGTATCCCTGTGAATCAGTATTTTGGTATTCTTTTGGGCAAATACCTACTAGTGAGATTGCTGGATCATAGGGTTGTTCTATTTTTAACTTTTTGAGGAACCTCCATACTGTCTTCCAGAGTGACTGCAGCAGTTTGCATTCCCACCACCAGGGCAAGAGGGTTCTCCACATCCTCACCAACACCTGTTGTTTCTTTTGTTGCTGGTTTTAGCCATTCTGACAAGTGTGAGGTGATATCTCATTGTAGTTTTGATTTGTATATACCTGATGATGAGTGATGTTGAGCATCTTTTCATGTGTCTGTTGGCCATCTGGATGTCTTCTTTAGAGAAGTGTCTATTCATGTTTTCTGCCCATTTCTTCACTGGATTATTTGTTTTACAGGGGTGGAGTTTGGTGAGTTCTTTGTAGATTTTGGATACTAACCCTTTATCAAATATGTCATTTGCAAATATCTTCTCCCATTCTGAAGGTTGCCTTTCAGTTTTGTTAATTGTTTCTTTCACTGTGCAGAAGCTATTTATTTTGATGAAGTTCCAATAGTTCATTTTTGCTTGAGTTTCCCATTGCCTCAGAGGACATATCTAGAAAGAAGTTGCTACAACTGATGTCAAAGTATTTTCTCATCCAGGATTTTTTTAAATTTTTATAATGTTTATTTATTTTTGAGAGAGAGTCAGAGCATGAGTGGGGGAGGGGGAGAGAGAGGAAGACACAGAATCCGAAGCAGGCTCCAGGCTCCAGGCTCCAGGCTCCAGGCTCTAGGCTCTGAGCTGCCAGCACAGAGCCTGATGCAGGGCTCAAACTCACAAACTATGAGATCATGACCTGAGCTGAAGTCAGATGCTTAACTGACTGAGCCACCCAGGCACCCCTCTCCTCTAGGATTTTTATGGCTTCATGTCTTGCATTTAAGGCTTTCATCCATTTTGAATTTATTTTTGTGTATGGTGCAAGAAAGTGGTCCAGTTTCATTCTTTTGCCTGTTGCTGTCCAGTTTTCCCAACACCATTTGTTAAAGAGTCTTTTTCCTATTGGATATTCCTTCCTGTTTTGTCAAAGATTGAGCATAGAGTTGTAGGTTCATTTATGGGTTTTCTATTCTGTTCCATGGATCTATGTGTTTATTTTTGTGCTGGTACCATACTGTTTTGATCACTACAGCTTTTTTTTTTTTTAATATAACTTGAAGTCCGGAATTGTGATGCCTTCAGCTTTGCTTTTCCTTTTCAAGGTTGCTTGGCTTTTCGGGGTATTTTGTGGTTCTATACAAATTTTAGGATTGTTTGTTCTAGCTCTGTGAAAAATTATATTGGTATTTTCACAAGCATTGCATTAAATCTTTGGATTGCTTTGTATAATGTACACATTTTAACAATATTCCTTCTTCCAATACATTAGCATGGAATGCCTTTCCATTTCTTTGTGTCATCTTGATTTTTGTTCATTAGTGTTTTATAGTTTTCAAAGCACAAGGCTCTCTCTTCTTTGGTTAGATTTATCCCTAGGTATCTTATCATTTGGAGTGTGATTGTAAATGGGATCAATTCCTTAATTTCTCCTTCTGCTGCTTCATTATTGATGTATAGAAATACAACAGACTTCTGGGGCGCCAGGATGGCTCAGTCAGTTAAGCATCTGCCTTCAGCTCAGGTCATGATCTCATGGTTCATGGGTTCGAGCCCTGCGTCTGGCTCTGTGCTGACATGTCGGAGCCTGGAGCCTGCTTCCGATTCTGTCTCCCTCTCTCTCTGCTCCTCCCCTACTCACACTCTGTCTCTCAAAAATACATAAACATTAAATTTTTTTTAAAAAAAAGAAATGCAACAAACTTTACATTGATTTTGTATCCCACAACTTTACTCAATTTGTCACTCTAGCAATTTTTTTGGTAGATTCTTTTGAGTTTTCTATATAGAGTATTGTCATCTGCATATAGTGAAAGTTTTACTTCTTCCTTGCCAATTTGGATGCCTTTTATTTCATTTCTTACCTAATTGCTGTAGCTAGGACTTTCAGTACTATATTAAAGAACAATGGTGAGAGTGGACATCCTTGTCTTGTTCCTGATCATTGAGGAAAAGCTCTCAGTTTTTCCCCATTGAGTATGATATTAGCTGTGGGTTTTTCATATATGGCCTTCATTATGTCGAGGTATGTTCCCTATAAACCTACTTTGTTGAGAGTTTTTATCCTGAATGGATGTTGTACTTTGCCAAATGCCTTTTATGCATCTAGTGAAATGATCATGATCATATAGTTCTTATCCTTTCTTTTATTAATGTGGTGTATCACATTGATTGATTTGCAATATTAAACCACCTTTGCAACCCAGGAATAAATCCCACATGATCAAGGTGAATGACTTTCTTAGTGGATTAGGTTTGCTAGTATCTTATTGAGAATTTTTGTATCCATGTTCATCAGGAATATTGATCTGTAGTTCTCTTTTTTAGTGGAGTCTTTATCAGGGTAATGCTAGACTCAGAATGAATTTAGTTTTCCTTCCTCTGCTATTATTTGGAATACTTGTAGAAGAATAGGTATTAATTCTTCTTTAAATGTTTGGTGGATTTCACCTGTGAAGCCATCTCATCCTGGACTTGCATTTGTTGGGAGATTTTTGGTTTTTTCTTTGCTGGTTATCAGTCTGTCTAAGTTTTCTATTTATTCCTGTTCCAGTTTTGGTAATTTATGTCTCTAAGAATTTATCCATTTCTTCTACATTGTCCAATTTGTTGGCATATAGTTTTTCATGATATTCTCTTACAATTGTTTGTATTTCTGTGATGTTGGTTTCTATTTCTCTTTTCTGTTTTGTGATTTTTTTTTTTGTAGTTCCTTTCTCTTTTAATTTTGATAATTCTGACTAGGGGGTTAACAATTTTTTAATATTTTCAAATAACCAGCTCCTGATTTCATTAATCTGTTCCACTGTTTGTTTTTTAGGGTTTGGTTTTTTTTAGTTTTTATGCCATTTATTTCTGCTCCAGTGTTTATGATCTCTCTCCTTTCGTTCACTTAAGGCTACATTTGTTTTTCTTTTTCTGTCTCCTTTAGGTGTAAGGCTAGGTTTTTTATTTGAGATTTTTCTTGCTTCTTGATGTAGGCCTGTATGCTATATACTTCCCTCTTTGGACTGCTTTTGCTGCATCCCAAAGGATTTAAACCATAGTGTTTTCATTTTCATGTGTTTCCGTGTATTTTTAATTTCTTCTTTCATTTCCTGGTTGAGGCATTCATTGTTTAGTAGCATGTTGTTTAACCTCCATGTATTTGTAGCCTTTCCAGATTATTTCTAGTGGTCAATTTCTAGTTTCATAGCTTTGTGGTCAGAGAGGGTGCATGGTATAATTTCAATCTTTTTGTACTTTTTGAGACCTGATTTCTGACCTAATATGAGATCTATTCTGGGAATGTCCCATGCACACTTGAAAAGAATGTGTATTCTGCTATTTTAAGATGGAATGTTCTGAGTATATCTGTTAAGTCCATCTGGTCCAGTGGGTCATTCAAAGCCATTGTTTCTTTGTCCATTTTCTGTCTAGGTGATCTATCTATTGATGTAAGTGGGATGTTAAAGTCCTTCTATTATTGTTTGATTATCAATGAGTTCCTTTATATTTGTGATTAATTGCTTTATATATGTGTGTACTGTCACTTTGGGTGCATACATAATTAAAATGTTACATCTTCAGGGCACCTGGGTGGCTCAGTCAGTTAAGAGACCAACTTTGGCTCAGGTCATCATCTTGTGATTCATGAGTTCAAGCCCCGTGTTGGGGTCTGTGCTGACAGCTCAGAGCTCAGAGCCCAGAGCCCACATTAGACTCTCTGTCTCCCTCTCTCTCTGCCCCTCCCCAGCTCATGCTGTCTTTCTGTCTCTCTCTCTCTCTCTCTCTCTCTCTCAAAAATAAATAAACATAAGAAAAATTTTAATGGTATATCTTCTTGTTGGATTGTCCCCTTTATTATAATATAGTGCCCTTCTTAATCTGTTGTTACATTCTTTGTTTTAGAGTCTAGGTTGTCCAATGTAAGTATTGCTAGTCCAGCTTTCTTTTGACATCCATTTGCATGTTAAATGTTTCTCCATCCCTTTATTTCCAATCTGCAAGTGTCTTTAGGTCTAAAATGAGTCACTTTATAGGCAGCATATAGATGGGTCTTGTTTTTTATACATTCTGACACCCTATGTGTTTTTTTTTACCCTATGTGTTTTGATTGGAGTGTTTAGTCCAGTTACATTCAAAATAATTATTGATAGATATATGTTTATTGCCATTTTATTACTTGTTTTGTCATTGTTCCTGGAGATTTTTTCTGATCCTTTCTTGTCTTTGTCACTTTTGGTCTCTCCTTTCCCTTCAAAGAGTCCCCTTTAATGTTTCTTGCAGGGCTGATTAGTGATCATGAGTTTTTGTTTGTCTGGTAAACTTGTTATCTTTCCTTCTTTTCTAATGATAGTCTTGCAAGATAGAGTATTCTTGGCTTCAGATTTTTCCCATTCAGCACTTTGAATATATCATGCCACTCCCATCTGACTTGCCAAGTTTCTGTTGAGAAATTTCCAGCTAACCTTATGGGTCTTCCCTTGTAAGTTAAGGACTTCTTTTGTCTTGCAGCTTTTAAATTTTTTTTATCACTGTGTTTTACAAATTTAATTAGAATATGTCTTGGTGTTAGCATGCTTTTATTGATTTTTAAAATATGTCTATTTGGGGCGCCTGGGTGGCTCGGTCGGTTAAGCGTCGACTTCAGCTCAGGTCATGATCTCACGGTCCATGAGTTCGAGCCCCGTGTCAGGCTCTGTGCTGACAGCTCAGGGCCTGGAGCCTGTTTCAGATTCTGTGTCTCACTCTCTCTCTGCCCCTCCCCTGTTCATGCTCTGTCTCTCTCTGTCTTGGAAATAAATAAACGTTAAAAAAATTTTTTTAATATGTCTATTTATTTATTTTGAGAGAGAGCAGGGGAGAGAGAATCCCAAGCAGGCCCTGCACTGCCAGCACAGAGCCCAATGCAGGGCTTAATCCTGCAAACTGTGAGATCATGACCCAAGTGGAAACCAAGAGTCTGATGCTCAACCAACCAAGCCACCTAGGTGCCCCAACTTTTGTTGATTTTGATGGGAGTTCTCAGTCTCTCCTGGATCTGGATGTCTGTTTCCTTCCCCAGATTAAGGAAGTTTTCAGCTATTATTTCCTCAAATAAATTTTCTGCCCCCTTTTCTCTCCCTTCTTCTTCCAGGACTTCTCTAATATGAATGTTATTACAATTCATGGAGTCACTGAGTTCCCTAAGTCTATTCTTGTATTGTGTAATTCTTTCTCTCTTTTGTTCAGCTCAACTTTTTCCCATTAGTTTTTCTTCTATGTTATTAATTCGTTCCTCTGCCTCTTCCAGCCTGCTGTTCATTGCATTCAGTCCATTTCTAATCTCATTTATTGAATTCTTCCTCTGTGATTGATTGTTGTTAACTCTTTTATCTCTGTGTTAAGAGATTCCCTGATGTCTCTACTCTTTTCTCAGGCCTAGTGCATATCCTTAATATTGTTCCTTTAAATTCTCCATCAGGCATGATACTTATATTTGTTGCACTTAGTTCTCTGACCATGGACTTACTTCTCTTGTTCTTTCATTTGGGATAAATTCCTCTGTCTTTGCATTTTATCTAAGTCTCTGCCTTCCTCTTCTGTCCTAGAAAAGCCAGTTATGTTTCCTGCTCCTAAAATTAATGACTTTATGAAGAAGAGGTCATGCAGTGTCCAGGGTCTGGTGCTTCTGGGCATGTCTCTGGTGTCTGTCACATGCACTCTGCTGGTGTGTTTTGGCTGCTGTCTCCTTCAGGCCAGTCATCTACAGAGGCTCTCCTTGTCTGCTGTGGGCAGTGTTTGGTCCCTGGCCTGAATGTGGCAAGTTGTAACTAGGTGTGCTCTGGTCTGCTTGTGAAATGAGACCTGCTATTACTTCTATGAGAACTAAGACACTGCCGACCTCTCTGTTCAGGAGACATGGTGTGCAGGTTTGTGCAGGTCTTCTAAGGGAGGGGTACACTGTGCTGTGAGTGAGGCAAGCTTGACTGAAAGAAGCAGACTGCCACAGCACAAAGGGGTCAGGGTTGGTGTAAGCAAGTTAGGCAGCCAGTGTCAGTGATGCACTGCTTCCCACAGGTGGCTGTATGTTTATGCTGAGAGGTGCGGTAGGGACATGGTACCCACCAGCTCCTTTGTTTCTGGAGAGATGTCTCTGAATGCTGCCCCTAAGGGAAGAACTCTGAGAAGAGCAAATAATCTCCCACCTGTGTGCCCAGACATTTTTCAGATCACTGTTTCCATGCTATCTGCCCCTTGGGTTTTTTGCTTGCCTTCTCTCCAGGAGCAGGGCAGCCCTCTGGGCTCTATTCCAGCCAAGCCTGCTGACCTTTAAAACTCCAGGCCTTATGCTGGTTGTAAGAACTCACAAAATTCAGCCCCTCTCATTTTCCAAGCCAATGGCTTTGGGGAAACCTCCTCGTGCATTCCATTGTGTGCTCTTCTATCGCCCTTCTCCACAATCATGGCTCCCTCCCCTTTGCTGCACCTGTGATTCATTTCTCTCCTAAACCACACCTCCATACTGCCTACCTTCTTTGCTGTAATGTTTTCTCTCCCTTTAGTTGTGGAGCTTGTTCTGTCAGTCTTTAGGTTGATTTATGGGATGATTTTATAGTTATCTAGTTGTGTTCATGGAATGAAACCAGCCTAGGGCCCTCCTACTCTGCTGCCATCTTTTCTCTCTCTCCAGCTCATTTCTTTTTACCACTAAATAATATTCACTTGTAAGGTTGGACCACAGTTTGCTTATCCATTCACCTATTGGATGATAACTTAGTTGCTTCCAATTTTGGCAATTATGAATAAAACTACTATAAACATTCATATGCAGGCTTTTGTTTGAGCATAAGTTTTCAACAAATTTGGGTAAATACTTAGGAGTACAATTTCTGAGTTGTGTGGTAAGACTATGTTTAGCTTTGTAAGAAACTGCCAAACTGTCTTCCAAACCATGTTCCCACCAGCAATAAATGAGCATACCTGTTGCTCCACATTCTTGTCAAAATTTAATGTTGTCACTATTTTGGACTTTAGCCATTCTAATAGGTATGTTGTGCTATCTCATTGTCTTAATTTGCATTTCTCTAAAGACATATGGTGTTGAACATCATGTCGTTATTTACAATCTATACATTTTCTTTGGTGAGGTGTCTGTTTTAGATCGTTTTCCCATTTGTTAATTGGATTTTTTGCTTTCTTGTTGAGTTTTAATAGTTCTTTATATGTTTTCAATACATTTTGCAGGCATTTTGCCTCATTCTGTGGCTTGTCTTTTGATTCTCTCAACAGTGTCCTCAAAACAGAAGCTTTTAATTTTAGTGAAATCCAATTTATCCATTTTTTTCATTCTTGATTTGTGTTTTGGGAGTTCTAGATAGAAGCCCATTACCAAACCCAATGTCACCTAGATTTTCTCCTGTGTTATCTTCTAGGAGTTTTAGGGCTTACTGTTTATATTTAGGCTGCTAATCTATTTTGAGTTCATTTTTGTGAATGGTGTAAGGTCAATGTCTAGATTCTTTTGTTTTGTTTTGTTGTTTGTTTTTTTCCCCATATGTATGTCCTGTTATTCCAGCAGCATTTGTTGAAAAAAACTAGCCTTTCTTCATTGGGTTGCCTTTGCTTTTGTGTTAAATATCAGTTGACTATATTTGTTTCAATTTATTTTTAGTCTCTCTATTCTGATCCAGTCATCTTTCTGTCTATTACTTCAGTATCACACTGTTTTCATTACTATAGCTTTATGCTAAGTCTTGAATCAGGTAGTGTCAGCCTTCCAATTTTGTTCTTATTCTTCATATTGTGCTGAATATTCTGAAATATTTTTCCTTTCCATATAAACTTTAGAATCAATTTTTTCCTATCCACAGAGTAACTTGCTGGGATTTTGCATTGAATCTATAGACCAAGTTTTGGGGGATGGGGGAACATTAGATCTTAACAATATTCAGTCTTCCTATGCATATAAACATGGAATATCCTTCCATTTATTTAGACTTTGATTTCTCTCATCAGAGTTTTGTAGTTTTCCCCATATAGGTTTTGTACATATCTTGTTTGATTTATACTTAAAAATTTTCCTCTTTTTTTTTTTTTTGGTGCTAATGCAAATAGCGTTTGTTTGTTTTCTAATTTTTTTTAATGTTTATTTATTTTTGAGACAGAGAAAGAGCATAAATGGGGGAGGGTCAGAGGGAGGGAGACACAGAATCTGAAGCAGGCTCCAGGCTCCAGGGTCCGAGCTGTCAGCACAGAGCCCGAAGTGGGGCCCGAACTCACGGACTGTGAGGTAGATCATGACCTGATCCGAAGTCGGATGCTTAACCAACTGAGTCATACAGGTGCCCCAGTGTTTTTTTTTTAATTTCAAATTCCAATTGGAATTCATTGCTAGTTTATAGTAAGACAATGGACTATTATATATTAGACTTGTATCCCGCAGCTTTATTATATTTGCTTAATTACAGGAGCTTTTTTTTTTTCTTTTAGTCAATTCTCTTGGACTTTTTACATAGGAAATCATGTCATCTGCAAACAAAGTCAGTTTTATTTCTTCCTTCCCAATATGTATAACTTTTATTTCCTTTTCTTGCCTTATTGCATCAGTTATGAGTTCTAGGGTGATGTTGAATGGGTAAGAGGGGGCATCTTTGCCTCATTTTCATTGTTAGGGGAAAAGTATCTAGTCTCTTGCCATTAAGTGTAACATTAGCTGTAGATTTTTTGTAGACTTTTTTGTAAAATTGATGAAGTTTTCTTCTATTACTAATTTGTTGAGAGTTCTTACCATGAATGGATGTTGGATTTTGTCAAATGATTTTTCTGCATCTATTGATATGATAATTTGATTATTCTTTAGCTTATTGATATGTCATGAATTATGTTAATTCATTTTTGAATGTTGAATCAGCTGTACATATCAGGAATAAATCCCATTTGGTTGTGGTATATAAATCTTTTAAGACATTGTTAGATTTGACTTGCTAATATTTTATTTAGGATTTTTATATTGATTTTCAAGAGAGACTTGGTCTGTAGTTTTCCTTTCTTGTAATGTCTTTCGTTTTGATATTAGGGTAATGTTAACCTCATGGAATGAGTTAGGAAGTTTTCCATCTACTTCTATTTTCTGGAGCAGGTTACAAAAAATTGGTATAATTTCCCCTTAAATTTTTGGTAAAATTCACCAATGAAACCATCTGAGCCTGGTTCTTTCTGTTTTAGAACATTATTAATTGTTTATTCAATGTCTTAAATGTAGATAGATAGATAGATAGATAGATAGATAATCATTTATATATTATTTATTCAGAGTATATATTTGTGTGAGTTTTAATAGGTTGTGTCTTTCACTGAATTAGCCAATTTCATCTAAATTTGTGGGCATAGAGTTGTTCATAATATTATTTCATTGTCCTTTTAACATCTATGTGAGAAGTAGTAATATTTCTAATATTAGTAATTTGTGTCTAATCTCCCCCTTTCTTGGTTAGCCTGGGCGGAGGCTTATCAATTTTATTGATCTGTACAAAGAACCAGTTTTTGGTTTCTTTAATTTTTTTCTATTGCTTTCCTGTTTTTAATTTCATTTATTTTTGCTCTTATTTTTATAGTTTCTTTTCTTCAACTTATTTGGATTTATTTCTTTTAAACTTTCTGTATTAATTTTGAGAGAGAGAGCATGAGTGAGGGAAGGGCAGAGAGAGAGAATCCCAAGCAGTCTCCACACGGTCAGCAGAGAGCCCAACGTGGGGCTAGAACCCATGAACTGTGACATCATGACCCAAGCCAAAATCAAGAGCCAGATGCCCAACCAACTGAGCCACTCAGGCACCCCTCCTTTGGATTTAATTTCCACTTCTTTTTCTAGTTTCTTAAGCTAGAAGCTTAGATTGGAGATTTTCCAAAACCATTTAGCTCTTTATCTTGTTCTCTAATATGTGACTTTCCAGCTATCTTTCTGTTATTGATTTCTAGCTTATGTCCCTTGTCATATGAGAACATAGTTTTTTAAGATATTTATGCATTTAAATTTCTTAAGATACATTTTATGACATGGAATGTTTATTTTATGAGTGTTCCATGTGAGCTTGAGAAGACTGTGTATTGTTGGATGAAGCATTCTAAAAATGTCAATTAGATCTAGTTGATTGATGGTTTTATTCAGCTCAAGTATATCCTTACTAATTTTCTGCCTGCTGGATATTTCAATTACTGATTGAAGAATGTTGAAGTCTAACTGTAATAATGCATTCATTAGTTTTTGCCTCATATTTCTGACACTCTGTTGTTAGGCATATATACATTAAGGATTGTTATATCTTTGTGGAGAATTTACCCCTTTATCATTATGTAATTCCTCCTTATCCCTGATCATTTTCCTTGTTCTAAAGTCAGCTTTGTGTGAAATTTGTGTGTGTGTGTGTGTGTGTGTGTGTGTGTGTGTGTGTGTGTGTAGCTTTCTTTTGATTATCGTTAGCATGGTATATCTTTCTCCATCCATTTACTTTTAATCTACCTGAGTCTTTATATTTACAGTGTGTTTCCTATAAACAACGTATCATTGTTTCTTGGGGGTTTTTATCTACTATGAGCTTCTATCTTTTAACTGGTGTATTTAGAACATTCACATTTAAAGTGATTTTTGATAGGGGCACCTGGGTGTCTCAGTCCTACTTCAGCTCAGGTCATAATCTTGCAGTTCATGAGCTTGAGACCCACTTCGGGCTCTGTGCGATAGCTCAGAGCCTGGAGCCTGCTTCGGATTCTGTGTCTCCCTCTCTCTCTGCCCCTCTGCTGCTCATGCTCTGTCTGTCTGTCTTTCTCTTTCTCTCAAAAATAAATAAATAAATAAATAAATAAATAAATAAATAAATAAATAATAAATTTTAAAAGTAAATTAAGTGATTATTGATACAGTTGCATTAATTTCTCCTATATTTGTAACTATATTTGTATATACTATATTTGTTTACTATTCACTGCCCTTTTTTTGTTGCTTTTTTGTCTTCTTTTCTGACTTCTCTGATTTTAATTAAGCATTTTAAACAATTCCATTTTCTCTCCTCTCTTAGCATATCAATTATCCTTCTTTTAATAAATTTTGGGGCACCTGGGTGGCTCAGTTGGTTAAGTGGCCAACTTCATCTCAGGTCATGATCTCACAGTTCATGGGTTCAAACCCCACATTGGGCTCTATGCTCACAGCTCAGAGCCTGGAACCTGCTTTGGATTCTTTGTCTCCCTCTGTCTCTGTCCCTCCCCAGCTCATGCTGTCTCTCTCTCTCTGTCTCTCTCTGTCTGTTCTCTCTTTCTCTCAAAAATAAACATTTATTTTGTTTAATTTTAGGGGCACCTCGGTGGCTCAGTCTGTTGAGTATCAGGCTCTTCATTTCAGCTCAGGTCATGATCTCACAGTTGTGAGATCGAGCCCTGAATGGGGTTCCATGTTGAGTGTGGAACCTACTTGTGGTTCTCTCTCTCCCTCTCTCTGCCCCTCCCCTGCTCACACTTTCTCTCTCAAAGTAAATAAATAAATATTTTAAAAAATTTGAGTGGCTGCCCTACAGTTTAAAATATACATTTATGATTGATCCAACTCCACTTCCAAATAACATTACACCACTTTACAGGTAGTACAACTACTTTATAGGAGAGTATTCCCAATTCTTCCCCATTGCTTACAACATTTCTGCCATCTCTTTCACTTATCTATAAGCTATAATCACTGAATACATTGTTGTTATTATTGGAGAAAACTATTATCTATTTAATCAGTTAAGAATAAGTAAGATAAAATTTTTTTTTTACTTTCATTTATTCCTCCTCTAATGCTCTTCCTGTCTTACATGATCCAAGTTTCTGACCTATTCTTTTCCTTACTCTGAAGAACTTATTTTAACATTTCTTAAAAGGCAGGCCTACTAACAACAATTTCCATCAATTTTTGCTGAGAAAGTCTTTATTTCTCCTCCATTTTTTGAAGGATAATTTTGCTGTATATAGAATTCTAACTTGGCAGTTTTTTTTTTCTTTTAACACTTTAAATATTTCACCGCACTCTCTTCTTGCTTAAATGGTTTCTAATGTGAAGGCAATGAAATTTTTTGTTATTTTATAGTTGTTATACTTGTTATATAGTTAAGGTGTCCCCCACACACCCCAAATTCTCTAGATATTGTCTCTTTGTTTTTCTGCAGTTTGAATATGATTGTGTCTATTGATCAACTCTTTGGTATTTCCTACTTGGTGTTCTCTGAGCTTTCTGCATCTGAAATTTGTTGTCTATAATTACTTTTAGAACATTCTCATTCAATATTATATCAAATAATTCTTCTATTTCTTCTTTTTTTCTCTTTCTCGTATTCCCATTATGTATGTGTTACACCAATTGTAATTGTCCCAGTCATTAGACATCCTGTTCAACCTTTTTTGTTTCTTTTTCTTTGCATTCTTTTAGGAAGTTTCTATTAATATATTTCCAAGGTCACTGATTGTTTACCATCAAAGGAATTATTTTTTTTATTTTTTAAAAAATGTTTATTCATTTATTTTTTCATTTTGAAAGAGAGAACACAAGCAGGGGAGGGGGAGAGAGAGAGGTAGAGAGAGAATTCCAAGCAGGCTCCATGCTATCAGCACATAGCCCAATGCAGGGCTCAATCTCACAAACCATGCAATCACAACCTGAGCTGAAATCAAGAGTTGGACACTCAACCAACTGAGCTACCCAGGTGCCCCCAAAGGAATTCTTTTATAATGTTTTCCAATAGCCAAAATTATTTTTGTAATTTCATTTATTTAAACTAAAAGCAAAAATAGGTTACCCAATGCTCTCATTGCCCCCCCACTCACACATATACACACACACACTGGTCTGGCAATCACCACTCTGTGTCTGTATTTATGAGTTTTGGGTTTTTGTTTTGTTTTTGTTTTTTTTTAGGTTCCATGTGTAAAAGAGATTATATGGTACTTGACATTCTCTGGTTTATTGCATTTAGCATAAAAGCTTCAAAGTCCATCCACCTTGTCACAAATGTCAAGATATTCTTTTTTATGGCTGAATAATCTATTATATATACATACATATATGTGTGTACATACACACATATTATATGTATTATATATACATACATATATGTGTGTACATACATATATATATAATAGATTATTCATCAGTGGATGAATGGTTAAAAAAGATGTGGTGTGTATGTGTGTGTATATATATATATATATATATATACACACATATATATATACATATACATGTATACGTGTATATATATATACATATAGGTTATTTCCATATCTTGGCTATTGTAAATAAATAAAGCTGCAATGAACATGGGGGGGTCCATATATATTTTTTATTCAGTGTTTCCATTTTCTTCAGATAAATACTCGAAAGTGGAATTGCTGGAATATATGGTAATCCTATTTTTAAATTTTTGAGAAATCTCCATACTGTTTTTCATAAGGGCTGCATCAATTTACATTCCCACCAACACTTCATAAGGGTTCCCTTTTCCCCACATCCTTTCCAATACTTACAATTTTTTGTCTCTTTAATAATGACCATTCTAACAATTGCAAGGTGATGTCTCATTCTGATTTTTATTTGAATTTCACTGATGGTTAATGATGTAAAGCATCTTTTCATATGTCTGTTGGCCATCTGTATGTCTTTGGAAAAATGTCAATTCAGATCTGCCCATTTTTAATTGGATTGTTTTGGTTTTTGCTATTGAATTATAAAAGTTCTTTACCTATTTTAAATATTAACCCTTTATCAGATATATGATTTGCAAATATTTTCACCCATTCTGTAGGTTGCCTTTTCAGTTTTTTGATGGTTTCCTTTGCTGTGCAGAAAGATTTTTAGTTTGATGTAGTCCTATTGTTTGTTACTTTCATTGCTTTTGCTTTTGATGTCAGATTCAAAACATCTTTGCCAAGATGTGTGTTAAGGAGCTTACCACCTATGTTTTCTTCTAGGAGTTTTAAGGTTTCAGGTCTTACATGCAAGTCTTTAATCCATTTCAGGTTAATTTTTGAATATGGTAGTCCAATTTCATTCTTTTGTATGTGGATATCCAATTTTTCAAACACCATTTATTTGAAGAAACTGTCCTTTCCCCATTGTATACTCTTAGCTCCTTTGTTGTAAATTAATTATCTGTATATGCATGGGTTTATTTCTGGGCCCTTTATTCTGTTCCATTGAGCTGTATGTCAGGTTTTTATGCCAACATGATACTATTTTAATTACTAAAGCTTTGTGATATAGTTTGAAACCAGTGATGATGATGCCTCAACCTTTGTTCTTTTGACTCAAGATTGCTTTGGCTAGTCAGGGTCTTTTATTGTTTCATACAAATTTTAGGATTGTTCTATTTCTATTAAAAATGCCATTGGAATTTCAATAGGGATTTCACTGAAAGTATATGTTATTTGGATAGTGTGGACATTTTAAGAATATCAATTCTGGGGCGCCTGGGTGGCTCAGTCGGTTAAGCGCCCGACTTCAGCTCAGGTCACGATCTCACGGTCCGTGAGTTCGAGCCCCACGTCAGGCTCTGGGCTGATGGTCCAGAGCCTGGAGCCTGCTTCCGGTTCTGTGTCTCCCTCTCTCTCTGCCCCTCCCCCATTCATGCTCTGTCTCTCTCTGTCTCAAAAATAAACGTTAAAAAAAAAGAATATCAATTCTTCAATACATGAACGTGGTATATCTTTCCATATATTTCTTGTGTTTTCCATTTCTTTCATTTATGTCTTTAAGTTTTCAATATTCAGGTCTTTCACTTCCTTGGTTAAATGTATTCCTATGTATTTTATTATTTTTGTTGCAACTGTAAATGGGATTGTTTTCTTAATTTCCCTTTCAGATAATTCATTATTAGTGAATAAAATGCAAGATTTTTGTGTATTGATTTTGTATCATGCAACTTTACTGAATTTGTTTATTCTAAAAGTTGTTTTAATAGTCCTTAGGGTTGTCATATATACTATCATGTCAACTGCAAATAGTGACAGTTTTACTTCTTCCTTTCCAATTTAGATGCCTTCTATTTCTTTTTCTTGTATAATTGCTGTAGTTACGACTTCCAATACTCTGTTGAATAAAAGTGAGCATCTTTGCATTGTTCCTGATCTTAGAAGAAAAGCTTTCAATGGTGGGCTTGTCATATACGGCCTTTATTATGTTGAGGTGCATTCCCTCTATGTTCACTTTGTTGAGAGTTTTTATCATAAATGGATATTGAATTTTGTCAAATGCTTTTTCTGCATCTATTGAGATAATCTTATTATTTTCATCCTTCATTGTTTTTTTAAAGTTTATTTATTTATTTTGAGAGAGAGAGAGAGAACACACAAGCAGGGGAGGGAGAGAGAAAGAAGGAGAGAGAGAATTCCAAGCAGGCTCTGCACTGTCAGCACAGATCCTGATGCAGGGCTTGAACTCATAAACCATGGGATCATGACCTGAGCCAAAATCAAGATCAAGAGTTGGACACTTAACTGACTGAGCTATCCAGGTGCCCTTCATCCTTCATTGTTAATGTGGTATATCACATTGACTGATATGCAGATGTTAAACCATCGCATCATTCCTGGAATAAATCCCTCTTGATAATGGTGTATGATCCTTTTAATGTATTATTGAATTTGGCTTGCTATTATTTTGTTGAAAATCTTCGCATGTATGTTCATCAAGGATTGAGGATTGATATTAATTTTTCTTTGAGTGTTTGGTAGAATGCACTAGTGAAGCTGTCTGGTTCTGGACTTTTGTTTGTTGGGAGTTTTTTTTTTATTATGGATTCAACCTTCTTACTAGTAATTGGTCTGTTCAGATTTTCTATTTCATCATGATTCAGTCTTGGAGGTTGTATGTTTTTAGGAATTTATCCACTTATTCTAGGTTGTCCAAATTTTTGGTATATCCTAATCTTTTATGATCCTTTGTATTTCCTTGGTATCAACTGTAACATTTCCTCTTTCTTTTTTAAATGTTTATTTTTGAGAGAGAAACAACGAGCAGAAGGGGCAGAGAGAGGTGGACAGAGGATCTGAAGTGGGCTCTGCACTGACAACAGTGAGCCCTACATGGGGCTCAAACTCACAAACCACAATGTCATGACCTGTGCCAATGTCAGATGCTCAACTGACTGAGCCACCCAGGCATCCCACATTTCCTCTTTATTTTCTGATTTTATTTATTTGTTATCTGGTTTTTTGTTGGTGAGTTAGCTAAAGGTTTGTCAATTTCATTTATCTTTTCCAATAACCAGCTCTTAGTTTCAGTGTTTCTTATTAACCCTTTCTTCTTATTTATATCTACATTTTTAGAGCAATTATGTTCACAGCAAGATTGGGGGGGAAAGTAGAGAAATTTCCCATATATACTTGTCCCCACTCATGAAAAGCCTTCCTCCATTATCAACAGTCTCTCACCAGAATAATACATTTGTTACAATTGTTAAACCTACACTGACACATCATAATCACCCAGTTCATATTTTATACTCCTGTTGTACCATCTATGAGTTTGGGAAAATATATAATGACATGTATCCACCATTATAATATCATACTGACCCAAAAATCCTGTGATTGACCTATTTATCCCTTACCCCCAATTCTTTTACTATTTTCATAGTTTTGTCTTTTCTAGAATGTCATATAGTTGGAATCATATAGTATGTAAACAGATAGGCTTTTTTCAATTAGTAATATACATTTAAGAGTCTTCCATGTATTTTCATGGCTTGATAGCTCACTTCTTTTTAGTGCTGAATAATATTCCATTGTCTGGATATACCACACTGTATCTATTTACCTACTGATGGACATCTGAGTTGTTTCCAAGTGTTGGCAACCATGAATAAAGCTGCTATAAACACTCATGTACCACTTTAGGTGTGAACATAAGGTTTCACCTTTTGGGGGGTAAATATCAAAGTGCACGGCTGCTATGTTGTATAGTTAGAATATATTTAGTTTCGTAAGAAACCACCAAACTGTCTTCCAAAGTGGCTGCACCATTTTGCATTCCAACCAGCAGTTAATGAGAGTTCTTGCTGCTCCACATCTTCAGCTGCATTTGGTATTGTCAGTGTTCCTTCCAGATTTTGACTGTTCCAATAGGTGTGTATTATTATCTCATTGTTTTAATTTGTATTTCCCTAATGACATGTGATGTGAAGTATCTTTTCATATGCTTGCTTGCCTCTGTATATCTTCTTTAGTGAGATGTCTTGTAAGGTCTTTGGCCCATTTTTTTAAACTGTGTTTGTTTTCTTATCGTGAAGATTTAAGAGCTCTTTTTATATTTTGGATAGCAGTCTTTTACCAGATGTTTCTTCTGCAAATATTTTCTCCCAGTCTTTGGCTTATCTTCTTGACATTCTCTTGACATTGTCTTTCAGAGAGCAGAGAGTTTTCTTAATTATTATTATATTAATAAATTCCAGCTTATCAATTGTTTCTTTTATGGATTATGCCTTTGGTCCTGTATCTAAAACATCATCATAATACACAAGGTCATCTAGATTTTGTCTTATATTATCTTCTAAGAGTTGAATAGTTTTGCATTTTAAGTTTAGGTCTGTGATCCATTTTGAGTTAGTTTTGGTGAATAGTGTAAGGTCTGTGTCGATATTCACTTTTTTGTATGTCAATGTCCAGTTGTTCTAGCACCATTTATTGAAAACACTATCTTTGTCCTCCTACTGCATTATGTTTGTGCCTTGTCAAAGATCAGTTGACTATATTTATGGGGGTTAGCATTTCCGTTTTATTCTTTCTTACAGTTTTCATTTCTCTGCTTACAATATTCATTTGTTATTGCATGTTGTCCAGTTTTTCATTAACACCCTTAGCATATTAATCATAGTTAAATTCCAGGTTTAATAATTCCAAAATCTGTGCCATATCTGAGTCTTATTCTGATGCTGAGTTTGTCTCTTCAGACTATATTTTTTACCTTCTTTTAAATTTGGGTGAAAGCCAGACATAATGTACTAGTTAAAAGTAACTGAGGTACATAGGCCTGTATGTAGGATTTTACGTTAATCTAACTAGGAATTAGGCTGTGTTTACTATCTGCTGTAGCCGTGGTGTCAGAGGCTAAAATTCCCTCTTTTATTTTTTTAGTCTCCTCTTGTTGTCTTTGGGTGTCCCTAGAAACTCCTTAAGTAGGGTCTGAAACTTGCAGGGAGTTTTAGCTATAATCCACTGTTATTATACAAGAGCCCTGTTCATGTGGTGGTAAAATGTAAGTGAAGGGGAAGCATTCTATGGTCCTGTTTTATGTCCCAATCTTTTAGTGTGCCTGATCTGAGTATTTCCTATTCCCTAGGTCAGTTAGGCTCTGATAAAACCCAGTGAGTTAGGATCTAATAAAATAGTTTTCCTTGAGAGCAGTCCTTGTTAAGGAGAATAGAGAAATCTGCAAACATTTCAAAATGGCTACTTTTCCTCTCCCCTTGCCATAAACACAAGGAAATTTTTCTCCAATCTTCACAGTGAGATCCTGGTAAGTCTCTTGAAGGCAAAACTCATGAAAGTGTGTGGGCCCACCTAAGACTGGACTCCCTTGAGGTTTTTAGCTTTTAAGCTAGTTCACACTGAGCCTGCAGAAATCTGTCAGTTACAGTTTTAAAGTGTTCTTACTGATACTGGCTCCAGCTCCAGGCTTCTCCTCCTCATAAACTGTGATTTTCTGTATCCATCAGAACAGCAGTTTGCCTTGTAACCTCAATTCTCTGATGGATCTAAGAGTTGATTTTAAGTTTGTTCGGCTCTTTTCTTGTTGTGAGTATGGGAGTGATGACTTTCAAGCTGTTGACATGTCAAACTAGAAACAGGAAATATATATTTATTTTTAAGTTTCAAAACACATCTAGAATAACGTGAATCATTCTGAAGTTCCAGCTTATCTTAAAATACCTGCAATTTGTGTGACCTTGTGCAATTTATTTAAGACATCTCTTTATCTATAAAATAAGCATAATAATGCCTACTTTTCTGGATTATCATAAGACCTAAATAAGATATGTAAAGCAACTATTGCATGGTTCATATATATTCAATAAATGTTAGCTTTGGTTATCACATTATTTATCTTCATCAAAACCCTAGGCCTTGAATAAAGACAAAGTATACAAACTGTTCCCTAACTTAGAAGATGAAGAATCAGAAGAAGAGTCATCTACTCTATCTTCAGTCAGGACCAGAATCTGGCTAGGACTGCTGCTGGCCTCCATGGCCATGATGCTGTTACAAGACCCCCTTTTCTTAATGTCAGATAGCAAATTCCATGTCCACATTGATCAAAACCTGTCACATCTCAATTCTCCTATCAAAGCAGTCTTAGACTGGACACCTGTCTGTCCCACTCTGATGCATTTGTGGGTTTTGCCTGCAGAAAGTATGGTTACAAATAGAGGGAATTGGAGTTATATAGAAATATTGGCAGTTACCATATAAACAGACATGTGACAGTCTTAGTGCTCTGAGTAGATATGTAAAAAAGTTCTGAAGTACATAAGGAAAATAAATCAATGTATCTAAAAGGTTATAGAACTCAAGTTGCTGCTTATGTTCTGGGTCAGGATGCTCATATCTAACATCTAGCTCCCTGGCATTTTCTCTCTAGAAGCTGGAAAACTGCAGTGGTCTCAAATGAAAGAAATGGGTATGGTGGGTATAGGGCCAGAGGTTAGAGGTCCATGTTAAAACTCATAAGAATCATTTACTAGCTGTGGTGAGCTATATTAGAACAAGAATGAAATCCTATACTGCTGAGATGATGTGCTCACTAGTATTTGTGAGAAATGTAATATAGTCTAATGACAATCTTGCCTATACTTTTTCATCCTTATTTTTTTCCAAGGGATATGCCAAATATCTACTGAGTAGAAGCTCTATGATAGCCCTTCTGTGACACAAATTGAAGTAGAAGAAACAACTGGCTTTGAGCCCTTGTTGCTCTCAGCACTCTTTACCTCGTGGTCATTTTGGAAAATAAAAATAAAAATTTTAATTAGCTCCTTATCTCACTGTATACTAAAATCTATACCAAATTAAAGATTTAAACATAAAAAATAAAATCATAAAATAACCATAAAAATCTAAAGAGTTATTTTTATAATGCTGGTGAATCTGTATTAAAAATGGTAATGTAGAAATATAGTTATTGACATAGAAATAACTATATATAGTTATATATATATAGTTATATACATGTTTTATATATATATATATATATAAACAACATTTTTATTTGATCCCATTTTATAAAAATACCCATACATATGCCTAAAAAATTTCTAGATATCCATTAAAATGTTATCTGTGGTTATCTGTAGTTATCTGTGGGTAGTTTAATAAGCTGTTTTTCACACAAGACCCAAGTATATGCTGCCCACAAGAGACTCACTTCAGATCTAAAAACACATACAGATTGGAAGTGAATGGATGGAGAAAAAATACCATGCAAAGGGAAGCAAAAACAAACAAACAAACAAACAAACAAAAACAGGGTAACAATGCTTATATCAGACAAAATAGACTTTAAAACAAAGACTGTAGGGGCGCCTGGGTGGCTCAGTCAGTTGAGCGTCCAACTTCGGCTCAGGTCATGATCTCACGGTCTGTGAGTTTGAGCCCCGCGTTGGGCTCTGTGCTGACAGCTCAGAGCCTGGAGCCTGCTTCGGCTTCTGTGTCTCCCTGTCTCTCTGCCCCTCCCCCGCTCATGCTCTTTCTCTTTCTGTCAAAAATAAACATTAAAAAAAAAAACAAAAACTGTAGTAAGAAACAAAGTCACTACCTAAGGATAAAGGGATCAATCCAACAAGAAGTTATAACAATTGTAAATATCTATTCACCCAACATAGGAGCACCTAAAATAACATAAAGCAGATGTTAACAGACATATAGGGAGAAATTGACACCAATACAATAATAGTAGGGGACTTTAACACCCCACTTACATCAATGGATAGATCACCCAGACAGGAAATCAACAAGGAAATAGTGGCTTTGAATGACACATTAGACCTGATGGATGTAACAGATATATACAGAACATTCCATCCCAAACAGAAGAACACAAATTCTTCTTCTCAAGTACACATGGAACTTTCTCTAGAATAAATCATGTTATCTCACAAAATGGATCTCAATAAATTTCAGAGATTGAAATCACATCAAGTATCTTTTCCAACAACAATAGTATAAAATTAGAAGTCAATTAGAAGAAAAAAATTGGAAAAAACACAAACACATGAAGGCTAAACAACATGCTACTAATCAACAAATGGGTCAATGAAGAAATCAAAGAGGAAATCAAAAAAGAGCTAGAGGCCAACAAAAATGAAAACACAACAATCTAGATTCTTTGGGAGGTAGCAAAAGGAGTTCTAAGAGAGAACTTTACAATACAGGCCTACCTCAAGAAACAAGAACAATGTCAAATAAACAATCTAACCTTACACCTAAAGTAGCTAGAAAAAGAACAAAGTCCAAAGCTAGCAGCAGAAATGAAACAATAAATATTAGAGCAGAATAAGTGAAATAGAGACTTAAAAACAATAGGAAAGATCAGTGAATCAAGAGCTGGTTCTTTGAAAAGATAAACAAAATTGATAAACCTTTAGTTAGAGTCATCAAGAAAAAAGAGGACCCTAGTAAATAAAACCAAAAATGATGGAGAAGTAACAACTGACACTACAAAAATAGAATTATAAGACAGGGTGCCTGTTGAGAGTTCAACTCTTGATTTCAGCTCAGGTCATGATCCCAGGGTCATGGGATTGAGCCCCCACATCCAGCTCCACAATGAGTGTGGGGTCTGTTTAGGATTCGCTTTCTTCCTCTGCCCCTCTCCCCCACTCATACTCTCTTTCTGTCTTAAAAAAGAAAGAAAGAATTATAAGACAGTAGTATGAAGTTATACGCCAAAAATTTGGACAACCTATGGGAAATGGATAAATTCTTAAAACATACAATCTTCCTAAACCAAATAGGAAAAAATAGAAAATTTGAACAGACCAATTACTAGTAATGAAAGTGAATCAATTTGTTTTTTTTAAAAAAGGGGTGCCTGGGTGGCTCAGTTAGTTAAGTGTCCAACTTCAGCTCAGGTCATGATCTGACGGTTTGTGGGTTCACGCCCCACATCAGGCTCTGTGCTGAATGCTTGCTCAGACCCTGGAGCCTGCTTCAGATTCTGTGTCTCCTTCTTTCTCTGCCCCTCCTCTGCTCACGCTCTGTCTCACTCTCTCAAAAACAAATGTAATAAAAATTTTTTTTACATTAAAAAAACAAAATAACTCCTAACAGGCACGTCTGGGTGGCTCAGTTAGTTGAGCAACTGACTCTTGATTTTGGCTTAGGTCATGATCTCATGGTTGTGGCATCAAGCCCTGTGTCTGGCTCCACACTGGGCATGGAGCCTGCTTGGGATTTTCTCTCCCTCTGCCCCCTCCCCTGCTCATTCTTACTCTCTCTCTCACTCTCTCTAAAAATATAAAGTAAACTTCCTAGCAAACAAAAGTACAGGACTAGATGGATTCATTCACAGGTGAATTCTGCAAAACATTTTAAAAAGAATTAATACCCTATTCTTCTCAAACTATTAAAAAAATAGACAACGAAGGAAAACCAAAATTCATTCTGCAAGGTCACCATTACCCTGATACCAAAACCACATTACAAAAAAAAACATTCATATCAATATCTCTGATGAACACAGATGTAAAAATCCTCAACAAAATATTAGCAAACCAAATTCAATAGTACATTTAAAAAATCATTGACCACAATCAAGTGGGATTTATTCCCAGGATGCAAAGTGATTCAATATTTGCAAATCAATTAATGTGATAAGTCACATTAACAAGAAGAATACAAACCATATGATCATCAGTACATGTAAACGCATTTGACAAAATACAGCATCCATTTATGGTTAATAACTCACAACAAAGTGGATTTAGAGGGAACATAGTTAAACATAATAAAGGCCATATATTTAAAAACCCACACCTAACATCATACCCAGTGGTTAAAAGCAGAAAGCTTTTCCTCTAAGTTAAGGAAAAGACAAGAATGTCTGCTCTCACCAGTTTTATTCAATATAGTACAGAAATCAGACAAGAAAAAAATAAAAGACATCAAAATTGGTAAGGAAGAAGTTAAATTGACACTATATGTAGATGATAGGATACTATACATAGAAAACCCTAAAGACTCCACAAGAAACTATTAGAACTAATAAATTAATTCATAAAGTTGCAGGATACAAAACTAATATACAGAAATCTGTTGTGTTTCTATACACTAATAATGAAATAGTACAAAGAGACATTAAGAAAACAATTCCCTTTACAATTATATCAAAAAGAAAAATTAGGAATAAATTTAATCAAAAAAGTAAAAGGCCTACACTCTGAAAACTATAAGACATTGATGAAGGAAATTGGAGATGACACAAATGGAAATATGTACCATACTCATCAATTGGAAGAATTAATATAATTAAAATGTCAATACTACCCAAAGCAATCTACAAGTTTAATGCAATCCCTATCAAAATACCAGTAGCACTTTTCACAGAACTAGGAGAAAAAATCCTAAAATTTTTATAGAACCACAAAAGACCTTGAACAGCCAAAGCAATCTTGAGAATGAAGAACAAAACTGGAGGTATCACAATTCCAGATTTCAAAATATATTGCAAAGCTACAGTAATCAAAACAGTATGGTTCCAACACAAAAATGGATACATAGATCAATGGAACAGGATAGAGAGTCCAGAAATAAACCCATGCTACATGAATAAAGCAAGAGTATAGAATGGAGAAAAGACAATCTTTTCAATAAATGATGTTGGGAAAACTAGACCGCTAAATGCAGGAGAATAAAGCTGGACCTCTTTCTTTTTATAATCTTTATTTACCTTTGAGAGACAGAGACAGTACAAGCAGGGGAGGAGCAGAGACAGAGGGAGACACAGAATCCAAAGCAGGCTCCAGGCTCTGAGCTATCATCACAGAGCTCAATACAGGGCTCGAACGCACGAACCACGAGATCATGACCTGAGCCATAGTCGGACGCCCAACTGACTGAACCACCCAGGTGCCCCTGGACCTCTTTATTAACCACACACAAAAATGAACTCAAAATAGATTACAGACCTAAATGTGAGGCTTGAAACCATAAGGCTCCTAAAGGACAGTGTAGACAGTACTCTTTTGGACATAAGCCGTAGCAATACATTTATGGCTAGGTCTCCTCAGGCAAGGGAAACAAAAGCAAAAGTAAACGATTGGAACTACATGAAAATAAAAAACTTCTGGGGGTGCCTGGGTGGCTCAGTGGGTTAAGTGTCCAACTTCAGCTCAGGCCATGATCTCACAGTTTGTGAGTTCAGGCCCTGTGTTGGGCCCTATTCTGACAGCTCAGAGCCTGGAGCCTGCTTCAGATTCTGTCTCTGTCTCTCTCTCTCTCTCCGCCTTTCCCCTCCTTGTGCTCTGTCTCTCTGTTTCTCAAAAAATAAATAAACATTAAAAAATTAATAAAAATAAAAAACTTTTGCATAGCAAAGAAAATAAAAAACAAAACAAAAAGGTAACCTAATGAAGGTATTTGTAAATTATATACCTGGTAAGGAGTTAATATCCAAAATATATAAAGGACTTCTACAACTTAGAATTCAGGAAAATGGTGGCAGAGTAGGATGGCCCTAGGCTCACTTCATCCCATGAATACAATTAGATAACTATCAAATTATCATAAATACCCCAGAAATTGATCTTAAGACTAGCAGAACAAACTCCATAGCTAAAGATAGAAAAGTGGCCACATCGAAGAAGGTAGGAAGTACAGAGACATGGTTTGGGAGAGAAACAGATCATGGCCACTGCATCAGGGAGGGAGCCACAATTGTGAAGAAGGGTGAGAGACAGACTAACATACAGGGGAATGCATGAAGAAAATGAATTCCCCATAGCAATTGGCTTGGAAAATGAAGGGGGGTGAATTTTGTGAGTTATTGCAACCAGTGGGGATTAAAGCCTGGAATTCTTAAGGTCAGTGGTCTTGCTAGGGAAGAGTCTGGAGGCATTGGAGCTGCTCTTGGAGAGACAGCAGAGCAAACAGCGTGAAAACATATAGTATGTAAACAGCAATCTGAAGAAGGCCTAAGGCACATAGTGGGGAGGTTATTTGCTCATCTCAGAGCTTGTCTCAGCGAGGCAGTATTAATGGAGACACTCTTCCAGGAACATAGGAACTGATAGGCATCATTCCCCCACCCCCACCACTCCTCAGAATAAACACAGAGCCACCTGTAGGAACCAGTACAGTGCCAACACTGGCTACCTACATTGCTTATACCAGGCCCCATACTTCATGCTCTGTTGGAACCACCCTTCCTAGCCATACTTGCCTTAGCCCCAGCACAGATGGCCCCCTCCTCCAGAAGACCAGCCTAAACCCATGCCCATGCCATGTCTCCTGACCCAAAAGTTTTGCAGGACCTTGTTTCCAGCAGCAGTAGTGACAGGTCTCATTTCACAAGTACACCAAGCACACCTGGTTAAAACACACCATATTCAGGCCAGGAAGCAAACACCACCTATAACAGGCAAAGGCATCCTCTGCAGATGACTGGCCAGAAGGATAAAGCAGCCAGGACACAATAGCTGAGTACACACAGCACACATTTGAGACATTCCCTGTAGTGCCAGGACCTGGGGAACAAAGGACACACTGCAGGGCACTATAATTCCTCTTCTAAATAAGGCCATTACTCTCAACAACAGGAAAAGTAGCTGACTTTTCTAACATACAGAAGCAGGCACAGAGACTTAGACAAAATGAGAAGACAGAGGAATCTGTCCCAGATGAAAGAACAGAAAATGGCCACGAACAGAGATCTAAATGAAACAGATATGAGTAACATACCTGATAGAGAATTTAAAGTAATTATCATAAAGATACTGGACTAGAGAAAAGAGTGGACAACATCAGTGAGACCCTTGACACAGAGATAAACAATAACATACCAGAGATAAAAGGCTCAATAAACAAAATGAGAAACACATTTGATGGAATGAACAGCAGGCTAGAAGAAGCAGAGGAATGAACTAATGACTTAGGAGATGGAGTAATGGAAAATAATCAAGCTGGAAAAAAAAGAAAAAAGAATTATGAATAATGAGAATAGACTTAGAGAACTCAGTGAATCCATCAAATGTAATCACATTGGCATTATAGGAATCCCAGAAGAAGAAGAGAGAAAAAAGAGGGAAGAAAAATTATTTGAAGAGATGATAGCTAAAAACTTCCCTTCCCTAATCTGGGGAAAGAAACATATATCCAGACCCAGAAAGCACAGAAAACCCCAAACAAAATCAACAAAGCCAAATCCACCCAAGACATATTATAATCAAAATGGTAGGGGCACCTGGGAGGCTCAGTTGGTTGAGCATCCGACTTTGGCTCAGGTCATGATCTCACAGCTTGTAAGTTCGAGCCCTGCATCAGGCTCTGTGCTGACAGTTCAGAGCCTGGATCCTCTTCGCATTCTGTGTCTTCCTCTCTCTCTGCCCATCCCCCGCTCACACTCTGTTTCTATTGCTCAACAATAAATAAACAAATTTTAAAAATTTAAATGGTAAAATATACTGACAAAGAAAAAACTTTTAAAGCTGCAAGAAAAAAAAGAAAGCAGTTACATAAAAAAAGAAACCCCACAAAGCTACCAGCTGATTTTTCAGCAGAAACATCCCAAGCCAGAAGGGAGGGTCCTGATACATTCAACGTGCTGAATGGGAAAAATCTGAAACCAAGAATACTGTATCCAGCAAGGCTATATTAAGAATAGAAGATGAGATAAAAAGTTTCTTAGACAAATAAAAACTAAAGGAGTTCATGACCACTGAACCAGCCCTATAAGAAATATAAAAGGGGACTCTTTGAGTCAAAAGGAAAGAACAAAAGTGGCAGCATGAAGGTAGGAAACACGAAAGCAGTAAAAATAAATATTTCTATAGATATCAGTCAAAAAACTCACAAAGTAAAAGGATATAAAATATGATGCCATATACCTAAAACATGAGGATGAGAGGAGTGGAGAATGGGTTTAACCTTAAACAACCATCAACTTAATATAGACTACTATATGCAAAAAAGATTATATACAAACCAAATGGTAACCATATATCAAAAATACTAATAAATATGCAAACAATAAGGAGAAAGAAATCCAAATATATCACCACAGAAATTCAGCAAAAATGAAAGAGAGAAAGACAAGACAGTATCACAGAAAATTTTCAGAAACAACCACAAACTAGTAATAAAATGGCAATAAATATTTATCTATTAATAATTACTTTGACTGGAAATGGACTAAATGCTCAAATAAAAAGACATAGAGTGACAGAATGGGTAAAAGAAAAAAACATGACCCATCTATATGCTGATTACAGGAGACTTATTTTATTTGTAAATTTTTTAATGTTTATTTTTGAGAGAAAAAAAGAAAGAGTGGGGGAAGGGCAGAGAGAGATGGAGACACAGAATCTGAAGCAGGCTCCAGACTCTGAGCTGTCAGCACAGAGCCCAGTGTGGGGATTGAACTCATGAGCTGTGAGATCATGACCTGAGCCAAGTCAGACTAAGTCACCCAGGCACCCCTAGGAGTCCCATTTTAGGCCTAAAGACAGCTTCAGAGTGGAAGTGAGTAGATGGAGAAATATTTATCATCCAAATTATTGTCAAATGAAAGCCAAGGTAGCAATACTTATATCAGGCAAAATAGACCTTAAAACAAAGACTGTAACAATAGATAAAGAAGAACACTATATAACAATAAATGGGCAATCCAACAAGAAGCTATAACAATTGTAAATATTTATGCACCCATCAAGAAAGCACCCAAATACGTGAAACAGTTAATAACAAATACAAAGTAACTAACCGATAATAATACAATATTAATAGGGCACTTTAACACCCCACATACATCACTGGACAGATCATCTAAGCAGAAAATAAACAAGGAAACAATGGCTTTGAAAGATACACTGTAACAGATGGATATAAGATGTATTCAGAACATTCCATCCTAAAACAGCAGAATACACATTCTTTTCAGCTGCACATGGAACATTCTCTAAAATAGATCATATATTAGTCTACAACAGAAACCTCAACAAATTTAAAAAGATAGAATTCATACCATGCATCTTTTCTGACCACAATGCTAAGAAACTAGAAGTCAACCACAAGAAAAAAATCTGGAAAGACCACAAGTACATGGAGATAAAAAAACATGCTACTAAACAATGAATGAATCAGCCAAGAAATAAAAGAAGAAATAAAAAAGTGCATGTAAGGGGTGCCTGGGTGGCTCAGTCAGTTAAGCTTCACCACAGGTCATGATCTCACAGTCTGTGAGTTCGAGCCCCACGTTGGGCTCTGTGGTGACAGCTCGGAGCCTGGAACCTGCTTCAGATTCTGTGTCTCCATCTCTCTCTGCCCCTCCCCCACTCATCCTCTGTCTCTCTCTCAAAAATAAACAAACATTAAAAAAATATTTTAGGGCTGCCTGGTGGCTCAGTCAGTTAAGTGTCCAACTTCGGCTCAGGTCATGATCTCGTGGTTGGTGAATTCAAGCCCCGAGTTGGGCTCTGTGCTGACAACTCAGACCTGGAGCCTGCTTTGGATTCTGTGCCTCTCTTTCTCTGTCTCTCTCTCTCTCTCTCTGCCCCTCCCCACTTGCACTCTGTGTGTTTCTCAAGAATAAACATTAAATTTTTTTAAACAATTTTTAAGTACATGTAAGCAAATTTAAATGAAGACACAATGATTCAAAACCTTTGGGATGAGGCAAAAGCAGTTCTAAGAGGCACATTGATAGCAATACATGCCAACATTAAAAAGGAAGATAAAGCTCAAAAAACAACATAAATATATAACTAAAAGTGCTAGAGAAAGAACTAAAACCAACAGAAGGAAAATAATAAAAATAAAGATTATAGCAGAAATAAATAAAATGGAAATGAAGAAAAATAACAGTTCAAAAGATCAATGAAACCAGGGGCTATTTTTTTTGTAAAGATCAATGTAATTGATAAACTTCTAGCTGAATAAATAAAATTACAAGTGAGAGAGGAGAAATAACAACCAACACACAGAAATACAAACAATTATAAGAGAATATTTGAAAAACTGTATACCAACAATCTGGGCAACCTAGAAGAAAAGGATAAATTCCTAGAAACAAATAAATTACCAAAACTGACACATGAAGAAATAGAAAATTTGAACATACCAACAACCAGCAGAGAAATTGAATTAGTAATCAAAGAACTCCCAATAAACAAAAGTCCAGGACGAGATGGCTTCACAGGTGAATTCTACCAAACATTCAAAGAAGAGTTAATAGCTATTACTCCTAAACTATTCCAAAAACTAGAAATGGAAGGAAAACTTCCAAATTCATTGTATGAGGCAAGCATTATCTGATACCAAAACCAGATAAAAACACTACAATAAAAAGACAACTACAGGCCAATATCCCCAATGAACATAGATGCAAAAATCCTCAGTAAAGTACTAGCAAACCAAATCCAACAATACATTAAAAAAATAATTCTCGGGGCGCCTGGGTGGCGCAGTCGGTTAAGCGTCCGACTTCAGCCAGGTCACGATCTTGCGGTCCGTGAGTTCGAGCCCCGCATCAGGCTCTGGGCCGATGGCTCAGAGCCTGGAGCCTGTTTCCAATTCTGTGTCTCCCTCTCTCTCTGCCCCTCCCCCGTTCATGCTCTGTCTCTCTCTGTCCCAAAAATAAATAAAAAACGTTGGGGAAAAAAATTTTAAAAATAAATAAATAAATAAATAATTCTCCACTATCAAGTGGGATTTTTTTCCTGGCTTGCAAAGGTGATTCAATACTGATAAATCAATCAACGTGATACATCACATTAATAAAAGAAAGGAGAAAAACCATATGATCATTTTAATAGATGCAGAAAAAGCATTTGACAAATACATCCATTCATGATAAAAACCCTTAAAGAAAGTAGGGTTACAGGGAATATACCTCAACATAATGAAAGCCATATATGAAAAACCCACAGGTAATAGCATCCTTAATGGAGAAAAGCAGTGCTTTTCCTCTATGGTCGGGAACAAGGATGTTCACTCTCACCACTTTCATTCAACATAGTACTGGAAATCCTAGCCCCAGCAATCAGACAACAAAAAGAAATAAAAGCCATCCAAATCAGCAAGGAAGAAGTAAAACTTTCACTGTTTGCAGATGACATGATACTCTATGTAGAAAACCTGAAAGATTCCACTAAAAAACTGCTAAAGCTGGTAGATAAATTCAGTAATTCACAAGATACAAAATCAACATACATAAAACTGTTGCATTTCTATAAAGCAATAATGAAGCATCAGCAAGAGAAATTCAAAAAACAATACCATTTACAAGTGCACCAAAAATAATAAGATACCTCAGAATAAACCTATCCAAAGAGATAAGAGATCTGTACTCAGAAAAGTGTACAACACTGATAAAAGAAATATAAGATGACACAAAGAAATGGAAATACAGTCCTGCTTGTGGATTAGAAGAACAAATATTACTTTTTTAACTTTTTAAATGTTTATTTTTGAGAGAGAGTGTGGGATGGGAGCAGAGAGAGAGGAAGACAGAGCATCCGAAGCAGGTTCCACACTGACAGCAGAGAACCCAACACAGAGCTCAAACTCACAAACTGTGAGCTCTTGACCTGAGCCAAAGTAAGACACTTAACCAACTCAGGCATCCAGGTGCCCCAAGAGCAAATATTCTCAAAATGTCTATACTACCGAAAGCAGTCTACACATTTAATGCAATCCCTATCAAATTATCAATAGCATTTTTCACTGAAATAGAACAAACAATCCCAAAATTTGTATGGAACCACAAAAAAACCTTGAATAGCCAAAGCAATCTTGAAGAAGACAAGCAAAGCAGGAGGTATCACAATTAGGACTTCAAGTTATATCACAAATCTATAATAATCAAAACAGTATGGTATTGGCACAAAAATAGACACAAAAATCAACAGAACAGAATAGACAACCCAGAAATGGACCCACAACTGTATGGTCAACTAATCTTCGCCAAAGCAGGAAAGAATATCTAATGGAAAAAAGTTGCTTTAACAAATGGTGTTGGGAAAACTGGACAGCAACATGCAAAAGAATGAAACTGGACCACTTTCTTACACCATACACAAAAATAAATTCAAAATAGCTTAAAGACCTACATGTGAGACAGGAAACCATCAAAATCCTAAAGGAGAACATAGGCAGCAATCTCTTTTACCTCAGCCATAGCAACTTCTTACTAGACATGTTGCCAGAGGCAAGAGAAACAAAAGCAAAAATTAAGTACTGGGACTTCATCAAGATAAAAAGCTGCACAGCAAAGGAAACAACTAACAAAACTAAAAGGCAGTCTACAGAATGGGAGAAGATATGTACAAATGATATACCTAATAAAGGGTTAGTATCCAAAATATATAAAGAACTTATCTAATAAAGGGTTAGTATCCAAAATGTGTAAAGAACTTATCAAACTCCCCACCCAAAAAACAAATAATACAGTTAAGAAATGGGCAGAAAATATGAATAGACATTTTTCCAAAGAAGACATCCAGATGGCTAACAGACACATAAAAAGATGCTCAACATCGCTCATCATCAGAGAAATGCAAATCAAGACCATGATGAGATACAAAACAAAACAAATGAGCAAAGGGGTAAAAGAAAGAAAGACAAACTAAGAAATAAACTTTTTTTTCCTTTTTAGCTTTGTATTTAAATTCTAGTTAACATACAGTGGTTTCGGGAGTAGAATTCAGTGATTCATCACTTGCATACAGCACCCAGTGCTCATCCCAGCAATTGTCATCCTTAATGCCCATCACCCATTTAGCCCATCCTCTACCCACCTCCCTCCGTCAACCCTCAGTTTGTTCTCTATCTTTAAGAATCTCTCCTTGTTTGTTTCCCTCTCTCATTTTTCTTTTTTGTTTCCCTCTCCCCTATGTTCATCTATTTGCTTCTTAAATTCCACATATGAGTGAAATCATATGGTATTTTTCTTTCTCTGCCTGACTTACTTTGCTTAGCATTGTCTAGGTCCATCCATGTTATTGCCAATGGCAAGGTTTCATTCTTTGTGATGGCTGAGTAATATTCCATCATATATATATATATATATATATATTCCATCATATATATATATATATTCCATCATATATATATATATTCCATCATATATATATATTCCATCATATATATATATATATATATATATATATATATATATTCCATCATATATATACACACACACACATATAGAATGGCAAGGTTTCATTCTTTTTGATGGCTGAGTAATATTCCATCATATATATATATATATATATATATATATATATATATATATTCCATCATATACACACACACACACATACCCCATCTTCTTTAGCCATTTATCACTTGATGGATAGTCGCGCTCTTTCCATAGTTTGGCTATTGTTGATAATGCTGATATAAACCTCAGAGTGTGTATATCTCTTCAAATATATAGTTGTGTACCCTTTGGGTAAATACCTAGTAGTGCAATATCTGGATCATAGGGTAGTTCTATTTTTAACTTTGAGGAGCCTCCATACTGTTTTCCAGAGTGGCTGCACCAGTTTACATTCCCACCAACAGTGCAAGAGGGTTTCCCTTTCTACACATCCTGGCCAAAACCTGTTGTTTCCAAGAAACAAACTCTTAACTATTGTCAACAAACTGATGGTTACCCAAGGGTAGGGGGTGAGCGGATGGGTTAAATAAGTGATGGGGATTAGGGAGTGCAGTTGTCATGATGAGCTTCAGGTGATGTATGGAATTATTGAATCACTATATTGTATACCTGAAACTAATATAACACTGTATTTTACTAACTGAAACTAAAGTAAAAACGTAAAAAAAGGACTTTTACAATTCAACCCCCAAAAAATATAATTTAAAATGGGCAGGTGACCTGAATAGACATTTTTCCATAGAAGACATACAGATAGCCAAGAGACACATGAAAAGATGCATAACATCACTAATCACTAAGGAAATATAAATCAAAAACACAAGAAGATACCACTTGTCAGAATCACTAGAATCAAAACAATAAGAAATAATATTACTCAGCCACAGAAGAGTGTGATCCTGCAAATTGTGACATTGATGGTCCTAGAAGGTATAATGATGCTAAGTGAAATAAGTCAGACAAGGAAAGATAAATACCATAGATTTCACTTACATGTGGAATCTAAAAAGTAAAACTAATTAATAAATAACCAAAGAGCAGAATCAGAGCTATAAATACAGAAAACAAGGTGAGAGTTGCCAGAGGCAAGAGAGGTAGGGCGATGGGCAATGCTTGAAGGGGAGTGGAAGATACAGGCTTCCAGTTATGGAATGAATAAGTCACAGGGGTAAAAGATACAGCATAGGGAATCAGGCCCTGTGCTGAAGGCTCGGAGCCTGCAGCCTGCTTCGGATTCTGTGTCTCCCTCACTCTCAGACCCTCCCCTGTCGCACTCTCTTTCTCTCTCTCAAAAATAAACATTAAAAATTTAAAAAATAAAAAGATACAGCATAGGGAGTATAGTCAATAATATCTTAATAGAGATGTATGGTGACAGATGGTAGCTACACTTGTGGTGAACATAACTTATAGAGTTGTCCAATCACTATGTCATACACCTGAAACTAATGTAACATTGTGTCAACTATACTTCAGTTAAAAATAAGAATCACTGAAAAAAAGAAAAGAATGGAATAAAAATAGTTGTGTTTAAAAAATATTTTTTCTTTTTTCTCTTCCTTTTTATGTACATATGTATGCATTTATATATCTATAATATAAACACAATAGAAGTTAAAACATTTTTTTAAACTTCCCTTTCCCTCTTTTCTGTTGTTGATTTAGTTCAGACTTTCTCCAGGAAGCTTTTTTTTTCAACTAGCCAGTATATTCCCTTAGGTCTCCCCTCTTTAGTATTTTCGTATCCAATTGTAAGTTCTTTCAGGATAGAGTTGTGTTTCATTATTTACTGTGCTGCCTTCCATAGTCATGCTTGGTGAGGGCTGGTTGCTTGGTGATGGTCTGATTTCCTCAAAACCTGCTTTGAAGTATGATGTAACAGTGCTACCTCTAGCCAGCTAAAATGGTCAGAAACTTGTCCAGGGCTAGCACAACTTGTCTATGAGTGCAGTGTTGTTGCAATGGCTACCATATCACCATTCTGCCAGGCTGAGGTAGCTGACCAGCTGGCTGGTAGCTGGCTGATGGGACTGGGCTTTTCTGTGTAAAGTGTTCCTCAAATAGCTTTTTTGGTCAAGGACATGGCCCTTCTCATGTTGAGTGCTGCCTCTTAGTCGGCAGTATTTGTGTAGCCATACTTCCTTGCCAGAACCTCCCTGCACATTGTCAAGAGCTGTCAATGCCATTAGAAACATAAAGGATAAGCCCCAGAGAAAGAATACAAAGGACTGGGAGGAGGAAAAAGAATGAAGAGTTATGACCTTAAGTGTGCAGGTTGCTAAACCCAACCTAAAACACCCCCTGCACATAATAATTCCTACTGTTACACATGAAATTTAGCAGGAAAATTATGAAAATAAAATTATTTTGCAAGGGGAGTCTACACAGACATTGGTTTCAAGGGACCTATATAAGGTTTCATGGCCACACTGGTGGCCCTCCAGGTTGACTTCAGATTGAGCCTGCCTCTGTTAGAGCCTGCTCTTATAAAGATCATTCTAGGCTTGTTGCAAGGATAAAATGAGATGATACATGAAAACTGGTTTTATAGACTATAAAACAATATGCAAATGCTTGGTGTTCTTTTTTGTAAGCTCCTGAAGGCACTGACAGTGGTTTAATATTGTCCAATAGTGTCTTCATGGGAGTTTGGAACAGATTTTAAACACCTGTATCTGAAGAAAATCAAATCCACCTACAGAATGAAGAGAATTGGGTCCCCAGGAGGGAAAAACATGTCTGGGAGATACCTAAATTGTGTCTGGGGAGTGGTCATTACCTAACCATATAAGAAAAGCCTTGGGTTTCCTGAGTGTCCTCAATTGATGAGAATTGTTTTCTTTAGAAGTAATTTCCAAGAAAATGCCTGTGATCTCATTTTCAGTGAAACTGTTGACACTTCTTTAAAAGTGTCTGTTAACTTATAGTAAATTACAGTGGGAGTGCATGTGGTCCCCACATGAATGTATTATGGTCACACTGTTTTAATAACTAACAATTTAAATCACAGTAAGTGACTAAAAAGTAAACTGCTGCTGCTTCTGCTCCTTCCATGAAAATGACCCTTTTTTCCATTTAGCTTCAATGCATGAGATTTCATATCAGTTCTTCATCTGAATGCACGAGTCTTCAATCTCAGGAATGGTTGTTGAGTTCTGTGTTTATGGGCATTTCATCCCCATGAAGAAGTACCCATTCCCTCGCTGCAAAGACTGAGCCTGAAAGATTTTTCTAAGGAAGAATCTTTCTTATAACTTTCTTGTTACAGTAGTCAAAAAACACAGACTGGGGAGGTCTGATAGTTGGGAGATACCTTGCCAATAACCTGACCCTTGGTGTGCAGCTCCCTCCAACTCTACAATGTCATGGGAGTTTCTCCTGTGACTGTCTTGGAGAATAAACACTCTCTGTTAATGTCCAGTGACTTAATTTTCCATTTTCTTTTTTTAACAGGTCCAGTTAAAAACAAGAAAAAGGGTAAGTTAAGCTCCTGATTTTATGAAATTGCTCTCATGTCTTTTCTAAAATTAGAAGAAAAGGGGCACCAGGGTGGCTCAGTCAGTTAAGCATCTGACTTCAGCTCAGGTCATGATCTCACAGTTCGTGAGTTCAAGCCTCACATCAGGCTGTCTGCTCTCAGTACAGAGCACACTTGGGATCCTCTGTCCCTCCTCTCTCTGCTCCTCCCCCTCCCTCCCTCTCTCTCTCTCTCCCTCTCTCAAGTAAATAAACATTTAATTTAAAAATTAAATAAATAAGTAAATAAATAAATTTAGAAGAAAAAAGGGAGTAGGATTTTTATATGTTCTTTCAATGCTGTTTGTTCATTGATTTATTCAATCACCTGTGATCATCTTGAGTATTGTAGCTTCTGTGGAACAAGAAATAGAGATTGTGTTTTGGTGATGATCCATGAAATTGCTTCTCTAGCAGCGTATGAAAGTTGTTTTTATTTTTCTTTCTTGCTCCCTCTTTCATACAATTAAATTTACATCTCTTTTCTTCATTCTTCCTTACTCTTTTCCCTGTCCTCCTTTGTCCTTTTTTTGCTCTCCTTTATCAAATCACTGATCATCTGTAAATTAAGTCCTGATGAATTAAGTCCTGAGACAGCTTGTGGGGACTAGGTACACTACCTTCTGAAAGATGTCAGTACCCTATTCTTGGCCTAAAAGCTATCCCCATCCTATGTCTCAGTCGGGGAAGATGTTTCTTGCTTTGGAGTTTCAATATCATTTTCTTTGTGATGGAAAAACTAGGCTGAAGTAATACCCTGATCTTTTAGTCTTTTCAAAGAAGCTTCTCATTGAGCAGATCCATTTTGCCATTGTTGGGTCAGTAAGTTTCTAATATACCTCCAACAGGACTGGTCCAAGAGCTTGTATAAGCACTTGCATACTTGAAGAGTATACAAACATACATACAAAGAGTACCCAAAGACAGAACAAGTTCCAAAACACAAAAGTAGGCAACATGGCAATATGGTCCACTCCTTAGGACTAAAAAAAAAAGAAAGAAAAAGAAACTACAAAACCAGTTTTAAATACCTATTTGTTTCTGTTTTCCTACATAGAAAGAAAAAAGAGTGAAATTAATGATTTTTCATTAAAACGCTTTAACCAAAATGGTTCGGTTAAGATTTCTGGAGCTTCATAGTACGCCAATCCCAGAGTAGGCCAAAAAGACTGGTTTCAGCCACTGCCTGCCACTTCTCTGAGCACTAGGGTACTCTGGTGGCTTGAAGTACCATGGACCACATGGAAAACCTATGTTGCTACTGTAAAGAAACTGAGGAATAGTCTGGCCTCCTGAGGACCTGATCTGAGCAAAGGTGGAAAAGAAGCCAAGAGCTGGGATCAGTGAGGAAATCTTTCTCCATTGGGCCTGGGCACTCACCAAGATATTATGTATTTAAGAAAGTAAATTTAACTTTTAAGCATGTATGTTTTTTTCTAATAGTTTTTTTTTTTAAGAGCAGGTTTAGGTTCACAACAAAATTGAGGGGAAAGTACAGAGTGTTCCCATATATTCCCTGCCCCCACATGTGGACAACTTCCCCCACTGTCAAGTTTTTTCTTGGACCAGAGTAGTACATTTGCTGTAATTGATGAACCTCCATTGACATATACCATTATCACTCAACGTCCATAGTTTACGTTAGACTTCATCTTGGTGCTGTACATTCTATGGGTTTTGACAAATGTATAATGACATAGATCCCCATAGATTACAGTATTATACAGAATAGTTTAACTGCTCTAAAAATCCTCTGTTCTTTGCCTCTTCATCATTGCCTCTGCCCTAAGCACTGGCAACCACTAATATTTCTATTGTCTTTTTAGTTTTGCCTTTTCCAAAATGTCAGTAATCCCCAGCCTCTATTTCACCTATACCCCCTCCCCTCTGGTACCATCAGTTTGTTGTCTATAGATAAGAATCTGTTTCTTGGTTTGTCTTTCTCTCTCTCTTTCTCTTCCCTTTTGCTTGTTTGCTTTATTTCTTAAATTCCACATGCGAGTGAAATCATATGGTATTTGTCTTTCTCTGACTGACTTATTTTGCTTAGCCTAGTACTCTCTAGCTCCATCCATATCACATCTTCTTTCTCAATTCATCAGTCAGTGGACACTTGTGCTATTTCCATAATTCGGCTACTGTAGATAATACTGCTATAAACATCGGGGTGCATGTATTCATTTGAATTAGCATTTTTGTATTCTTTGGGTAAATACCTAGTAGCACAATTGCTGGACTTTAGGGCAGTTTTATTTGTAACCTTTTCAGGAACCTCCATACTGTTTTCCAGAGTGGATGTACCAGTTTGCATTCCCACCAACAAGGCCAGAGGGTTCCCCTTTCTCCACATCCTCACCAACACCTGTTGTTTCCTGTGTCATTAATTTTAGCCATTCTGACAGGTGTGAGGTGATACCTCATTGTAGTTTTGACTTTCATTTCCCTGATGATGAGTGATGTTGACCATCTTTTCATGTGTCTGTTGTCCATCAGTATGTCTTCTTTGGGAAAATGTCTATTCATGTCTTCCACTGATTTTTTAATCATATTATTTGCTTTTATGTGTTAAGTTTTATAAGTTCTTTACATATTTTGGATACTAACCCTTTATCAGATATGTCATTTGCAATTATCTTCTCCTATTCTGTAGGTTGCCTTTTAGTTGTGTTCATTGTTTCCTTTGCTGTGAAGAAGATTTTTATTTTGATGTAGTCCCAATAGTTTATTTTTTATTTTGTTTCCCTTGCCTCACGAGACATACCTAGAGAGAAGTTGCTATGGCCAATGTCAGAGAAGTTACTGCCTGTGTTCTCTTCTAGGATTTTTATGGTTTTAGGTCTCACATTTAAGTCTTTAATCCATTTTTAATTTATTTTTGTGTATGGTGTAAGAAAGTGGTCCAATTTCATTCTTATGCATGTTGCTGTCCAGTTTTCCAACCCCATTTTTTAAAGAGGCATTCTTTTTCCTACTGGTTATTCTTTCTTGCTTTGTCAAAGATTAATTGACCATATAATTGTGGGTTCATTTCTGGGTTTCCTATTCTGTTCTATTAATCTATGTGTCTATTACAGTACCATACTGCTTTGATCCTACCTACATCAAGCAGGTAGTTTTTAACTTTTATCATATCTCCTTTAAAATAGAAATTATATACTAGCCAACTGGATCAAACAATACATTTAAAAAATTATTCACCACGACCAAATAGGATTTATACCTGGGATGCAGGGCTGGTTCAATATCCACAAAACAGTTACCATGATTCATCACATCAATAAAAAAAAGGCAAGAACCATATCATCCTCTCAATAGGTGCAGAAAAGCATTTGAAAAAATACAGCATCCTTTCTTGATAAAAACCCTCAAGAAAGTAGGGATAGAAGGATCATACCTGCAGATCATAAAAGCCATATATGAAAGACCCACTGCTAATATCATCCTCAATGGGGAAAAGCTGAGAGCTTTCTCCCTAAGGTCAGGAACACGACAGGGATGTCCACTCTCACCGCTGTTATTCAACATAGTATTGAAAGTCTTAGCCTCAGCAATCAGACAACAGAAAGGAATAAAAGGCATCTAAATCAGCCAGGAGGAGGTCAAACTTTCACTCTTCGCAGATGACATGATACTCTATGTGGAAAACCCAAAATATTCCACCAAAAAACTGCTAAAACCAATCCATGAATTCAGCAAAGTTACAGGATATAAAATCAATGCACAGAAATCGGTTGCATTCCTATACACCAATAATGAAGCAACAGAAAGAGAAATCAAGAAATCAATCACATTTACAATTGCACCAAAAACTATAAAATGCCTAGGAACAAATCTAACCAAAGAAATGAAAAAATCTATACACACCAGAAACTATAGAAAGCTTATGAAAGAAATTGAAGAAGACACAAAAAAATGGAAATATATTCCATGCTCCTCAATAGGAAAAACAAATATTGTTAAAATGTCAGTACTATCCAAAGCAATCTACATATTCAGTGCAATTCCTATCAAAATAACACCAGCATTCTTCACAGAGCTAGAACAAACAATCTTAAAATTTGTGTGGAACCAGAAAAGACCCCAAATAGCCAAAGCAATCTTGAAAAAGAAAACCAAAGCTGAAGGCATCATAATCCCAGACTTCAAGATGTATTACAAAGCTGTAATCATCAGGACAGTATGGTACTGGCACAAAAACAGACACTCAGATCACTGGAACAGAATAGAGAACCCAGAAATGGACCCACAAACGTATGGCCAACTAATCTTTGACAAATAAGGAAAGAATACCCAATGGAATAAAGACAGTCTCTTCAGCAAATGGTGCTGGGAAAACCAGACAGTGACATGCAGAAAAATGAACTTGGACCACTTTCTTACACCATACACAAAAATAAACTCAAAATGAATGAAAGACCTAAACATAAGACAGGAAGCCATCAGAATCCTAGAGGAGAAAGCAAGCTAAAACCTTTTTGACCTTGGCCACAGCAACTTCTTACTCAACACATCCCTGGAGGCAAGGGAAACAAAAGCAAAAATGAATTATCGGGACCTCATCAAAATAAAAAGCTTTTGCACAGTGAAGGGGACAATCAACAAAACTAAAAGGCAACTGACATAACGGGAGAAGGTATTTGCAAATGACATATCAGATGAAGGGTTAGTACCCAAAATCTATAAAGAACTTATCAAACTCAACACCCAAGAAATGAATAATCCAGTGAAGAAATGGGCAAAAGACATGAATAGACACTTCTCCAAAAAAGACATCCAGATGGCCAACCAACACATGAAAAAAATGCTCAACATCAGTCATCATCAGAGAAATAGAAATCAAAACCACAATGAGATACCACCTCGCACCTGTCAGAATGGCTAACATTAACAACTCAACCAACAAAAGATGTTGGCAAGGATGCAGAGAAAGAGGATCTCTTTTGCACTGCTGGTGGGAATGCAAACTGGTGCAGCCACTCTGGAAAGCAGTATGGAGGTTCCTCAAAAAATTAAAACTAGAACTACCCTACAACCCAGCAATTGCACTACTAGGTATTTATCCAAGGAATACAGGTGTGCTGTTTCAAAGGGGCACATGCACCCCCAATGTTTATAGCAGTGCTATCAACAATAGCCAAAGTATGGAAAGAGCCCAAATGTCCATTGATGGATGAATGGATAAAGAAGACGTGGTGTGTGTGTGTGTGTGTGTGTGTGTGTGTGTGTGTGTGTGTATCTACATACACACAATGGAGTGTTTCTCGGCAATCAAAAAGAATGAAATCTTGCCATTTGCAACTACGTGGATGGAACTAGAGGGTATTATGTTAAGTGAAATTAAAGACAAATATCATATGACTTCACTCATAAGGAATTTAAGATGCAAAACAGATGAACATAAGGGAAGGAAAGCAAAAATAATATAAAAACAGGGAGGGGGAACAAAACATAAGAGACTCAAATATGGAGAACAAACAGTTGCTAGAGGAGTTGTGGGGGGGGATGGGCTAAATGGGTAAGGGGCACTAAGGGAATCTACTCCTGAAATCATTGTTGCACTATATGCTAACTAACTTGGATGTAAATTAAAAAATAAAGTAATTTTAAAAAATGGAAATTATAATAAATGTAGAAAGCTCACCTGGCTTTAACAAGGATACCCTCTGCTCCTAACACAAGTCCAGGGATGACTTTCTTTCTTAATAGGTAGACTTGGGAACACTTTCTAATTACAGCTACTAGTTTTGTTTTGGTTTTTTTTCACCCATTCACTAAATAATGAATAAGCATGTTATATTTATCAGGAATAGAGATACTGAAGTAAAAAAAAAAAAGTGGGAAAAAAAAGAAAGAAAAAAGAAAAGTGGTGCCTGCCCTTTATCTTGAATAGTGGAAGTACACACAAATAATTACAGTATAAAAAATGCTATCATAGAAGCATGAACAGCATGCTGTGGGAGCACAGAGAAAGAACATGTAGTTCTCCCTGGTGGAGTAAGGAACCACATCTAAGAAAAAAAACAGGGCTGCCTGGGTGACTCAGTTGGTTAAGCATCTGTCCAACTCTTGATTTTGGCTCAGGTCAGGATCTCAGTTCATGAGTTCAAGCCCTGTGTCAGGCTCTGCACTGACAGTGCCGAGCCTGCTTGGGATCTTCTCTCTGCCCCTAGCACCCCCTCAAAATAAATAAATAAATAAATAAATAAATAAATAAATAAATAAATAAGCATTAAAAAAGAAAGAAAGAAAAGGGGTGCCTGAGTGGCTCAGTTGGATGTCTGACTTTGGCTCAGGTCATGATCTCAAGACTTGTCAGTTCGAGCCCCCGTGTCAGGCTCTGTGCTGACAGCTCAGAGCCTGGAGCCTGCTTCAAAATCTGTGTCTCCCTCTTTCTTTTCTCCTCCCCTGCTTGTACTCTCTCTCTTCTTCAAGAATAAATAGGAAAGAAAGAAAGAAGGAAAGAAAGAAAGAAAGAAAGAAAGAAAGAAAGAAAGAAAAGAAAAGAAAAGAAAAGAAAAGAAAAGAAAAGAAAAGAAAAGAAAAGAAAAGAAAAGAAAAGAAAAGAAAAGAAAAGAAAAGAAAAGAAAAGAAGGAAGGAAGGAAGGAAAAAAGCAGTATTTAACCTGGACTTTGAAGGAGAGGGGAAGAAAGAGGGGGAAAAACATTCCAGTAAAGGGAACCGCATATTCAAATCCCCCAGAAGGATGAGAGAGCATGGCATGTTTGGTGGAACTGCAAGTAGGCTAGTGATGTACTATAGGCCATGTGTGTGGTGGGGAGTGGCACCCAGTTGTAATGTTCTCCAGTGAGTGAGCACTGAGAGAACACACCTGCTAGTGACAATAGAAGGCAATTGTCCAGGCTAGAAGCCCTGTAATTACAATCCATAGAATGCAATGCCTCTGGCAGGGACTCAGATTGCTGCTTAGCACTGCTACCTTGTATGGGCCATTATTGGAAGGAGAATGCACATAGACCTTAAACATTTACTTTGACTGAAAGTGATTTAGAAGCCACAGATTTCCTTGGACACAGTGAATAGGCACATGCGTGAAGAGGTAAATTGAGTTGTTCATTTAATTTCCATCTCTAATAGAATTTTCCCCTTCTATAACTAACTCATTCACACTCATTCTCTGTCTCTCCCTCTCCCTCCCTCCCTCCCTCCATCTCTCTCATTCTCACTCACTTGCTTTGATTTGTTTTTTCAACAATTTGGTTTTTACTAAAAGGTTAGGGAAATGCCCCTTCTGTGAAGTTTAGCTTTGAAAAGAATGAGATTACTCTTCCATCTAAGACTGCACAGGATAATTTCCTAAGTACAGAAATCTCCGGGCTTTTGTGTCATGAAGCGTCCTGTTAAAGTAGGGAAACCTGGAGAAGGAATTCAACCCTCTAAATGCATCCTCTCGTCTAGAGGTCATTTTGCACATGCTTCTCTCTGGGCCAACTTTCTGGAAGTTACGCAAGTGTGAGAAGCACACGTGCCTAAACCTGGTTACAGAGGAGCAAAGAGAACCAGCTGCAGAACTGGATCCCAGCAGGAGCTTTTTTCCAAATGCTTTCCAACATTTTCATAAGTGAACATCCTCTGTTTATGCTGCAACCATTATTCTTTTTGACTAGAGGAGTTTCTGGCTGTAATTCTTCCAACATTACATTAGCAATCACAAGAGATTCACAGTCTTGACACTGAAGTTTGTACCCAAAGAACACCCTCTAGCTTGAAAATCAGCTAGGCCTGAAAATTCTGGGACTTAGAACAGTCTAATATGCACCTTCCTCTACATCTATGCCACCCAGAGAACAATATGGAGAAACAAACCTTACAACCAGGCTAGGGCAGTTTCCTGACTGCCAGGGTTAAGTCACTCTTCCTTATGGAACCTCAGTCTTAGGAGGAAACTGAGATAAATCATCAAGGCCAAGCTCCTCGTTTCACCAATGGAGAAACTAAGGCTCAGGGAGAGGAAGGGATTTGCCCAAAGTGCGTCTGTGGCAGATCTGGGGCTTACAGCCTTATCTCCTGACTACAGATTTTGTGTTCTTTCCACTGCACTAGCTGGAATTGAAACTTGGGCACTGAATAAGCCTGACTTGGAAGCCGCCCAAATCTGAAGGGAGATGGCTTTCCTGTTCAGCATCTTGAAATTGGCTAATCTAGAAACTGGGCAGATCCAATCTTTTGCTGCTGCTACGTGCAGGGAAAACACTAAAGCTCCTTCCTGCCTCTAGGTCTTTAAGGCTCCAGGGACACTCCATAGGAGAGAAACTCTTTGGACCTTCCTTTCCTCCCTGGGGAAGGAGCCCCACAGTGACCCCGTTGTTTCATTCCAAATGCAGATGTAGTTAGACGTGGACAACTGGCCTCTTGAATGGCATTGCCATAGAGATTGAGTTTCTTGAACATGCAGCATTATTTTTAAAGGAGGGCCTGATAAACTAGGTCACGATTCTCCTGCCTAAGAGTCTGGGGAGTAAGGAGTCAGAGTTATTAAGGAGATGTTTAAGTGAGATTTAAGAAGGTTACATTTAAAACTAAGAGAGTACCACCGGTGGAGATACTGTCATGGAGTCTCTGATCAAAGCCCTGTATTCCTAGGATTTCCACAAAATTGTGAGAAAGTAGTGAAGGGAAGAAGACACCCCTTCTATGGCTACCTGCAGTGGGTAAATTGGGCTGCACAGAGCCAAGGAAGTAAACAGGACTTGCAGATTTTGGTTCAAGACCACAGTTATGACTCAGTCAAATACCTACATCCTGGTGGGAATGTTGGAAAGACTGGAATATAGAATAGAAGGGCCAGGATTTTTCTGAAAGGATAGTGAGGAGGAAAAGGGGAGGAGTTGGTGGGTTTGATTAATAATACATTCGAGAGAATAAGCCCTCTGAGGAGAGATGCTTGGAAGCTACATTATGCAGCCTATAAAAATGGAGGTTGATAGGTGATTTAATGTCTTTGAGCATATGAGGGTGATTATGTGTATGATGGTAACTATTCTTCTCTATCTACACAAAGAATAGAATAAGAGCTTCAATTGCCACAGGAGGAAATTTCAGTTAAATATATGGAAGAACTTCCTAACAGTGAGGGGGTGATAAACACTGGAACATGTTACCAAGGGAGTTTGCAGAAGTGCCTTTCCCAGAGATCTTTAAAAATAGGGTTTAGGGGCGCCTGGGTGGCGCAGTCGGTTAAGCGTCCGACTTCAGCCAGGTCACGATCTCGCGGTCCGTGAGTTCGAGCCCCGCGTCGGGCTCTGGGCTGATGGCTCGGAGCCTGGAGCCTGTTTCCGATTCTGTGTCTCCCTCTCTCTGTGCCCCTCCCCCGTTCATGCTCTGTCTCTCTCTGTCCCAAAAACTAAATAAAAAACGTTGAAAAAAAAAATTTAAAAAATAAAAAATAAAAATAGGGTTTAGAGAGGTCAGCTGAAAAAGCAAAACCTGCCAACTGCCTCTTTAGCTTTTTCTACTCTCCACCTCCCCTTCTTTCCTTTAATCTCTCTTTCCCTCTCTCCCACTCTCCCTCCCTCCCTCCTTCTCTCCTCATTCCCCCCAACCTCTCATCTCCCAAACTCCTTCTCTTTTGCAGCTACAACCACCTCTATACCAAGCCCTAATTCCTATACATCCTGACTTCTCTAGGAAACCTTCCTGGAGTTGATATTATTCCCAAGGTCAGGCCATCCTCCTAGCTCCCTCTTGTCATCTGCATCAATTCCACCAAACTGAGCAGTAAATATGAAAGCCACACTCTTTAACTATAGCCTAATTCTCAATTCTAAAAAGTGACCCACAAGTCTGGCCACTTGGTAATTCTAATCTTTGGACTCAGCTGAAATGTAACCTGTTTTTTGAAGCCTTCTCTGACCTCTTAAAAATTTTGTCTACTAATTTTGCCACTAATATAGCACTTATACTATCCTGTGACTGTGTCTGTTTCCTAGTAGACTGAGCTCCTTAAGGGTCATTTATTTCTATATCTTCAAACCAGTTCTGTAAATAATTATTCATGAAAGAGGGTAGGGGTGTGTGTGTGTGTGTGTGTGTGTGTGTGTGTGTGTGTGTGTGTATGTTGTATAGTGTAATAAAGGTGTTTACCTTTATTACAGCAGGAATTCCCAGAGGGCTGACCTTGTTTCCTTAGAAGTCTGTAGAACTCCTGACAGTATATTATCAGTCAATAACTACAAATTTAACACTAAATCTTGTCTTTTAGGAAAGAAGGCAGGACCTCCTGGGCCCAATGGCCCTCCAGGACCTCCAGGACCTCCAGGACCCCAAGGACCCCCAGGAATTCCTGGAATTCCTGGAATTCCAGGAACAACTGTTATGGGACCACCTGGCCCTCCAGGTCCTCCTGGTCCTCAAGGACCCCCTGGCCTCCAGGGACCTTCTGGTGAGTTCCTCTGTCTCTCCACCTGCCCCCAGGCTCCTTGCAAGTACCTTAAAAGAGCAGGTGTAGGTGTCCTGAGAGAAGTTTCAAATGGTGGTGATGGCTTTGGTGAGCAGTAAGAAAAGCAGGTCTCCCAGCTCCCAGCTCCGTGGAAAGCTGGGAATATAAGAAGGCAGGAGGGCCTGCCCTACTCTAACTTCCTGTGTACACCAACATGTCAAGGACAGGCCACCTGTTCTCAACCTTTTCATTGCAATCCCTCCCTGACTCTAGGCCTCCCTGTATTGAGCAAGTAAACTCGTATATATCAGAGTTCCAGTGGGGGCTGGATTTGGTCTGTTCTGATTTTCAGCATCTATCACCACATGGCCGGTGTCTGATTAGAAGCAGGCTATGGAGAGGAATGTTGGGGACTAGAAAAAGTGGCAAGCTTTATAATAGTCTCCTCCCATGAACTCTGACGTGCCTTTCCCATAGAGGTAGAAAAATAGTCACTGGTGGTCAAGCAGTTGGAAACTTACAAGTCCCTCAGACTGTGGAAGAAGCAAATGCAGTCACTGAGACTGAGGAACCAAGTGCCTCTTGCACTACATCATTACTGCACCACATTGCCCATTCACATAGCATCTAATCTCTTTGCATCTTTTCCCTTGGGCCCAGAAGGGCATCCAAAAGGTATAGATGCCAGTCCAAACCTGCCTAATTGGAATTGACAGGAGTCAGACTGCCAGGGCTTAGGTCTGTTGTTATTTCCTCCTCCTGCTCCCCTCTTGTATCTTGGGGCTTTAAAGAAATGGACTCTCTACAAAACTGATTTCTCTAGGCCCCAAAATTCTGGGTCTTTGACTCATAGTTCAAGTGGGGCTAATCAGCATTACTGTGACCACAAGAGAAGGAGATAGAGGGTTTTTTTTCTTTATCCAATCTTTCCACAGATACTGAGCATTTTCTACATACAAGAGATAGATTGATAAGTGGTCCCTGTTCCCATGGAGTTCATGTCCTAGAAGAGGAGAGACCTGATTAAAGAAGCAAGATGTTTACAAATGGCAAACTGTCTATGAAGAAAATTAAAGAAAGGGAGCAAAAGACTAAGGAAGCAAGTAACATTGTCTCAGGGTCACACAGTGGCAGGACTGCTCTCTCATCTGTCTTTATGGGTGCACAGTGAGGCTTGCCTTGGGCCAGCATTAGCAAGAGGCCAGTTTCCCTGCTGGATGCTAGGCCCTCTGAAGAGACAGGTCAGGGACAAGTAACAGAAGGAAGTGGTATCCTCTCCCATCCCCAGGCCTGGCTGCCCAAAGCAAGTCTCACTGCCACTGGCTGCCTAGATGAGGGGAAAGGGAAGTAGAAGGAGTATGCCCTCTGATTGTCCTGTCCTATTTTGCAGGTGCTGCTGATAAAGCTGGACCTCGAGAAAACCAGGTTGGCTGGGAATTGCTTTCTTCCTGGGGAGGAGGGAAGGCCACAGGCTAGAACCACCTTAGAATTTGCTCCCTATTAAAATTGCTGAGGCTTTGTTTTGTAAGGATACCCTGGAGCTCCTGAGATGGTTCACTCACAGCCCCCTCTCATGTCTATGAGCAGAAAAGCTTTGCCCCAGGGCCTGCCGTTAACTAAGGGAACTGAGTCTTGCCAAGGCCATTCCCCCCCCCCACCCCCCACTGCACAGAAGACAGAGGGTCACCATATCCAAGCTCAGGAGTCAGCTGAAATGAGATGCCAGTCAGGCCTATCGACCTGAGCCTCCAACTTCCCAGCTACCCCAGACACCTTGTCGGCACTCAGGCACTCAGACCGCCTAGGATCAGGAGCTTGAAAATCAGCCAACCAGCTCCAAGCCAAACCCAACCTGGGCTTCTGCCTTAAAGGCCCAAAGGGCTCCTCCCTTGTATTTAGAGCTTCCTAATCTTTGTCTATTGGCAAGTTCTGCTGCCTTGCCTCATCTCATCTCAGCCCTCCCTCACTACAGCTGTTTGGCCACAGTTATAAATGTACACAGCTGCACAGTGCTTGATGGCTTGCAGGGAATTTTATATCCATCACCTCATTTGATCTTCAGACATCCCTGTGAGAGAGGCCAGACAGAGATTCTTTAAAATCCCCATTTTACAGTTAGGGAAATGAGGCTCAGAGGCATTCCATTCTGCTGAGGTCACATAGCTAGGAAGTGGCACAGCTACAAATCATATTACTCACTAGCAGAGATGTGGTCACTGGCATCCCATGACAGGAGAAACGGATCAGAATTGGGATATGAAAGGAGAGTAGAAGTCAGAGGTGAAAATATGGCAACTGGTGGCTAAGCAAGAAGCCATTACTCCCAGTGACTACTCTTTCTGTCCTTCTCATCCTCCCAGCCAGCTGTGGTGCATCTACAGGGCCAAGGGTCAGCAATTCAAGTCAAGAATGGTAAGAGTCCAAATAGACTCTCTCTCTAAGAGGAGCTTCTCCTCTTCCTTACCCCTAGCCTTTAGGTAATCACCAGCCTAGCTCCTCCTGGGCTCCTAAGTACCCTTGGCAGTAGGGGGCCATTCTGCATGCCATTTGCCCTCTACTGGCCGTCCTGGGTAATTGCTTGCACTGAGACCCATCGCTACATACCAATTCCATTTACAATAACTGATGAGGAAGCTAAAAGGGACTTGAGACATCATCGAACCTGGGAACTCCTGGGAGAAGCAGGTTGTATCAGAGTCACCATGGGGATATGTGTAGTTTGATCAACAGTTTCCCAATACAAACTAGAGAAGGTAAAACTACAGAAAATTAAATTCTTCTTGTCTGACGGGTCTCCACAGAAAATGGGTGGAGGGAGTTTTTCTCGGGGTGAGGTGGGAGCATGTTAGACTCTCCACAGAGTATGAGATGCTAGTATCTATAAAAAGGGGAAACAGGTTTAAGGAGGTTAAAAAACGGATTTAATGTAACCCCTACATTTAAAAGAGGGGGAACCAGAGTCCCAGAGAGATTCAATAATACCATAAGAAATCATACTGCCTTATATTTGTATGTACTTTAAAATTTTCAACATACTTTCTTTGTCTTTCATGTTATATGATCGTCACAACAACCCTATGATATAGGTATTAGCTCCTTTGTGCAGAGACAGAAACTGAAGCTCAGAGAGGCTAATTAGCTGGCCCAGGTTTTCAGCTAAGTGGAGGAGCCAAGATTCAAAATTATGTCCATCTGATTCTTTCCACTGCACTATGATACTTCGGTGATGTATGTACACTCCCCTGAATGACTAGGTTCATCATTTCCCCCAAAGAGACATGAACATTCATTAACAAACAGCACTTTAAAATAATGTCCAGTCCCCAGGTTGCACAAAGCCTAAAATGCATGAACCCGCAGGAGCCTTGGGAAGCAGCAAGCCAGCCAAGATGCCAGATGCTTACAGAGCTTGGAGTGGAAGGGAGGGGCTCTGAGTGCAGAAACAGTAAACGAAGCTTAAGAAACCTGCTGCATGGGGACAGCTCCTAAGAGCCCAGTCAGTCCTGAATTGGCTGTGCTGAGCTTCCTTAATGATTGGGCTTAGCCACATCCTGGACTGCCACCTGGATGCCTGGAATTTAATAGCCTCAAAAGTATAAGTAGGAACAGAATAGTAGCAAAACCCAAACAATCATGCTGGGACCAGGTGCCTTGGGTCCTGGGGTCTTGGATGGGCCATAATCACCATCTGTCCAGGGAGGAGTGAGACAGGCAGGAAATAGATTTGTCTGGGTGGACGGGTGGCCTCTGTGCTTATTCTATGCCGGAAGCTACAGATTTTGCTCCCACTACCACACAGCAAGACTGATTCCAGCCCCTCTGGGCCAATCCCTAATAGTAGTTTATGCTGATCTTCAGTTCTACCACAAGCAGAAGGGAGGGAGGCAGGGGTGGAAGGACATGATGCAGAGCAGTCATTTGAAGGGGTAGAGCCAGGGCTCGCTTCCTAACTCCTATCCCACCCACTTTCACCTCGAAGGAAGATGAGGTCTTCCAGAAGGCCAGTTTCCTCACACCTCAGAGAACCAGGCCTCCTGAGACTAGCCCAACATGGACGTTCAAAACATAATTTCTTGGGTGAAGAACGGAAGGTTTTGATGGGTAAAGACCCCATGGGCTTGGACTCCCTCCTCTGGTGGTAGGAAGGAACATCCCTCTCTGTGCAGGATTGAAATGGAAGCTTGTCCTCTGCCCTCACATACAGTTTCTCACTGTCCAGCAAAGGTGGTAGGATTCTCCCTCTGCCCCAAATGGGGTTGGGCTGACAGACAGATGCTTTACCAAGGGTGCCTCAGGTCCCAGATACCCTCAACATCCTTTTGGCTCATTCTAGTGCTGCTTGGTGGGCTATCCCTCACTCTCATAAAAGATCCCCCTCTCCTGTGGGGTCCTATTACCAGTGGTCACCCATCCCAGCTGCCATGAAATCTGACTCACTCCTGATCCCTAAGGTTCTTCAGGTGGACAATTCCTTGGGCTGAGTTGTTTCCTGGAGGGCTCAGGGAAGCCTTCCAAAAAGGAATGGGCATGAAAGAGCTATAAAAAGGAATCTTTTAAGGAAAAGGACAGACAACACCCATGAACCTGTAAGACAGGAGAGAGATTCAGGAGCTATGGCTGAAGAAGTAGAATGGAATAATAAGACCTAGCCTGCCACTCAGTGTCTGAATTTTGCCTGTGCAGTCCCCAGAACAACAAAGAAAATAGGGCAGCATGCCCACTCTCTTCTTACCCCCACTCCCAATTCCAGCCAGAAGGTGTTAGTTACAGACCCTTCCAGATGGAGGGGTCAGGAAAGGAGAGAGGGAGACAAACAAGTGGACCCCAGGGGCCTGAGGCAGGCCTGGCAGCTGCTTCACAAACTGAATGCTGTCTGCTTCCAAATGCTGTTCTTAAAGCTTGGCCCCCTGGGCTACCCAGGTTGCATTGGGATAGGGGTAGGGGGTTGCTGCTTGATATTTCTTGTTTCTGTTGCCCAGATTATTCTGACATGTACTGAGTGACTGCCCTTCTCTCATACTGAGATCTTTCAGGTGGAGTGCTCAATGACTGGTCTCGCATCACTATGAACCCCAAGGTGTTTAAGCTACATCCCCGCAGCGGGGAGTTGGAGGTACTGGTGGACGGCACCTACTTCATCTATAGTCAGGTAGAAGTGAGTACGGTCTCAGGCCTAACTCTTCTTACATCCAGAATGCAGATCCGGTGCAGGCCACTTAGGGGCACTGTGGAGCCAGCCAAGACCAGCTAACTTCCTGCTTTCTAGGGTGACTGGGGTGGGGGCCCTTCACTAGGAGAGAGTTGAAAGGAGGGGAGAGAGAAGGGACTGTTTTGGTTTGGATTTTTTGCCCCCTAGCGAGATATCCTTGAAAAACTGAAAAGAGGCCCTTCCCACACCCTGCCATCTGATTCCCTCCTGCGGGGCCACAGGGCCCTTGTTTCCCCACAGAGCTGTTTGGTTCTACTGCCAAACTTGATCTCTGTCTCCATGTATTCTTTGAAAGTCAGTTGCAGGGCTGCTGAGCACCCCTTCCCCCTGCCACACACACGGCCAGCTTTACAATAAATAGTGGTCCTGCAGACTTTCTCTCCACCTTGAAAACATTTTTGATGGTCTTTCCTTCCTCTCTCTCCCATTTGCTTGTCTACCTTTCTGTTTCTCTGTCATTCCCTCCTCCTTCCTGCCATCATTCTCCCAGCCCCTTTCACCTCCAGTTTCTGTCCTTTTCCTGCCCTGGGCCTATTCCCCACATCTGCCAATGCCCATCCACTTCCACGCCTGTTGTTTGCCTCCACTGTGGTGGCTCCTCCAAGCTAGAGGTAGATGAGCCCTGAGGTTGGGGCTTCTGTGGGGTGGGCAGCAAGCAGGCAGATGGACAGAAAGACTACAGAGCCAACAGAAGGGTCTCACGGGACAGTGGCCAGAGAAGGTGGGTTAACCAGCACTTGCTAAGCCCACCAAGCATTCTGACACAGCCTGGGTCCTGACCCAAGAAATCATATGGCACCCAAATACATTACTCCTTCCTAAAGAGCCTATGGAGGGAGCAACCTTTCATAAAGTGATTTAGGATGACAGATGAGGGTTCCAGTGTCCAGGGGGCCCATAGGTATAATCCCAATGTCCTATAGGCCATTTCTTCTAAACTCCATTGGCAGGGGGAGAAGGGGACTCAAAGCTTGGGCTGGGGTGTTTTCTGGGCCTAGAACAGAACTGGGAGTGGTCTCAGGCCTTGAACACCTTGACAACTGGGAAAATTTCCCTTGACACCAGACCTTTGAACATAGGTTAGCACTTCCTCCGGGCCTGGGTTTTGTCCTTTATCTCATTCGTGGTGGATAGCACTCCAACTCTCTGGATGTTTCCTTAATCATCAGGGGGCCAAGAGGCAACTGTCAAAACCAGTGAGAAAAATCCAGTCACGGGGAGGGGGCGCCACAGGCTGAGTGAGTGGCCATCCTTAAAGAGCCTAAGGAATGGCAGGTTGTTACTCCACCCTGTCTGGTGAATCAGTGACTTCTAAGTTCAGCCACAAATAGCCCTTGGGGCTTGAATTTGGCAGTTAATTTGTATTCATTTGTCTGTAGCTCCAACTGAGCACCTACTGTGTGCAGAGCACTGTGCTTCATGCCAGAGCTGAGGAGGGCAGAGGGCAGGGGAGGGGTTAGGGGGAGGCAGAGGGGTGATAAGGGCATGGTTCCTGCCCTCACAGAGTTTACAGCCCGTGTACTATTGAAAAAAGATTTGCTCAGCCACCCAAGCCCCATGGAGTGAGGGAAGCACCGTGTATAAGCCCATCATCTTGCCTTTCCTGTTGACCAACTAACATGCCCTCAGTGGCACTGCCCCCTTCATGAGGTGTGCTCGCAGCTCATCTGAGACAGTCCTATCTGTTGTCGCAGGGAAGGGCCCCACCCTCTCTTTCCTCTCTCCCCCAATCCCTTCTCGTTGCCTCTCACCCAGGTATACTACATCAACTTCACTGACTTTGCCAGCTATGAGGTGGTGGTGGACGAGAAACCCTTCCTTCAGTGCACCCGCAGCATCGAGACAGGGAAGACCAACTACAACACTTGTTACACCGCCGGCGTCTGCCTCCTCAAAGCCCGGCAGAAGATTGCCGTGAAGATGGTGCATGCTGACATCTCTATCAATATGAGCAAGCACACCACCTTCTTTGGGGCCATCAGGCTGGGCGAGGCCCCTGCGTCCTAGATTTCCCCTGCCCTCTGTTTTGCCCCTGCTCTTGCCCCTGCCCCAGGTTTGGGAGCCAGGACTCCCAGAACCTCTACATGCTGCTGTGGAGTGAGGTATATGGGTGTTGCAGCCAGAGACAAATACCCCAGTGCTATTTATTCCCCAGTGACTCCAGGATGACAAGGCCTGCTTGACTTTCCAGAACGGCCTTGAGTTAACAGGACAGTTGATAGAGCCCCAGAGTTTGCATGAAGCAGGACCTTCTTCCTTGGCTTCATGTTCACTGGCTCCTGGCGTGACTCTTCAACCTCAAGGCCCCTATTGTCAAAGTTTTATTGTTTCTTGCACTAAAGTGGGGTTCCAGGGCAGCAGGCAAAAGAAGGCAAAGGTGTACGCCAGACTGCGGGGGTGGGGGGCAAACCTCTGAGCCTAAGGGGCTGCTGTTCCTCTCTTGGGTAGGGCTAGGGGCAATTGTGGGATGAGAGCAGAGTGCTGAAGCCAGAGCACAGAGGCAGGGGGGGGAAAGGCACCTGCTTGAGGCAGAGACCAAAGGAGAAACCTGCAAAGCAGGGCATCCTCAACAGTGGAAGCATCCTTGCTGCTCTGTGCCACAGCCTGCCAGAGGGTCAGAGTGCTCTTCCCACTCAGGCTGAGAGCCACTTTGCGGCAACTCACTGGGCTTTGGGGACAGGAGGTTTGCTCTTGGAGCAGTTGCAGAAAATGGCCAGAAACCAGCCTGCCTAAGAACCTGAAGGCATACTGGGGGCCACACGTCTTTCACTTTGTTTACAGCCACACTCCACGCTCAGAAAAATCTCTGGCTCCCTTTCCAATTGCTCTCTTTCCCAGCCTGACCAGAACTCCTGTCTTCTTTCTCCACAGAGTCTACCTCTGTCTGAGACAGGTGCCTAACCTGGGACCTGTGCTTATTCAAGTCTGGGATACTCTTTAGATGACCTGGGCATAAAGAGACTTTCCCGTTTATTAAGCAACACAAATATTCATCTAGTCAAGTTGTGTCTGGGGGCAATGGGTTGGACTGGATGGCCTCCAGGAGTCCCTTCAAATTCTAATATTTAGCTTCCATGATAGTCTACAAAAATTCCCAAACCCTAGCCTGCCCCTGGGCATCAACAAGGCAGAACTTTTCTGCATGACCCCAAAAGGGCAAGAAAGAGGAGAGGACAGTGGGGTTTTTTCAAGTTAGCTGCAACCCAAGTGGTCATTAGCCTAGGCCTTATCCAAAAGGGCAGCACCTGATGCCCTACTGACCCACCTTTCTTCACTCTGGCTTTAGAAAAGCCACAGCAGAGTCACAATGGATTCCAGTGCTGCTTCCCTGAATCCAGGCTCAAGAGAAGCCAGCATCTAGGCACTGGGCAAAGCTCTGCCCTGTACCCAGGTCCAAAGACCCTTCCCCCGCCCACCCCAAGTTTCCCACTGAATCATAGAGTGGAACCATTCAAAGGCCTTATTTCTAACTGCCTGGGACCAGTCTGGTTTCTGGATTCTGGGTCTAGTCCAAAGCTGGGGAGGGCCAATCTTGTATAGTCTGCTACCTCTGCTCCTGAAACAAGTTTCCCTTTGGAGAGATTGGGGATAAAGCCCTTCAGGCAGTGGAAACCCCCCAAGAACAGGGACTCATTTCTCAGCTGTACCTTCCCTTTCCAAACAACTACAGTGCTTGGCCCTTCAAGGGTCAGGGTAAGAGGTGGTGGGCTATGACACCATCATCTGGTTGCTAATGAGAGCCTTACAACCCCAAGTAGGGCAAACTGTAGGCATGTGTCTTGCCCAGGCTCCTCTAAAGTGCCTTAGACAGTCCTCAGTTATAGCAAGAACTGAAGGGAACCTCTCCTTAAAGTTTGGAAAGTACTTTCTTATTATGTCCTTCGATGATACTATAACTCCCATCATTTAGACAAGGCTCAGAGAAGTTACGTGCTTTGACCAGGATCTTAGCCAGGTCAGACTCCAAAGCTATTCCATTGTGCTACACCATTGCGTTGTATTTGTGGTCTAGAAAGAACCAATAAAAATGGGAATGAGGACCCCAAATCCTTCAGCATCCCTAAGAGAAACCCAGGAATGCTCGTTCCCATTCCTTGATGGCAATTCCTTGATGTTCTTTTGGCTGCTAGGGGCTTCATGGAAAAAGAGTAGGCCATTTCTTTGGGAAATATCCATCAGCCATAGAGCTCTTATGAGAGCTCAGAAGAATTGTCTTGGCACCATGTCTAAGCAGCAGACCTCTAGTACCAACAGAACTGTACCCCTCATGTTTTTCCACTCACCTGGTAATCCAGCCACCCATTATGTATCCAGCCCCTGCTGCAGGTGAGGTCTTCCATTGATTATCCTATAGACGGTTTATAGGAGCTGGTCCACTTCCCACAGCTACTAAATGATTCCTTATGTCTTTCTACCATACCACAGAGAGCTCTGTCTACCAGGATCTGTCCTAATGGAGGAAAGACCCGAGAGGATGTGTGTGAGGAGAGAGAAGGAGAAGGCTTCCTAATTGTACCCCTAAAGGACATTCTGAAACCCATTCTATTCTCCAGACATAGAGGGGATTATAGGGGGAAGAGGATTTGCACAGGACGCTTTATTCATTGTGAAGCCCCAAAAGGAATCCTAGAGGGAGGGAGGTGATGAAGGAAGCAACAGATAGCTGGGGAGCTCAGTTGCAGCAGTCATTGGCAAAGTGGTGAAGCAATTTACTAGTAAGAGGATGTGGAAATAGATTTATAGTCTGGAATTCCGCTGATGTGAGTTCACCAGAGGGCCAAGGCTAGCGTGGATGATGGGACGAGGACATTTGTGAGTGAGCAGATGGCAGAGGTTTGAAAGAGAATTGCATGGCAGGGGCCTTTGCCAGCTACTTGGGGTTCAACAGCCAAAGCTGGCATAAAAGATAGCTTTGGGGGGCTGCTCAGCTACTGGCTCCTTGGGAAATGTAGTCTTGGCCTTAGGTCCCCCTTCATCCATCCTGAGCCAAATCTCTTTTCCTGAGTAGGAAAGGGTTAAGAACCCTGGAGGTGAACAAAGACTTCAATCCATGTGCAAGTACATGTGTTTCCTATAACTTCCGGTGGGTGCAAATAGATTCAGAGAAATTTAGAGCTAGAAACAGAGGCCCAGAGATGGAAGGTGACCTACTCAAGGTGAAGGAGCCCTGACCTGCTGACACAAAAGAGCAAGAGGGTGGAGCAGTTCCTGTCCCACACGGAACCCCTTCTTTCTTCTACCCACAGACTTCAGACTAGAAGTACTTGGCCCCCTTCAGGAGCCTGGCCAGGCAGGGAAAAGAGTAGCTGTAGCCTTTGTCAGAACTCTTCCCCCAAGGCATTCATTTTCCCTGCTCCGGCCTCTGGACTGAAAGGCTCTCCACTGGCCTAATACCAGGATGTCCTGAGGCTGCCCTGGCACTGCCTCATCCCCCACCTCCCAGCCTAGAGGCTCCCCTAGGCCATGTAAGCACAAAGAAGGAACCAGACTCTTTCTTTTAATTCATGTCAGGGCTCCCTCCAAGAGGACTTGGGGTGTGTCATTTCTTTATTCAAAAAACTTCCACTAGGGGTGGAGGGTGGGCTTCACGGGGAGATTGGCCTGGAGCAGGCCCAGTGCTGCTTTGGGGGGTCACCATCCAGTGTGAGATACTATGTACATAAACTATATATAATGTATATAAACTGGGATGTAAGTTTGTGTAAATTAATGGTTCATTCTTTGCAAATAAAGCTTTTTCCCCATTCTTGAAATAGACTTAAGCACTACCTATATGCTAGGTGCTTCTTTGCAAGCGTTGCCACACATGAGCTAGGGGAAGGACCAAGGCACTCATGTCAGAGGAGGCAACAGAAGGAAGGAGGTCTGAATTTCCTGTCCCAACATCCTACATCCTCTCTGTGCGTCAGATCACACGTTCCCCATCCCTAACACCTTAGGTCTTTTCCTGTAATTGCCTGTCCAGTAAGCCAGAGGTCCTACAAAGAAAGGAACATCATCCCGAGGCAGAGACACAGCACGGAGTTACCCTTAGCTTGACACTGTGGCATCTGTAATGGATATTTCATGCCTGAGCCCATAACAGCTTGGGTAGATCCAGCCTCCAGCCCCCCATGATGTATCATCCCATTTTGCAGATGAGGAGACCAATGCTTAAGGAATAATGCCCAACTAGAAAGGTTACTTAAACTTCCGAAGGGCTGTTGACAAGATCTTACACTGTAAATGTTCTTTTAAACATTCAGATGCCATGGAATTTAGGGCATAGTTTGCTCAAGGATAGGAAATGGGCAAAATAACTGGAGGAGAATAATTTCGTATAGCTGTCCAATTTCCAAAGTTCAATCACATTCAGTATCATTTGATCTTCCCAATGGCCTCTGAGGTAAGCAGGGGAGGGATTCTTCATCCTACAGATGAGGAAACTCGGGCCCAGAGATGACAGATTGTTCCATGTCCTATGGCTTGAGGGTGGTGGAGTCTGAACTCCAAGCACACAGGATCTCAAGGCACCCAGTCCTGTAGGAGTCTCGATGCCAAGAGATGGGGCTGCGTGAGAGCTAGAGAAGCAAAGCCATGATCAGGGATCCTAGGCCCTTAAAACAGACTACTTGGGGCACAATGAGTTTCAGAAGAAAAGCTTTTTATTCTGTCCATTATTTTCCTCAGTACTGATGCTGAGTGAGCATGGGAAACCTTGGGGTACTTCTCTCTTAGGGCTTTCCCTGAGCTTTGGGACTATTTCCCTTGTAATCGCAAGGAAAAATCAGAGAAGTGCTGGAAGGAGGAGAGAGATGGAGGAAGAAGAGGGGTCTAGAGAACAGCCAAATGGACAGCCCCGCCTCATATTGAGGTCTGGCCAAATCGGGAACAGGAGGCCCATAGGTGACTTTTGTCCTATTTCACAGGTTCCAGGCTGAGAAGCTGCTGGGGATGTCTGTCAAACTATCACCAGTTCCTGGGTCTCTGAGATGCCAAACTTGGTCTTATGCTGGTCAAACAGTTTGCGTAGGGCATCAGTATAGAGTGCGTGGTATTTAGCCACAGTCTCCTGGCTCGGGTTCTCAATCTTGGGCAGTGGTAGAGGCTTCCCAACTGCCAGAGGAGACAGAGAAGGAAAAGGGGAAAGCATCAGAACAGCTCACTCCTTAGAATGGGCCTCGGCCCTCATGCCCAGTTTCTCCCCACCCTTACTGCAACCATGCCCCTTATCCTGGCCAGCCTCTCTGCCTCCAGACACAGCCAAACCCAAGGCTCAGCCTCAGAACTGGAGCCTATATCCTAGATGTGGCTGCCAGTGGAAAGGCTCACTCACCAATGGTGGTTACAGGCTGAGCATAGGGCAGTAAGCCCCAGGAGTTCTCAGTGAAGCCACGTCCATAGAAAGCACAAGGGTAGATGTGTACCATACTCTGGAACCACTTCTGGAATCGATTCACCAAGCCCCCAGGAGTGAAAATGTGCTGACTGTAGAGGTCTGCCTCCCCAAAGGCATAGGCAGGGATTAGAGGCACTCTGCAGAGGAAAGGCATATACTTTGATGGCCAGAAAGGTAGGTACCCTGCTGAAAGCCAGATGTGCTACCAGTGGTCCCTAGGTCTCCCTATAGGTTTCACAGCACCTAACTTAGCTGGGCCTACGTCCAGACTAAGTGTGAGGGCCCCACTGTCTACCCCAGGCTGCCCGTAGGGGCAAAATATCAGTAAGCTAAAGGAAGCAAGTCCCAGACCCTCCTGTGAACCCACAGGTCTGAAACACTAGAAGATAAGACCCAAGGGCCATCTCATTTAGCTTTCTTCCCTTTAACCCAGACAGTAAAGTTGGTTCTCTCTGACATGAGGCTACAGCCTTTTGTCGAGGTACTTTCGTATAGGTACTGGCCCAGATGAGAGGCTCGTGTGAGGCAGAGCAGCTCAGGGCTAGCCCTCTAGCCTTTCTTCATAGCAGAAATGCCTCCAGGACATGGCCCAGGCTCTACTCCAACACAGAAGCAACTTTCTACTTCCTTTTTTGGATATAATTTCTTCAAAACCCCTTACTCCTTCCCTGCTAGGCTTTTGGAGCCCTTCTGCCCATTCTGGACCAGAGGTGTCCTTACCCATGCCGAAGGGCCATGCGTACAAAGCCAGTTCGGTTCTTCAAGACCAGGGTGGTAGAGCCTGGAAGGCTGTATTTGCACTCAGCCAGGCCACCAACCACCACAATCAGCATGTTGCCTGTGCCTCTGTGGGTAAGCAGAAAGTCCATGGAGGATTGGCTCACAGAGCAGGTCCCTGGTAGGCAGAAAATGCCAAAAGCTGATTGGCCACTTCCCACACCTCCTAACTTTCCTCCCTACATCTTCAAAAAGGGGAGAGCCTCACGTCAGGCAGGTGAGCCTTAGGTAGCTTTTTAAGACCAGAGAGGATCACTGAGTTGGCCTTGCTCTCACCCATTCCCCCAACACTTCTCCCTTAAGGAACCATGTTTCCTTTGGCTTTACGTCCTAGGAGCCAACTCACCTGAAGACATGACATAGTCTCTGAGCAACGGCACCCAGAAAAAGGCTCCCAGTGTGAGAACATAAGGGGTGATACCAGGAAAGATCTTGGAGAAGCATAAGCCGTTTGTGGCAAACTGGCCAAACCACGAATGGGACAAGACCCCATGAGGATGGCAGACAAGGATATAGTTGTGGCTTGGGGAGATATCATGAGTCTTCAACAGCTGTAGAGGAAAGTGGAGTCAGAAGGGGCATAGCCAAGGAAGAGTATTCCTCTTTATGGCCAGAGACCTGGAAGGGGAAAAGGCTGCTGTGTCCAGCCACACAGTTTGGGTAACACACAGCTCCAGGGGGCATCATTCATGTGGGCCTCAATGGGAATAATGCCCCCAACCTCCACCCTGGCCCAACCACTGGCATTGGAGTTGGGGCTGGGCCTGGGACCCAAGTGGGAATCTGGGGCTACTTACCCTGAGGGGGAAGTAATCACAGTAGTGTTTCCACAGGCGCCAATTCCTCACAGAGGTAACCCGGCGGCCACCTGAAAAAGGAGCCAATGTAGCCAAGTTTTCCCCACCCCCAATGTCTTCTTCAGAGCCCTTGTCAAGGAGCCATAGGGGGGCCCCTCACCCCCTACTGTTTCCTGGCCTTGTGACAATCAGGATGGGCTATGTCACATTCGGGCCAATTTAGGACAGGCCTGCATTTCTGCTTTATTAGCTGCCTTTCCCCTAACCTACTCCAGTTCTGATCTGGGCCTTTCTAGCACTTTTAAAAAGACGCCTTCCCTCAGCTTCTCTAAGCCAGGTAGGGACAGGCTTGAGGACTTCTCGGGAATTGGCCAGAGTCTCTTAGAACTATAATAAGAGAAGAGGAAAAAGCCTGTGGCAGGTAGCAACGCAGCCCCCAGGGGGGCCCCTACCTCGCTCGGGGGTCTTCCAGTCATAAGCCAGCCAGGTGAGAATGAGTACAGTGACCGGCCAGTACGATGTGAACACCACCAGGTACAGGTTGACAAAGATTACGTTGATTACTGCAGGGAAGCCCAGCCCAGAGTTAATGAATTATGAACAGTCCTTCACACTTGCCCTCCCTCTTGGGGTCTCTCCACCTCAAGGTCACACACACTCTGCCCACATGCTCACTCAGTGCTCTTGCTTCCTCTCCTTAGCACATGGTCTCTGTGCCCACGTCCCCAGCCCTCCATCTCCTCTCTGTCCTTGGGAACCTGCTTCAGGTCTGGAAAAACAGATGTTTTCCTCTCCAGCTGTGGTCCATGCAGTAAGCCCTCTACTCCCCAGGACCTGCTCCAGCACTGCTCTGGGCTGTGTTCAATGTCAGGGAGCCAACGATGGGTCACATTGATCCAACCACTAGAGGTTGGGAGTCCTGGGACAATAGAGCCAGGAGCAGTTTTCCTCCAACTCACATTTTCTTCTCCAGATCTTCTCTGTGAGGCATCAGTGGAGGGAATACAAGAGAAAGAGAAGACCCAGTATCAGCCAGGTTGGGAGTACACAAGTTCGCTAACGAGAAACAAAGGAAAGGGCAAGGTGGGACAGAATCAGATACTGGACTGTGTCAAGCTCCAGTAAGACAGGAGCACTGTAAGGTAGAGTAATTAGGACAGACTTAATGGAGATGAGTCCTAGGGAGCCGCACTCACTTAGAATTATTACCAGACTCAGTTTTTAAAACAGCCGTGAATGAGGCTGTGTGAGAGTAAATGGGTCAAAATAAAGGTTAGAAAAGACAACACTTCCAACTGGACATGGCAGATTGAACACAAGTTTTTATCTTTTTTTTAATGTTTATTTATTTTTGAGAGAGAGAAAGAGAGTGTGAGCGGGAGAAGGGCAGAGAGAGAGGGAGGCACAGAATTTGAAGCAAGCTCCAGGCTCTGAGTTGTCAACACAGAGCCTGATGCAGGGCTCAAACCCACAAGCTGTGAGATCATGACCTGAGCTGAAGTCAGATGCTTAACTGACTGAGCCACCCAGGCGTCCCACAAGTTTCTATCTTGACTCCTTGCCAAGGCCTCGCTAAAGTTACCATAAGAATGTTTTAAAAAGTATAGATCTGCAAGAAGAAAAAGAATTAGAGAGATACCAACAAGAGTGGACAAGAGATACCAGCAAAATGTTTGCATGCTTGAAAGTAGTTGAAGGAAGGAGTAAGTGATTTCAAGGAAAGAAAGCTGAAACCTAGTTACCTGCAAGGGGAATGGCTACAAGAGCAAGTCTGTTTGTTGTAGAAAATATAGGAAAGACTCATAATTTGGAGTCATTAGATGTGACAAAAAGCACTGTGAGGCACAAGGCTTGATTGAAAGTCTATCAAAGAAGTAGTTAGAACCCCAGGTCCCATCCCCGCCCCTACACCATTGGACAATGGGAGGACTATTCCCTGAAAAATTGAACCGAAGAGACTCTAAACTCAGACACTTATAGTAGACACAGCTAAGACATTCTATATGCAGCCAAATTGTGAATCCAGTATGAAAGAATAAGGACCATCTCAGACATATAGTCTCAGAGAGTTTATCTCCCATGTCTGTTTCTCAGGAAACTACTGGAGGATGTATGTGGTCCATCAAGGTAAGAGAGTAAACCAAGACAGAGGAAGGCATGGGATCCAGGAAAAAAAGGAGCCAACGGAGGAAGAAGTGACCAGGGCCAGGGCTAGGGTGAGGCAAGCAAGGTGCTTAGGACACAAAGTTTAAGAAGACACTCTCAGGGTCAGGCAAGTACTGACCGAATACTTGCACAACCCGGAGAGTGAGCACCTTCTTAAATTATGCACCCAAGATACCTCAAGGGCCCTGGAGGTGAGAGCTATGCATAAGACCAGATTGTAACAGGAAGATGCTGGGCTCCAGCAGCAATATCCTCAAGGAAATAAACAATGGGGGATGGGAGAGGACCTTACAGATTCCTGATGTGTTCACTGATATTGAGAGATTAATATGTCTGTGGAGAGTTTGAAGATGAATTGGTGTAACTAATAGATAGCTAATAGAGCATAAAAGAAATTTAAAATGAGGCAATTGTAAGTTCCAGAGAAACAGAAAATTGTACAGGAAAGGAAATATACTCTCAGTACACTAAATGGCTCACCTAGGGATATTCCTAGTCATAGTCAGGCATTTAACCAAACCTGTGCTACAACAATCTCGGAAGGATGAAGGAAATGGACAGATCTACCAATAGTGTATAGAACCGAATTCTCATATTCCATATTAGAAAGTCAGTGACAATATCTAAAGTTGTTAAATCAGAAACTAGCAATATTTAGACATTTTAAACAGTAAAATGTAGACACGTGGAGATAAATACCAGAAGAAAAAGCTAACAAAGCTGAAAATGGCTACCTCTAGGGAACAGATGTAAGGGTGAAACAAAGGCCAGCAGTTTTTAGCTTTTGATATACTCCTTATAAAACTATTGGACCTTTCAAGAAATAGAGTCATGGGTCTAGTCCAGAGGACACCTCCCTGTTTCCCTTGGGCTTTGCTCAACCCAGATGGTGTTGGGGACATCTTGTGAGGCAATGTGGCCTCAGGTAGAGTGCCCTGACAGTGAGATGAATCCTGGCTCTGCCATTTACCATGAGTCTGCTCTCAGACTAGTCACTGAACTTCATCTGCCAAGTGGGAATTACACTACCAATGTCTGCCTTATCTTCCTCATAGACTTATTGTGAGGGTCTTCTCTCAAGGCCTTTAGGGTCCAAAGGGATATGATTCCATGAACAGAGTGAAGAGCTTGGAAGGTTCCAAGGGGCCATTTGCTCCACCCACCCCATGTGAGCTAGCAAGGGAAGGGGGAGTGCTGGAACCCACATATCCTAAGGCCCAGGCCTAGAGCCCTCCTGCCTGTTCCATACTACCTCTCTGTATGTCCCACAGGCAGACTCTAATTAAGACCTCTCTGGGACAGTTTGCCCCCTGCACTCATCTCCCTTTCTGTCACACACCTCCTTCAGCCTCCTCAGCTCCACCTCAAACTGGGCCCTAAGCCCTCCATCTTGCCTTTTCCGTTTCTCTTGCCCATATCTTCTGATCATCAAGCCTTATTAATTCTGTTCCAATTTCTCAAATCTCTCCTTTTTTTCCCCTCTTGTCTCCATCCCAATTACTACTGGTCTGGTATGAATCACTACCATCTCTCACCTGGATGATTTCAACAGCCTCTTCCTATAACCAATTTGCTACACAGAGCTATAGTGATCTCTTGAAAACACAAATCTGATGCTGTCGTCCTGTGCCAAACCCTATCATGGCTCCACATGGCCCTCAGGAAAAAGTCCAAACCCTATTCCTTAGTTTACAATGCCCTGCACCATCATCCCCAAACTGCCTGCTTCTCCAGTATCCTCTTTCTTCTGTCTCCCATTCATTCACTCGATATGGATTGGGCATCAGTTCTGTGTCTCTTGCCCCTCATCCCACTTAACCACTGTCAGTGCCTTGAATGCTTTTTTGCTCTCCCTCATCCTAGCCTTGTCATGTGTCACCCACTCTCTGCCCTGAACACTCCTCCTTCTTCACCTAGTTCCTATTTGTGCTTCAAGAGTCAACTCATTCAACAGAAAAAAATGGGCAAAGATTATGAATGGGCAGTTACCAGAAATTTTAAATGAGGCAATTATGAATTAGACTGCACCCTGGACTAGCATGTGCTCCAGGGACACATCCAGATCCAACCTCTCAATCAGCATTGAGTGAGCTGAGGCAAGAGGTAGGGAAAGGAATTCATAAGCTGGAATCAGGCCCTTGTGGGCTCAATTCCCAGGCCAGTTACTCTGCTTCCTAAGCTGTGTGATCTTGGACAGACCACTTACACTACATGTACCTCAGCTTCCTCATCTGTACAATGGAGATTATTTGACACATAAGGTGCTTAGAACAGTGCCTGACGCGATAAAAGGGTGCAATTAATGTTAGCTAATATGAGTATTAGCACTTATTATGTATGTGTGGCTATTGGTATATATTGGTATATATATACCTATATATATATATATATATATATATGCCAATGTATATATATATATATATATATATATACACACACACCAATAGCCACACATACATAATATATATTATATATTATATATATAATATATATTACTATATATAATACTATACTATATATAATAGTATATATTATATATAATGATATATAATTATAATATTAATATTAATTAATATATAACTAGTTATATAATTATATATTATATATTAATATATAATATATAATACATTATAATATAATGATTATTATATAATATTTGATATTATATAATATAATGAATATATAATTTATAATTATATATAATTATAATATATAACAATTAATATGTAATACTATGTAATATATAATACTATATATTATGTAAATATATATGTGCATTATATATATATAGTATTATTATGCATAATAATAGCTTCTACATCATGAAGCTGGTGTGAGGCTAAAATGAAGAAATAGGTGTGAAAATACCAGGTACAAATTACCTAATACATATGAATTTATTTCTGCTGGTCTCTTCCTGCTCTGATTGCTAATCATTCCTAGGTTAACACTGCTCTTTTCAGCACAGAAGGGTCCTGGTGCCCACCCCAGGCAGGCCTCCTAGCCTCCCATTGCCTGTCCTCTGCCCACGCTCCCTATTCACTGGCAAGCCCCAGACTCCCAAGGCCTACCTGCAGTACTTCCCAGATATCTTACAAGGTCATTTGGTTCACACCCTTGCCTCCAGCTGGTACTCACTTAAACCACCTAACAACTGAGAATTTTTTCCCAGCCCCTCCCCCTCCCACAGGGATGCTTTGCTTCAGCACCTAGAATTCAGTGGCCAGCATCTAAGTAACTCACAAAGTGTTTGTGGTATAGATAGTAGCGGAAAAAATGGCTGGATAAATGGATGAATTGCTCTGGACAAGAGGTTTTCAGAGCCTTCGTCTGCCACCAGGCTGCTATTCCCCACTGGTGGTTCATGAACAGCTAAGTCCTTTTGCAGCTAAGTCCTTTTCCTTGACTAGCCTCAGTGAAACTGCTCCATATCTTCCCAAAACATGCCCGGCATGCCCCAGCGTAGACCCAGGAGAGCTCCCCATTCACGTCTGCATCAAGGCTCGCTTGCACACACGCATATGCACCCTTGCATAGGCACACACCTCTATGCGTGCACACACACACACACACACATACACACACTCATATACACTCAGAGATTCCATGAGTACCACCACCAGGCATGTCAGGCAATGCCTGGGACGACCCGGGTTTTGGCATTCAAAATCCTGCTAAACCCTAAAACCCCTCAGTCCCAGGCATACCAGGGCAGTTGGTCACCCTACCAAAGGCTGAAGACTCACCAATAAGAAAGACACTTAGGGGCCACTGAAAAACAGCAAAGACCTCCAGGGCAGTCTTAAGGTCCTTCTTAGAGGGCAAGAACATCATCCTTGAGGTCTCCAGAGACTCCAGGTGAGTGCTGTTCCTTTGGTTTCCTAGGCTTGATTGCTCAGGAGCCTTCAATATTTCCTCTCTTCATGCTTTCTTCTCCAACCCCTAGCTAGTCTCCACCCCCCACATGACAGCAGGGACGCATGCCGCCTCTGCCTGCCCAGCTCCTTCCAGCAGTCTACCCACATGCACTTTTACCCACTTGGGCACAGCCTAGGCTGAGATTGTGACACCCCCTTGCACACCTGCATAGAGAAATGCAGACGAAGCTCTGGTGTGGGAAGTGAGTGGGAGGGGGTTTTGGGGCTGATGAGAGGCCTCCAGAGCCAGTGTCATTGGTGGGGAGAGGCAGGCAGGGAGGAGCCCAGGGCACCCACCTGCCTGGTGGCCTGCATCTCCATTCACGGCACCCAGTTGTGTGTGCATAATCTCTCAGTGACAATGTGATTGCAGGAGAGGAGAGAGAAGGTCATAGGTCATGCCTAGAAATAGCTTTGGTCTTTGGTCAGTCCGGGAGAACTCATTACTCCCCGTGAAAAGACATCAGATATAGGTCTCTGGGCATATGGTAGGTGCTGCATGATTTTTTTATTGAATGAATAAATAAATGTAAGTACATATCAAATTATTCTGTGTAAATAAAATTCTAGAACAGACAAAAACTAACCCATCGTGAAAAAAATCAGAGTAGTGGTTGCCTCAGCTAGTGAATTGACCAGGAATGGGCATGATGGAAATGTTGGGAGTGACAACAATGCTCTCTATCTTGATGGAGCTTTGAGTTACACAGGTGAAATCAGGGCACCTGGGTGGCTCAGCTGGTTAAGTATCCAACTTCACCTCAGGTCATGATCTCACGGTTCATGAGCTCGAGCCCCACATTGGGCTCTCTGCTCTCAACCCAGAGCCTGGAGCCTGCTTTGGGTTCTGTGTCTCCCTCTCTCTCTGCCCCTTCCCCACTCATGCTTTGTGTCCCTTCCTCTCTCAAAAATAAATAAACATTAAAAAATTTTTTAAATAAAAAAAACTGAGTTACACAAGTCAAAAACTCATTTGTCAGAGCTCAGTAAATGTACACTTAAGATTTATGCATTTCTCTGTATGTAAAGTTTACCTAAAAAGCAAACAAATATTGAGTTATCTCTAATGCTAAAGTATTTAGGGGGAAAGAATACTTAAATGCATATAGAATGTATTGATGGATGGATAGAGAAATACATTCATAGAAAAATGTACAATAAGTGAAATTAGCAAAATTTTATCTGTACAATCCATGTAGTGGGTATTCACTTCACAATTCTTTCAACTATTCTGTAGGTTTGAAATATTTTATAATAGAATTTTGCCAAAAAAAGGTGCCTCAAAATCATAATAAAAAATTAATTTCAAAAATGTGATTTGTCCACACATGTACATGTGACTTTGCATATGTGAATATATGTAAAAAGGTAAAAAAAAGTATCTAGTTGTCAACTTACAGTTATATATCCACATATATATCTGGCATCTCTGAGCATGTGTCTCTGTGCTCTGGGGATGTGTGACTGTGAAAGCATCTAAGTCCAGCCAGGTGTGTGCTATGGGCCAAGTAGATGAAATTGTGAAAGATTGGAAGGGTTTCTTAAAGCAACATACAATTAATGAGGGCACAGTATATGCCAGGGACTGTTCTAGGCAGCTGGGTTATATCAGTGAGCAAAACATTTTAAAAATTCCTGCTTTTGTAAAGTTTACATTTTGATAGGCAAAGACAGATGATAGAAATTAATTAATTACCTAACTATATAGTGTGTTCTAAGGTGGTAAGTGCTATGAGAAAAGAAAAATAGTTTGAACCGAGTAAGAAGGAGCCAGAGTGCTGGGGGTAGGGGTGGGGATTAGGTAGGGAGAGCAGACGCTACAATTTTAAAAGGCCACTGAAAAGTTGGCATTTGGGCAAAGGCTTGAAAGAGATGAGGAAGCAAGCCACATGGCCATCTGGACTGAGAATGTTCTGTGATGAGGGCACAACCAATGCACACACCCTAAGATGGGGTGTGTCTGACAGGTTTCAAGAAGCGGAAGACTTGAGCTGAATGAGGAGAAAGGAGGAGGAAGGAGTAGCCAGAGAACATGGTAGGGTCAGATGGTGTACAGCCTTGGCCATTTACTTTGATTGAAATGGGAAACTGTTGTGAGGTTTTGAGTGACAGATTCAAACAGAGACAGGATTCCTTATGGTTTTAAAAGGCCAGTGAAGAAGAAGGAGGCTTTTGAGGGGCTAGGGCAATAATCCATGTGAGAGATGATGGTGGCTCGGGCCAGATTGGTGGTAGGATGGTGAGAAGTGGCTGGATTCTGGATGTCTCTTCTGAAGCAGAGATCCCATGTGGGCACTCTCCTCTCTGATGCTCTGATGCCTCTACAGGGGAGTCCCATTGGGGAGCAGCTCCCCTGGGTCTTGGCCTGGATAACTTCCTTGCATTCAGCCTTGTCCTGTCCAGTTTTGCAAGAAGTATGTGGAGGGTGTTAGGTGCAATTCACCTGCTTGGCTGGAATAGTGGTTCTGTTGAAGGGGCTGGTGGGAATTCAGGCTGCAAAGGGCAGCAGAGCCAGTCTCCAAAAGAGCCTGGCACAGGGATGAGGAGTTTGGTCTTAATCATGTGGACGCCGAGGAGGCAAGATCAGCTTGTGAGCAGGGATGGTGACTTGTGCCAAATGCTACATGAGGACTACTACAGGGCATGGGATGAATGTCAAAGCTTAGGGTCCCATATGTCCCTGTGATTGACACATAGGCTCACCCTTTTCAACTTTCTAATTCAGACTTGCAGGACCAGCTCCACGTCCATGGACTGTGAGTTGATTGGCTCATGGGGAACTTACCTAGGACAGAAAAGCCTGCTGGCCCAAATCTCTCTCTTCATTAGACTGACTTTATGGTTTGGCGTAGAGATAGCCCACTCTTTATTTAGGCTCCTGCTAGGGAAACTTTCTGAGACTATCCCCTATTGGGGAAGAAAACTCCATGAACATTGAATACAGATGAGTGGTGAGGGATAGAGAAGGCCCAACCGATAGGAAATAGTCCAGCCTGAGTATTTGGTGTGGAGGTGAGGGGGAAGAGGAGCCACACAAGTGACAGCCAAAGTTCTGGCTCCAACCCTAGGTAGATAGTGGGGATGGGGAATGTGGGAGGAGGAGCACTTCTTGTAGGGTGGGTGGAGCAAATGGTAAGCCTAGTTTGCGCCACCATTTGGGAGAGGGGTCTGTGAGAAGAGCAGGACCTATGATGGCTAGCAAAGCTAGTTGCTGGTCTCTAAAATGTGTCCTGCTGACCCCAGGCTTTCAGAGACATGCTCCAGGGACAACTACAGTGGAAACCAAGCATAGGATTCTGGACTTGCCAGATCCCACTTGAAAGAGAGCACCAGCTCTCTTTTAATCTGCTTTCAATTGGAATTCCACAGAAGATAGTATTTGACAAAAGAGCTAGTGGGGGAGGAGAAGGTGCCGCAAGGCCTTTGGGGAGTTAGCAGGGAAAGGATCTGTACTTCCTTGCCAAGGAGAAGTGGCCAGGATGGGCTGTTGTACCAAGCGCATGGGGCCCAGGGACAGTCCCAAGGGCCAGCAATACAGCAGCAAGTGGAGATTGTGGCCTGCCTGAAAAGAGGAAGAGCTGCCTGCTACAGAGGAAGAATGTAGGGAGGGGGCTAGGGCGGGGTGAGGGCGGTGTATGCTACCTCCTCTATTGAGCCATCCCTGAGGGAGTCATCATTCACATTAAGCCTGGCCCTGAGGACTTGTTTTGTTATTCCAGTGCCTCTTCATGCATCTGTCCACCAACCCTGACTCCTCACCACCCTCCAGCCCCTGCAACCTAGTCTGGGAGTTCTTGGGGGCAGAAACTGGGTGGTACTGGGTCTTACTGTTCTCATATGCCCAGCTCCTAACACAAGCCACACAGTAGCAGACACTGACATGAGTTATAAAAATGCCCAAGTAGGGTGAGGCTCGGCCTGTGTGGAAGGCACTGGGCAAATCTCTGGGGCTTGGTTTCCTCAAATGTAAATAAGAGATGAGTATTGCCTCTTGGACTTGTGAGAATCCAGACAAGTGATGGCCACTTTGTGAACTGTGAAATGGTGTTCACATGTAGGTTGCTGCTATCACTATGATTGAGAGGAGTGGGGAGGGCAATACAGGGCACTGAGGAAAGAAGGCCCAGAGTTCAGCTGGGCCTGCCCTGGGCTGAACTTCCCTCCAAGCAGTGTTACCTCAGAGAAACAGAATCAACAAGTGTGAGCATTTGGAATCTTCTAGAAACTCACTCTGCATGGGCACAGAGAAAGCCACGTGCCCAGCTGATGCACCTGCAAGTGTCCTACCATCCTAATGATGAGGGAGCATAAGGCAAGCTGAAGACAAAGAACAAGCTAGCATACCCCATCCCCTGCAGGTGGGCTATGTGTGATGTTCCTCAGTCACTCCTGGCTGCCAAGGACAAAGGAAAGGAAAGAAAACAAATGGTTAACTGATAGAGACCATAGGACAGGAGTCTCCACCAGTTTTCAAATGTCTTAGTAAATTATAAGAAAAGGACAATCTTATCAGTAGCCTAATCTCCAGAAACCTGTAGACTCAAGTTTCCTGGAGCCCCAACATCACCCTCCCCTCCATAGTGAGGTGGGGAACAAAGGCAAGAAGGAAATGACAGGTAAAATTAAATTTCCTTATAACCTGCAGCCCATTGACAAACACTTGAGGCAAATACAGAGTATAACATGTCTCCAGGAACGCCCTATTGTCCTAATGTTAATGCCTTACTGGAGGAAAAACAACCTTGCCTTGACAATAGCTAGGCCTCCAGTATCTTGTGAGTGTTCTTTAGCATATGAAGGTCCTTCTGGAGGCCTCCTTTTTGTCTTTATCTCCCCTAACTCCATAGTATATAACCACTCTTCACAACCCCAGCACAGCTCATCATGCCCACATGTCCTGTCCCCGTGCTTTAACAAAATCACCTTTTTGCACCAAGAATTCTTTCTTGGCCATCGGCTCTGAACCCCCACCACTCCCAAACCCCATCACCAACACCAAAGAGAGAAACAGGACTGTTTGGGAGCTTCCAAGTCTTCAGTCCTATCCCCCTCCATTATCTCCCCACCCCACCCTCTCAAAATCCCTGGAGATTCTGAGGCTCAGAGACTGTCAGAGCAGGAAAAGCTCTTTCAGCTTCTAATTGCAAGCCACCCAAGGAAGGCTCCTCAGGGCCTTCATTGAGCCCCCTGCCAATGAAATCCTTCTTCCTGCTCTCTGAACCAGGTCCAACTCCCCATTGGTCCTACTCTGGGCCTCTGGAAACAGACAAAAAGTAAAGTCAGTCCTTCCCTTACATAGCAGTTTTCACTTTACCCAGGTAGGGTTACCAGATAACATACAGGATGCCAGTTACATTCGAATGTCATGTAAGCAAAGAATAATGTTTTAGTAGAAGTACATACCAAATAGTGCATGGGACATACTTCTACTAAAACATTATTCATTGTTTATCTGGAATTCAAATTTAATTCTATTTTACCTTTATTTGCTAATTTTGGAAACCCTATTACCCAGGATTATGTGGTCAGCAGTTGCCATACTGTGGCAGCCAGGGCCAAGCCCTGTCTACCACATCCAGAGAACAAATTCCACTCTGACCCAGGAGGCCTGTGTGTCACCTTTAATTTCTCAGCCACCCCAGAAATCAGGTTAGCTCCCATCCCTTGCACTTAATGGTTTAGTTAAATTCTCTCAAAGTGTTGCCACTATGCTATGGGATTTTTCCTGCATGCCTCACACTCACCCCCATCCCATCCATCTCTTCTGCTTGCTGGTCAAGGCTTTCAGGCGTTCTGGCTCAAGTACCCGTTTTCCCTTTCTCTTATCTGGCAAACTAAGAAGGATCAGGGGATAGAGGCTTGACCAAGAAACCAGAATGGAAGGTTACTGATGGGGGAAAAGAAAGGCCAATACTCAAGCAGTTGGAAGGTGCCAGAGCCAGTCCTTAATGCCTCAGAGGACTGGAGATAGCCACTCCCCTCTGCCCTAGTGACAATGGCTACCTCTCCTATTTCCAAATAGCCCCAGGATTTGGGGGCCCTACATGGCCATTTCCTCCAGACAACTCACCCCTACCTCTAACCTTATGCCACTGGTGATAGTAATGAGTCTCAAACTCTCCCATGTGTATTTCATTCATTCCCTTAGCAGATGTTGAAGGGAGATAAGAGAAGCTACTCTGAGTATATAGACCATCAATGAGAAGGAACAAAGGGGAGAAACAGGACTAGAACCCTAGTCAAGAAGTTGTGAACCCCTGTCCCAAAGTTCAGCTTCAGTTTTGTATGTCATTATGTAGTTACTTGTTTTTTGTTGTCTTTCCTTACTTGACTATAAGCTCCTTCAGGTTAGGGATCTTTGTCCATTTTGTTCACTGCTATATCCACAGTGGCTAGAATAATGCCTGGCATATCATAGGACTGATAAATGGCAACTTAATGAATGAATAGAGTAGCAAAGCAGGGGAGGGGTAAGAACAGGGTCAGGAACAAGGGGGTCAGTACAGAAACCAAGCATGAGCCGAGCAGGAAACTCACATGACCTTAGATCCTTAAGGGCCAGGTGGGAGGATGAGGAAAGAGCAAATCCTCAGTGATGGGTTATAAACCCTTCAGTGACAGCTTCCTTGTTGTCAAATCTCGCATTGCCCCTTACACATTCAGACACTTACAGCCCAGTGAGGTAATCCCTCATCAGCCAGTGTTGGGGAAACAGTAATTCCCCAGATGTCCAGGAGCTATAGGCACTGGACAAGATGAAAATAATTTCTTCACATCCTCTCTCTTTACACTGAAATATCATTGTGGGCTATTGTGTCTAATAAGGACAACTTAAATATAGTGACTTGTGTTTGACAATTTCTCTTGAGCTCACTGGAAAGCTCCCTCTGATGTGAGTTGGTAACCCAGTCCAGACAGACTCTTAGGGACCATTGAACTCCAAACTAATGAGGAAGCTGATTACCATGGAAACTGCCATATCTGGTGGCCTCTAGAGGGGGAGGAGAAATGGGGGTGATGAAGTGGAAAGGGGAAGATGTAGGAGAGTGGAATGGGGAGCAGAAGCTGGTAGGTAGGGACTAAGGTATGGTAGAGGGAAGAAACTGCTGTTTATTACTATCTTCCTTGGTGCCAGGTACTGAGCTGGGTCCTTGACACACATGTGATCATTACAGCCCCCTGCAATATAGACATTAATCCTCTTGCCCCTCCCACCTCACTGATTGGCAAAGCATATGCTGTTCATCAACAAGACCACCTATCACCATTCCCAGAGCTTATTATCGGAAAAGGTAACCTTGAACTCCCTGCAATCTAATCCTTACCAAAAGCTCAACTGTGAGAAAAGATATTCATAGGGGTGCCTGGGTGGCTCAGTCGGTTAAGCATCTGACTTTCAGCTCAGGTCATGATCTCACGATTCATGGGTTTGAGCCCCGTGTCAGGCTTTGTGCTCACAGCTCAGAGCCTGGTGCCTGTTTCAGATTCTGCGTATGTGTCTCTCTGACCCTCCACCACTTGTGTTCTCTCTCTCAAAGATAAATAAATGAACATTAAAAAAAAAGAAATGATATTCATAGAGAGCTGCCTGAAAAGCAGGCAGTCCATCCATTGCTAAAGATGTGTGGCATATGCCCTGGAAATCAGATCATAATGTCCGTATGGGAGAGTTTGTGTTGGAGGAAGGTGGCCTAGGGTGTTATGAGGTGGAGATAGAGAGTGCAGAACTGGGAAAGGCACATTCCGTATTATAATAACTATGGTTTCCTTAACACAAACTACAGACAGTAAAGCTCAACATTTGCAAAGCTGGTTTTTCTTCACTTCAGGCCACAAAAACCAACCCATGCAATGGGGCTTGACATTCAAAGGGACCTGTCATCCCTCCTGCAAAATCTGAAAAAGCACTCTTGATTGCAGCAAACAAGCAGACTCTACGTGACCATTGCTATCATGCTATCAAAGTCCAAAATATGTCTCTTTCAGGATCAGCATAATGGTTTTCTAAAATTACCATTGCTTTGATGCATTTTAAGTCACAGTATTTAATTTCTTTGAAACATGAAAATGACAGTAAAGGAGAGTGTGAAGTATTTCTGTTCATTTAAAATAAAAAGAGAAAAGATGGAATAGATGTATTTTTCCCCATTCCTCTTGTTACAACTAAAAACATAACATTTGGACATTATGGACAAAACAAACATAAGAAGTCTCTGAAAGGTGGAGAGAAGAAGACAGACCACTTAGGTTCTCAGGACAAGAGGAATGACATGAATTTTCTTTTTGCTTCATATATCACAGACTTGGAGGTGAAGAAGCCCACAACCCAGATGAGATGAGCACAGACAAAAAGAGCCCCAAAGTCTGTTCTCTCTAGCCAAAGGACGGGGAAAAGATCAACCTAGCAAAAGTGTTTGGACAATAACCACCCTACTCCAACCAAAACCAGAGAACAAATTTGGCCCCATCCCCACCCCCACTAGCAAAGATCCAGTGGGGAGCTTAGCCTTCCACACTCATGAGACTGTAATGACATGCCCCAACAACCCCACCCCCATTCCTACTAGCATGGTGTCAGAGAAGGCCAAGTACAGAGCAGAAACTTTCATCCCCACTGGCAGGTAACAAGACCCACACATGTATTATGTCAGTAGAAACAATGTGGGGAGCCTAGAATCCACCCCCACTTGGCAGTAATGAGGTACCTCCTCACTGCCCCTGAGATGATGTCAGAGACCTAGCAGAGAGTTAGGATTTTCACCACTGCTCAATGATAAAGAGGGTCAGGGGAGGTAGTAACAAAGGAAGTAGTAATTCAGCACTCCAACCCCTTCCCTCAAAAGGTTATCAGTGGAGACCTAGTGTGGAGCAGAAACTCTCAGCCCTGCCCAGCTGTAATGAAGAGTTCCCCTTTGATCAGTGGAGGCCAAGTGGAGAACCTGGACTTCTACTTCCATCTGGTAGTAATGATATGACACCCCTCTTCCCTGATGATGGCAGTGTCAGAGGAGATGGCTTAAATGAGGTTCAGAGTCTCAGGACAAGATACCCAAAATGTCCAGGTTTCAATCAAATATTACTCAGAAACCAGAAATATCTCAAATCAAATGAAAAAAAGTCAATAGACAGGAGCACCTGGGTGGTTCAGTCAGTTAAGCATCCAACTTCAGCTCAGGTCATGATCTCACAGTCTGTGGGTTCAAAGCCCCACGTCAGGCTCTGTGCTGACAGCTTGGAGCCTGGAGCCTGCTTCAGATTCTGTCTCCCTCTCTCTCTGCCCCTCCCCCATTAACACTCTGTCTCTCTCTCTCTCTCAAAAATAAATAAACATTAAAAAAATTTTTTAAGTCAATAGACAAATGCCCAAACTGAAATGAAAGAGCTATTGTCAGAGATTTATCTGACAAAGATTTGTAAGGGGATCATCCTAAAGATGCTTCAACAAGCAAAAATCATGCTTGAAACAAATGAAAATATAGAGTCTCAGCAAAGAAAAAGAGAAAATTAGAGAAAAATAAAAAGAGATACAAAGTGTCAGCATGGAAATAGAAGATATGAAGAAGACCCTAGTGGAAATTTAAGAACTAAAATACAATAACCAAAATAAAAAACTCAAAGGACAGGCTCAACAGAGTGGGAGGGGCAGATAAAAATAACTCATGAACTTTAACACAGACCAACAAAAATTAACCCACCTGAAGAACAGAGAGAAAACATACTGAAAAAAAAAGGAATCAAGAGAATGAGAAGTTAAGCCAAGACTGGCAGGAAAGATTTGCAAAATACATACCTAATCAAGGACTGTTACCCATAGTACTAAAAGAATCTTAAAACTCAACAATAACAAAATAAGCAACCCAATTTTTAAAATGGGCAAAAGGCCTGAACAGACATCTCTCGAAAGAAAATATAAAGATAACAAGTAAACATATGAAAAGGTGCCCAACATATGTCAATAGAGAAATGTAAATAGAAACAATGAGACAGTACTATACATGTATTAGAAATGCCAAAATCCAAAAAACTGATAATACCCAAACACAGCCATGGATATGAAACAACAAAAACTCATTCACTGCTGGTGGGAATGAAAAATGGTACAGCCATTTTGGAAGACAGTCTGGCAGTTTCTTATAAAACTAAACATACCTGGGGAGCATGAGTGGCTCAGTCAGTTGGGCAACTGACTTTGGCTCAGGTCATGATCTCACAGCTTGTAAGTTCGAGCTCCATGTTGGGCTCTGTGCTGACAGCTCAGAGCCTGGAGCCTGCTTTGGATTCTGTGTCTCCCTCTCTCTGTCCCTCCCCTACTCGCACACTGTCTCTCTCTCTCAAAAATAAATAAACATTAAAAAAATTAAAAAAAAACTTAACAGACTCTTACCATCCAATCCAGCAATCATGTTGCTTGGTATTTACTCAAATGAATTGAAAACTTAGGTCCACGAATAAAAACCTGCACATGAATGGGTATGGCAGTTTCTTTCAAATTTTTATGTAAATTCTAGTTAGTTGACATATAGTGTAATATTGTTTTCAGTAGAATTTAGTGATGCATCACTTACATATAACACCCAGCACTCAACATGATGAGTGCCCACCTATCACCCATTTAGTCCATCCCCCACCCACCTCCCTCCATCAACCCTCAGTTTGTTTTCTATCCTAAAGGGTCTCATGGTTTGTTTCCCTCTCTCTTTTTCCCCCTTGACAAATGTTCTTCAGTTTTTTTTCTTAAATTCCACATATGAATGAAATCACATGGTATTTCTCTTTCTCTCTGCCTGACTTATTTTGCTTAGCATATACTCTAGCTCCATCCATGTCATTGTAAATGGCAAGATTTCATTCCTTTTGATAGTGGAGTAATATTCCAAAGTATGTATATCTATACACACACGCATGTATATATATATATATATATATATATATATATATATGTGTGTGTGTGTGTGTATATACACACACACACACACATATATACATACACACACATATACATATATACATATATACATATATACATACACACACACACACACACACACCACGTCTTCTTTATCCATTCATCAGTCGATGGACATTTGGGCTCTTTATATAGTTTGGCTATTGTTGATAAAGCTGCTATAAACACAGGGGTGCATGTATCCCTTTGAATCTGCATTTTTGTATCCTTTGGGTAAATACCTAATAGTGCAATTGCTGAATCTTAGGGTAGCTCTATTTTTAATTTTTTGAAGAACCTTCACACTGTTTTCCAGAGTGGCTGCACCAGTTTGCATTCCCACCAACAGTGCAAAGAGTACTCCTTTCCCTGCATCCTCACCAATACCTGTTGTTTCTGGTGTTAATTTTAGACATTCTGACAGGTGTGAGGTGGTATCTCATCATGGTTTTGATTTGTATTTCCCTGATGATGAGTGATGTTGAGCATCTTTTCATGTGTCTGTTAGCCATCTGAATGTCTTTGGAAAAGTGTCTATTCATGTCTTCTGCCCATTTTTCTTTTTAAAAAAATTTTTAATGCTTATTAATTTTTTTTTCAACGTTTTTTATTTATTTTTGGGACAGAGAGAGACAGAGCATGAACGGGGGAGGGGCAGAGAGAGAGGGAGACACAGAATCGGAAACAGGCTCCAGGCTCTGAGCCATCAGCCCAGAGCCTGACGCGGGGCTCGAACTCACGGACCGCGAGATCGTGACCTGGCTGAAGTCGGACGCTTAACCGACTGCGCCACCCAGGCGCCCCAATGCTTATTAATTTTTGAGAGAGAGGGAACAAGTGGGGGAGGGGCAGAAAGGGAGACACAGAATTCAAAGCAGGCTCCAGGTTCCAAGCTGTCAGCACAGAGACTGACATGGGACTTGAACTCACAAATGGTGAGGTCATGGCCTGAGACAAGTCTGATGCTTAACCAGCTGAGCTACCCAGGCGCCCCTCTTCTGCCCGTTTCTTAACTGGGTTGTTTGGTTTAAGGGTGGAGAGTTTAATAAGTTCTTTAGAGATTTTAGATACTAACTCTTAATCATTTGCAAATATCTTCTCCCATTCCATCAGTTGCCTTTTAGTTTTGTTAATTGTTTCCTTTGCTATGCAGCAGCTTTGTATCTTAATGAAGTCCCAATAGTCCGTGTTTACTTTTGTTTCCCTTCCCTTTAGCGACGTGTCCAGTAAGAAGTTGCTCTAGATGAAGTCGAAGAGGTTGCTGCCTGGGTTTTCCTCTCAGATTTTAATGGTTTCCCATCTCACATTTAGGTTTTTGAGCCATTTTGAATTTATCTTTGTGTACAGTATAAGAAAGTGGTCCAGTTTAATTCTTTTCCATGTTGCTATCCAGTTTTCCCAACACCATTTGTTTAAGACACTGTGTTTTTTCCATTGGATATTCTTTCCTGCTTTGTCAAAGACTAGTTGATCATATAGGTGTGGGTCAATTTCTGGGTCTTCTATTCTGTTCTATTGATCTATGTGTCTGTTTTTGTGCCAGGACCATACCATCTTGAGGACTACAGCTTTGTAATATAGCTTGAAGTCTGGAATTGTGATGCATCCAACTTTGCTTTTCTTTTACAGGATTGCTGTGGCTATTTGGGGTCTTGTATGGTTCCATACAAATTTTAGGATTGTGTTTCTAGCTCTGTGATAACTGCTGGTGGTATTTTGATAGGGATCGCATTGAATATATAGATTGTTTTGGGTAGTATAGACATTTTAACAATGCTTGTTCTTCCAATCCATGAGCATGGGATGCTTTTACATTTCTTTGTGTCCTCTTCAATTGCTTTCATAATTGTTCCATAGTTTTCAGAGTACAGATCTTTTACCTCTTTCTTTAAATTTATTCCTGGGTATCTTACTGTTTTTATTGCAGTTGCAAATGGGTTAGATTCCTTGATTTCCTTTTCTGCTGCTTCATTTCTTTTTTTTTTTTTTATTTTTTTAACGTTTTATTTATTTTTGAGACAGGGAGAGACAGAGCATGAACAGGGGAGGGTCAGAGAGAGGGAGACACAGAATCTGAAGCAGGCTCCAGGCTCTGAGCTGTCAGCACAGAGCCCGACGTAGGGCTCGAACTCACGGACTGCAAGATCATGACCTGAGCCAAAGTCGGCCACTCAACCGACTGAGCCACCCAGGCGCCCCTCTGCTGCTTCATTTCAATGTATTGAAATGCAACAGATTTCTTCTGTACATTGATTTTATATTCTGCGACTTTGCTGAATTCATGTATTCATTCTAGCAATTTTTTGGTGGAGTCTTTTGGGTTTTCTACATAGAGTATCATGTTGTCTGCAAAGAGTGAAAGTCTGACTTCTTCCTTGCTGATTTGGATGCCTTTTATTTCCTTTTGTTGTCTTATTGCTGAAGCTAAGACTTCCAGTACTATGTTAAATAGTAATGGTGAGAGTAGACATCCCTCTCTCATTCCTGACCGTAGAGGAAAGCTCTGTTTTTCCCTATTGAGGATGATATTAGCTCTGGGCCTTTTGTATATGGCCTTTGTGATGTTGAGGTATGCTCCATCTAACCCTATTTTCTTGAGAATTTTTTTAAATCAAGAATGGATGCTGTATTTTGTCAAATGTTGGTGGGTTGTTTTTTTTTTTTTCTTTTTTTGCATGTATTGAGAGGATCCTATGGTTCTTATCCTTTCTTTTATTAATGTGGCATATCACAATGATTAATTTGCAAATACTGAACCACCTTTGCAGCCCAGGAATAAATCCCACTTGATTGTGGTGAATAATTCTTTGAATGTACTATTGTATTCGATTTGCTAATAACTTGTTGAGAATTTTTGCATCCATGTTCATTAGTGATATTGGCCTGTAATTCTCCTTTTTAGTGAGATCTTTGGTTGTGGAATCAAGGTAATGTTGGCCTCATAGAATGAGTTTGGAAGTTTTCATTCCATTTCAATTTTGGGGGACAGTTTGAGAAGATTAGGTATTAACTCTTCTTTATTTTTTTAAAATTTTTTTTCAACGTTTTTTATTTATTTTTGGGACAGAGAGAGACAGAGCATGAACGGGGGAGGGGCAGAGAGAGAGGGAGACACAGAATCGGAAACAGGCTCCAGGCTCCGAGCCATCAGCCCAGAGCCCGACGCAGGGCTCGAACTCACGGACCGCGAGATCGTGACCTGGCTGAAGTCGGACGCTTAACCGACTGCGCCACCCAGGCTCCCCTAACTCTTCTTTAAATGTCTGATAGAATTCCCCTGTGAAGCCATCTGGCCCTGGACTTTTGTTTGTTGGGAGATTTTTTGATTACTGATTCAATTTCTTTGCTGGTTATGGGTCTGTTAAATTTTCTGTTTCCTTCTGTTTTACTTTTGGTAGTCTGTATCTTTCTAATCACCTCTAGTTGTGCATTTTTGCTTTCTCAGTCCTCAGATAGATTTCATGGGTGTTCAAAATGATTTGATGTTTATCTAGCTATGTTAAAGGGATGAGGCAAGCCTAGGGTCTCCCTACTCCTCTGTCATCTTAACTCCTCAGTGGGCATAGCAGTTTATTCATAATTGCCAAAACTTGGAAGCAAACAAGATGTTCTCAATAGGTGTTGGATAGATAAACTATGGTACATCCAGACAATGCAATATTATTAAGAACTAAAGAAAAATTAGCTATCAAGCTATGAAAGACATGAAACAACTAGAAATATGTATTGCTAAGTGAAAGAAGCCAATCTGAAAAGGCGACATACTGTAAGATTCCAACTATATGACATTCTGGAAAGGGCAAAACTATAGACACAGTAAAAGGATCAGTGCTTGCCAAGGATTAGAGGAGAAAGAGGGATGACCATGTAGAGCACAGAGAGTTTTTAAGGACATGAAACTGCCCTGTATGATACTATAATGGTAGATACATGTCAATATCTTTTTCCAAAGCCATAGAATGTACAACGTGAAGAATAAACTCTAAAGGAAGCTGTGAGGGGCAACTGGCTACTCAGTCAGTATAACATTCCACTTTTGTCTTGGGGTTGTGAGTTCAAGCCCCACGTGGGGGGTAGAGGTTACATTATAAACAATCAAGTAAGCTGTGAACTTTGGATAATAATAATGTATCAGTGTAGGTTAACTGTAACAAATGTGTCATTCTGGTATAGCATGGGGAATATGGTCAATAATATTGTAAAAACTATTTATGGTGACAAATGGTAACCAGAATTGTCATGGTGATTATTTTTTTGCATTTTTAAAAAGTGCTTAATAAAATTACCCTTTAAAAACAACCTATTAGCTGTCACCTGCCTTTCAAATATATATGTAATGCATCCTAATTAGAACAGAACAAACAAACAAACAGCTGAGGCCTTTAGGGTCCCCAAGATCATAAAACTTGCAGCCTCTTTTCTGACACCAACAGCTTTAGGCCCCAGCCCATGGTGATCATTTTGTAATCTATATGAATATCAAATCACTATGTTGCATACTTGAAGCCAATATAATATTGTATGTCAATTACATGTCAAAAAATTTTTAATTAAAAATTTTAAAAAATAAAAATTAAAAAACCCACAAATGTGCCACTCTGGTACAGGATATTGATAGTGGGGGAGGCAGTATCTGTGTGTGAGCAAAGGACATATGGGAACTCTGTGTACTTCCCATTCAATCTTGCTGCCCTAAAAACCAACATCTATTTAAAAAAAATTTTTTTAAGTTTATTTATTTATTTTGAGAGAGAGAATGAGCATGCATGCAAGTGGAGGAAGGGCAGAGAGAGAGAGAGAGAGAGAGAGAATCCCAAGCAGGCTCAGCACTGTCAGCATGAAGCCTGACACAGGGTTCGAACTCATGAACAGTGAGATCATGACCTGAGCCAAAATCAAGGGTCAAATGCTTAACCAAAGGAACCAACCAGGCACCCCTAAAAATTGTTCTTAATTGAAAGGAGCCTCAGGGACCTGTGGGACAGTGACAAATGGCCTAAAATTCCTGACAGAGTCCCTGAAGAAGAAGAGAAAGTGTGGGGCTGAAAAAGTACTCAAAGAAGTTATGGCTCAAAACTTCTCAAATTTGGGGCGCCTGGGTGGCGCAGTCGGTTAAGCGTCCGACTTCAGCCAGGTCACGATCTCGCGGTCCGTGAGTTTGAGCCCCGCGTCAGGCTCTGGGCTGATGGCCTGGAGCCTGTTTCCAATTCTGTGTCTCCCTCTCTCTGCACCTCCCCCGTTCATGCTCTGTCTCTCTCTGTCCCAAAAATAAAAAACGTTGAAAAAAAAAAATTAAAAAAACTTCTCAAATTTGGTAAAGACATATAAACGTACATATTCAAGAAGCTGAGACAAACTTGAAGAAATCCACACCAAGATACATCATAGTCAAATATCTGAAAACTAAAGACAAAAAAAATCTTCAAAGAAGAAAGAGAAATAAAGAAATAGCATTTCAAAAGACAGTAAATTTCTCATCGCATACCATTGATGAGGGAGCTTAAGGCAAGCTGAAGACAAAGCGCAAGCTAGTATACCCCATTCCCTTCAGGTGGGCTATGTGTGATGGTCCTCAGTCACTCCTGGCTGCCCAAGGACAAAGGAAAGAAAACAAATGGTTAACTGATAGAGACCACAGGACTGGAGTCTCCACCAGTTTGCAAATGTCTTAGTAAATTATAAGAAAAAGGCAGTCTTATCAATAGCCTAATCTCCAGAAACCTGTAGACTCAAGTTTCCTAGAGCTCCAACATCACCCTCCCCTCCATAGTGATGTGGGGAAGAAAAGCGAGGGAAATGACAGGTAAAACTAAATTTCCTTATAACCTGCAGCCCATTGACAAACACTTGAGGCAAATACAGAGTATAACATGTCTCCAGAAACCCCTTACTGTCCTAACATTAATGCCTTACTAGAGGAAAAACAACCTTAGCTTGACAACAGCAGGGCCCATGGCATCTTCTGAGTCCTTTTAGCATATGAAAGTCCTTCTGGAGTCCTCCATTTTGCCTTTGTCTCCCCCAACTCCATAGTATATAACCAGTCACTCCTCACAACCTTACTGTAGCTCTTTCTGCCCACGGGTCCTGTCCCCATACTTTAATAAAATCACCTTTTTTGCACCAAAGATATCCAAGAACTTTCTTGGTCATCGGCTCTGAACCCACCATCACTCTGAAACCCATTACCATGGAGGCAACAAAAAGTGACACGACCTTTTTCAAGAACTGAAAGAAAATAGTGAACCTAGAGTTCTATCTCCAGTGAAACTATCCCTCAGAAATGAAGGGGAAATCAAGGCATTCTCAAATGAAACCTCAGAGCATTTGTGACAAAGAGACTTACCTGAAGGAATGGCTAACTGAAGTTTTCTAAACAGTAAAAATAAAAGAAGAAATTTTAGAAATTTGGGAAGAAAAAACATGACAAGCAAAACTATCAGCAAATGTAATAGACTTTCCTTCTCCCCTTGTGTTATCTATTGTTTGAAGGTCAAGGCCAAAATTAGAAAACTAATGTGGTTCTAAATTTACTTAGAGGACGTTTAAGACAATTGTATTATAAATGGGTGAGGGTAAAGAGATGCAAAAGGAGATACAGTTTCTGTGCTTCACTCAAACTGGTAAAAATGACAACATCATAGATTTTTGATAACACACACACACACAAATATACCTAGAACGCACACTTAAAAAGTTATACAGAGTTACACTCAAAAACACCATAGATAAATCAAAACTGAATTCTAAAAAATGTTCAAGGAACCCAAAGGAAGGCAGAAAAAAGAAAACAGAAATGCACACAGAACAAACGGACAAAAATATTAAATTGCAGAGTTAGGCCCTGACATATTAATAATTAGCTTAAATGTAAATGATCTGTATACACCAATTGAAAAACAGAGCTTGGCAGAATGGATTTAAAAACATGACCCAATTCCATGCTATCTACAAAAAATACACTTCAAGTAAAATAATATTGAGAAGTTGAGAGTAAAAGTATGGAAATATATATCATGCAAACATTAATAAATAAAAAGGATTTGATTAATATCAAATAAAGTAGATGTTAGAGCAAAGAAAATTATCAAAGACAGAGAGGGGCATTACATAATGATGAAAGGAGTGAATCTACCAAAAAGACAAAGCAATCCTAGGTATCTGGAATTTGCAACAGAGGTGCAAAATATGTGATGCAAAACCTGATAGAACTGAAAGGAGAAATAGAAAAAGCCACAATTACAGTGGGAGACATCCAACATTCCTCTGTCAATGATAACAGAATTGGACAGAAGATCAGGAAGGATATAGAAGTCAACAACACTATCAACCAATGTGATCTGAAAAACATTTATAGAACATGTCACTCAACCACAGCAGAATACACATTCTTTTCAAGTACCCATGGAACATATAGCAAGATAGAACATATTCTTTGTCATGAACAAACCCCAACAAATTTATATTATTTTTTTAAGTAAGCTCTATGCCCAACATGGGGCTTAAACTCACAACCCCAAGATGAAGAGTCGCATGCTCCACGGACTGAGCCACCCAGGTGCCCCCAAACTAGCAAATGTAAATGAACTGTGTTTAAATGCATATGTTCTCCAAACACAAAGGAATCAAAGTAGAAATCAAAATCAGAAAGATAACAGGAAAATCTGCAAACACTTGGAAACTAATCATTCACTCCTGAATAACCCACAGGCCAAAGAGTCTCAAGGGAATCCAAGACATATATTGAACAGAATGAGAATGGAAATACAATATATCAAAACTTGTGACTTTTGACAAAGGTCCAAAACCAGTTCAATGGAGGAAGCATAGCCTTTCCAACAAATGATGCTGGAGCAAGTGAACAACCACAGGCAAAAGAACAGAGACCTAAGCTTCAAAAAGTACACAAAAATAAACACAAAGTAGATCACATATTTAAATTTACAACTTAAAGCTATAAATCTTTGAGTAAAAGACAGGAACAAAATCTTTGGGATCTACAGTTAGACAAAGAGTTCTTGACACCAAAAACATGACCCAGAGGAGGAAAAATTGATAGATAGGACTTCATCAAAATGTAAAGCATTTGCTCTGAGAAATAGCAGGTAAAACGATGTAAAAGACAAGTCACAGTGTGATACAAAATATTTGCCAACCACATATCCAACAAAGAACTAGTATCTATAATATATAAACAGCTCTCAAAGCTCAACTGTAAAAAACATTCCAATTATGACAAATGACATAAATATTTTACCCAAGAGGGTATGGTACAGATGGTAAGTGAGCACATGCAAAAATGAACATGATTAGCCAATAGGGAAATCAAAGTTAAAACCACAGTGAGATGTCACTACACATGCATCAGAATGACTAAAATAAAAAATAATGACAACACCAAATGCTGGTGAGGATGCAGAAAAACTGGATTCCTCATATACTGCTGGTGGAAATGTATAATGGTGCAGCCACTCTGGAAAATAGTTTCTTAAAAAACTGAAATACCCTTAAAATATAACCAAGCTGGGGATACAAACTGGTGCAGCCATTCTGGAAAACAGTATGGAGGTTCCTCAAAAAATTAAAAATAGAACTACCTTATGACCCAACAATTATACTACTATGTATTTATCCAAAGGATACAGGTATGCTGTTTCAAAGGAGCACATGCACCCCAATGTTTACAGCAGCACTATCAACAATAGCCAAAGTATGGAAAGAGTCCAAATGTCCATCGATGGATGAATGGATAAAGAAGATGTGGTATATATATATACAATGGAGTATTACTCGGCAATCAAAAAGAATGAAATCTTGCCATTTGCAACTACATGGATGGAACTAGAGGGTATTATGCTAAGTGAAATTAGTCAGTCAGAGAAAGACGTTGGATCTTAAAGATACAAAACAGATGAACATAAAGGAAAGGAAGCAAAAATAATATAAAAACAGGGAGGGGGACAAAACATAAGAGACTCTTAAATATAGAGAATAGAGTGTTGCTGGAGGGGTTGTGGGAGGAGGGATAGGCTAAATGGGTAAGGGACTTAAGGAATCTACTCCTGAAATCATTGTTGTACCACGTGCTAACTAATTTGGATGTAAATTCAAAAATAAATTAATTAAAAAATATATGACTCAGCAATTACACTCTTGGGCATTTTCCCCAGAGAAATAAAGACATGTTCACACAAAAACATGTACACAAATGTTTATAGTAGGTTTATTCACAATAACCCCAAACTGGAAACAACCAAGATGTCTTCAACAGGTGAATGGTTAAACACACTACAATATATTCATATCATGGACTACCACTTAGCAATAAAAAGGAGTGATCACAACTAACACAACAGAAATACCAATAATTATAAGAGAATACTATGACAAATTATATACCAACAAACTGAACAATCTGGAAGAAATGGAAAAATTCCAAGAAACTCACAAACTTCCAAAACGGAAATAGGAAGAAATAGAAAATTTGAACAGACCCATAGCCAGCAAAGAAATTGAATCAGTAATCAAAACTCTCCCAATAAACAAGAGTCCTAGGCCAGATCGTTTCCCAGGGAAATTCTACCAGATATTTAAAGAAAAGTTAATACCTATCCTTCTAAAACGGTTCCAAAAAAAAAAAAAATAGAAATGAAAGGAAAACTTTCAAACACATTCTATGAAGCCAGCATTACTAAAACCAAAGACCCCACTAAAAAGGAGAATTACAGGCCAGTATCCCTGATGAACATGGATGCAAACACTCTCAGTAAAATACTAGCAAATTGAATTTAACAGTACATTAAAAGAATTATTCACCACAGTCAAGTGAGATTTATTCCTGGGCTGCAGGGCTGGTTCAATATTCATGAATCAATGTGATACCCCACATTCATAAAAGAACCATATGATCATCTCAATAGATGCAAAAAAAAAGCATTTGATAAAATACAGCACCCATTCTTGATAAAAGCCCTCAACAAAATAGCGATAGATGGAACATACCTCAACGTCATAAAGGCCATATAGGAAAGACCCACAGCTAATATCATCCTCAATGAGGAAAAACTGAGAGCCTTTCCCCTATGGTCAGGGACAAGATAAGGATGTCCACTCTCACCATTACTACTTAACATAGTACTGGAAATCTTAGCATCAGCAATCAGACAACAAAAAGAAACAAAAGGCATCCAAATCAGCAAGGAAGAAATCAAACTTTCATTCTTTGCAGATGACATGATACTACTCTATGTAGAAAACACAAGACTCCACCAAAAATTGCTAGAACTAATACATGAATTCAGCAAAGTCGCAGGATATAAAATCAATGTACAGAAGAAATCTGTTGCATTTCTATACACTGATAATAAAGCAGCAGAAAAGGAAATCAAGGAATCGATCCCATTTGCAACTGCAATAAAAACAGTAAGATACCCAGGAATAAACTTAAAGAAAGAGGTGAAAGATCTGTACTCTGAAAACTATGGAACAGTTATGAAAGCAATTGAAGAGGACACAAAGAAATGGAAAAGCATCCCATGCTCATGGATTGGAAGAACAAACATTGTTAAAATGTCTATACTACTCAAAGCAATCTATATATTTAATGCAATCCCTACCAAAATACCATCAGCATTTTTTGCAGAGGTAGAACAAACAATCGTAAAATTAGTATGGAACTATAAAACACCCTGAGTAGCCATAGCAGTTCTGAAAGTGAAAAACAAAATTGGAGGCATCATGATTCCAGATTTCAAGCTATATCACAAAGCTGTAGTCACAAGACAGTATGGTCCTGGCACAAAAACAGACACATAGATCAATAGAACAGAATAGAAAACCCAGAAATGGACCCTCAAGTATATGGTCAGCTAATCTTTGGAAAAGCAGGAAAGAATATCCAATGGAAAAAAGACAGTATCTTCAACAAATGGTGTTGGGAAAACTGGATAGCGACGTGCAAAAGAATGAAACTGGACCACTTTCCTATACCATACACAAAAATAAATTCAAAATGGCTCAAAGACCTAAATGTGAGACAGGAAACCATCAAAATCCTACAGGATTTTGCAACCTCTTTCACCTCTGTCAGAACACCTTCTTACTGGACACATCGCTGAAGGCAAGGGAAACAAAAGCATGGATGAACTATTGGGACTTTATCCAGATAAAAAGCTTCTACACAGTGAAGGAAACAATCAATAAAACTAAAAGGCAGCCCATGGAATGGGAGAAGATATTTGCAAATGACTTATCTGATAAAGGTTTAGTATCCAAAATCTATAAAGAATTTCTCAAACTTAACACCGAAAAAGAAATAATCCAGTTAAGAAACGAGCAGAAGACATATATAGACACTTTTCCAGATAGCTAACAGACACATGAAAAGATGCTCAACATCACTCATCATCAGGGAAATATAAATCAAAACCTCGATGAGATACCACCTCACACCTGTCAGAATGTCTAAAATTAACAATACAAGAAACAACAAGTGTTGGCGAGGATGTGGAGAAACACTCTTACACTGTTGGTGGGAATTCAAACTGGTGCAGCCACTCTGGAGAACAGTATGGAGGTTCCTCAAGAAACTAAAAATAGAACTACCCCACGATCCACCAATTGTACTATTATGTATTTACACAGAGGATACAAAAATATGGATTCAAAGGAGTACATTCACCCCAATGTTTATAGCAGCATTATCAACAATAGCCAAAGTATGGAGAGACCCCAAATGTCTATCAACTAATGAATGGATAAAAAAGTTGTGGTACACATATACAATGGAATATTATTCAGCTATCAAAAGGAACGAAATCTTGCTATTTGCAAAGACATGGATGGAGCTAGCAGGTATTATGCTAAGCAAAATAAGTCAGGCAGAGAAAGAAAAATATCATATGAATTCACTCATATGTGGAATTTAAGAAACAAAACTGATGAACATATGGGAAGGCAGATGAAAGAGGAGAAAGGGAAATAAACCACAAAAGACTCTTAACAATAGAGAACACATTGAGGGTTGATGGAGGGAGGTGGGGGTGATAGGCTAGATGGATGATGGGTATTAAGCAGGGCATGAGTTGTGATGAGCACTGGGTGTTGTCTATAAGTGATGAATCACTGAATTCTACTCCTGAAACCAATATTGCACTGTATGTTGGCTAACTAAAATTTAAGTTAAAAAATAAAATAAAATAAAATAAAATAAAATAAAGCAAAAACTTAGGGGTGCCTGGGTGGCTCAGTTGGGTGGCTCAGTTGGTTAATCGTCTGACTTCGGCTCAGGTCATGATCCTACATTTCCTGAGCTGAGTCCCACTTCGAGTGAGCATGAGCCCTACTTCGGGTGAGCCCTGCTTCTCTCTCTCTCTCTTACCCTCTCTCTCTGCTCCTTGCTTACTTGTGGCCTCTCTCTCAAGAAAAAATTAAAAGGGGGGCGCCTGGGTGGCGCAGTCGGTTAAGCGTCCGACTTCAGCCAGGTCACGATCTCGCGGTCCGTGAGTTCGAGCCCCGCGTCGGGCTCTGGGCTGATGGCTCGGAGCCTGGAGCCTGTTTCCGATTCTGTGTCTCCCTCTCTCTCTGCCCCTCCCCCGTTCATGCTCTGTCTCTCTCTGTCCCAAAAATAAATAAAAAACGTTGAAAAAGAAAAAATTAAAAGGTGTGAAATTTAATATACACAACAACTTGGACAAATACTTTCCTCATTTGTAAAAAGGTGTGGAGGGGGTGGGTCTCGAGGGTCTTCCTGGTTCAGAATTCAAGATACAGGTGACCAGATTGGGGCAGGATGAGAGCATATGTGGAATAGCTTCGGGTTTATATTTATTTTATATTTTATTTTATGTTTTAGAACTTTTAGAGATTCAAAATTATCAGGAGTGCCTCAATGAATGCCAGCTGTTATGTTTCATAGGGGTGCCTGGGTGGCTCAGTCGGTTAAGGGTGGGACTCTTGATTTCCACCCAGGTCATGATCTCAGGGTTGGTGATTTTTGAGCCCCACATGGGGTTCCATGCTGATGGTGCAGAGCCTACTTGTGATTCTCTCTCTCTCTCTCTCTCTCTCTGCCCCTTCAGCCCTCTCTCTTTCTCTCTCAAAATAAATAAACATTGGAGAAAAAAAAAGAATTGTGGCTGTTGCCTTCTACACTGAGATGGGACAGTGTGAATTACTGTGAGACCTAACATGAAAGGAGTCTGTGTTCCCAGGAACATAAGGAAATGTAAAGGTTCACCATTCAAGGGACCTGAAAAAACGAGAAGGCAGCATTGCCATCTGAACACTAGGAGTGATGGGAAGTCCATCGTCAGAGCACATTTGTCTGGCGGGATAGTATTTGTCACGTGACTCAAGCCTGACCAGTGTCTAAACTGTGTTCAGGTTTGGAAATGAAGTAGGGAGTGAGAGTCCGTTAACAATTCTACAAGACTAATTGCTGCACGTAGTATTCAAAGGCGAGATTTTTGGCACGGGATTTGGGGCCGTGCTAAAAGCAGAAAAAAACGGTTGCTACGGGGTTTAACGGGGGCGTGTTTAGGGGCTCTCAACAGCCAGTCCTAGTGCCAAACGTTCTCAAGGGGGCGTGGCCGTGGGGAGACAGTAGCCAATGACAGGGCCGTGAATAGGGTGGGGCAACCAGCCAGTGCAGAGAGCCGAGTGCAGCAATTGGGCGAGGCTGAGGACGTGAGGAACCGTAGCGTGCTCCGTCTCTTGAGCTGTTAGTTTTAAGTGTAGCTGGTACTTCAGCTACCACCAAACTTCGAGTCTCAGCTGCCGTTAAACATCATGGAAGATTCTCAGAGAGAGCAAGAGCGGATGATACGACGCCACCTTCGCGAGAAGGAAGAGCTTCAGGCCCGCATCCAGGGCATGAAGAACTCGGTCCCCAAGAGCGACAAGAAGAGAAGAAAGCAGTTGCTCCTAGATGTGGCCCGCCTCGAGGCTGAGATGGAGCAGAAGCACCGGCAGGAAATGGAGAGGTTCCAAGAGAGTTGCCCTGATAACGGCAACCTCAATTCCATCACAGAAGATCTTGCCAAGATGGATCTTGAGAACCGGCCTCCCAGCGTGTCGAGGGCACAGAAAAGGCGCGAAAGAAGGGCGGCCCTCCAGAGAGAGCGCCAGGGGAGCATCGCCGAGGTGGAGATGGAGCATCTGTCCAGCTTCCGCCGTGAAGAGGAGGAGAAGCTCGCCGCCATACTGGGACCCAAGAACCTGGAGATGAAGGACATCCCGGCCGACAGCCACTGCATGTACCGCGCCATCCAAGACCAGCTGGTGTTCTCCGTGACCGTGGAGAGCCTGCGGAACCGCACCGCCCTGTACATGCGCAAGCACATCGACGACTTTCTGCCCTTCTTCAGCGACCCCGAAACCGGCGACGCCTACAGCCGCGATGACTTCTTGAGCTACTGCGACGACATCGTGCGCAAGTCGTTGTGGGGAAGCCAGCTGGAGCTGAGGGCCCTCTCGCACGTCCTGCAGACCCCCATCGAGGTGATCCAGGCCGAATCGCCCATCATCGTCATTGGGAAGGAGTATACCAAAAAGCCGCTCACCCTCGTCTATTTGCACTACACCTGCAACCTCGGGGAGCACTACAACTCGGTGAGGCCGCTGGAGGCCGGCGCCGTCGGGGGCGCGGCCCCGCGGCTCTTCTAGGCCCCCGCGCCACTGCCGTGGCCACTGGAGCCGGAGCCGAAGCCACCGCCGCACCTCCCCAGTAGGCTCCGGTTTTTTTTTTGCTTTCGGTTTTCTCGGTTTTTTTCTTGGTTCGTTTCACTCGAATGTCGACCCCCTCTCTCCCTCCCCTCCCCCACCCCCACGCCCGCGCTCTCCTACCTGGCAGTTCTTTCTTCTCTCAACCTTGTGTTGCTTTTGAGGGGTAGGGGGGCGGGGAGGCTCAGCACACGGGTAATATAATATCTGTATTGTTCTACCCAAGGGGAGGGAGTAGGTTTGCTAAAGTTGAACCGCCTCTTGCCCTTAGGGGGCTTCGCCTCCCTTACCAATGAGAATTGTTCGCGTTGCACTTACCTTTGAGATAAAAATAGAAATTTGGTTTGATGCCTTCTTAACTTGGGAAAAAGCAGTGGAGCTCAGGATCTTCAGATTGTCCCATGAATGTATTATATTGGATTACTTAGATAAAGTTGGAGTTTCTGTGATCGAAATGCTTTGTGAATGCCTTTTGCTTACTAGTTCTTTGGGAAAAAATGTATCCTGGTCTATTTTGACGGTTACTTTTTAAAGCCCAGTTGGGCTCTTCTAGAGATGTCTCAAGTTATGGATAAGAGCTCCTCTAGTATTTTGCTTTGTTTTTTTCCATACAAACTTGTGTGGTTCCCAATTAATTTTAGTTATTTAGGTATTTGCTAAATTCTACTTAAAGCGTTTGTTAAACTTAGAAATTAAATGTAAGTGCTAAACATAGAAGTTAAATAATTAAATTTACAAAAATTGGCAGGTTAGATAAGGTTTGCTCTAAGATGCAAAAGATATCAATTTAATTTCCTTTATTAAAGATAGGAAGGGATATGACTTCATTCAAGTAGTTGATCCATTTCATTGTGTCTACACCAAGTATGAGGCAAAAGGAGACATACTGATAAGTAGCTTAACTTACTACAAGGCTGAGATCTGAACCAGTAAGTTTTCTTTAGTCTGTGACATAAAAGGATACAACTTTATTCAAATAGTTGATCCAGTTTGTTGTGTCTACAAGTGGTATAAAGTTTGAAAGATCTGAACTTAGCATGTTTTCCTTAATTCTTAGAGATAGAAAACTTTTTTAGAAGATTTTAATAAGTAAACATACTTGATCCATTTTGTTACATCTACAACTGGCATGAGGCAAAAAAAGTGAGCAAGATAGTTTTGTTGGTATCTTTTGTTGGTTGAGGCTCATTGATATCTTGAATTTGCCAATAGAATAGTATAAGTGAAATGATTTGCAATAAACAGCTTACAATGTTGTAAATCTTTAGATCCTGTATTTCAGTGGGTTTACTTAAATTCATTGAAAAAGTTTATTGTACACAGCAAATGTAAAACAAAATATATAAATTCAAAAGAATTTTTTAAATATTATGCAACTTGTTTTAAAAATAAAAGTTTTAAAAATATCTAGTTCTCTATTTTTGTGTAGCTGACTTAGTTTACATAGAGTTTGCATCCCAGGATTTACTTCAGCAGAGGAATCCTTGAGGGTTAGGGAGAGGAGTTGGGAGACAGATGAGACTTTGGAGAGGAGGCCTGGCCCAAGGTCTTGGTGGCAGCCTGGAGTGGAGTGTTTCCCAGAAAAGGATTTAGGGAGGAGCTTTATCTAGAGGCTGCCCTGATTTGATGTTTCACTAGGTGAAAAACATCATGAAATGGTTTTGTTTAGGGATGTTCTCATTGCTATGCATGAAAAAGAACTCCCACTTCCCAAAACTCACCGATCCAGGGCTACATTGCAGTAAGGAAAGAAGTACCACTGTTGGGGGGGGGGGTCCCAAAATGCAAATAGGGAAATCTTACCAGATAGCTCACTGTGTAAATGTGCATAAGATAAATTTCAGATGGCCAGCTAGCTGAGGAGAAGAGGGCCCCTGAGAAAACCAGGGATTGGGGTGCATTGTAACAAGAAGGCCTTTTATAAGGGTGAAAATCCTGGCTGTGGAAGGGAGACAAGGCCCAGAAAGGAGGCATAACCTATAAAAGGGTGCCTGGCTGGGAAGGAGGGTGATAATTGGGGAAGGGGTCAGCCTAGGAGGAAGAATGGGACATGGCAGGGGAAAGGGGCAGAGGCTGAGGAAGGGGACTAGCTGGCAAACAAAGCATAGGCCTGGGTAGAGGAGGGAAGCTGCATGGGGTATAGGACACAGGTGGGTGAGCAGGACCTGAGTGGGGATATAGGTAGAGGCTGGTAACGGGCTCTAGAAATGGGAAGGGTGCTCCACTGGGATGAGTTGCATTGGGTAGGGGAAGGGGCTGGCTAGGGTAGGGGACCTTGATGGATAGGGTGACACAAGCTGGGGAAGTGTGCCTGGCTGCAGGAGGATTCCACTTCCCTAGTGGTCCAGGCTGTCAGCAGGAGCATAGGCTAGTGAAGGGCTTCTGGTAGAAGAAGGTGGCCCAGCTGAGGTGGGTTATACAGGGAGGGGAAGGGAAGCTGGCTGGGAACTAGGTCACATTCTGGGGAAGGGATCAGGGTAGGGAGCGAGAATAGGACTGGAAAGGAGGCTGGGTGGGGAAGGACACACTGGAAGGAGGAATAGACTGGTGAAGGGACTGCCCATTGGGGCAAGAGGCCTGGTTGGAAGGGCACACTGGATGATAAAGGGGTCCATGGCTTTGGATGGGGAAATGGCTGGGCCAGGCTGCCTATCCAAGGGAGAGACACTTGCCTGGGAAAGGGGTCTAGAAGGAAAAGGGGCCTTCTTGGGGAAAGAGGCATTGACTAGGAAACAGGGTCTGATTGGGGGAGGACTGGACAGAGAAAGAAACCTGGCTGATGAAGGAGCCACCAGGCTTAGAAAGTTGCACAAGGCTGGAGAAAGGGACCAGGCTGGGAGGGGGACCCAGCTTGAGAAGGGGGGTGGCTGGGAAAAGGGACCTGCCCCAGAAGGGGGTAGAGGCAGCAGAGGGGGTCCTTGCTGGGAAATTGGGCCTAGATGGGGAAGAGAGCTTAGATAGTAAGGGACACAGGCTGGAGAAGGGCCATATGGTGTGGAAGAGGTCCTGGAAGGAGAAGGGAGGCTGACTGGTACTGGGGAAATGTCTGGGGAGCACTAGCTAGGAAAGGTAGCCTGGGAATAGGGGCTTAGGTGGCCAAATGATGCCAGGCCAGGAATGCATGTTTATCTGGAGAGTAGACCGGGCAGAGCAAGGAGGAATATCTTGGGGAAAAGGGAACAGGCAGGGGAAAGGGACAGGAGTGGGCAAGGGAACCTGCCTTTGGACTGGGGCACACGGTGGGGAAGTAGTCTGGCCAGGAAGGGGCTAAGGGGGAGGGGCTGTCAAGGGAAGGAGACCTAGTTGAGTTGGGGGGCAAAGGATAATAAGAGTTCTTGACTGTTAAAGGGGGGAAAGCCTGGGGAATGACACCCAGCCAGGGAAAGAAATCTGGCTGGGAAAGTAGGCATAAGCTGGGGAGTAAGACATCAGCTGGGGAAGGGACCTAGATGCGGAATGTGCCTGTCTTGTAAAGGGAACATAGGCATGATAGGGTGGCACAAGCTGAGGACAGGAGACTGGTTGGAATAGGGAGCACTGGGGTGGGGGGGTGTGAAAATACCCTGGCAGGGAAGGGTGGCCTGACTGGGGAGGGGCTCTGGCAGGGGAATAGAACCTGGGGGAGATCTACCTGGGGAGGTACAGACAGGCTAAGAAAGGAAGCTGGTGGTGGGAGAGGTTTGAATGCTGAGAACCACATAAACTGGGCAAGAAATAGTAGGCAAGTTAGTGGACCTAGCTAGAAGAGGGGACCTAGCAGGTGGAGGAGCCTGCCAGGGAAGGGATTCTGCCTTCTAATGAAGGCATGTGCCCTGACGGAGGTCATGGCTGAGGGAGGGCACATGGTTGAGAAAAGGAACCTAGCTGAGGAGGGGGGCACAGGATAGGGATGAGAGGAGGTCTGGCCAAGGAGGAAGAATAAGCTAGCAAAGGGACTTGGCTGAGGAAGGGGGCCTTACTGGAGAAGAGGCTTGTCTGGGAAGATGAGCATAGACTGAGGAAGAGGATGTGGGTCCTTCAGTGAAGAGACCCTGGCTGGAGGGGAGGAGTCTGGCTGGGAAAGAGCTCCTATCTGGAGAAGGAGACTTGGCTCAGCATGGGGGCACCTGCTGGTGAAAGGGTCTTGGCAGGGAAAGGTCACATAGCTGGGGAGGGACTTGAAAGGTGATTCAGAGCTTCAAGAGGAGGATGTTTGGCTGGGGAACGAGGAACGGGCTCTGAAAGGCCAGTGAAGGGGCAGCTCCTTGGGAAAGTGATCCAGCTGAAGAGGGAAAAGCTGGGCACAGGCTAAGGAGGAATAACTAGCTGAGCCATGGGGCCCAGGGAGGGTTGCTGCAGATGGGGATACTGGCTGGGAACGTGGCTCAGTTGCAGAGGGGGTGGGTGTGGGTGGGTGTAGGTAGGTATAGGGGAAGCCTGCCTAGCAGGGAAAGGGAGCCCGCCTGGGGACCTGGACGTGGCTGGGGAAGGGGCCTTAGTTGGGGAAGAAGGCATAAGTAGATGAAGGGAGCCTGACCAAGTGAGGGGACCTGGCTGAGAAAAAGAAGGCATGGCTGGGTTCTACACTGTAGGTAGGTTAAGGGCTTCTGATGGGGGAGGGGTAATCTGCTGGGACAGGCTGCATAATATGGGGAAGGAGGACTACCTAGAAAAGGGGGCCTAGCTCTAAGGGGGTATTGATGGGACAAACAGGGTTAGGGAATTGGACCTGGGTGAGGAACGGGGAAGAGGCTGGTGACGAGGACCAGGGGCTTGGCTGATATATGGCATAAATTAATATAGGGTAAAAAAAAGGATTCCTGGCTCTTGAAGGAGGAAGGGCTAGGGAGTGGGACCTGGCTAGGGGAGGAGATACTTGCTAGGGAAAGGATACTGGAGAGTTCTCTGTGCATAAAGTAGGGGGTTACTGGATGGGATGGGGATGGGTTGAGGTGAAAGGGTACGCTGGCTGAGCAATGCAGCACGGGCTGGGCAAGGGCCCTGTCTGGGAAGGAAGGCACTCCTGGATGATATGGGCCTTGCTGGGAGTGGGGAGGGAGGGTTGGTGCTGCCCAAAGAATTTTGTGGCAGAAGATACTAAATAAAGACAGCCGAGTCCCATTTTACAAGCTATCCCTGAATAGAGAAATAACTGTTCCTATCTTGGGAACCCTTAAAATCTCACACAGCCTGTAGAGGAGGAGGGGAGTTTTCCCAGGCCAGATCCTAAACAGGCCCACAGAGCACAAACCAAGAGAGAGTCTTCATTGTGGGATCTGCTAGGACATGAGGCATGTAGGGTCTGTTCCATTTGTGTGACCACAATCACTGAAGACACTGTTCTGGGCAATTTCGTGTGCAAAAGCCATGAGCATTGTTCCCAAGGGGATCCAATTCCGGAAGCAACTTTCATTCATTTACTATTTTTCATTTGCTCTCTGTCATGCCCTCCCCCTCTTGCCATAGCAGCCAAATATAAGGTACATGTACTTATCTGGGTTTGAAGCTCAGCTCATCTACCTACTTCCTAGCCTTGTGACTTGGATCAGTCACCTAATCTTTCTGGGCCTCAGTTTCCTCATCCACAATATGGGAAAATTAAAACCTGTATTAGAGATTATCTCTGGGGATGTGCATTAAATGAAAATCCACGCGAAGTGCCCAATAAATGTTAGCTGCTGTTAGTATCCTTATCTAAGAGCCTTGATTTAGTCTATGGCAACTTTGGGGGCCCTTTGGCCTCTTCCCACATCTCACAGTGGAAGCAAAGCTTCTGCCAGGGCTACCTGCCCCAGCTGTTGCAGCCAGAGCTTCCTGGGCTGTAGTGTGAAAGCAGAAACCACTGGAGCTTACCCCAAGGGCCCTCCTGGGGACAGGATGGCCTACATGCAGGGACTCCCCCCCGCCCCCAACCAGTCAGTATCTTCTTTCTAGGCTTTTCCTACACAAACACATAGATACACATTTAAAAAAAATTGGTATCATTCATTATATTCAAGCTACTTTTTCCTCCCTACTTAACAATATATTATAAGCATCCTATTCTTTTGTTGGACATTTAGATTGCTTTCAATTTCTCACTACTATAAATATGCCACTGTAATATCCTTGTAGCTGAATTTTCGTCTCTATTTCTCATTATTTCCTTTTGATAGGGTTTCTACAAGTGATCTAGGTCAAAAGGAGTCTTTTCATGCATACTGGTAAATTGTCCTCTGGAAAGGTTGCACCACTTTATACTCTTGGGGTATGAGAGTGTTATTTTCCCATATGGTTGCCAACACTGAAAATGATCATCTTTGCTAATTTGTTAGATGAAAAATGTGATGTTAGTTGACCCTCTGTTGACTACTAGTGAGGGGAAATATTTCTCTGTTTATTAGCATGTTCATTTCATTCATGCAAGGGCAAATAAGTCTTATTTTATTGCCTATTCCTGAACTTTGCTTAATTTTCTATTTGTCTTTTTCTTATGGAGTTTTAGCAGGTCTTTCCAGTTGTCATTTGGATATTTATAAAATTTTTTTCTCGTACTTTATTAGCCTTTCAGTTTTGTTTCTGACTTTTTGCATATGCTGAGTTTAAAATTGTAATGGAGTGGGGCGTCTGGGTGGCTCAGTCAGCTGAGCATCTGACTCTTGATTTCAGTTCAGGTCGTTATCTCACAGTTCATGGGTTCGAGCCTCACATCGGGCTCCATGCTGGCAGTATGGAGCCTGCTTGGGATTCTCTCTCTCCCTCTCTCTCTGCCCCTCCCCTGCTCTCTCTCTCTCTCTCTCTCTCAAAATAAATGAATAAACTTAAAAAAATAATTTAAAAAATTGTAATGGAGTCTATCAATCTTATGGTTTCTTTTTTGGTATCATGCTTAGAAAGTTCCCCATCTTGAGTTTGAATCAATATTCTTTTCTTTTCTTCAGATTTTTATGTTTTCTCTTATTTTTTAAGTTGATCTATTTATTTTGAGGGCGGGGGAGAGAACAAGTAGGGGAGGGGCAGAGAAAGAGGAAGAGAGAGAATTCCAGGTAGGCTCTACACTGGCAGTGTCCCAATGCAGAGCTCAATCTCACAAACCATGAGAATATGACCTGAGCTCAGATCAGGAGTCGAATGCTTAATTGCCTGAGCCAACCAGACACCCCTATGCTTTCTCTTAATATTTAACAAACCAAACCCATCTGTAAATTACTTGGGTGTAAGATAAGGATGTACATTGATTTTCCCCAATTATAGTAATTAACCATTTATTGAATAATCCACCATTTCACCCCTGATTTGAAGTACAACCTTCCACATATTACATTCTTATAGTATGAGGGTAAATCTTTTCAGTCAGTCACACAGAACAGCTGCATTCCAGTGACCTCAGTCTACAACTGCCAGCTGTCTATTCATCCATTCATTCCATATTTACTGACGAGAATAAACAATAGAAGTGGTAAACAATAGATAAAGAGAGATAAAAGATCCAGTCCCAGCCCTCACCATCTAGTGGAGATGGCGCACAGGAAAACAGACAGAAATAAACTGAAAGCAGCCTGTCCAGTGCTGTGATGGAAGGAGGCACAGAGGAATGACATCTCATCGCACCTGGGGCATCAGGGAGGCTTAGGAGGAGCTTCCAGAGAACAAAGCCAGAGAGGGGAGGTGGGAGTGAAAGAACACCGTGTCTCCCTATTCAGTGGAGCTGAGGGGTGGATGTGAGAGGTGAGATAGTTGTAGGAAGAGTCTGGAGGAGACAGGTCTAGTGGCCTGGTCTTACTAAATAAACATGAGTTTTACTCACAATATTATAAATGAATGAGATACCACTTTCATCCGATTAGCAAAGAAATAAGGTTTGACAATATGTTGATGGGGAAATGCATAAACAGGCACCCTCAAACACTGTGGATGGTGTGCAAACAGGTACAGTCTCTATGGAGGACAATTTGGCAATAACTACCAAATTTAAAGCACATAAACCACTCTCAGTTGTATTTTTATGGATATAAATACACAGTTTCACTTGTGCATGGCTAAAGTATATATTAAAAATGATAATACTTGTTGCTTTTGAGAAGGGGAACCAGGTGCTGGGGGAAAAGAATGGGTGGCAGCTTTTCACCATATAATCTCGTGAACGTCTGATATTTTGAACTATATGAATTAATAAATAAATTTAAACCTAACTCACTAAATAAAATGCACATAGCTTTGACCTAGAAGTCTATATCCAGGGATATATACTACAGATATATACATATTACAAGACATTATATTTCAAGGATGTTCACTACAGCATTGTTTGTCAAAGCAAAAATCTAGATACAACCTAAATATCTTTGGTAAAGACTAGTTGAATAATTTTTGAATCTTCCATATGAATTGTTTCATGTAGGGAGTGGGGTAAAAATGGGTGGGTGGAAGGAGAAATATGGTGAGCTCTTACTTTTAAACTATATACTTTTATAGGGTTGAATTTATTTATTGTGGTTACATATACATTTGTGGTTATATATAATATATATAATTTTATAAATATAAAATATTTAGATTTATATTAAATTTATATTTATAAAATTTTATAGATATAAAAATGTATATAAATATACACTTATATAAGTGTATAACTTTTATGAGATATATATTTATATTTTAGATATATAGTTTTATGATATATATATCATACCAACATTCTACTTTCAGTCTCTCAGTCTTACTACTCTGGGTACCTCATATAAATGGAATCATACAATATTTGTCCTTTTGTGACTGGTTTATTTCACAGAGCATAATATCCTCAACTTTCACCCACATTGTACCATAAGAATTTCCTTCCTTTTTTTAAAAAATTTTTTTAATGTTTATTTATTCTTGAGACAGAGACAGAGCATGAACAGGGGAGGGGCAGAGAGAGAGGGAGACACAGAATCTGAAACAGGCTCCAGGTTCTAAGCTGTCAGCACAGAGCCCAACGCGGGGCTCAAACCCACAAACTGTGAGATCATGACCTGAGCCGAAGTCAGACGCTTAACCGACTGAGCCACCCAGGTGCCCCAAATTTCCTTCCTTTTTAAAGCTGAATATTCCATTATGTGTATATATCACATTTCATCTATCCATAATATTGTTGAATTTTTACATAGAAAATTGTGTCTAAAAATTGAAAAAATAATTTTAAAAAGCTAAGACAGTTTTCTTATCTTCTTGCTCTGGAATATTTTAAGTAGCATAGGAGTGATCTGTTCCTTGAAAGTTTGAAATAACCCATTCACTCTTGAGACTGGGTCTGGGCCTTTTTGAAAGTGAGAGTCTTTGGCAGTCAGGTACAGTCCTGGGAAGAAAAGGTATGCAATATGAAAACAATCATAATTTATCTAAACTAGATAGGGACAAAGATGGAAGAACAAAAAATCAGGAGGTAAAGAGTACATGTGACAAGTTTATTTCTCAGAGGGTAAATCAAGGATACCATTTCACTTTCGAAGTTGAACAATTGGGAATGATAGGCTTAAGCATGGTGCTTAACATCATAAAAATAACCACCAGTACAACTAAAACAAAACATGCCTATGTTCCCATTTAGAAGATTTTTTAATAAAATGAAAAAGAAAAGAAAACCTAGCCCTTGGAACAACAAATAGAAAACAAAGGAGATGGAAAAAAACAGTTTACTGGCCTTTTGTCATGAGGTGAGGGTGGGGAGTTATAGAGGAGTAGGGTAGCTTATGCATTTTTCTCCTGGTGTCTTGTTTTTACTTTGGTTTCAGTTATTTTGCATATGAAAATACAGAGGTTGTTCTAGGCCTCTATGGCCTATACCTACTTTCAGAAAGATGTCTTCTTATCTGTTTTTGGCTCCTTTTTTAAAAGTTTATTTATTTATTTTGAGAGAGAGAGAGAGCAGATGTGTATGTGCATGCCTGTGGGAGAGGGGCAGAGAGAGAGGGAGAGAGAGAATCCCCAGCAGGTTCTGTGCTGTCAGCGCAGAGCCCGACGTGGGGCTCTATCTCATGAACTGTAAGATCATGACCTGTGCCAAAATCAAGAGTTGGTGCTTAACCAGCTGAGCCACCCAGGTGCCCCATCTTTTTGGTTTCTTTTTATTTCAGTGGGTATTCCCTAGGGCAATTATACAAATACACATTTACTCAACCATCACACCCCAACTTCAGTTTGAATGGGAAATGTGCCCCCTAGATATGTTTATTACTTCTCAATTACTTTTGCCAAAACCATTTTAAACACCGACCTAAGGCCTTCTCTGGGCCTTTCAAGCTCTCTCCATGTCTTTTTCAGTCTGTCTTTGTGCCTGTCTCTCTCATTCCTTTTCATACACCTGCATACACAGAAATCTCTGAACATGGTGTGTGACCTCACAACACTACAAGGCAGAAGCCAGTTTGAGTTTGGCATAAGAAAGAATGTGCTAATAATCAGAGGTATTTGACAATATAAAGAACCATCTCACAAGGCAGTGAGGTTGTGTTATTGGAGGTGTGTAAGCCCAGGCTGGATAACCACCACCTCAAAGAGGTTTTCAGGTAATTCAAGTGTCTCATGGGCACTTAGAAGCTTTCCACCTCACCTGAGAAATTAGAAAATGAAAAAGGGTCGTTTTTTTGTTGCTGTTGTTGTTTGTTTGTTTTTGCTTGGTGGTGGGATATGAACCGGAGGGGAAGCACAGAAAGCCCCAGGGCATGGCAAGTCTGAGCTGGGAGCTAAGGGAGCCCTAAAGGAGGTTTGATAGGCCTCTTTTAACCAATTGAGCCCTTCTTCTAGAACCACGCAAATGTTATTCCCTCTCCCAGGCCCTGATCAGTCTTGAGGAGTTTAGGAACACACCAGTATTGTTGAGCTGTAGGAGCAGCCAGAACTGCATTGTTGACTCTGGCCCTTGTTCGTAAATACAAAACCGTTGCTTCAGCCCACTTGGAGCGTTGCTCAAGACACTTGTTCTAATGAATAGCCTAGAATGACTGGGACACATTCTCAAGTGTGTAAATAATGCTTCTGGAAATATTTGAGGGGGCTTGAAAACAACGTGTTCTCTTAAGTATCCTATTCAGTTCAACTAAATGTACTGAGTATCTCCAATAGCAGGCACAGCTGGCTGAGTAGGGCCCCAGAAGTCCAAGCGAGGAGCCCCAAAGACTGCGTTTCTGCTCTCTAAGGTAGCCTTAGGGCCTCAGAGGTGAAACCCACACAAATCCAAGCGACTGCCTACCAAAGGTCCACCAATAGGTGTTGTGGTCCTGTAAGAAGATGAGGAAACGAAGTGGGAATGCTCTGGGCCAGCTTGGGACTGATGGGAGCCAGGTGGAAGAGGGAATTGGGAGTCTTGAAAGGTCAGCTTAGATTTAGGTGGGCAGCCCTAAAGGGAAGGGTGCTTCAAGGCTGAGAGGACCGCATTAGGCAAACCCACAGAAGTGGCAGTGCATGAGACATGAGTAGAAAACAGTTGTTCACATCTCCTCATCTGTATTCCCCCATTCCTGCAAAAGTTCCCACCTTCCTTTTGGGCTTTCATCCCTCTGTCACCTACTTGGTGTGAAAAGGGGTTCATCACCAGGGCCCGCTCCCTTCTGGCCCACCAATCAAAGCACTGCTTCTTCCTGGACAATGGCTGGCTCAAGCTAAATCTGTGGCTTGGTTTGTCCAATCAGAGTGAAGCCCAGAATTTGGTGAGCACATGTGCTTTGTTGCTGTTTCAAACCTGTGAGAAACTGGGGCCCAGCCATCTTGCAACCGTTGGGTGGGGCGGGCAGTCTAGGATTGCAGTTACAGGGCGGCCTCTGGTGATGCCACCAAGGGAAATCACCAAATTGAATTAGTTCTTAGGAAGAAGCTAGCAAGGCCTTATGGAATTGGAGGTGAGTTCTAAGTTCTTGAAGAATCTCAATCATAATTTTGTTTGAAAGAAAGTAGGATGGAAACGAGTAGCAACAACAGTTTCCCCTTGTTCATGTAGCCACTTGAGCTGGGTTTCTCTGCTACCTCGAAACCAAGAAGGGAATACTCAGGGTATTCTAGTTCATGGGGAGTGCCCTCTCTAAGTAGTTTGTGGGAACTGTGGGGTCTGTGGCAGTTAGTTTGTCCATTCCTGGGAATGCAAGCATGACTGCGGGGGATGGGCAGCTTGGTTCTGGAAGTATCTGGTTTCTGATCCTGAGGACCAGCTTCTGTTGCAGATTCATGAGCTGCGTTCCTATAGGGCCCAGACTCAGCGACCAGCTGAGCAGGTCTGCAGCTTGCTCCACCCTTTGAGGAAAAAAATCTTCCCTACTGAGGAGTTAGAATGTTGCTGTAGAGGTGATAAAATCTGTTAAAAGTTTGTTTTTCAGAAGGAATGACACATCAAAGCTATGCTTTAGGGATAAGGGATCTGATGGCATTTGGGGGAAAGAATGGATTGCGAGGAGAGAGATTGGAGGCAAGAAGGTGATTTGAGAGGCTCTTTTTAAACCCATGACAGAGGACACTGACCTGACGTGGGGCTGTGGCAGCAAGGAGAGAAGAGGGGACCAGTGATGGACACTGGGAGTAGAATTAACATTTGTTTTGTGTGGGGAGTAAGGAGAAAGGCAGGATCAGAGGTGATTCCCTGCTTTTGGCTGGAGTAATTCAGGAAATGGTTCACTGAGATTGGTCCTTAAAAATCCCTTAAACTGCAGGGGTACCCAGGGTGCCTTTGTTGGTTTCTTGGTTAAGCACCTGACTCTTGATTTTGGCTCAAGTCGTGATCTCAGGGTTGGTGGGATTGAGCCCTGGGTCAGGCTCTGTGCTGGCAGCGTGGAGCCTGCTTGGGATTCTCTCTCTCCCTTTCTCTCTGCCCTTCCCCTGCTCAAGTGAGGTCCTGCACACTCTCACTCTCTCTCTCTCAAAAATAAGTAAACCTAAAAAAATTTTTTAATACTTTAAACCTGCCAATGAAGTAGAGTATCCCCAGTTTCATGTATACCACCTTTGTACCCTAAAGCTTTTTGTAACTTCCAGCCAAACTTAAAGGAGGCATATGTAAGAATGAGCGAACACAGACTATCTTAGAATGGATACACAAGAAACTCCAAGGAGACAAACTCAGTGCTGAGAATAGGGTGTGAATACATTGCTTATTCAAAATGTAGTTTCAAATTTTAAATATATAATTAAAATTATATAAAGTCAGTCGCAAGGCAAGCATATGTCAGCAGTCACCCAGCTGTAATTCTCAACAGTACTGTCACCAAACTCAGAATTATTCAGTTGATAATAATAAGACAGGAACTTCAGCAGGATAATAGAGGGAGGGCTCTGGCACTTTCTGCAGATGTAATATGCTCTGCATCTTTTTCCCCATAATTCTCCAGTGGATAAACTGTTTGATCAGAGTTCACATTCTCTCTTTGTCATACGTACATCCCACCCCTTTCAAGAAAGCACCAGTTCTCAGAGATAATAAAGTCTAATTCAACATTTTAAAAGCAAATAATTTTTTTCTGAATTCAGATCCACAACGGATTTTGAGTTTTAAATAGTTTGCAAAGCAGTTTCTGTTTCTTTCTTCTGCTTCTGCTGCTCTAGACCTGAGGCCAACTACAATGCCTTGTCTAAAAGCAGATTCATTAAACCCTGGTTTAGACACAAACTGCACCAGAAGTTTTGAAATTTAAGAACTTTTTGTTTGCTTTATTGTTTTGTTTTTGTTTTTTCTTTGCTTCGAGTCAGGTCAAGTTCTTTTAGCCTTGATGTGTCCCCCTCACTCATCTTTAAAAATGAAAGGAAAGTCCTCAGAGACCAAAGCAGAAAGGGTGATAGGCAGATTGGAATCAGGAGCAGCTCTCATAGTTCCATTTGCATAGAATAAGCCTGGCAAGAATAGACACCAAATATTAACAGAGGTTTTCTCCCAGTGGAATTAGAGGTGAATTGAGTTTCTCCAGATTATTACCAGTGAGCATATTTCACGTTATTTCACGTTGTATTTCGGTAAAAACAAGTCAACATAAAAATTCCTAGATACCGTGACTCATTAAAAGGATTTTGTAGTATTTTTTTCTTCAAACAAAATACCTTTATTTAAATAAGAAAAAAAGACATTTTAATTTCAAATGCTTTCTTTTTTTTTAAATGAAAAAATAATCAGCTATGATATTTTTCAGTGAGTAAAAATTTCCCCGAACAGGCTTGCTATAAAATTTAAATTTTAAACATTTCAGTGTTGTAGTATGCTAACTCTATAATAGCTAACATGATTAAAAGTGAAAATCTTCCTGGGGCGCCTGGGTGGCTCAGTCAGTTGAGCGTCTGACTTTGGCTCAGGTCATGATCTCGTGGTTTGTGGGTTCGAGCCTCACATTGGGCCCTATACTGATAGCTCAAAACCTGTAGCTTGCTTCAGATTCTGTGTCTCCCTCTCTCTTTGCCCCCCTCCCCCTGCTCATGCCATGTCTCTCTTTCTCTCAAAAATAAATAAAACATTTAAAAAAATTGTTAAGTGAAAATCTTCCTTAAGACACTACATCATTATAATGAATAGTTTAAAATTTTTTAATTCAATGTTTTCCTACAAATAGCTTTATGTTTTCAGAACTTAATAGAAAAATGAGGCTACAAAGTAATTTGTAAAATAAGATCATACAAGCAAATAGGTAATTTACAATAAAATTCATTGTCCTTCTAAATTTTTAGGTGTTACATAAAAACCATAATAGGTTAAAAAGTAAATTTTTACAAAAGGTGGCTTCTACAGGTAGTGATACTGCTCTATTTATTGATCTGAGCCCATAACAGGTATATTCTTTTGGAAAAACTCATAGAGTTGTGTCCTTATGAAATGGGCACTTTTCTGTATGTGTGTTATTCTTCAATAAATGGTATTAAAAACAAAAAAGAGGGGCAAGTCAAACAGAATTGAAAGTCACAGAATTTCAGGAGGAGGATTGAGACTTGGTTGATAGATATTGTGGATAATAATAATAAAATAGGGGCACCTGGGTGGCTCAGGTGGTTAAGTGTCCAACTTCCACTCAGGTCATGATCTCACACGTGGGTTTGAGCCCCACGTTGGGCTCTGTGCTGACAGCTCAGAGCCTGGAGCCTGCTTTAGATTCTGTGTCTCCCTCTCTTTCTGCCCCTCCCCTGTTTGCAGTCTGTCTCTCTTTCAAAAATAAACATAAAAATAAAAAAAAATAATAATAAAATAATAGCTACCATGTATATGACAAATACAATGAACACTTAACCATGTGCTCTAAGCACTTTACATATATTAATAAACGTAATCTTCTCTAATCGTGAGGTACGTACTATTATAATCCTCATTCACAGATAAAGAAACTGATGTAGAGAGTGGCTTAGTAACTTGTCCAAGGAGGTTATAAACTACTCTTTCAAGAAATTTATGCTAAATGAAAAGACAGGACAGTAATTCACGCAGAAAGGATGTTTGGGTTTTTTGTTGTTGCAGGCAGTGTTGAGCGCATTTATGATTTAGGAGAGAAGCGAGAGAGAACAGGAAAGAGAGCAAAAATGCTTGATTCTTACCCAGGAGGCCAGCAGAGGGTGGATCAAGAACCCATATACATACACTTTTGTCCAAGGGAAAGGTGCCTTCTAAGAGCTGAAGAAAGGAGAGGTCTGTGCAGTGGAGAGTTGAGAGATCCCACATCAGCTAAAAGACATGGTAAGGACCTTTGCTGAGCCATAGGGAGGCCAGGAGTGGATAAAGAAAGCTGAAGAAAATTTGAAGTGAGGATTACTCAGTGTTTATGACAGCTAAAATGGTGGTAATTGCTCATTTCTGGATCCCACCCCAGGCCTACTGAATCAGACTCTGGAGGTAGAGCCCCAGTGCCTGTGTGTGTGTGTGTGTGTGTGTGTGTGTGTGTGTGTGTTTTAACAAACTCTGAAGGCAGTTCTGATGACCCCTGAGTGTGAGAAACATATTGGTTTATGAGACCCACAGGCCTCAGAAGATCAAGGGAAGATGGGTCCAACCTGTGAGATAGAGCATGAAGGGGTAGTTTTCCTCAGGAATTGGAAGTTTTAAACTCTCCAAGTGATTCTGACATAGGTGGTCTGTGGATACAGTGAGGAAACTTGTCTCAAAGGTGACAGTGGCTAAGCATGTGGGCTTTGGAGCTAGAGTCTGAATACTACTATTTCTTTCCCATGCTACCTTTGGCAAGTTAGTTAACCCCTCTGTGCCTCAATTTCCTCATCTGGAAAATGGGGCTAATGGTACCTTCATTGCGTTGTTGTGATGATTAAATAAATTAATGCATGTAAAGTGCTTGAAACATAATAAACACTCAATACTCAATAAATATTAGCTCTTAGTATTGCTCTGGTTATTATTCACCATAGTTGGAGGGCTGAAGGTCACTAACAGTGTAACCTATGAAAAGTAGGTTAGGCAATGGAATGTTTGAGCAGATTCGTGAAAATCACCCAGAGAGTGGAAAAGACAGTCCTGTGACCAGAAAAGAGCTCACAAGGCAAATGGGACATGGCGAAGTGAGGGCTGTACCCACTTACTGGGTTCCCTGGCTGGCAGAGATAGCCACCGACAAGGTGCACCAGAGCTACCCCCTACAAAGTTAGTGATGGAAAACAAAGTGGGGTTGGTGAGAGTGGTGGGGAGGTGGAGATAAAACTGCTGCTCTGTCTTCCCCAAGGAACCAGTACTGCATCAAGGGCTAACTGCTTAAAACCTGCCTTGTTTTCCCTCTGATGGGAAGCCCACATTCTAAAAATGTTCCCCGTGAACAGAAGTCCTTTATTACTTTTCTGTCGAGAGGCCTGCCCTTAGATTCTACACTGAGCCTCTTGGTCAGGTACTTGGAGCTCTGTCTCCAGCTGTGGGTTCAGGCTGTTGCTTAGCCTCTTGTCTCTCTTTATGCACCTTTTGCACTCAATCGTGCTTCCCTCCCCACCTACCCCCCTGGCACAGACTGGCTGGGGAGAGAGCTGGAACTCAGGTCCCATGAGAAACAGTTGAAAGAGCTGAGGCTGTTTAGCTTAGAGAGGACTGAAGGCAGTGTGGTTTCTGTACCTCTGAGAGGCTGTCACAAGACAGCAAGAGCAGATGGGGTGGGGTGGGGGGCCTGAGGGGCAGAACTAGGACCCATAAATGGATAGAAACCATGGGGAAGCATATTTCACCCCAACACAAGGAATTAACTTTTTCACAGAACTGATCAACCATGAATCAGAATAGATACCTTGTGAGGTAATGAGCTCCTCGTCACTGGAGGAGTGCAAGCTGTGATTGGGTGACAACTTTATAGCAGACAACAGTTAAGTGGCTGGTTGAACTTTATGGCTAAAACCCTTGTCCTGTGTTTGTTTTCAGCAGCCTGGTTTCATTTCTATAACCCTTGGCTTTCTTAGTCCTGCTTTAGTATCTGGTAGCCAGGTCATATTTAATATACTAGGGAGTGGATGTTGGGGAGCACTCTGAGTATCCCATAGGACCCAGGAATTGATTGGCTCCATGTGTGTCTCTCCCTTTTAGCTATCATCACCTCCCTTTCCAGACTGCCTACAACATTGGATACATTTCTCTGGCTCTCTGTTTTCTTGCGGTCCCTGAAACAAACTCACAGACCTTTTAGGATTTAGAATATAGAGTCACTGATGGGAGGTGACAAAATACGAAACAAGTAATCCAGAGGCCCAAGAACTCTGCCCAGGTTCCCATGGCCATTGTCCATGGTCTATTAAACAAGGGCTTCTCAAACTTCAATGTGAATTGAATCACCTGAGGATCTTGTTAAACTGCAGATTCTGATTCAGGAGCCTGAGATTCTGCATTTAAACAAGCTTCCAGGTGCTACTGATGCTGCTGGTCCACAGATCAAAATCCTTATACAAATATCAGGGTTGTTGCTATGTTTGCAGTTATCACATTGTTCCATGGCAGAGTTGTAATAAGGGTTGCAAACTCAAATGCTTGTCAGGATCAATATAAATGGGCGAGGGAAGCCACTAACACAGTGAATTCCGAGCTGTTTGGGTTGAGACCCAACCTAATAGCAAATACAGAGGGTAGACACCAGCAGCCACCAGTCTGGGAGCTCTATGAGTCTACATCCACACTGTGTGTATGTGTATATGTATTTAATTCTTTGTGAGAAGCCCCTCATCTTGATCTCAATTTGGCAGAGGCCCTAGGGGTTCTGAGAAGAGAATAAAAGGATAAACCATTTGCTCTTCAGGTGCCTCTGGACTCCTGGAACCTAGACATCCCCCCTCATTTGTCCAAGTGAAGGTTTCTTGGGCACTTTCCTCAAATTTCTCTCATTGAAACAAAGGACTCATTTATCTTCATTCAACACAATTAGCAATGGGTATCTCTATTTCAAACTCCCCCCTCCCCTGTACGCACATGTTAAACAGAAGGTTTGCTGTGGTCAATTTTGGCCAGTAGACTACAGAACAGACCCCAGGTCAGAGGGGTAAGAAGTGAATTAGGTTAGGGCTCTGAGCCACAGGAGAATCCTGCACATTAGTTCTCCCTCCAGAAAAGGGGGAAATATGAAAAGAGAGTGGTTGTAATGATGTGGACACTTGGTGATGGGAAAACATATTTTGCCAAGAGACTGTGTTCTAATTCTAGAAATCCAGTCCCAAGCCCAGTACTCTGTCTCTAGGTTTGGGGAGAGAAACTCATTTGAGAAGGGGAAAAGATGGTTTCTCAAGCTGTCACTCAAGTCAGATCAAAGGATCACTGTGAACATTTGCCTTTGCTCTGACTTTTGTGACAACTTTGACTCTTCTTTAAACAAGCTTGTGATCTCTTTGGAAGAGATCTTAGAGTATGGCTTTTAGTCCAGTGTACCACTGTCACCTCCCACTTAGCAATGCTCCAATGTCTTCTCTGTTCCTCAGGTGGCTTTTTTGAGTTGACATTTATTTTCCCAAGTGATCTTTCTCCCACTGACAAGAATTTTACCTGCCAGGGAAGCACTGTTCTTGGGCTCAGTTCATGGGTATGGGTCAGTCTTCAATAAGCACAAGCCCTTTATTTCAGGGTCCATTATTTACTGTCAGAATCAGGTGCTAGAAGTCACAATGCTAAGTGAAAGCACTGTTCTTCCACAAGAAACACATCCAGTAAGAAAAATGACAGTAGGGAAAAAAGCCCAGGTATATAATCACTGATAGGAAAGCCTACCTCAACTCCCTTGGGACCCTTGGGAGGTGGCATTAGACAGTAAAACCCAGCTTACTCTACAGAAGAGATAGGATGTTGTGCTGTATTTTCTCAAACCTCTTTCATAATAAAAACACAAATACCTCCCCAAAAATTGTGCTAACTTTTAAAAGTGGGCAGTCCAACATTGCACACAACCTGGGCACAGAGCCAGATGAGCCAGGAGTGGGAAACACCAAGGATCCCAAGGAGTGGAAAGGACTCCAAGAACTCACTGTCTCCTCTGGGGGAAGGAGGAGCTGCTGGCAAGTCTCCAGAGCATTATCCCTTTCACACTATGCTCTGGACACGTGGAGGGAGTCTCACCACCCCCCCCCAGGGACATCAAATGATATCTTTACAAGCCTTTGTCTTGGCACCCTCCCTGGCAGATTGCACCTCTGTGCTAGATCAAGCCTGATTAGAATTTGACGAGCCAAGTTCTCTGGCAGCTGGTCCTTCACAGGTGTGATGAGAATGGTGATGGCACCTCCAGCTGGGCTTGAAGTTAGGCCCCAGGATGGACAGCTAACAGGACCTAGTGAGGTCTGCTCCCAGATAAACTTCTGCTTGGTAGGAACATCACAGCTGTCACAGGGGCTGTCGAACTGCAGGAAAAGCTTGCTCTGAGAATCAATCCCATCAGGTTGGAGTTCCAACTCCCCCACTTCCTTTTCTTTTTTAAATGTTTATCTCTTTATTTTCAGAGAGAGAGAGAGAGAGACAGTGCGAACAAGGGAGAGGCAGAGAGAGGGAGAGAGAGAAGCCGAAGCAGGCTCTGCACTGTCAGCACAGAGCCCGACATGGGACTCAATCTCACAAACCGTGAGATCATGACCTGAGCCAAAGTCAGGAGTCAGACACTTAACCGACTGAGCCACTCGGGCGCCTCTCAACATCCCCACTTTCTAGTCCTGTGACCTTGGGCAAGTTACTTCACTACTCTGTGCCTCAGTTTCCCTACCCACAAAAACAAAAAGGTACTTACCTCTTAAGTGCACTGTGAGGATTTAATGAGGTATTTGTAAAGATAATTGACACAGAGCACGTGCTTAGTAAGTGTTCCTTCCTTTCCCGTGGCTTGGCAGAATATGTTTACTAGGGTAAGTTGAGATACACAAAGGCCAGCCTTATCCCCTGGAGTGGTGCCAGCTTGGAGGCTTCTAGGTGCTATGCCTAGGAAAGAAAAACAAGGTTTGAAAAAGGTTAGGTAAAGCTGCTCTCCACCCACCTGCCAGCTTGACAGTGTACTGTCCATCAGATACGTAGCTGATGTTCCTGAGCCATGGGCTTGCTTAGGCAGGGGATCATGTCTCTACACCAGGCTCACTGCAGTCTGGTCTTCTTGTGACTAAAAGCAGTTATTTGCAAGACAGTTTTTCTATGCGAAGCTAATCAGTCTGTGAAGTACTTTGAACTTCGCTCCCTTCTACGTTGATCCCTTACAAATTCCCATCCCCTACCCTTCTTTCTCCTGGATAACTTCTCCTCCTACTAGCCTCGACCTTAATTATTAATTCTGCAGGGAAGTCTTCCAGACTAGTAAACTAGGCCAAGTACATGTACTTTGCCTGAACACTTTACACACCTGCAAATAATGAAATGATTGTGCATTTGTGTATCAAGGCTGTAATCCCCACTGCACTGGAAGCTCCTGAGAGAGGGACAAAGCTCCATAATCCCAGCACCTGGCACAGTGCCTGGTACATGGTACGTGCTCAAATATTTGGTGACTGACTAGACGATCCCTGCAGTCCTCTCAGCCTTAGGATTCTAGGATCACCCAGGCAGGCTGTTCCTCTATAACCACCAATGGCATGGGCACAGCTGACCAGCCAGAGTCTAGTCTGAAAAGGGTTTGGGACACCCTGAAATGTGACACCTCTTTTTTTCTCTCCTTTCCTCTCCTCTCTCTTAATCTTGAGCAGCCATTCAGCCTCCACCACAGTGAAGAGAGAGAATTAGCCTGCAATCCCAGCAGCTCTTTTGGGTTCTGACAAAGAAGAACAAACCAGGATGAACATAGCGCCAGATCTGGGTGTTTCAGATCCCAGAACAAGGTCTTAAATCCTGGGTGACAAAGACTAACTGCCTCAGCCTGGCATACAGTCTGAGGCTGGCAGATGTGTAAGAGAGGCCTAGATCAGGGAGTCATGATAACTCAGACTCTGACTGCCAGCAGAAATGCGGTTTCTGTAGTCAGAGGTCAAGAAGCTTCCCTCCTGCTGAGTGCTGGAGAAGAGTCCCCGAATGAACGGGAAGTGCAAAGAGAGAGTCAGCCCTGAAGGAACCATCCATCAGAGGCTCAGATTGCAACTGGTCTTCTGTGCGTTGGCTTAAAAATCAAATTCCATTCTAGACAAATTTCCTTATTGCATGCAAGCTGCTCTAATTTCAAGAATGTCAAATACGCGGCCAAATGCAATTACATTTTAAGCACAGCACTCACTTGAAATATAGCACAAATTTCTAAACCAATTTTAATCACATTACAGAGAGGGCAGACATGCTCAGCAATCTGAAATTCCACCTTATCTAGAGAGCCTTTCCTGATTAGTTAGAAGAGAGGCCAATTTGCTGGCTCTTCCCTGCCTGTTCACACTCTGCTGTCAGGTATTCATTTATCCTTATTCTCGTACATAATGTAGATGTGTTTGTCGATTATTCATTCTGCCTTGCTTACCTGTTCGCTTTTATCACATGTCTTTTATGCCTGAAAAGTGCTTTGGCTGTTTTCTTTCTGGGACCCCTTTGTGAGCATAGGCCTGGCCTTGGATTCCTCTCATGCAGGGCTCATCCCCACCCCACTCCTGTCCAGGTGCTTAATATGGGTCCTTTGAGAATGAAAGCTCAGGGAGCCATAGGCCAAGCCACTTGATTGTAGGGACAATATGTGGCAGGGAGTCCAAGCTCTCCCGGACTTCAGGCACAGGGATATTTTTGTCTGGTCAGTGGGTCTAAGTGCCACAGTTTCACTCTGGTCTGGAAAACTGGCATACTTTTTGCAGGCCAGCATCACCAGAGATGCCTGCATGTATATTCTTGCCTTGGGGTGGCTGGAGAAAGGACTGTCTGACTGTTCCCTGTGATGCCCAGTCTATTGACCAAGACCTGAGGGAACTGCATTTAGGAGGCAGCTGATAGGAGGGAGACAAGAATGTGGCTAGTTATAGGGTCTGGCCTTTGGAGTTTTTCTGGTTGGAAAATCTAGGAGCCTGATTACCTTTTCCCAAGAGGCTTCAGGGACATCATTTGGGCGGGAAAGGGTTCCAGGTTCCACACATAGACAGCCTGAATCCCATGCTCACTTGCCCTTGGTGACTTAGGTGTCTCTCTCTCCCTTTCTCTACCTCTCACTCGTTTGCTCTTTTTGTCTCTGACTATATATGTGTCTCAGTCTCCCTCTCCACTGTCTACATTTCTTTCTTTGCTCTTTCTCTGTGTGTGTGTGTGTGTGTGTGTGCGCGCGCATGTGCGTGTATGTGTCTTTCCCCTCTCTGGCTCTCTCTGTTTCTGTGTGTGTACATGTGTCTCTTTTTGTTTCTCTCTGTGGCTTTCTGTCTCTCTTCTGTCTCTCTCTCTCTTCCACCCCCACTCACTACTCCTCTTTCACTCACTCATCACTGCTTACTCCACATGCCCAGACACAGAAACACCCATTTTGTCCCTTTGACAAACACACATTTAAAAAGGTAATTAGAAATGAAGGGAAAGGAAGTGGCTCAGAGCACAGATGTCTGCTTCAGTCAGGATGCTCAACCAAGCCCCTTGACTCTTCCTTTGGTGTGTGTTGAGGTCACAGGGCTCCAATCCCCCAAGGAACTATTGTCCTCCCAGAAACTGGTTCACTGGGATATCCATGAGATGGATGACAACTTGCTGGGGCCTGTAGCATCAGATGGAGGAGCTGGGGGATGAATGAAGGTGGACTCCATGGAGTAGATTAATGACTTTTAAGGTCTGTCCCCAATGTGAGATTCTAGGATTCTGAGATTTTACACTTGTGATTTACTTGACCCTGAAATGACTAGATGGGGGTCAGTTCTAGGCTTCGTACATTAAGTATTACAAACTAGAATACGTTCAAAGGAGAGTGAGTAGAATGGAACAAGGACTAGAGACCACATCACTGTCTCACAGCCAACATAAAATTAAATGCCTCTGTGTGCCAGACACTGGACAAAGCATTGGCCATATGGAGATTAATAAGGCACAGTCTTTTGACTTCAAAGAGTGATCAAATCTAGACATACAAGTTTAATGATAATAACTCACATTTACTGAGTGCTTACAAATGTGCCACATACTGGTCTAAGTTTTTTCCATGTGTTATCTGGTTTAGTCCCCATTTTACAGATGAGGAAACTGACACACAGGTTACATTTGGTGACACTTCAGTACCATAAGGATTGATTGAAAGAGCTAGGGCTGCCTAGCCTGGAGGAGAGAGGATTCAAGGGAACGTGGGTCTTTTGCTTCAGACTTCCATCAGAGTCTGAGAGAACAGACGTATTTGTATGTGGCCCCAGAGGGCAGAGCTGGAACCCAAGAGTGGAAGCAGATCTGGACTTCATACAAGTAAAAAACCTGTCTTAGGAGTCAGAACTGTCCATAGCTAGAACAGACTTCCTGGAAAGGGAGGGAGATGTCTAAGCAGAGGCTGCATGAGCATTCAGGTAGGAGGGAAGGGAAGATGTGCCTAAAGGTCTCTTATAGTTCTCAGAGGCTACATACTGGCTTAAAGACCCAAACATGACCTCTTTAAAGTCCTCTGGGGATTCACACTGTAGCTGCCACATGTCTACCTCTATATATAGGGAGCACCTGTGGCCTGCTTGTGCTCATCCTCCATCACATATTTCCTAATTCTCTTCACTTGTCTGCTCCCAAAGGGTTTGGGGCCATGCCTTGCAAAAGAATTCCCCCCAGTCTCCCCCCACCCACAGTTTCCTAATCAGCCCTTGAGCTGACAGACATTGGCTCTTTCTCAGGATGATCAAACCATAGCAGGTGACTAACAAGCCAGTCACCACCACCCAGGTCCACGAAGCCCACAGACTCTCATGCCTCATACAGGGTGAACTGTGGTCACCCATTAGTTTGGCCCAAGAGACTTCCTGGCACCCAAGATACATACTCTAAGTCTGGCACACTCACATTGGCAGCTAACCAAAGCATCCAGCAGTGGAGAAGATTGTGAGAAATGGTCAAGCTCGTGAGGTGGCCAGGCACAGTCCTCAAGGTCACCCCTTTCAGGGCTTGCAGGCTATGGTAGGGAAAGTCCAGACTGGCCAAGCAAGAGCAACCAAGGCCCCTGGGAAGGCTAACCACTTTGTAGTCAGAGAAGCCAAGGGTCTGAGCTCCTGCAGGCAAGGGGGCCATGCCTGGGAGCTTTTCATTTCATTGTGCTACAGAAAAATCTTCCATGGCTTAAAGAGGACTACAGACCCTGAAAGGTGTTCGTGGTTAAAGTCACCCCTGCATTGCCAGAGAGATCTATGGAATGAAGGGAGGAGGCAAGAGCAGACTCCTGAACATAAGACTGTGGGCTTGTTTCTTTGAAGGCCCTAAGGGTTCACTAGGAAAGCTGTCCTGAAGGGCTGGGGGTACCTTTTGAAGGGTTCTTCCCCCATGGAACCATACTTCCAACACAGGTGCAGGTTCTGGCCCCCTGAGTCCACAGTCTCCAGCCTGGGCATAATCTCAAAGAACTAGCTGAGCAAATAAAAATATTCTTCTGGATATCCAGAGATGTCAAGGGCAGAAGGACAGTATAGAAATAGGGACTGGCCTCAAAACTGGGGATGCCATGAGGCAGTGGGTTGTCACATTCTGGAGACAGTTCTAGGCCAAGCTGAGGTGCTGAAGGGCAGGAAGCTTACCAAGAAAGTGTCTTGGGAATTCTGCCTACTTTGGCCAAGTGGGATATGTCAAGATGATGCCATTTAGATTGTATGTTATGTCATGGCCACTCTGAGATTCCACCTAGTCATCTCTTGGTACCAACTGGCAGCCTCCTTAAGCTGGGGACAAGGGATTTAATTCTAGAAAGGCCAGGGAGCTGTCAGATTAAGATAGAGGAGATGGTATTGGATGGGGAGAAACGGAAAGGTACTCAGTCAGTTATGACTCAGGTCTAATACCTAAGACTGGTATGCCCCATCCCATTCCTCGGCTGCAGGTAACTGCAGGCCATTAGGGCTCAAGTGGAGCTGCCACAAGTTTTGGAGGCAGAGGTGCAGTGAAGAGAATTCCTGGCCAAGTTGAGCTCCTACAGCAGGAGCAAGCCAGCAGAACCACAGAATGTTGTTGTTGCTCAGGTGGATGTCCAACAGCAAAGGGGATCCGACAAGGTGCCCCAGGCCAGGCAAGACATGTGGTTGTCTAAGACATTGAGGCTCTTGAATGAGCTGAGTTTGGCCACCTAGTAAGCAGTCATGTCACTGTTGAAGCAGTTGGCTGAGAGGTCCAAAGTCTGAAGGTGACACAAGGACTGGAGTGCTCTGTCATTAGCTGGATGGTCCAGGAGGTTGGATGCCAGGATTAGGGGGCTGGACCAATGAAGCTCATGAAGGGCCTCTGAGGCCAGAACCTTCAGGTAGTTTCCCTGAAGTGCCAAGTGTTGGTCTGGCCTCAGTTGCACCATCTCCACCGCTAGGGCTTTTAGAAGGTTGTGAGAGAGGTCCAGTTGTTCATGGGAGCCCTGCCAGAGAAGTTTGGAAGCCAAGACCCTGGCAGGAAATATAGCCTGGCCATCAGGGTGGGGGAGAGAAAAGAGTATCCTGTGAGCTAGACAGTGAAGTGGAGTCAGGGAACAAGAGCTGAACCCCATTTACTTTTGAGTACCTCCTGTGGCACTGTCACATACATGACCTTGCTCCAAAAAGTAGGGGTGGTTGTTCTTGCTTTAGAGATGATGAAAGACACTCAGAGAAGCAAAGTGACCTGCCCAGTGTACAGAATTTTAACCCAAGTCTCACTGACTCAAAGCCCATGCCCTTTACATTACTTGTCTTGCCTCCTTGAGTGTATCTTGTTCTAGTTCAAAAGGCCCTTGTTCTCTATGGCAACAGGAAATTTGTTTCTATCTGCAAATGAATCAGGGGATCCTACAGTACAATACAATCAATATAGTCCTTGAGTGTTAGAGCTGGAAGAGACCTTAGAAACCATGTCTCCCTGAAAACACTCTCATTTCATAGCTGGAACAAAAGGCTCAGAGAGGGGGAAGAGGCTTGTTTAAGGGAACAGCAAACCTGAGTCTGCCCGCTCACCTGCTGCCCCAGGAGTTCATCGGGGCTGGAGAAGAAAGGAGAGAGGCAACAATGAATCCATTTCTGGATTCCTTGGGTAGATACTGCCTACTCCTAGTTACTCTTTCTTAGAGATGGGATATCCACCCAGGACAGGAGAACCCTATTTCTAGCCCCTTCTCCTGGGAAAAGGCTCGTCCTGGGAGGTTCTTTTCCCATCCTCCAGCTCACCCCCATTGCCCACCCTGCCCCACAAATATAACTTACTGGGTAAAAATGAGTTTTGAGGTAAAAACAAATGAGGTTCAACTCTTCACTTTACCAGTAACTAGCTTAATAATCTTAGGCAAATTCTGTAATTTCCCTGAGCCTCAGTTTGCTCATCTGTAGAATAACGATACAAATACCTCTTTCATAGGCTTGCTGTGCAGATAAAATTCAGTGATACCTATAAAGCTCTTAACACAGAGTACATAAGTATAGATATTCATTTGTCTCTGTCCTATCCACCACAGACTCGCATATTTTCACCCCAGACTGGGCCAGAAAGGCAAAGGTCCCCAACATGGGAAAGGTAGCAAGCTTGGGGCTGCCACCCATGAGCTTCAGAGACAGCAAGGCAGGGAGCAGGCTGAGTTCTGGTTGGGCCTTGCCGTTAGGCTCCTTCAGTTTTCCTCCAAAACCTGAACCTGGATGGACCTTGAGTACTTTTAAATAGGCCCATGCCAGGGCAGGAAGTGCTTTTTTCACAAGAACAAACAAGTGCATCTTTTTCTAGTTCAAAAGTCCCTTGTCTATGGCAACAGGAAATGTGTTTCTATCCATGAATGAATCAGGGGATCCTACACTCAGTACAGTCCTTGACTGTTAGAGCTGCAGGAGGCCTTAGAGACCAAGAACCAACAATTCTCATAAGGCAGAGAACTTGGGGATGGGGATGAAGGCCTTTGAAAGTGAAAAGGAAATAGAGGACAGTTGCCAGGCTTTTCTAACATCTCGAGGTGCCAGGAAATGAGCAACATGGGATCCCTTCCCTGACTGGCCTATGTTTTCCTCGGCTCTATGGGGCTGTCATAGGGAAATTCCTTCAGAGGAAGGGAAATTGAAGCTCTGAGTAAATTGCCCAGCCTCTCAGCCGCTGTATCATGGGACTCTGGCTCAGAGATGAGAGGAAAGTCTGAGGGTGGTGGCCAGGTTGGATCTGGGATAGCACCACTTAGTAGGTGTTGTGCTGGGTGTCTTCCACCCACTCACTCAATTCATTTATTCCAAGCTCCATGGGGATAGAAGAGCCTCAAGTCTCACATGTATTAAAACATAACAACTGTTCTATGACATCCTTCTCTGGCCCTAGCTCTCCTTCCCTTTTCAGGCAAGCTCTTAGAAAAACTTGATTGCTGATTTCTTCTTCTGAAGAACAGTCCTTGGACTTTATCCCTTGGTCTCCATCTCTAATACTTCTCTAGGCAAAGCCCAACTCTTCTCTCACCTGCCTCTAGTCTCTTGTCCCCTTCACAGCAGCTGGACCACCAAGCCGGCAATTACGACCATCTACTTCCTTGCTTTAAGCTCTTTGATGACTCCCCACTGTCCACCAGATCAAGTGCCCCCTCCTTCACCTGGCACATGACACCCTTTGTGATCTGGCCCCTGCTTATCTGTCCTTATTTCTTGTCACTCTCCCACAAGAAACATACATTTCAGTCATACTTAACTAATTACAGTTACTGGAATGTGCCCACACTTTTTGATACCTCTCTCTGTTTGCACATACCATTCTTTCTCCTTGGAATGCTCTTTCCAGCTTGACTGTCTGGCAGTTTGACTTTTCTATAAGCTGCAGCTGAAATGTGTTTTCTTTCATGAAGCCTTCCTTGATCTTCTATCTTTTTTTTTCTTTGCTTCAGGCTCCTTGTCACCTAGGTGGCACCCTCCTCATACTACCTGGCCAGTTCTTGTCACATCTGGTCTCGTTTATCTCCACCCCAGCCCGTAATGGTTTTTCTCGTGAGCTTTATTCTATACCAGGCACTCTGGTAACAGTGTACACATTTATCCCATTGAATCTTCACATAACCCTGTGAGTTTGGTACCATTATCATCCTTGTTTTACAGCTAAGAAAACTAAGGCTTGAAGAATCTAGGTCACTTACCCAACATCACCCAGGATATAGGGTTAATAAATAGCACAGTGGAGATCCAAATGCAGGCTAACTCAAAAGGCTTGACCCTGGCACTAAAATATCTAGTCTTTATTCCTTCAAGGTGTGTAATAATACTGGGAGAGGCTTGCTGAGGCTGGGCAGAAGCAGAGATGAAATTCTTTAGGTCCATGTGTCCTGATGTCCTAGAGGCTACAGAAGTGACCTTGGGGCAGCCTAATGGCCGGAATCTGAGACAGAGAGCAGGGTGAGGAAAGAAACCAGGAGAAAAAGATGCAAAGCTTGAGGTACTGACGCTGTTCAACAGCTCACACAGTATCCCCTGGCCATGCCTAGACAGAGAAGGTCAAACAGTCCTGAGCAAGACTGACAGGTGGCTAGGAGAAGGGGTGGGGAGGAGCAAATGAAGCTAGAGTTCAGGCTCCAACTGCCACCTGGTGGTCAGCCTTAGAGAGACAAGTAGATGGGGCTAGGGTCCTGTCTTGGCACAAGCCAAAGGGCAGAGAGGCTGCTCAAGTGAGCTGGGCCCTGGTTCACAGCATTCATTCAGTCACCCATTCATCCATCCATCTTTCCACTCATGTCTTCATTCAACAAAGGTGTATTAATACCAGGCACAGTCTAGGCACTAGGAATACAGCAGTGAATAGTACAAAAATGCCTGCTGTCACTGAGCTCATATTCTTGCTGTGGAAGACAGACAAAAAATAAGTAGATGACATAGTGTGTTAGATGGTGATGAATACTATGGAGGAAAATCAGGGAAAGGGGAGCGGCAGAGGCTTTGCCATTTTAAATACAGCCTCACCGAGAAGGGAAAATTTGAGAAAATACCTGAAGGAGGTGAGAAAGTTAGCCATGGAGATGTCTGTGGGAAGAGGATTCTACAATAAGGAAACAGCCCAGGAAAGACCCTAAGGTAGGAGCACATGTGATGTGATTGAGGAACAGTCAGGAGGCCAGTGTGGCTGGAGCAGAGTGAGTAAGGGGTGGGATAATAGGAAATAAGCACAGAGAGGTAGGCAGCGGTTAGATCGTGTGGGGCTCTGAAGGCCTGTTTTCTATACTGAGTGACATGGGGAGCTATGGGAGAGTACCTTGCTCAGGGTCACCCAAGCTGGCAAGTGGCACTAGGCATTCTGTCTCAAAAGCCTATCCTCTGCAATACTGATAGGATAGACACATAGACCAGAACAGGAATGAGAACCCAGAAATAGCCCCACACAAATCTGCCCAAGTGAGTTTTGACAAAGGCACAAAAGCAGTTCAGTAGAGGAAGGATAGTCTTTCCAACAGATGGTGCTGGAGCAGTCGGACAGTCATAGGCAAAAAAAAATAATCCTTGACCTAAACCTCACACCTTATACAAAACAGAACCCACGATGGATCGGTTACGGATAACTTCAAATATAAAATGCATTACCTAAATGTAAAACATAAAATTGTAAAACTCTTAGAAAAAATTAGGAGAGCATCTTTGGGACCTGGGGCTAGGGAAAGGATTTTTATGCTTTTTTTAATGCTTTTTTATGCTTGACACCAAAAGCATAATTCACAAAAAGAAAAATTGATAAATTGGACCTCATCAAAAGTAAAAACTTCTGCTCTGTGAAAGACATCTTTTGTTCACAACACACCAAAATAAAAAACAAAACTATCAGTTTTGTTTATGATAGCACCAAGATGTCCTTCATTGGGTGAGTGGTTAAACAAACTGGTACATTCATGGAATACTACTCAGCAATGAAAAGGATGAACTATTGATACAGGCAACAACTTGCATGAATCTCCAGGGAACTATGCTGAGTGAAAAAAGCCAATCCCAAAAGGATATATACATGATTCCATTCATGTAACAATCTTGAAGAAACAAAATTATAGATAGGAAAACAGATACATGGTTGCCAGGGACTAGAGATGAGGGGAAGGAAGTAGGTGAATGTGGTTATAAAAAAGACAACAGGAAGACTCCTTGTGAATGCTGAGCAGTACTGTACCTTGACTGGGGCTGTGATGCATGGACCTCCCCGTATGGCAAAACTGCACAGAACTCCACACACACACCCAAATAAGTTCATGTAAAACTGGTGCAATCTGAATAAGCTCCGTGGAATGTCTCTCTGTCAGTCAACTGGTTGTGATACTGTCCCACAGTCATACAAGATGCCAACATTGTCAGAAGTGGGGTGAAGGATGCACGAGACCAGGACCCTGCAGCTTCCTATGAATTACTTCAAAATAGAAATTTTGAAACAAAACCAAAAGCCCTAGAAGAAACCATGAGAGACTCTAAACAAAAACTTGGTGTTTTGATCAAAAAAGTTTGGAGACCTCCACTGTGACAGTTTAAAAAACAACAAAAACACCTTAAAAGATTTTCCAGTGTTCATACCTGAAAAATCAATGAAAAAATCAGAACTATTATGACCTGACATTAATAAGGGGGATATTCAAGATGACAATTTGTCCAACAGTCTTATTTTACAGATGGGGAAAGTGACACGTGGAGACAGGAAGCTACTTGCCCAAGGTCATATATAGGAAAGGAGAATGTTGGAAATAAAATCCTCTTGGTGCCCAGTTTCAGTGAGGATGATAAGGGGCTTGGTGGGGGCAACAAGGCCAAGTGCCTTCATCTCTGTGAGCTTCTCTTCCTTAAGCTCTGTAAAATGGCTGGTTATGAGTTTAAGTACCTAGCCCAGTGCCTGGCACCTAATTAACTGATACTCTGTAAACTGTAGTTTCCTAACCCCCTTTGTTTGAAAGAGGGGTCACCATGCCTTCAAAGCTGGGAGAGACAGAGACTGAAGCCACAGCAAGGAGTCACCCTTACCTTCCAGCCCTCCCTGAGTTCTAGACCTGTAGTAGAGATTGATCCTGGTACTGTCCTGGGGGTAGGGCTGAGGGTCACCATGGAGATGAGTGAGGAAGGGGGATAAATGAGGCTTTTAGTTTCTTTTCTTTTTTTTTAATGAAATTGATTGTCAAATTGTTTTCCATACAACACCCAGTGCTCATCCCAACAGGTGCCCTCCTCAATGCCCATCACCCACTTTCCCCTCCCTCCCCACCCCCATCAACCCTCAGTTTGTTCTCAGAGGCTTTTAGTTTCTATGGAGACAGCTTGAGAAGTGGGGATGTGATTTGGAAGAAAGGTTGGGGAGTGTGGAGTTCTTTCCATGAAGATGGGGAGGGGGCTTTCTGAGGCTCACCTAGGGGTGGAGGAGGGGAATTGGAGAAATGAAGCCTCTCATCTCCATGGTGACAGATGGGGGTGGAGTGGAGTCACCTAGGGAACTGTGGGAAGTGAAGCTTTCTATCTCTGGTGCTTAGAGGGCTACTAGGGGTTCACTTAGACCTATTGAAATGTTTTCACTGTTCTTCTGTGTACCACCTAAATTCATCTGTCACATCACCTGTATGCCTCCATACTTTGGCAAAGGCTGGACAAGTATATCTACTGTAGTGTCTCAGAGCTACTATGGAGCTCAGTTAAGACATTGTTTATCTAAGTTCTTAGAAATTAAGGGTTATACAAATGAGCATGCAGTAGCCCCTGCTTGCTTTTCGTGATCCATGAGGACAGGGGTTTTGCTGTCTTGTTCATTCCAGTGCCTAGAACAGTGTCTTACATATAGCAGGCATTCAGTAAATACATCATGAATAAATTAATCACCTATTTGCTGTTGCCTCTGACTGTATGTTCCAATAATAACAGCATGGTTCAAGCTCCCCTACACATGCTGTCACCATTCAAGACTCAGTTTCGGCATCATCTCCTTTGAGAGTCTTTCTGTGAACCCCCCTGGCTAGGCTTTCTTCCTGGGTGTTTCCATCATGCCGTCCATGTGTCACTATAAAGGCATTTACCACATTACACCGAAATCATTTGTTGTCTTTCTCTCCTTCACCTTAGCTGTTAGAGCCTCGAGAGCAAAGACTATGCAAATTTATATCCCAGTAGCTAGCACAGTGGCTGGCATGTAATAGGTCCTCAATAAATTTTTAATTGAACCAAATGCCTTCCTATTGTTTATACCACATCTACACTCCCCTGGCTGACTGTATGTTCTCCATAATGCGGACCAGCCTACTGATTTGATCTTACTTCCTTTTACTGTTAACACAAGTCTGTTACATGTTCATGTCCTCATGTTCAGGCCTAGGTCTGTCATGTCATGTTCAGGCCTAGGTCTGTCATGTCATGTTCAGGCCTAGGTCTGTAAATTGTTCTTCACTAGGTCTGTAAATCCCCCCCTTTTCTATAGTACAATATAGTGGTTAAGAGCTTGAGCTCTAAAATCGGATCTCAATTCAATGAGTTGGGTTCAAATCCCAGTATAAGCCAACACCATTAGGCCAGTTACTTCAGCGTCTCTGAGCCACAGTTTCCTCTTCTGTAAAACAAGGTTGTAACATCAGCTTCTTAATGGAAGTTGTGAGAATCCGTTGAGAAAATGCATGTAAGAACTCTGCATGGTCACCTGGCAGTAGTGAGTGCTTGGAGAAGGTTAAGTGTTGTTGTTATGGAACATTTTTCCTTTAACACCGAGTCCCTGCTGAACAGGTGTGAAGTGCTATGCTGAGGTAAACAAAGACTAATAAGACACTCTACCTGGCCTCAAGGAGCTCTCAGTTTAGTGAAAGACAGCTGTGGATAGAGAAAACCATTACCCAGTACTACCTATCATAGGGAGATAAGTGAAGTGTTGTAAGAGCTTAGAGGAGGGTGTCTCACCTACAGGTGAAAGATCAGGAGATACATCCTGAAAGAAGGGATTCTTGAGTTAGGTCATGAGTAATGAATAGAAATTTTCCAGGCAGACAAGGGAGAGAAGGACATTCCAGGCAGAAGGCACAGCCCCTATCAATGCATGAAGGCCTAAGGTAGCACGATAGGTGTTGGAGAACAAGGAGTTTGCTAAAGGTAGAGCTTAGAGTCCATGGAGGAAGAGAATGAAAAAGATGTCAGCATTAGATCAGAAAGGATCTTGTAAGTTAGGTATAGAATTTGACCTATATGGGAATGCCCCCCACTCAGAGCCAAACTTATTCCCTCCATTCTTACCCAATCACTATTTGGTTATTTGTTTACAAGTCTCTTCCATTGAACTATGGGCCTCTTAAGGGCTCAAACCCTGTTTCCTTGCTCTTTGAATTCCCAGTGCCTAACATTGTGGTAGCACACAAAGAATGTAGAAAGAAGGATGGAAGGGGCTTCTGCAAAGTCATACAGTTACTCAGTAGCAGAGGAGGTGGAACTCAAATCTGAGTGTCCAGAGTATTTTTAACTGCAGAACCACATTCCTAAAAGTTAGATATAGAAGTAGGAACTGAAATCTTTGATTTAATGCAGTCTTTGCTGTTTTGGAGTTTTTCCTTTCATGGCTCAGTAAGCTTCTTGCCATTAGTCAGACAAATTCTAATCTCAAAAACAATTGGTGAAGGGGCGTCTGGCTGGCTCAGTTGGTAGGGCATGTGACTCTTGACCTTGGGGTCATAAGGTCAAGCCCCACGTTGGACATAGAGATTACTTAAAAAAAAACTTGCTGAAGATAGTTTAAACACTAAGAATGAGAAAGTAATTATTCCACAAATAATTTTTGGCCAGTTACAGCCTGCTCTTGGCTTTGCCCCCTACACAAGTAGATCTCATCTAGTGCTGTTGCTGGCATTACAGGTACAAGTATCAGTAGAATGTTACTCACTCAGGACAAAACAGCAGTTGATCCTCTAAAGCAGACTGGAGAAGGTCTAAGCTGCCAAGCACACCAATTCAGATAGGCAGGAAAAGGTCTGCTTTAACATTTCTCTTGAATCACACAACTGGTTTACTAAGTTGACAAATTTGTGTTAAGAATCAAACATGACAGGGGTGCCTGGGTGGCATAGTCGGTTGAGCATCCAACTTCAGCTCGGGTCATGATCTCACGGTTTGTGGGTTGGTGAGTTCAAGCCCTGCATTGGGCTCTGTGCTGACAGCTCCGACCTTGGAGCCTGCTTCAGATTCTGTATCTCCGTCACTCTGCCCCCACCCCACTCGTGCTCTCTCTCTCTCAAAAATAAATAAACATCAAAAAAATTTTTTAAAGGGTCAAACATGACAAATGAATATCAGGGAGTCACATCAGAAAATACTTGAAAAGTCATCTCATTTCTGCAGTCATATATAGATTACTTAAAATGCTTTCTACTATTGTCCTGGACTCTAGTTTCTCCTCATCCCAACTCGCTCTGTATACTGTTGCTTTAGTCAGTTGTCTCAGCTGTGTGACCTTGGACAAATCACCAAACCTCTCGGTCTGTTTCGTTATCTGCTAAATGAGGTGGCTGTGCTAGATTACCGTCCTTTCTACTGTGTTAGTTAGAGTCCTCGAATCCCACAGAGTTGCCTTGGTGCCTTTGGTGCCACTGAGCAGGTTGGAGGAAAGGCTGAGTTGGCAGGCCTCCGTGTATCCATTCAAACACAGCAGCCCTTTTAGAAATTATAGGCCTGGGACGCCTGGGTGGCTCAGTCGGTTGAGTGTCTGACTTCGGCTAAGGTCATAATCTCACAGTTTGTGGGTTTGAGCCCCATGTCAGGCTCTGTGCTGACAGCTCAGAGCCTGGAGTCTGCTTCATATTCTGTGTCTCCCTCTCTCTCTCTGATCCTCCCCACTCGTACTCTGTCTCTCTCTCTCTCAGAAATAAACATTAAAAAAAAATTTTTTTTTAAAGAAAAAGAAGTTATGGGCCTGCCTAAAACCTGGTTTGGAAAGCCAGTTCTGCTATTTCAAAAAGTTTATTTCCATGATTTCCAAGGGCCCTTCTTGTTCCCTTAAACTAGGACTTAAAATTAAAATCACTAGGATGTTTTAATGTGATAGTGTTTACACACAGAAACACAGTAAACAACTCATTTTTATTGTTGCTTTTTTTTCTAACCACTTTTTAACTTTTTAATCACCTCAGAATAGGATGCAGTGCACTACTTAGCACAACAATTTGAATATGCACTCTGAATGCAATTGGCAACTCCCATAAAGACTATTATTTTGAAAGCCATAGAAAAAGGGCTTACAAAGTTGAGGAGCAAATTCAATTTCTGCATACTTTTTTTTTCTCTGAGGCGACAGCAAAGCTGTGTCTTAATCCAAGCAAATGCACAGAAACACATTATTGTAGTCCCACAATTACTGAGTTTCCAAGTCTCCTCAACAAGTACTATCTTCTTTGTATCTTCTTTGTATTCCTGTAGTCACTGACCCTGAAAGTTCAGTTTACTAGAGTAATTAGAGGTGCCAGACAAATCAAATAAGTAATTTGCCAGAGCCACCTTTCTTCCTCAGCTTCTAAAGCTGGGGGGTTGTCAGGGGAGGTTTCTTAGAATCACCTGGGAAGCCTTTCCAACCTACACTTAGTGCGCCCCACACCCCTCTCCCTCCTGCAAAGCGCTGTTTTAGCTTGGGGCTTCATGGAGTCCCGCTTAAAAGGGCCTGTCCATCTTTTTAAATCCTACTTGATCTAAGATAGATACAGGTTAAAAACAAGTGAACATAGAAGACACTGGCTTTGTCACAACTGGTTGGGCAAGTCACTTCTTTCTGGTCTGTTTTTTCCTCTGCTCTTTGAGGTCCCCTTCCAGCTTTGAAATTCTCAGACTGCATATCCTAAGAAGCTTTCTGAAGTACTCTTAGCATAGAATGACTTGTCATTTCTTAGTTTTCCAACAGCCTGTGCAATACAGCGTATCCCCTAGTTCTGTACTGTCCTATGTTGCCCTCTAGTTGTTTTCACATGAATTTTTTTTCTTCTCAACCAAAGTTAGTTTAAAATATATTTAGTTGAAGAACTTATTTTCCAGGTTAGGCAGTGTGCATTCTGCTTAACTTAAATCCCCTAGGGCAACTTGTGGTGTGTCCGAAGGCAATCAGTATATTGATTCATTGGAAGCAATGACATCCCTTCTTTCAAAGACCTGGAGTTCTGTTTTCACATCATTGCTGTCCAGTACAAATATAATGTGATCCCGATATCTAATTTTAAGTTTTCTAGTGGGCACGTTAAAAAAGTGAAAAGACACAAGTGAAATTAATTGTAACCCTATCTTTAACGCAAACATATACAAAATATTAGCACTTTAACATATCAGTGTGAAAATCGAGATATTTTATATTCCTTTTTCGTAGTAAGTTTTCGAAATTGGTTGTGTATTTTATGCCTACAGCACATTTCGTTTCAAAATAGCCACATCCGCGGGCTCAGTAGCCCCATGTAGCTAGAGGCTACCCTATTGAACACCGCAGTTCTGCATGATTGGGTTGCTTTCCAAACCGACCACTTTTTTTTCTATTCTTAGGACACTGAGCACTAGATAAGACCCAGGCAGTGGGTTAGCTGGGAGGGTGTAAAACTTAATCGGACTCATTCTTGTAAGGGAAATAGAGTTGTAAATCGCTAGCTGTAATCCATTGTCGTTGGTGTCTTGACAGATTCACAGAAAGTGAAAATTTTCAGTGGCTTGGGGGGGGGGGTATAAAAGAAGGTTTCACAAAATAAGTAACTTTTGAAAGGAAACTGTGGAGTGACTAGAGTTGCAGGTTACCAGGGGTGTGTGAGGGAGGGGTGGGTGCGTGTAGGAGCCCCGCCGATAGGTCGCAGGGGTGCGGGGGAGAGGTGTAGAGTGTGCATGCGTGTGTGTGTGTGTGTGTGTGTGTGTGTGTGTGTGTGTGTCTGGAGGAGGGTGACGTGAATGGGAAGAGGGCGGGCCCCAGAATTGGCTGGGAGAAGCCTGGGGCTCCCGAGGCTGGATGCATGGAAACCGCAGGGGGGCGCCCTTTGCACTTCGCACTCAAGCGCACAGACGACCAAACCCAGGGAGCGAGGGGACGCCTGGAGCCCCTGTCTGCCCCGGCCCCTCAACAAAGGGAGCGCCTCGCGAGGTGAGGCCCCTCAACAAAGGGAGCGCCTCGCGAGGTGAGGCGTGCGCCTAGCCTGCCCCCGCAGTGAATTCAGCCTCGTCCGGCCGGGGCTAAGCTCAGAACCCACGGAACATCCCGGGTCGGCGTCCGCCACGAGGAGCAAACCGTAAAACAGCACCCAGGGATGTGCCTGTTTGCTTGTTTTTAGCAGATCCCTACGACTTGTTATAGGCAGCAGCCTGCAAAAAATAAGCCTATGGAACCGGTGGCTAGTGTCTGCAACCTGTGGCTTCCGGAAATTCTTTGACGCTTTGGTAACGACGGAGCGACTGGACCAATACGGCGCTCTTTCCGGTCTCGTTCACACTCGCCGAGTTCTCCTTTTTCAAGATTGCCTTTGACCCCGGAAGTGAGGTTTTCCGCGTACCTTCCTCCCACCAAGATGGCAACAGCCGAAGACGAGTTACTGCCACCACGGCTTCCCGAGCTGTTTGAAACCAGCAAGCAGCTTCTGGACGAAGTGGAAGTAGCGACTGAGCCCACCGGTTCCCGGATAATCCAGGATAAGGTGTTCAAGGGACTAGACCTCCTTAAGAAGGCTGTTGAAATGTTAACACAGCTCGACTTGTTCAGGTATGGGGGACAGGGTAATAATGGCTAAGAACGGAGGTAATAATGGTTACCAAGGGTGGAGGCATTGAGTCTGGGTAGAGGAGACCCTTTTAAAAAGGACTAGGAACCTTTCATTCCCACCTCCCGCTGCGATCTTGTGTACCTTGTTTACGTTCTCCACCTGGCTTCGAGATAGTTGATATCCCGCGACTCTGCTCCCTAGTGTCGACTCTTTGCAAAGGCATTGGGTGTGAGCCATCAGCCAGCCACCTTCATTCAAGAAAACCGGCCACTGTTCCTCAGGCCTTCTCCCTTCGCACACCCACCGCAGCCCTCCCCTCCCCCAGGCAGCTACAGTGTGATTGCCCATCCAGGCTTCACAGCCTCCTCTTTGCTCTTTCCAGCCGAAATGAAGATTTGGAAGAGATTGCTTCCACCGACCTGAAGTACCTGCTGGTGCCAGCATTTCAAGGAGCGCTCGCCATGAAACAAGTCAACCCCAGCAAGCGTCTAGATCATTTGCAGTGGGCTCGAGAACACTTTTTAAACTACTTAACTCAGTGCCAATACTATCATGTGGCAGAGTTTGAGCTGCCCAAAACCAAGAACAACTCACCTGATAATAATACTGCTAGTTCCTCCATGGCCTATCCTAGCCTCGTTGCAATGGCATCTCAAAGACAGGCTAAAATAAAGAGGTGGGTCAATAGCTATAATTTGAGGACTGCCCAATGGCAGTGCTATTGTGGGGTGTGTGTGTGCATGTTTTTGGGAGGGAGGGGAACAGTGGTGTCTGTCACTCTTTTTGTTCCTGTTGAGCATTAGGCCTGGTGAGAGTAAGTTCTCCTGAGTATTTCAAGAAGCTTCTGCCTTTGTTGAGATGGTCATACCTGTGGGACCTCTGCTACCCTGTGGTTGCCAACAGCAGAATGTTCTTTAGCATAGCGTCTCCCAATCATATCCCACAGCACAGCACAGCAATATTCATATGGTACAATGGGGTAGATATCTCTGAAGGGCACAGTGTCTTGTAGCTATAATCCATTTATGGTCCACTGAGTGAGAAGTTCTGTTCTGAGTAATGGCTCAGGTGTGTAACATCCTGAGCTAATGTTAGTCCTGCACAGCTTCATCATGTGACCTTGAAGTTGCTTACTCTCAGTTTAGTGTAAAAAAACATTTGATGAGTGCTCACAGTGTCCAGGATCTAAGCTAGGCACTGGGGGTACAAACTGAGTGTGTTTGTAGGAATATGGGTGGTCTCCACCTTGGAGGAGTATACAGTGTGGTGAGGAAAAGAGGCGTAGAAACAGAGTAGCAATATAAAAGGATGTGATGGAGAAATGCACAGGTACTGTGAGAACAGACAGGAGGGGCATCTAACCAAAGAAGGAGCAGGAGAGACAGAAGTCTCCCTGGAGGAGGTGACTCCTGTGATGAGTTGTTTAAGGATGGATAGGAGTATCCTCTAGAGGAAGAGGAAAGGAGGGTATTATCCAGCAGAGGTAATAGTGTTAGTAAAGCTACAGGGGCATGAAAGAGCACAGTGCTGGGCTTGGAATGTATGTGGGGAACTACTGTAAGCAATCAGATGATGCTAGAACATGAAAGGGGTGAGGGAGAAGGGGAAGGAGTGATGCTGAAGAATGTTGTGGGGTCCAGACCAAGGAGACTTGGGGTGTGAGGAAGGTGAAGGAACAGCCCTACTGCTAAGAATGTGGGGAGGGGTTTTAGTCTCAGTTCCACCATTTTATCACTCTGGCTTGGGGTAAGTTGCTTAATCACTTGGTGCCTTAATTTCCCCAGCTGTAAAATTAGATAACAATAGGTCTTTCTTCATAAAGTAGTTTTGAAGATGAAAAGAGAAATACACAAAAAGCGCTTAGCACAGTGTCTGATACAGTAAGTACTCAAAGTCAGCTACTGTTGTATCTTAGTAGCTGAGTACAGGTTGTGGAGTCAGAGAGTGGGGTTTGAGACCCAGCTTTACCTGTAAGCCATTGGACTTTGGGTAACTTATATAACCTGTCTGAGCCTCAGCGTTCCTCATGTGAAATCATGTAAAAATAATAATTGTACCTGTTTTATAGGATTAAGAAACATAAATAAGAGCACATAAAACAGCTAGCACAGTATCTGGCACATAGTCACTAGTCTATAAATGTCACTTACCAGTAGGCCATGCTAAAGAACCTAAACTTCAGTTGCTGACTGGGATTCACTGGAAGTTTTGGGTTTTTTTGTTAAAGAGTAGCACGATCATATTTGCATTTTAACTAGCATACACTGGCAGCAGTTAGGAAGCAGTGTGAGGGAGAATATTAGATCCAGTTAGGTCACAAGTAATGAGGCCTCACTACAGCAGTGGCAGAAGATATGGGATAGATTTATTTAGAAGGGTTGAATTGGCAGAAAACTTGGTGATCAGTTAGTTCTGAGAGGTGGGGTAGATGGAAGCAACACAAGGAAGATGTCCACGTTTGTGTGATAGGTAGATGGCTTGTGGAACTCATTAAGATGGGGAATAGAGGAGGAAGAACAAATCAGGGGAGAGGGAAGTGTAAAAATTCGGTATTGAGCCGTTTAAGGTGTTTAGGAGTCCTCCAGATAGAGGTATCTGGTAGTATGTAGCTCAGAGGAGAGGCCTGGTCTAGAGAGGTGAAAATTGGTTCATTCACTTGGCCAATATGTATTGAGCCTTTCTTGTGCACCAGGAACTGTTCTAGGTAATGGAGAACCAGATGAAGTCAATGGCCTCATGTAGCTTTTATTTTGGTGGAGGAGACAGACAATAAGCTAGTAAATAATAATATAATTTCAGGTGGTATATATAGTTCAGGGTTAGTGACAGTGAATAATTTTTGAGGAAATGGGATAAACTGATAGGAAGTGGAATTCATCATGTCTTTTGTAAGAAGGTGGGGGCAGCCCATTGGCACATAACAGGTAGTTTAAGCAGTGAGTTTGGTATCCAAATAATTATACTTTACCCCAAAAGGACTATAAATGCCGTAGAGATACAGTGTTGTAGAGAAAGACCAAGGAGTGAGCACATCTGGTTGGAGGGATGAGGATGAAGTTTCAGGATGCAATGCACTTGAGAAGAGCCTTGAATTATGGTCAAAAATGGAAATTACAGATTTTCCTGAATGTAAAAGAAATAATACTGATTGTAGAAAATTGGAAAACCAATATTTTTTTAATTGAAAAAAAGGCCTTAATCCTGGCACTCAAAGATGATCTTTGTTAACTTCCTGATGTATTTGCTTCCAGATATATAGTTACTTTAGTTAATAAATGTGGAATAATACTGTATATATAGTTTTTTTATCCTCTTCAAGCTTAACATCATATTGTGAGCATTTCCCTGTGTCTTTTGAAACCATGATATTTAATGGTTACATAATATTCCATCCTATAGTTGTGCCACAATTATTTAAACTAATCTTTTATTGTCAAATATTTAGACTATGTATAGATTGGGGGGGGCTCATTTGTTTCTTTTGGTTTTGCTCTTGTAAGTAGTGGTATGAACAGACATCTTCAACTGCATCTGTCACTGTTTCATTAGGATAGATTTCTAGAAGGACCAGTGACTAGATCAAAGGGTTTGAATATTTTAAGACTTGATGGTAGCAACATTGCTTTCCACAATAACAAAGTTTTAGAATATGCCCCACCACACTGGGCTTGCACGTTAACACTTAGAAAATCCAGTTGGGAAAACCAAAAAAGGCATCTCATTGTTTTTACTTGCATTTCTTTGGCTGGAAAGCTTGGTCTTTGAACATTTTCTAAAAATGTCTACCAGACAAGATAACAACGTTATCTTTATGCTAATGGCTCCCACATTTATGTCATGAACCCAGAGCTTTCCTGACCTTCAGACTCACAGACATCTAAGATTTAACATGGCCTAAGTTGAACCCTTGGTTTTTTAACTCCCAATGTGCCCCCACACCTAGGTCTTCATCTCATTGAGTGCACCACCATTCACTTAGGAGTTAGCTTCACTTCCTCCCTTCTGAATCTCTACATCCCATCCACCAGACAGGCCTGCCAGTTCTAGCTACAAAACGAATCTTCTGTCCTTCTGTTTCTCTGGGTCTCCACTATCATACCTTAGTGTAGGCCAATAGCACTTCACCTGAAATAGCCAAACCACTAACTGTGAGGCCCTGCACAGTCTGGCACCTGCTTCTCTTCAGGCTTACCCTCTCCACTAGGTTCCAGCCCCAGTTGCCTTTTCTTTCAGTTCTTTGCACAGACCCGGTTCCTTCCTACTACAGTCTTTGTATGTGTTCTCCTTGCATGACATGCTCCTCACTTTTCTGTCGTCCTGGGCTTTGTCTTTCTCCTCTACTCTAGAATGTGTACTCCTTGAGGGCAGAAGCTATTTCTCTCTTATTCACTGTGGTATGCCTAGCACAGGGCCTGGCAAAGAGGAGGTGCTCAAGAAATATTTATTGTTGACAAGCAGGGGGAACAACATGAGCAGAAGCCCAAGGCGCTTGAGGTATGTACAGGGAATGCAGAATGGTCCAGTTGGGCAGAAGCTAAAAGTACTGTGGTCGGAAGTCTGCACAAGGAAGTAATGTGTGTAAAGAATCCTGAAAGTGAGAGGCAGAAAGACAAATTGACATGTTATAATAGTATTTCAGCTGGGAAGAAGAGATAAAAATGAAGTGACAGCTATCAAAGACATTAGTTTTGCAGGAAACATTTGTATGCTTAGAAAACACATTGTTGAGATCCTTTTTTATTTTCTGTAAGTCTTCCCTCTTTACCTACTGAGGCCATCCTAGATAAAACATCTAAATGGTATATCCTCTCTCTCAAAACCTGTTTCTTCACATATCCTCTCTACTGATTCTCAACTTTGACAGTAAGTATGAGTCTGGTTTGATTATCTGCACCTCCATTCTTGTGACAGAAATAGAGAAGTAGAAGCTAGGTAAGTAATGGATGGGTCTAGTGTTAGATTCACTGAACTTAGATTCCGAAGTGCCAGCTGGGTAGCCATGTCCATAGACAGAGGGCAATGTAACTAAAACTAGGAGGAGACTGGTGGCTAGTGCTAAAACTTTAGGAGCTTTTGGTGGGTATGGATAGTTTACCAAGGAAAAACGTGCAGAGAGGGAAAAAATGCCAAGGATAAAACCTTGGGGCAAATTAAGGGAGAAGAAAGAGGCAGGAAAGAGCAATCAGAAGTAAGACACTCAGCAAAGTATAGACAGAAGTGCTTTTAGAAGCCTGGGAAAGAGAGAGAGCAAATGTTAAGTACTCTTTGAAGCTTCTCCCTGCCAAGCTCCCCTCCTAAATACTGTAACATTTAGTTTTTGTTACTTATCACAGTGTAACTATCTGTCATTCTGTAAACCAGGAACTCCTAAAGGTCAGAGACCTTGACTAATTGTATCTTTAGTATCATAATTGTATTACTGTATCCCTAGAGCCTGAGACAACAAGAGGATTATAGTAAGTACATGAAATTTCTGTGGGAGAAACAGTTACACGGTAGTCATAAGACAAATTGAAGCAATACAGTATTGCACATAAAGCCTGGACTTGGAGTGACCAATCTGATTTCCTCCACTTAATAAGTGGGGCATCATCTAGCCGCTCCTGGCCTCCATTTTCCCATCCTCTAACAATATTTGTATTCTGTTGCTGCTTATGAAGTACTTTCATGTGTATTGTTCCATATGATTCTGTTAACAACCCCAGGACATGTAGCTTATTATCTCTATTTTAGAGATAAGGAAATGGGATATGAGAATATCCCATTGTTTGTCCAGAGTTACCTCATAAGTGTTCAGGCTAGGATTTAAACGCAGATCTTCAAATTCCCAGATCTTGTGCTCATTCCAGCAAGGCACAGAAAGAGAAGAATGGTCATTTGAAAGGATAGACTATGGATTGAAGGAAGGTGTTTCTAGGATGGGGGAAAGGCACCAGTAGAGTGAAAAATTGTAACTGCTGATGCCAGGATGATTGATAGCGTGAGGCCTGGGAAAATGTGGGTAGTGACAGGTTTGATAGCAAAAGTGGAACGGTAAAGACATCGCCCTGGTAAAAACAGCATTAGCTCCTTAAAGACGAGGGAAGGAGGAAAGGTGAAACTACAGAGATTTTAAGGGAAAGAGGGAGATTGATGGCCATTGTCTGGCCATCTGGCATGTGTGATGGTGGCATGGAATCCACAAAAGATGAATAAAAAGAGATGAGCAAGAGTGACCGCTTGGCCAGAGTTTGATCATTTGAATTTGTTGTTGACTCATTTGACACAAATCTGTAATTCATGAGCTCTCTGCAGCAGCCTGAGACCAGAAAAAAGGAATGGGGAAAGTTGTCCAGAGTCAGAAGGGTGACAGGCATTGGGGATCCTAGGATGGTAGGGAGTGTTTCCATGTAATGGCTCACCATGGGAAATCTAGAACAGTGGTGAAGGTCTAGGATGGTGATTTTCAATCTGTCTCTTGGAACTGTAAGATTCCACCACAGTGCCTGGGTAAGGGGGGATGTTGGGAGCCCTCCTCTATTTTAACTAGGGTGGATTTTTATCTGTTTATTACTTACGGAGTTCCAAATAAACTGTCACAAGAAGAAAGGGTTGTTGGAGTGCCTAGGTGGCTCAGTTGATTAAGGGTCTGACTCTTGATCTCAGCTCAGGTCTTGATCTCAGGGTCGTGAGTTCAAGCCACACATTGGGCTCCACTCTGGGTGTGAAGCCTACTTTAAAGAAGGAGGAGAAGGAAGAAAGGGTTCTTTTACTAAAACAAAAAGGTTTTAAAAACGCTGGCCAGGGGCGCCTGGGTGGCGCAGTCGGTTAAGCGTCCGACTTCAGCCAGGTCACGATCTCGCGGTCCGTGAGTTCGAGCCCCGCGTCGGGCTCTGGGCTGATGGCTCGGAGCCTGGAGCCTGTTTCCGATTCTGTGTCTCCCTCTCTCTGTGCCCCTCCCCCGTTCATGCTCTGTCTCTCTCTGTCCCAAAAATAAATAAAAAACGTTGAAAAAAAAAAAAAAAAAACGCTGGCCAAAAAAGCAGGAGTGGAAGAGCTAGAAGTTTCAAAGATGACAAGGAGTGAAATCGTAGGAGTGAGGAAGTGAAGAAGCAGCTGGAGAGCACGGTTACACTGCATTCAGAGAATGGGAGAGGAAGCACAAGAACGTTACTCAGAGGACCAGTAAACTGACCCAGAATTTACCCTGGATTGTATACATTCTAAGGCCCTGGTATGTTTTTTCCTGATGTAGGTACATCCAGGAAAGAGGGTGGGGGTAGGATTGGGACCAGAATGAAATGTTCTCAAGCAATGTCTGTAATAGCATTCATGAACTAGAAATTGACCTTTGTGCTGTTTTTGCTCAGAAGCTGCCAATGACGATGCTGTGACAGTTATTTGTAACATATAAACTGCCCCATTTGTTGGGTAAAAGGATCAGAAGATCCTAAAAGTTTGTATAATAAAGAATGTCTCCAGAGCAGTGGTTCTTGACTTTACATGGGTCATGGACCTTGTTGATAATCTGATAAAAACTACAGATCTCTCCCAGGCCAAAACAATTTTAAAAATAAAAAGGTAGAATTCTATATTAAATTTCAGGGAATTCAAGGACCTCCTCCCCTCAAACTCTATCCATGGACCTCAGGTTAAGAACTCCAGATTCTTTTCCTTGACTTTTCTCTCTCAAGCCCTTACATCCAATAAATCTGTTTTCTATTTTAAATACATCCACATCTCTCCACCTCCCTGTTTCAAGTCACTGTCTCATTTATATTGTGGCAATATCCTCTTAATTGATGTCCCTGCTTCCATCCTTGCCTCCCACCTCCCGCCCTACATTCTATACTCAGTACAGCAGCCAGACTGGCCCTTATAAAAAAAATTTTCATGTCATGTGTTCTCTCCAAAAGCCTCCAGTGGCTTTCCTATCTCAAAATATCCTGGTGTTTAATATTTGGGGTCTTAGAGCACACAGGGTTCTACAAATTGTGGTCCTGGCTATCTCTCTTACCTCATTTACTGTCATTCTTCTTCACGCCAGCCCCACCGGCCTCCTATCTGTTTTGCAAACATGTCAAGTCAGGCTCTCTCCCACTCCAGGACCTTCATATTTGCTTTCCCACCTTAGAATACTTTTTTGGATATTGGCATGGCTTGCTTCCTTACTGAAGTCTTTGCTCAGATGTCACCTCTTCCTGATCACCTTGTATATAATAGCACTTCTACTTCTGTGCCATCATTCTCTTCACCTTACCTTGCTTTTTGCTGCCGCTTCATGGCACTTATCACAACCTGACTCATCATCTCTTTTTGTCTGCTTCCACTAGAACTAAAGCTTCAGGAGAGCAAGGACTTTCTTGTATACACTGCTGTGTATCCAGCACTGAGAAGAGTGCCTGTCACACAATAGGTACTCAGTAAATATTTTTCAGATGAGTGATAGATGACATATAGAATGTATCCTGAAAAAGGCAAGCAGGATGGTTGTGAGTCTTTATATTAGGCACCTGGCTGGGTCAGATGGTGAGTTTAAGCTCCATGTTAAGCATAAAGCTTACGTTTTAAAAAATGTGATAGTGTAAATAAAAGCACTTAGTGTAGCACCTTGTACTTGAGAAAAATATAATAGAGTATTTCCTTGGTTCGAACCATATGATTCCCTTAGCAAAAGGATGAGCCAGAAGAGCTGGGACTGTTTTGCAATCTGTGACTCCTTGAAGTGGTACTTCCCAAGTGGACATTGTTTGATACTAAGTATCTAACCTACTAAGCCTTGAGCTTCCACCTGGAAGATGATGGGAGGAGTTGCTCAGATCAGGTTATATCTGTAATTTTCCAGCTTTAGAATGTATTTCTGAGCCCCTATTCATCCATTCCTTGCCTTCCAGTCTTGAGGGAACTGCCCTGGTGGTGAGTTCTGGGGTATAGAATCTGTATTTTTGCCAAAGGGGAAACCGGCATACTCACTGCCTGGCCATCAGCAAAGGTAAACTCTTATTGTGGCCTCCTTTGATGGAATAGCGCTCTGTTTTTGAGTTCATGGGTAATGCTTTTCTGTGCAACAGATACAAACAGAAGAAGGAGGTGGAACATAGGTTGTCCGCACTGAAATCTGCTGTGGAAAGTGGTCAAGCAGATGATGAGCGTGTTCGTGAATATTACCTCCTTCACCTTCAAAGGTGGATTGGTATCAGCTTAGAAGAGATTGAGAGCATTGACCAGGAGATGAAGATACTGAGAGAAAAAGACTCCTCAAAACAGGTAAGCCTGGTCACTGCCCATATAGCTCAAAAAGCTGTTAGAGATTTGGACGTTCTACAGGAGAGTAATCGAATTAAAATCCTTTTAAGTCTCCTAAATCATTGTTCTTCTTAAGATTAGTGGAGAAGGCTGAAGATTCACTAGGGGTAGCCTTCTCTCTAGCTTACAGTGTTCTTTCCCAGGGATTTCTAACCTGTAAAACACTTCTAGCCATTTGTAATTTTGTGACATGCCACAGGTAGGGAGACTTCTTTAAAGTAAAAATTGGTTTTGGCCATGAGAGGTCATGACTGCCTAAGGAATGCACAGGGAGGTGGGCCTTTAAAATCTGTGTTTGACTGTAATAAACAAATGGGAAGAGGGATGGGATGGGAACTGAGAAGGAAAGTGGCACTGGAGGAGAGAAAGAAAAGTGTAGGAAGAAGATCAAAGGAAAGATCAGGAATATATTTAGGTTCGGGGAGGAATCTTAACCTTAGACAATGATGCTCTCTTACACCCTTATCTCCCAAGTAGGAGACACAGAAGGACATTTCCATGCTCAAAATACTGGGTGTACTGATAAAACCTGATGTAAGACAGCTTTGGCCATCTTTAAAGATCATCGCCGTGTTTTGGAGCTGCCGCTTCAAAAGATTAGGCTCCTCTGCCACTTACTTTTTGGTTCAAGATACAAGCATGGATTGAGTTGAATTTATCAGCTAGTCGCAAGCATTTATTTTGGTCCTCAGAGAAACCTCTTCCAAATTGGATTTGTGTTAATTATTAGCCCAGGAGCTTATGCCTCCAGGTAACATTAACCTAGTTCCTCATGTTAAATGATCAAAGAATAAACAATATTCTTTTTTTAAATTTTTTTTTTCAACGTTTTTTATTTATTTTTGGGACAGAGAGAGACAGAGCATGAACGGGGGAGGGGCAGAGAGAGAGGGAGACACAGAATCCGAAACAGGCTCCAGGCTCTGAGCCATCAGCCCAGAGCCCGACGCGGGGCTCGAACTCACGGACCGCGAGATCGTGACCTGGCTGAAGTCGGCCGCTTAACCGACTGCGCCACCCAGGCGCCCCATGAATAAACAATATTCTAAGGCCAGGAGGCCCCTTGAGCATCTCTAGATGAATGGTTTTCAAGCATTTTGAGTCTGGACTCTTCTGGATCCTCTCCTGCCCCCTTCTTTGTTGCTGTTGTTGTTGTTGTTGATGTTGTTGTTGTTGTTGTTGTTGTTGTTGTTAAACACTCCCTTATTTGGTGTTGGAATCAGCTCTGGAAGTGATGGACGTAGACCCAAGTGAACACCTTTTCTCTGACCATACTTTGTTTCAGTATGCTCCGTACAGCTGAGGTTTCCTGAAACATTGTTATACGACACTGTATGAAAGTTACTAACACAGTCTTCCCCCCCACCCCCTTGCATTTAGGAACACCGTCTTCTAAAAACCTGGAAGTTCTTGACACTTAATTGCATAGTTACATTGGAAAGGGTCTTAATCATTCAACTTTAGCACTGAAGGCCAGGCTGAGGAAAGGGACTTCAAAATCAGCTCGAGGGATTTATCTGGAACATGGAAAAAACCTTTGGAATGTCCTTCTTTAGAGGGGAATATTTTTTTAAATTTTTTTTTAATAATGCAAATCATTTTTTTTCAGTTTCTTTCCTTTTTTTTTCAATATATGAAGTTTATTGTCAAATTGGTTTCCATACAACACCCAGTGCTCATCCCAAAAGGTGCCCTACTCAATACCCATCACCCACCCTCCCCTCACTCCACCCCCCCTCAACCCTCAGTTTGTTCTCAGTTTTTAAGAGTCTCTTATGCTTTGGCTCTCTTCCACTCTAACCTCTTTTTTTTTCCTTCCCCTCCCCCATGGGAGTTAAGTTTCTCAGAATCCACATAAGAGTGAAACCATATGGGGGCGCCTGGGTGGCGCAGTCGGTTAAGCGTCCGACTTCAGCCAGGTCACGATCTCGCGGTCCGTGAGTTCGAGCCCCGTGTCAGGCTCTGGGCTGATGGCTCGGAGCCTGGAGCCTGTTTCCAATTCTGTGTCTCCCTCTCTCTCTGCCCCTCCCCCGTTCATGCTCTGTCTCTCTCTGTCCCAAAAATAAATAAAAAACGTTGAAAAAAAAATTTAAAAAAAAAAAAAAAAAAAAAAAAGAGTGAAACCATATGGTATCTGTCTTTCTCTGTATGGCTTATTTCACTTGGCATAACACTCTCCAGTTCCATCCATGTTGCTACAAACGGCTATATTTCATTCTTTCTCATTGCCACGTAGTACTCCATTGTGTATATAAACCACAATTTCTTTATCCATTCATCAGTTGATGGACATTTAGGCTCTTTCCATAATTTGGCTATTGTTGACAGTGCTGCTATAAACATTGGGGTACAAGTGCCCCTATGCATCAGCACTCCTGTATCCCTTGGGTAAATTCCTAGCAGTGCTATTGCTGGGTCATAGGGTAGGTGTATTTTTAATTTTTTGAGGAACTTCCACACTGTTTTCCAGAGTGGCTGCACCAATTTGCATTCTCACCAACAGTGCAAGAGGACCGTTTCTCCACATCCTCGCCAGCATCTATAGTCTCCTGATTTGTTCATTTTGGCCACTCTGACTGGCATGAGGTGATATCTGAGTGTGGTTTTGATTTGTATTTCCCTGATGAGCGATGTTGAGCATCTTTTCATGTGCCTGTTGGCCATCCGGATGTCTTCTTTAGAGAAGTGTCTATTCATGTTTTCTGCCCATTTCTTCACTGGGTTATTTGTTTTCCGGGTGTGGAGTTTGGTGAGCTCTTTGTAGATTTTGGATACTAGCCCTTTGTCCAATATGTCATTTGCAAATATCTTTTCCCATTCCATTGGTTGCCTTTTAGTTTTGTTGGTTGTTTCCTTTGCTGTGCAGAAGCTTTTTATCTTCATAAGGTCCCAGTAATTCACTTTTGCTTTTAATTCCCTTGCCTTTGGGGATGTGTCAAGTAAGAGATTGCTACGGCTGAGGTCAGAGAGGTCTTTTCCTGCTTTCCCCTCTAGGGTTTTGATGGTTTCCTGTCTCACATTCAGGTCCTTTATCCATGTTGAGTTTATTTTTGTGAATGGTGTGAGAAAGTGGTCTAGTTTCAACCTTGTGCATGTTGCTGTCCAGTTCTCCTAGCACCATTTGTTAAAGAGAGTGTCTTTTTTCCATTGGATGTTCTTTCCTGCTTTGTCAAAGATGAGTTGGCCATACGTTTGTGGGTCTAGTTCTGGGGTTTCTATTCTATTCCATTGGTCTATGTGTCTGTTTTTGTGCCAATACCATGCTGTCTTGATGATGACAGCTTTGTAGTAGAGGCTAAAGTCTGGGATTGTGATGCCTCCTGCTTTGGTCTTCTTCTTCAAAATTACTTTGGCTATTCGGGGCCTTTTGTGGTTCCATATGAATTTTAGGATTGCTTGTTCTAGCTTCGAGAAGAATGCTCGTGCACTTTTGATTGGGATTGCATTGAATGTGTAGATAGCTTTGGGTAGTATTGACATTTTGACAATATTTATTCTTCCAATCCATGAGCAGGGAATGTTTTTCCATTTCTTTATATCTTCAATTTCCTTCATAAGCTTTCTGTAGTTTTCAGCATACAGATCTTTTACATCTTTGGTTAGATTTATTCCTAGGTATTTTATGCTTCTTGGTGCAATTGTGAATGGGATCCGTTTCTTATTTGTCGTTCTGTGGCTTCATTATTAGTGTATAAGAATGCAACTGATTTCTGTACGTTGATTTTGTATCCTGCAACTTTGCTGGATTCATGTATGAGTTCTAGCAGACTTTTGGTGGAGTCTGTCGGATTTTCCATGTATAATATCATGTCATCTACAAAAAGTGAAAGCTTAACTTCATCTTTGCCAATTTTGATGCCTTTGATTTCCTTTTGTTGTCTGATTGCTGATGCTAGAACTTCCAACACGATGTTAAACAACAGCGGTGAGAGTGGACATCCCTGTCGTGTTCCTGATCTCAGGGAAAAAGCTCTCAGTTTTTCCCCATTGAGGATGATGTTAGCTGTGGGCTTTTCATAAATGGCTTTTATGATGTTTAAGTATGTTCCTTCTTTCCCGACTTTCTCAAGGGTTTTTATTAAGAGACATTGCTGAACTTTGTCAAAGGCCTTTTCTGCATCGATTGACAGGATCATATGTTCTTATCTTTTCTTTTATTAATGTGATGTATCACGTTGATTGATTGCAAATGTTGAACCAGCCCTGCATCCCAGGAAAGGATCCCACTTGATCATGGTGAATCATTCTTTTTATATGCTGTTGAATTCGATTTGCTCGTATCTTATTGAGAATTTTTGCATCCATATTCATCAGGGATATTGGCCTGTAGTTCTCTTTTTTTACTGGGTCTCTGTCTGGTTTAGGAATCAAAGTAATACTGGCTTCATAGAATGAGTCTGGAAGTTTTCCTTCCCTTTCTATTTCTTGGAATAGCTTGAGAAGGATAGGTAGTATCTCTGCTTTAAACATCTGGTAGAACTCCCCTGGGAAGCCATCTGGTCCTGGACTCGTATTTGTTGGGAGATTTTTGATGACTGATTCAATTTCTTCGCTGGTTATGGGTCTGTTCAAGCTTTCTATTTCCTCCTGATCGAGTTTTGGAAGCATGTGGGTGTTTAGGAATTTGTCCATTTCTTCCAGGGTGTCCAGTTTGTTGGCATATAATTTTTCATAGTATTCCCTGATAATTGCTTGTATCTCTGAGGGATTGGTTGTAATAATTCCATTTTCATTCATGATTTTATCTATTTGGGTCATCTCCCTTTTCTTTTTGAGAAGCCTGGCTAGAGGTTTATCAATTTTGTTTATTTTTTCAAAAAACCAACTCTTGGTTTCATTGATCTGCTCTACAGTTTTTTTAGATTCTATATTGTTTATTTCTGCTCTGATCTTTATTATTTCTCTTCTTCTGCTGGATTTAGGCTGTCTTTGCTGTTCTGCTTCTATTTCCTTTAGGTGTGCTGTTAGATTTTGTATTGGGGATTTTTCTTGTTTCTTGAGATGGGCCTGGATTGCAATGTATTTTCCTCTCAGGACTGCCTTCGCTGCATCCCAAAGCGTTTGGATTGTTGTCTTTTCATTTTCATTTGTTTCCATATATTTTTTAATTTCTTCTTTAATTGCCTCGTTGACCCATTCATTCTTTAGTAGGGTGTTCTTTAACCTCCATGCTTTTGGAGGTTTTCCAGACTTTTTCCTGTGGTTGATTTCAAGCTTCATAGCATTGTGGTCTGAAAGTATGCATGGTATGATTTCAATTCTTGTATACTTATGAAGGGCTGTTTTGTGACCCAGTATGTGATCTCTCTTGGAGAATGTTCCATGTGCACTCGAGAAGAAAGTATATTCTGTTGCTTTGGGATGCAGAGTTCTAAATAGATCTGTCAAGTCCATCTGATCCAATGTATCATTCAGGGCTCTTGTTTCTTTATTGACCATGTGTCTAGATGATCTATCCATTTCTGTAAGTGGGGTGTTAAAGTCCCCTGCAATGACCACATTCTTATCAATAAGGTTGCTTATGTGTGTGAGTAATTGTCTTATATATTTGGGGGCTCCCGTATTTGGTGCATAGACATTTATAATTGTTAGCTCTTCCTGATGGATAGACCCTGTGATTATTATATAATGCCCTTCTTCATCTCTTGTTCCAGCCTTTAATTTAAAGTCTAGTTTGTCTGATATAAGTATGGCTACTCCAGCTTTCTTTTGACTTCCAGTGGCATGATAAATAGTTCTCCATCCTCTCACTCTCAATCTGAAGGTGTCCTCAGATCTAAAATGAGTCTCTTGTAGACAGCAAATAGATGGGTCTTGTTATTTTATCCATTCTGATACCCTATGTCTTTTGGTTGGCGCATTTAGTCCATTTACATTCAGTGTTATTATAGAAAGATATGGGTTTAGAGTCATTGTGATGTCTGTAGATTTCATGCTTGTAGCGATGTCTCTGGTACTTTGTCTCACAGGATCCACCTTAGGATCTCTTGTAGGGCTGGTTTAGTGGTGACGAATTCCTTCAGTTTTTGTTTGTTTGGGAAGACCTTTATCTCTCCTTCTATTCTAAATGACAGAGTTGCTGGATAAAGGATTCTTGGCTGCATATTTTTTTTTTCTGTTCAGCACATTGAAGGTCTCCTGCCATTCCTTTCTGGCCTGCCAAGTTTCAGTAGGGAGATCGGTCACGAGTCTTATAGGTCTCCCTTTATATGTTAGAGCACGTTTATCTCTAGCTGCTTTCAAAATTTTCTCTTTATCCTTGTATTTTGCCAGTTTCACTATGATATGTCATGCAGAATATCGATTCAAGTTACGTCTGAAGGGAGTTCTCTGTGCCTCTTGGATTTCATTGTCTTTTTCTTTCCCCAGATCTGGGAAGTTCTCAGCTATGATTTCTTCAAGTACACCTTCAGCACCTTTCCCTCTCTCTTCCTCCTCTGGAATACCAATTATGCGTACATTATTTCTCTTTACTGCATCACTTAGTTCTCTAATTTTCCCCTCATACTCCTGGATATTTTTTATCTCTCTTTTTCTCAGCTTCCTCTTTTTCCATAATTTTATCTTCCAGTTCACCTATTCTCTCCTCTGCCTCTTCAGTCCAAGCTGTGGTTGTCTCCATTTTATTTTGCAGCTCATTAATAGCATTTTTTAGCTCCTCCTGGCTGTTCCTTAGTTCCTTCATCTCTGTAGCAATAGATTCTCTGCTGTCCTTTATACTGTTTTCAAGCCCAGCGATTAATTTTTGACTGTTATTCTAAATTCACTTTCTATTATATTGTTTAAATCGTTTTTGATCAGTTCGTTAGCTGTTGTTATTTCCTGGACGTTTTTTTGAGGGGAATTCTTCCGTTTCATCATTTTGGATAGTCCCTGGAGTGGTGCTGGACTTCGGGGTACTTCCCCTGTGCTGTCTTGAATAACTTGCATTGGTGGGCGGGGCCGCAATCAGACCTGAGGTCTGCCCCTAGCCCACCGCTGGGGCCACAGTCACACTGGTGTGTGACTTCTCTTCGCCTCTCCCAGGGGCGGGATTCACTGTGGGGTGGCGTGGCCCGTCTGGGCTACTTGCACACTGCCAGGCTTGTGGTGCTGGGGATCTGGTGTATTAGCTGGGGTGGATGGGCAAGGTGCACAGGGGCGGGAGGGGCAGGCTCAGCTTGGTTTTCCTTCGGAGATCCGCTTTGGAAGGGGCCCTGCGGCACCGGGAGGGAGACAGACCCATGGGAGGGATGGATCCGCAGAAGCACAGTGTTGGGTGTTTGTGCGGTGCAAGCAAGTTCCCTGGCAGGAACTGGTTCCCTTTGGGATTTGGGCTGGGGGATGGGCGAGGGAGATGGCGCTGGCGAGCGCCTTTGTTCCCTGCCAAGCTGAGCTCTGTCATCAGGGGCTCAGCAACTCTCCCTCCCCTTGTCCTCCAGCCCTCCTGTTCTCCGAGCAGAGCTGTTAGCTTATAACCTTCCAGATGTCAAGTCCTGCTTGCTGTCGGAACACACTCCATCTGGCCCCTCCGCTTTTGCAAGCCAGACTCGGGGGCTCTGCTTGGCCGGCGGGCCACCCTAGAGGGGAATATTTTAAAGCCAAATGATTTTTTACTTTTGGCGAGATGATTCCTGGGGGAACTTTCTTTTCCTCCCTTTTCAGCAAGGTACTCAGGGGAGCTAAACAGCCTCCACCATTAGTATTCTGCTGTTGTATTTTAGAGACTGATAAGTAGGGAGTGGGCAACGTTTGAATCCAGGGCTTTTCAGGCACCTGAAGCCTTAAGAGCCTGTATCATGGGGTAAGCAGAATGGCAAATGTGTTTCTGATAATGAATTTCCTTTCCAGGTATCAACTTCTTACTCACCTCGTCAGGACAGGCCTCCAATGAAACCCTTCATTCTCACTCGGAACATGACCCAAGCCAAGTAGGTAGTACTAAAAAGTGGGTTGCCTTTGTAGGCACCCTGTTTTATGGTTCAGTTACAGTGCATGTTAAAAGGCCATGTCCTCATCTGTGGTGGCTGTTCTTTTATCAATGCGATGTTACCTCTAATATTTTCTATATGTCTGTCTTCATCAGACATATCACTCAAACTCAAGCTTAAAAGTAGTCTGAAAAGAAAACTAACGAAAATAAAACAGAGGAAAGGAATCTGGTGGAGAATTGTACACTTCAATTGTTTCCCATTGCCTTCAGCTACAATTTTCAAAAGGACATATTGGCCTGTTTCGGATTTAATTCTGAGTTCTTGAAAGAAGACACTCTTCCATTGGGTGGCAGGAAAGTCTCCTTTCCTCTGTGTACTGTTCAGACCCACCAACTATAAATACAAAGCATCTGCTTTGTGGGACACTGGTCTCTGGGATTGCTTTCTGAGTGATGATCCTGAGCTGTTTATCTTCTCATGAAAGCTCTTGACTATAATGCCCCTTCCTGGATGCTTCTTGTTACATATCCTCCAGTTTACATAGCTCCTCAGAAGATAGCTGGGCAGGGGAGCCAGGATGAAATAAACTCAGCCTTTGTCACTAAAGAGAAGAGGCTTTTTAATAGTGCTGTGCATGTTTAGTTTTCTAAATGCGGTGTGATTCTTGCAGAGTATTTGGAGCTGGTTATCCAAGCCTGGCATCTATGACAGTGAATGACTGGTATGATCAGCATCGGAAATATGGAGCATTACCAGATCAGGGCATAGCCGTGACAACACCAGGTATGAAAGGGTAGGAGGAAAGCAGTTACACTATTATTGGTCCTTACTCCCTAGCAGTTAAATTCAGACCAAGTATTATTGCCCTTTAGGAGCAGAAGGAATCTGAACAGAGATTCTAGGCAATATTTTACGTTATATATTATTAAGATAAATAGCAGATGATTTGGGAAAGATGTAGGGAGCAGCTGTATGATTCTGGAATCTTTCCAGATGTCATGGCATAAAAATAGACTGAGCATCTAGGTAGCAAAACCAAAAATCCATGGACTGCATTTGCACCTCTGGTAATGGCAGAGTAGGTTGTATCAGGCCAATCCCTCCCACAGATAATAATTACAAACTGAAGAAAATAAAACCTCTACCTAAAGGAACTAGAGAGTGACCAAAAGCAGACATAGACTGGAGAGTAGTCAACACTTAGAAGAAGGGAATGGTACTTGGAATTTCTTGAGGACAGGGACTTTGACTTTACTGTATTCTTGGTGTCCAACTCGGTAATTAGATCACAGTACATACTGGGAGTCATCTTTGGAAGGGAGAGGTGGAGAGGGGTGTCCCTATAAAGATGGAAGCAACATGGTATATTAGAAAAAGTGTGGACAGACCTGGGGTAACCAATTACTCCTGTTACTTAATAGATAGGACATCACCTAGCCCCTCTGAGCCTGTTTCTTATATCATTTGATCCTCTTAACAACCCTATGAAGCAAACATCCTTATCCCCATTTTAGGATGAGGAAATGGTGTCTGAGAACTGATGTACCCAAACGCAACATAGCTAGAAAGTGGCCAGGCTAGGATTTGAATTCAGGTCTTAAAACACCCAGTTCCAGTGCTATTTCCACTATAGCACAGAGAAGAGAAGAGAAGAGAAGAGAAGAGAAGAGAAGAGAAGAGAAGAGAAGAGAAGAGAAGTCATTTGAAAGGTTTTCCTGTTTCTTACATCTTCTCACCCACTGGCAGTCTGCAGTTACTGTGATGTGGGGGTAGGTGAAACTTGGATAGAAACTTAGAGCCTTACTGGTTGAGGAATGAGAGAAATGACTTCAAGGTGACCATAGCAACTGAAAAATGAGATGATATCTTATAAAGGAAAGAACCTCAGAGGAGGAGCCCTGATTCTCTGTATAAACCTTGCCCAAATCTCAGGCTGACACCTAAGCTATGTGTGCCCAGGATAGATTCCAAGCGCTCTAGATAAGGCTAAAATAACAATGTAGGATTCAGCTGCTGCCCAATGCAGAGGAAATAGAATTTGGAATTTTGGTTCTAGACAAATGAAGTGCCTGCTAAAATGAAACAGAACTCAGAATCTCTACAACATACCATTCACAAAGTCTGGGATTTAATTCCAAACTATTATACATAGAGAGAAACAGGAAAATGGGACTTCTGCTCAAGAGGAAAAGCAATCAGTGGAGACAAACCCCAGATGACACAGATGTTGAAATTAGCAGACAGGGACTTTAAAGCAGCTTATTTACATGTTCAAGGACAGAGGGGAAAATATGCTTGTAATAAGTGAGAAGATAAGAAGTCTTAGTAGATAATATCTATTATCCACTAACTTTGTATTTACAAACAGTACCTGCTACCCAGAGACAAGTATTAATGTAGCCCATATGGACTCTTGAACCCTCTTGAGATTACAACATACATGCTCCTAAATCATTGTGGTTGGACTTTCAAGTATCCTAACTTGTTCCTGGACATGTAACATGTTGATAAACCTCTCAAGTTTTAGCAACATATAGAAACATCTCCAATCAAAAACACTTCACAAGTTCTACTTTGTGTCAGCCATTGCTGACATTCTGTCCCTAGAGAATACAGTGATATCTGATGTGTTGCAAGCTTTCAAGATAGCCTGAACTTTAAAAAGTTGGTCCATTTAGTTGTATCCAATGGATGTAGATTTGCCTCCTAGTTCACTTTGTGTCAGGAGCTAAAACTGTGAACCTAACTTTCTGCTATTGGTGAGTAATAACTAAAAATAAAGATTTTATTTTAATGCTCAAAAAAAAGAAAAGAAAGGAAAGAACTCTCAGTGGAGAAGTGCGAACTATACACAAATTCTGAAACTGAAAAATACAATATCTGAAGTTTACAAACATTGGATAAGCTTAATAGCAAATTGGCAGTGACAGAAGAAAGTGTCAGTGAATTTGACAATAGATTAATTCCAATTAGTCTGACAAACAACAAATTGGGGGGGGGGGAAGGTGAACAGAGCCTCTGTGACCTGTGGAACAAGGTTAAAAGGTCCACGATATGTACAGTTGAAATACCATTAGGAAAGGAGAGAGAGAAGGGGCCAGGAAAAAAAATTTTTGAAGAAATGATGGCTGAAATGTTCCCTAAATCAATGAAACACAAATTTACAGATTCAGAAATTGTATCAAGCCCCAAGCAAGTTAAATACAAAGAAAGCCACACATAGGCACATCATTGTCAAACGGCTGAAAACCAAAGGAAAAGAGAAAACCTTGAAAGCAGCCAGGGATAAAGTACACATTACGTTTAGAAGAACAACAATAGGAGTTGTTTCTGACTTCCCATTAGAAAGCAGTGGGAGCCAGAGACAGTGGAGCAACATCTGTAAAGTTTTGGGGGAAGAGGAAGACATGTCACTCCAGAATTTTATACCCAGTGAAAATATACATCAATATGAAGGCATAATTAAGGCATTCTCAGATAAGGCTGAAGGAATTCTTCACCAGGAAACTGGCATTATGAGAAATTCTGAAGGAAGTTCTTTAGGCTAAAGAGAATGATACCAGATGGAAACTTGGATATTCAAGGAATAAGGTGAAGCAGAAATGGTAATTATGTGGGTAAATACAAAGGACTATCTCCCTCCCAACTTTTTGAAAGGGCTTTTTGAAAAAAGGCTTCCTTAAGGCAAAAATTATAATAGCGTTCTGTGGGGATTATAATGTATGTAGATGGAATACATATGATGGCTATAGCAAAAAGAACAGAGTAAATGGGATCTTATTTTGTGAGATTCTTCTGTTTTATGTGAAGTGGTACATATTATCTATTGCTGTGTAACAGGTTACTGCAAAATGTAGCAACTTAAAATAATAAACATTTATTGTCTCACATATTTTCTGAGGGTGAGGAATCCAGGATCAACTTTACTGGGTGACTCTGACTTAGGATCTCTTGAGGTTGCAGTCAGGGTGTCAGCTGACACGTAAGCTATACAGTCTTGTATAGCTTGACTGAGGCTGGAGGATCTGCTTCCCACTCATGGACTCATCATTCATGTGGCTATTGGCAGGAGGCCTCCCCTTGTGGGTCTCTCTCTGAGGTTGCTCACAGCTAAGAGCTTCCTTTCCCCAAAGCAAATGATCTGAGTGAGAATGACCAGGACAGAAGCCTGAGTATCTTATATAACCTAACATTGGAAGTGACATACCGTGACTTCTGCCATATTCTGTGGGTCACAAAGTATGGGAGGGGACTACAGAAAAGCGTGAATACCAGAAGGCTGAGACAGATAGAGTCCATCTTTGAGGCTGTCTCTGACATGGTTCGGTATTAACTGCAAGTACACTGGGAAGTTAGGAAGGAATATTGTATTACCTAGAGCAGCCACTTAAAAAATAATGGATCAAGAGAATGAGAAGACAAGACACAGACTGGCAGAAAATATTTGCAAAAGACAAATCTGATAAAAGACTCTTCTCCAAAACATACAAAGAATTCTTAAAACTCAACAATAAGGAAACAAATACCCAATTAAAAAATAGGCAGAAGACCTGAATAGACATCTCACCAGAGAAGATCTACAGAGGACAAATAAGTATATGAAAAGAAGCTCAACATCATATGTCATTAGGGCATTGCAAATTAAAACAACAGTGATACCACTACACCCCTAGAAGAATGGCCAAAATCCAAAACACTGACAACACCAAAAGCTGACAAGGGTATGGAACAACGGGGACTTGTTCACTATTGATGAGGATGCCAAGTGGTACAGCCACCTGGGAAGACCATTTCTTACAAAACTTAAACATGCTCTTACCAGACAATCCAGCAATCCTGTTCCTTGGTATTTACCCAAATGAGTTGAAAATTTAGGTCTACATAAAACCCTGCACACAAGTGGTTATGGCAGCTTTATTCATAATTGCCAAACTTGGAAGCAACCAAGATGTCCTCAGTAGCTTGAAAGGATAAAGTGTGGTACATCCAGACAATAGAATAGTATTCATTGCTACAAAAAAAAAAATGAGCTTATCAAGCCGTAGAAAGACTTGGAAAAATCTTAAATAACATATTACTAAGTGAAAGAAGCTGGTCTGAAAAGGCTACATGCTAATCCAATTCCAACTATATGACTTTCTGGAAAAGGCAAAACTGGAGAGATAGTAAAAGGATCAGTGGTTGCCGGGAGTTAGAGGAGGAAGGATGAACAGGTGGAGCACAGAGGATTTTTAGGGCAGTGAAACTATTGCTTGTATACTAGTGAGTACATGTCATTGTATACATTTTTCCAAACCCACAGAAGGTACAACACCAAGAATGAACTCTAACATAAATTATGGACTTTGGATGATACTGATGTGTCTGTGTAGATTTGCTGATTGTAACAAGTATTTCACTCTGGTGCAAGATGCTGATAGTGGGGGAAGCTATGCCTCTGTGGGGGCAGGAAGTATATGGCAACACTGTGTATTGTTTGTTTTTAAAAATAATGCAGATAGACAAAGCTATAAAGTCAGTGGAGAAATTAAAAGAGAAGAAAGCAAAAAAGAAAAAATAGAGAAACAAGAAAAATAGATACGGTGAACAGAAAACCAATAGCAGAATAATAGATCCCATTCCAGTCATATCAGTAATTATTCTTACTTTAAATGGAATAAACCTCCAAATTAGAAATCAGAAATTGATTTCAGATTCAGCCACATGCTGTCTACAAGAGATGCATTTGATTTTATTAAATGTTTATTTTGAGAGAGCAAGAGTGAGCACATGTGGGGGAGGGGTAAAGAGAGAGGGAGAGAGAGAATCCCAAAAAGGCTCTGCACTGTCAGCACAGAGCCCGACACAGGGCTTGGTCTCACAGTTCGTGAGATCACAAATCATCAGATCATGACCTGAGCTGAAATCAAGAGTCAGACAGTCAACCAACTGAGCCACCCAGGCACCTCAAGAGATGCATTTTAAATGTAAAGGCACAGATTGGTTAAAAGTGAAAAGATGAAAAAGAATATACCATGCTGACAGTAAACATAAGAAAGCTGTAGTAGCTACAGTAAAGTCAGATAAAGTAGACTTCAAGACAAAAGGTGTTACTGGATGTAAACAAGAGCATTTCATACCAATAAAAGGGGAAGTTTATCAGGAAAATCTAGCAGTAATAAACATCTTCATGTCTAATAACAGGCTTTAAATTACAAGAATTAAAAATTGTCAGACCACAATGGAGAAATAGACAAATCTACACTCATAGTTGGAGATTTTAATACTTCTCTGTAACTAATTGAAAGAATTACTAGACAGAAAATCAGTAAGGATGTAGATGATCTGGACAACACTAGCAGCCACCTTAACCTGTTTTATATTTACAGAACAATAAATCCAACAATTACAAAATACACCATTTTTCAAATGCACATGGGACATTCACCAAGAGAGATGATATTCTGGGCCATCAAATAAGTCTCAATATGTTTTAAGGATTGAAATCACACTAAATATGTTATCTGACACAATGGAATTATCAATAACAATATACCTAGGAAGTCTTCAAATATTTTTAGACTATAGTTGTTTTTTTTCTTAATTTATATCCAAGTTAGCATATAGTGCAACAATGATTTCAGGAGTGGATTCCTTAATGCCCCTTGCCCATTTAGCCCATCCCCCCTCCCACAACTCCTTCAGCAACTCTCTGTTTCTTTATATTTAATATATATAAATTATAAAATATAAATCTATATTTAATGTGTATATATATCTTAAGGTCTTATATATATCTTATATATATTTGTATATATATAAACAAAAAGTAATGTTTTTATATTATTTTTGCTTCCCTTATGTTCATCTGTTTTGTATCTTAAATTCCTCATGAGTGAAGTCATATATTTGTCTTTCTCTGACTAATTTCACTTAGTATAATACTCTCTAGTTCCATCCACGTAGTTGCAAATGGCAAGATTTCATTCTTTTTGATTGCTGAGTAGTATTCCATTATATTATATATACCACATCTTCTTTATCCATTCATCCATCGATGGACATTTGGGCTCTTTCCATATTTTGGCTATTGTCAATAGCGCTGCTATAAACATTGGGGTGCATGTGCCCCTTTGAATCCACACACCTGTATCCCTTGGATAAATACCTAGTAGTGCAATTGCTGGGTCGTAGGGTAGTTCTGTTTTTAATTTTTTGAGGAACCTCCATACTGTTTTCCAGAGTGGCTGCACCAATTTGCATTCCCAAGAATATAGGTTTTTTTTTTAATGCTTATTTTATTTTTGAGAAAGTGAGCACGATGTGGGAGGGGCAGAGAGGGGGGACAGAGGATCCAAAGTGGGCTCTGTGCTGACAGCAGAGAGCCTGGTGTGGGGCTCAAACCCACAAACCGCAAGATCATGACCCGAGCCAAAGTCAGACACTTAACAGACTGAGCCACCCAGGCACCCTCCAAATATTTTTTTAAAATATTTATTCATTTTTGAGAGAGAGACAGCATGAGCAGGGGAGGGACAGAGAGAGACAGGGAGACACAGAATCCAAAGTAGGTTCCAGGCTCTGAGCTGTCAGCACAGAGCCCAACACGGGGCTCAAACTCACAAACTGTGTGTGAGATCATGACCTGAGCTGAAGTTGGATGCTTAACCGACTGAGTCACCCTGGCGCCCCTCCAAATACTTTTTTGTAATTTTTTTTGTTTATTTTTGAGAGAGAGAAACAGAGCATGAGTGGGGGAGAGGCAGAGAGAGAGGGAGACACAGAATCTGAAGCAGGCTCCAGGCTCTGAGCTGTCAACACAGAACCTGACGAGGGGCTTGAACTCACGAGCTGTGAGATCATGACCCAAGCCAAAGTTGGATGCTTAACTGAGCCACCCAGGTGCCCCGATCTGAAAACATGTTTAAATGAGCAAGACTAACCTTAAAAACATTACGCTTAAGCGAAAGAAGGCAGACACAAACACCGTATAGTGTTTGATTCCGTTTATGTGAAATTTCCAAAATAGGCACATCTATAGAGACAGAAAGTAGATTGCTGGCGGCCAGGGGCTATGGGGAGGGAAGGAAAGGGAATCAACAGAACGTGGGCACAAGGGATCTTTTTGAGGTAAAGGAAATCATTTCTCGCTGATAGTTTCACAACTCTGTACAAAAGATCACTGACCACAAAAATGTACAAGTGGACAACTCTGGTGTCTAGGGATGCACACTTGGGTAGTAAAGCTATAATAAACTCCAGGAAGTTATTACTATAAAAGTTGGTTTAGTGGTTACCTTTTGGGAGGAGAAAGGGGGCATTCCTATTTGGAAGATGCTCCTGAAGAAGCTTTTGGGATAAGTACAGAAGCTCTATTTCTTTTCTTTTTTTAATGTTTTTATTTTTGAGAGAGAGAGAGAGCATGAGCAGGGGAGGGGCAGAGAGAGAGGGAGACAGAATCTGAAGTAGGCTCCAGGCTCTGAGCTGTCAGCACAGAGCCCAGTGCGGGGCTTGAACTCACGAACTGTGAGATCATGACCTGAGCCGAAGTCGGATGCTTAATCGACTGAGCCACCCAGGTGCCCCCAGAAGCTCTATTTCTTGGCCCAAGTGGAGGCTACAAAGGTATAGCCTCCCTATAAAAACTTAAAGTTACACATATTTTTGTGTGATTTCCAGTATCTTTTATTTTACAATAAAAAGTGTTAAAAAAAACATAGATCAGATTGGAAGAGATTAGATTCCCATGTATTTCATTTGTTATCATAGTAATGAGCATCTTTCTCGTGGGCAAAGTCAGGGTAGCCAAGAAACGCTCCTTTACCTCACAAAGAGAAAACACAATGCAAAAGAGGGATGTAGCAGTTGGTTTAATTTCTTTTGGGTGTGCCTTTTGGATTTCAGACCCTGTTCCAAACAAGTGTCAAATAGCACAGATACTCTTTTCTGGTAGGTTCAACTGCCCTGTGATTTACAATATCACACACACACACACACACACACACAGAACTGTAGAACTGTAATAAACTGGATGGAGGAGAAAAAGTCACCTGCAGTCCCTCCTTCCAGACATACCATAAATCAGTAAATCATAAATATTTTTTACTTTAGTGTTTTTGGCTTGCTGGGGTTCTGTTGAGCAGTTGGTGTTTTTGGAGGGTGTGTGTGTGTGTGTGTGTGTGTGTGTGTGTGTGTGTGTGTAAGGGGTGGTGTTTGGCCTTTTCAGCAAGAATTCTTTCCCGGTATAGAACTGATTTTGAGAATTCAACTGTTATGTTTTTGCCTTCTTGTGAAAACCACTCAGCGCATCGTTTCTTATCTATCATTTAACGTGTCACTGATTAAGTAATAGAAGTATCCTCCGAGACTCTGCTGGCCCCGGGGTAGGCAGCTAGGTACTAGTCCTTGTTCTCATTTTGGGCAGCTGTGTTCAGAGTGGAGCTGAGGCTCCTGACATTCCCTCAGTTCCTCACCCCTGCTTTCCCATTTTTCCACTCTGGCAGAGCTCAAAAGAACTGCTCAGGAACATGAAGATCAGGAACAAAAGGAGGAAGAAGATGATGAACACACACTCCACAGAGCTCGGGAGTGGGATGACTGGAAGGACACCCATCCCAGAGGGTATGGCAACCGACAGAACATGGGTTAGTCTTCCCACAACAAGACAGGACTACAGGGGCTCACACCTTCTGCAACAAGGAAAGCCGTGCTGTCTTCCTCTCCCTGGACTCCTGCTTCAGCTGTGTTCAATGAAGGAAAAGATGCTTAATCTTGCTTTGCGTTCAATAAAGTGTCAGCCAATTTAAGTATGTATTTGTACTTTAGGTGATGAGCCAGCAATCTTGTTTTGGCATTATCATCCTCATCATGGTGTATTTCCAATTTCTTAAGTAGAAAGACAAAAGTACTGAGAAATTGCTCTGTATAATCAATGGCTTGTATGAATTATCTTTAAAAAAAATAATAAAGTCCCTTCTATTACAGGAGCCTGTGCAGAAATTGAGGTATCAGTTTTTTGTTGTTGTTGTTGTTTTTTTTTTGAGGGGGAGAGAGTCAACTGTGGGTCCCCGAGCTTCTGAAGGGGATCCTGATCATCTTTGACATGGGCAGTGACTTTCCCAGCATCAAAACCACCTAGATGAGCTGGCACTTGCTTTCTCCTTCCTACCGTAGCACTGTGAAATAACCCAACATGGCTTGACAAGGGGCAGGTGTGAAAGCTGGGAATTTCCCTGCCTGAGACACAGCACTGTGTTCAGGAATTATTAGAGCTGTAAATGAATGGACCATAACAGTCCTATCTACCTAGTCTTCCTTGCCTTGACTGGTAGAAATGAGGGAAGCAGATAAGGTGCTGTGAGAGTCATCTTTGTGTACACGGCTAGGGCTGGGGCCTTTACTCTCCTGGAACTATTTGCCGGAACCCTTAGGGTAAAAAGCAGCTCAGGCTGTAGCCCAGCTCTTAAGTGGGCTGTCTTAATGATGAGGGAGCATAAGGCAAACTGAGGGCAAAGTACAAGCTAGCATACCGCACCACCCCCCCCAGGTGGGATATGTGTGATATTCCTCAGTCACTCCTGGCTGCCCAAGAACAAAGGAGAGGAAGGGAAACAAATGGTTAACTGATAGAGATCACAGTCATGCAGGACATGAATCTCCATCAGTTTACAAATACCTTAGTAAATTATAAGAAAAAGGCAATCTTATCAATAGCCTAATCTCCAGAAACTTCTACACTCAATTTCCTGGATCCCGTAATATTGCCTTCCCCTCCATAGTGATGTGGGGAAACAAGGCAAGGAAATGGCAGGTAAAATTAAATTTCTTTATCACCTGCTGCCCATTGACAAATACTTGAGGCAAATACAGAGTATAACATGTCTCCAAGAACCCCCTACTGTCCTAACATTAATGCCTTACCAGAGGAAAAACAACCTTAGCTTGACAACAGCAGGGCCTCTAAGGAGTCTTCTTTAGCAGATCAAAGTCCTTTTGGAGGCCTCCTTATGCCTTTACCTCCCCAACTCCATTGTATACAACCAGTCACTCTTCACAACCCCAGTGCAGCTCTTTCTGCTCACGGGTCCTGTCCCAGTGCTTTAATAAAATCACATTTTTCCACCAAAGACTTCTGGAGAATTCTTTCTTGGCCATCAGCTCTGAACCCCCACCACTGCAAAACCTCATCAAGAAGACCAGTTGGTGGGTAAGGGGCATTAAGGAAGACACTTGTTGGGATGAGACTGGGTGTTATACATAGGGGATGAAACACTGGAATCTACTCTTTGAACCATTATTGCACTATATGCTAACTAACTTGGATGTAAATTAAAAACTAAATAAAATTTTAAAAAAGGGATACATGTACCCCAGCATTTATAGAAGCATTACCAATAATAGCAAAATTATAGAAAGAGCCCAAATTTCCGTCGAATGATGAATGCATAAAGAAGATGTAGTATAATGGAACATTACTTACCCACAAGAAAAAAAGCTTGCCATTTGCAATGACATGGATAGAGTTAGAGACTATTACGCTAAGTGAAATAAGTCAGTTAAAGAAAGACAAATGCCATATGATTTCACTCATATGTGGAATTTAAGAAGTGAAACGAGCATGGGCGGGGCAGGGGGAAAGGCAAACCATAGAACAGATGCTTAACTGTAAGAGAACACACCAAGGGTTGATGGAGGGAGGCAGGTGGGGTTTGGGCTAGATGGGTGATGGGTATTAAGGAGGGCACTTGTTGAGATGAGCACTGGGTGTTATATGTAATTGATGAATCACTAAATTCTCATGAAACTAATATTACACTGTGTGTTAACTAACTGGAATTTAAATAAAGACTTGAAAAAAAAGACCATTTGGGCCCTCCTTGTCTGTGCTGTGTGATGCTGTGCTGGCACAGTCTGCCATGGTAAATGTGCCATGGCAGTCACTGTGCTGTTGGTGAGGTGCCTGCAGCCATGTCAATAAGTGGGTGTGGAGGAAGGACAATGGCTCAGATGACATGGAAGGGTACCTACTTTCTGTTGTGGAAGTCCTCAGCTCTTGGGTTAATACAGGAAAATAAAGCAGCCATGTGTCGAGGCATGATCTGTATAGAAAACATACTTTTGTTCTATGTGGCTTGGGTACACTTAGGTTTTCTTTTAAGAGGGAGATGACTCGGCCTTCCTATTCTAGCTTCTGCCATCTAACTTAGGAGAGGGGTTTGAACAGGAGACTCACGTCCCTCTGATTTCTGGAGTGGTAAGTGGAGGGCTGTCAGACAAGAAATAGGTTTGTGTTTAGTGGGAGCAGACAGAAGACTACCAATAATATATTTGTATACTGTTTTTTAAATATATTTTTTACAGTTTATTTATTTTGAGAGTTAAAGCAGGGGAGGGGCAGAGAGAGAGAATCCCAAGCAGGCTGGAACTGCCAGCATAGAGCCTGATGTGGCACTCGAACTCACCATGAGATCAAGACCTGAGCTGAAATCAAGAGTCAAATGCTTAACCGACTGACGACCTGAACCACCCACCCAGGTGCCCCATTTGTATACTGTTTAATAAAGGACTGACCTCACCCTCACAACATAAGCTCCTGAAACTGGGAGAGCACAGATTAAGTTCCCCAAGAATTTGGGAAGCAAACATTTGTTTTTATTTTTTTTAATGTTTATTTTTTGAGAGAGAGCAGGTGCGGGGGAGGGGCAGAGAGAGAGGGAGACAGAGGATGGGAAGCAGGCTTCGTCTAGACAGCAGAGTCTGATATGGGGCTCAAACTCACAAACCAACAGTGAGATCATGACCTGAGCTGAAGTCAGGCACTCAACCAACTGAGCCACCCAGGTGCCCTGCAAACATTTGTTTTTAGCTCTCTTCCAATTACTACCCGGTTTCCTGTAGTAATGGCCCATTTCCTGCTCTTGAAACTCCACCCAGAGTTCATTCTCAAAATGGACCAGGGTGTTCTGAGTCTATCTAAAGATGGGCCTCCTAGAAGATCCAGCTTGATTAACCCCTTCACACATTCTGATACCTAAGAGGTAAATTAGACGAGGTGAGTTTGAATCCTGGCTTTACAAATCGCAAGCTATGTGATCTCGGGTGATAAAATTTCTCTGAACTGCTCCTGTTTCCTCGATGTCTAGACATGAGCTGTATCATGGGGATGTTCAATAGTGGCAGCCATTATAATACACTCGAGCAGCTGAAGAGTAAATGCTTTCTGTTTGTCTGAGCTCCATGATTATAGTCTGTTCACTAGGAAGGGAAAGGAGACAGACAAGTATTGGGCACTGAACCCAGCGCTTTCACATACTATTAATACAATGGCCCTGCAAAATAGGTAGCACTGGCTCCAGAATACTGATTTCCCCAAGTTCACACTATTAAGCTGTGCTTCTGTCATTTTCCATAAGCTTCCCAGTTGCTTGTGCTTTTTTGTGTCTTAAAGCTGCTTAAAAAGAGGGAGCAGCTTTAAAAACCCAACCCCAAACCACCACTTATACATTATTGGAGCTCTAGAAATTCCTTCTTAGCTGACTCACCAAGGAAAAGGTTATGTCAGCTCCCCTGCCATTTCCCCCCCAGCTGGGGGATATGAAGACAGAGGCGGTGAGCAAGCCCAGCTTCCTCCATTTTCCTCCTCGCCACAGTCAGCCCCAAAAAAGAACCACCTTCTCTACTCCCACCACAGCTGGCCCTTTCAGGGTCCTAGAGAGAGCTGGGTTTGATGTACTCCCGGAGGTGAGTTCACCAGATAGTAATACTGCATCATGGTTTACCAAATGCTTTCACACAGACTGCTTATTTCATTCTAACAACCTGTCAGGAAGGAGGTGATATCTTTGTTTTACAAAGAAGGAAACGGGTTCAGGAAAAACGGCTCAGTCACACAGCTAATACGTAGAAAGTGCAAACCTATCAGTGTAGCCAAAATGTTTGCCCTCAGTAGCTCTCACATGGAGGCCAGATTATTTTTTAAGTTTATTTATTTATTTTGAGAGGGAGTGAGTAGGGGAGGGGCAGAGAGAATCCCAAGCAGGCTCCACACTGTCACAGCCCAATGGGGAGCTCCAACTCATGAACTGAGAGATCATGACCTGAACCAAAATCAAGAGTCCAATCCTTAACTGAGCCACCCACGTGCCTGGAGGCCAATGGGATTTTTAAAAGGTGAATGCTGAGGGGCACCTGTGTGGTTCACTCAGTTAAGCGTGAGACTCTTGATCTCACGGTTCATGGGATGGAGCCCAGCCTCACCCTCTTCCCTCTTCTCTGACAGCCTGCTTGGGATCCTCCCTCTTCCTTTCTCTCTGCTCTTCCCCTACTCACATGCTCGTGCTCGCTCTCTCTCTCTCTCTCTCTCTCAATAAATAAGCTTAAAAAAATAAAAGATGAGTGCTGAGCACTGTCTTTTCGTGCCATTCTGCAGTGATCTGTCCCTTCCACTCTTGTTCCTCCAGACGTGCCTGTGAGAAAGATGGGGCAGAGGACTGAATGAGCTGATTTCAAGACCAAGAGGTTGGTGTTGAGTACTAAGCTAGGGTCTCAATCTGCCACTCCCTAGCAGAATCACCCCAGGCCACCCTGGTCACTCAGGTCACTTCTGTCATTTAAAACAACTTGCAAAGGGTGGGGGAACTTTTGGAACTAAATCCACCTCTCTGTATCACCTAAACACCACAGTCCTCCTCTGCTTACTCTGGGCCTTGCAGTTTGCTTATCAGCACCACAGACATCTTGCCACCCATTTCTGTTGGATGCCCTACAGCAAGATAGTATTGTTACTATTATCTCCTTGCCCAAACACCCCTACAACACCTGCACATCATTTCCTCACAGTTTGTTTTTAACCCATTCATTGAAGGTACAGCTTAACTCATGTTCCACAACAAGGAGACGTGGGTTCTAATCCCATCTGTGTCATTGCCTTAGCCCCATCCAGATGCAGACAACATCTGCCCTACTTACCTCACAGGCAGAAGTGAGGGGCAAATGAAATCAAATATGTGAGCACACTTCAAACAGTGACAAAGCATGGCACAAGAGTGAGGAATAAGAGTGGTAGGCTGCTGGTAAGCTAGGGGGACAGAGGACGGGATGCATTTTTTTTTATTCAGTCTTTCACAACTTTATTGTAACCCCTGCCCCTCTAACGCTTTCTCAATCTGTTGTCTATATATCAACACCAGCAAAAGGGTTTGTGAAATGCTCTGCTTTGTGGGCTGAAATGACCAGCCCAAGAGAGCACGGTTATGTGCAGTGGAACCTGAGAACCAGTTTTTACACATCTGTTCGCCAGGCTACCTTTGACAGATGTATGTGTAGGATGGTGAACAAAGTCTTAGATTTCAGTTCCTTTTCACAACTGGCAATAAATCCCTCAAAGACAGGATGACTCAGCAATAACTTAGGCTAGCCTACTCCCGTGTGGTAACACCAATAAAAATAATAGTTGCTATGCTATGCTATACTATACTATATACCAGGAGATTTACGTTATTTCTAATCCTCACAAACAACAGCCCAAATAAGATATTATAACCTCAATTTAGAAGTGAGGAGACTGAAGGGCACCTGGGTGACTCAGGCAGTTAAGAAACTCTTGGTTTTAGCTCAGGTCATGATCTCACAGTTCATGGGTTCGAGCGCCGCCATTGGGCTCTGTGCTGACAGCTTGGAGTCTGCTTGGGATTCTCTTTTCTCCTTCTCTCTGCACCTCTCCTGCTTTCTCACTCTCTCTCTCAAAGTAAATAAATAAACATTAAAAAAAAAAAAAAGAAATGAGGAGGTTGAGGCTCAGAGAAGTGATTTCCCAAAGATCACTCAGCCCTAAGTGGTACAGGTAGGCCTGGATTCCAGGTTGGCCTGACTCCAAAGGCCACACCCTTCTAGTCAGCCTCAGTGCCTCCCTAGAAAGCACAAAGCACAGGGGACCTATGCAGGTGGGCAATAACACCCTGGTGGCACACTGCTCTGGGAGTAACCCTTTCACTTTCTCTAAGTTTTGAGCAACAATTCTATCAGTTTTGCCTGACAGGCACTCCAGGGCACATCTGAGACCTGCTCAGTGGGGGGAACACCCCCCTCCTAGAAACCTCCCCTTCCTGGGGCCCCCACATCCCACAGTCTGTTGGAGGAGGGAACATTCCTACTCCCAATGCCAGGCCCACCTGCTCTCCCCTTCCAGTCCTAGCTGATCTTTAATCTTTTAAACCCTCTACCCGAAGGGGCACCTGGGTGGCTCAGTCGGTTAAGCATCTGACTTCAGCTCAGGTCACCATCTCATGTTTCATGGGTTTGAGCCTCACATTGGGCCCTGTGCTGAGAGCTCAGAGCCTGGAGCCTGCTTCGGATTCTGTGTCTCCCTCTCTGCCCCTCCCCCAGTCATGCTCTGTCTCTGTCTCTCTCTCTGTCTCATTCTCTCTCTCAAAAATAAATAAGCATTAAAAAAATTTTAACCCTTTACCCTAGCCTCTGGCTTAGGGACTTCTACATATTTTTAAGCCTGTCAAAGCCCCCCTTGGTCCAAGGCCTTCCTAAACAATTGAAACCAGACCCAGGCCATAGGTGCAAGAGGCTTAGAGGCCAGGTGCTGGCAGGAAGGATTTCTTTCCTGGACTCTGGGCCTTTGAACACTCAGCAACAGATACCACCTCTTCTATCCTGGTGCCCTTGGCCCTGGCTCAGACACATTGAGAGGTTTGCAGAATGACCTATCACCAGCTTTATGTAACCTGTCTTCTCCTTACCTGTCTACCTTCTCCCTGGGTGAGCTCCACCCACCTCCAGCTTCCCTGACCACAGGTACCCTGATGGCTAGTGCTAGCCACAACCTCTCTGCTGAGCTCCCAGAGCTAGATCCTACCATCTACTACACAGCTTTTCTTGACAAACAAACACAACTCAGATTCAAATGAATCTGTCTTGAAATGAAATCATCACATTCCCACCCCTCTCACTCCATCAAAGCTTCTTAGGTGCCCACAGACTACTTAGTGCTCATCCCAAGAAGTTCCACATTGTTTCACACTCTTTCCTCCTGACAAAGCAAGCCGTCAGTGTTTGTGGAATGAATTACTGAGTGAATGAGTCCCATCATGAATCACACTTCTTCATCAGTCAGATTCATAATAATCCAGCCTCTCTCTTTTCATATTCAAACAACTTGACATAAAAGACAACCCAGAATCTCTTCACCTTACAGCAGGGTTCATTTTTCTCTCTCAGATATCCTTTCATCCTATCACCGAAGAGACCACATTTGTACAAAGTGCATTCAACAAAGAGGCCTGCTTTATATTCTGCTTTTACAGCATAACATATCGCATACTACAGAGTCTGTCTTACAATAATTTTAGTGACTTTTAATGACTGCAGGTTTGTCTGTAATGTTGCTATATAATAGCTTACTTAGCCAGCTCCAGATCGTGAGCATTTGAATTATTTCCGGGTTTTACTGGTTTGCTCCTGTATTCATTTAACAAAGTAAATTACCTTATTTGCCTTGTGCTCATGAAATATCCCTGGAGGGGAAAACAGCGTTGGGTGCTTAGAGGCCAGGAGTGGGAAGGAGATTTTTCACTGAATTCCTTATAGTCCCTTTTGAATTTTGAATCATATGAATATAGTAACTATTCAAAATATATACACCAAAAGCCTACCAAGCATTGTACTAGAAGGTGGGTGTAGAGGTAGGGTCCACAATCCCAGACTAACTCCCTGATATATACTCTTCCCAAAATAGGTATAATATACCCTGGGAATCCAGAGGGGAGAGCAGGGTAGAGATATCAAGCTGGTAAGGCCCAGAAGAGGAGAGGGCACTTCCCGTTTGGGGAAGGAGGCTGTATTTAATGGGTTGTGAAAGCGATGGGAAATGAGACTCTCAAGGAAGGCAGAGACCAGTGTAGAAAGGGCTCTGGATGCCAGGCTCTAGGATTCCAACTTGATCCCAAAGACCATGGGAAACCTTGGAGGGTTTGAAACAGGACAGATGCAAAGAACTGTATTTGACAGACATCCTCTAGCAGCAGCATGGAGACTGAAAAGGATGGGAGACCTGCGGAAGCTAAAGTTCAGGAGACAGTGACAATCACTTGAACTAGGGGACCAACCGCCTGGTTTGCCCAAGACCATCCTGGGTTTAGCATTGAAAATCCCACATCCTCAGTGCCTGGCAAACAGACATGGCTGGTCACCTTAGCCTGAACAAGGTACCAGATGCCACTGTACTCCAAGGCCTGCCTGCCCTGAGAAGTGATCCACTGACATTCATGAGATTTTGAAATACCCACCCTATTCTGCCCTACCTTCCACCTTTGCAGGCCCTTCCTTGGAACCACCTCTCCAGGATCTACTTTCACTAGATTCTAGACCCCCTGACCTCCAGACATGAAGAGATTTGTAAGAAAAACATCCCACATATGATTTCCAGCCTTCTGTCCTCTTCCCTTCCATGAACCTGAGACTCCAGTCAAACTAAACCAGTCCCTGTGCCAAAGCAAAACCCTCCAGACTTTTGTGTCTACTGGGCACCACAAGAAGGATCATATTCCCTACTTCTCTGCCTGTTGGAGCCCACTGCAAACACCACCTCCCTATAGCTGAATACCAGTCCTATCAAGCAGTTCCTGGGTGTCAGACACTGCCCAAGGAGCTTTTCAATCATTATCACTAATCGTCACAGTGAATAAATATGATTAGTCCTTTTTTTTTTTACCAGATTAGAAAACTGAGACTTGGAGAAGTATCTTGTCCAAGGTCACTAGCCTTTCCCTCTGTCTTTGTAATTTTCCGATGGCCCTAACCCTTGTATTGATGACCTATGCACTTCTTTTACTCTCTGCCTGTCTTCCCTGACACACCACACATGCACAGTTGTCAACCTAGAATAATACCAGGTTTATAACCAGACCTCAATAAAAATTTGGTGAATGAAGGACTATGTGTGTACCTTCTATAGTACCTAGTCTGGTGCTTGCCATTAAATAGGTTCTCCATATGTACTTTTAATTGAACTGAAATTGCAACACCTAACCCAATAAGAATATGGCAGAAGGCGGGGGAAGGGGGCACCTGGGTGGCTCAGTTGGTTGAGCATCCGACTCTTGATTTCGGCTCAGGTCATGATCTTATGGTTCATGAGTTTGAGCCCCCTGTCAGGCTCTGTGCTGACAGCATGGAGGCTGCTTGGGATTCTCTTTCTCCCTCTGTTTCTTCCCCTCCCCCCTCTCTCTTTCTCTCTTTCTCTCAAAAAATAAACTTAGGAAAAAAGTATGGCAGAAGGGGAAAGATCAGAGGATAGAGCACTATGGTAAAACCTCAGCTATCCAAAGCTTTCTGGAAACGAGTCATTCTGAAGGCTGAGGGTGGACCTTTGAATCCAGGAAGAAGAATCCTGGGACTGCTTCTTTCTCAGAGCTTCCCTCACTTCCACCATTCCTTTTGAACCCCCCAGTCCCCTTGACCTTCTCTTCCTTCCATTTTTCTCCTGTCTTTGTTTTTCTGTTGTCCCTAGACACTCCTTAACTTGCCAGCTTATCCCAGAACCCCATTCCTGTTGGTTTGAGAAACTAACTGCAGTCTTTCCTGGACTGTCCTTCATGCCTTTTGTGCCTAGTCCGTTTCCCTTCACTGCAGCACCTCCTCTTCCATAAAGTCCTCCCTTATCTTCTCAGGCTAGTAGGTGCTTCTCTCTTCTGTGCACCTCAGAGTACCCCAGAGGTGTTGGTGATTATGTCTACCTCACATCCTGGACTGTGACTTTCTTGAGGGGTAGAATCATGTCAGCCTTAAATGTTTGTGAATGAAATTGGCAGACCTTTGTGCTTCTTGGCCACCTTTATTTTGGTACTGCTTACTCTGAGACAGCTAAGCTTTTGTTTGTTGGTTGAATGAACTGTAATTGGGAAATCATGAGTGCTGACTGTTCAGGGTTTATCTGCTGGCTTACTTCACTTTGTCCTGCCTTTTCTGCATTACCTGGTATTTATGTTACACTTGTCCACTTGGCTATAGAAAGCTCCAGCTCCAAAGCATGATTTCTGCTTTGGGGAGAAAAGGGTGACCAATCAGGGGCTTGATCCATCCCTGCCTGTCCACCTTGCTTGATGAACCAGGAGACCAGATCTCCTTCATTTGTTCCACAAATATTTACTTGAGTATCTACTCTGTACCAGGCCCTGAGCTGGACATTAGGGAGAGAGAAATGGAAATTGATCTGTCCTTGCCCTGCCTTGGACACCCTGTGTGACCTTGAGTCCTTTCTAGGCCTCCTCCATTTACCCATCTGAAGGTGAAGGAGGGTAGAGACCTGATCTATAAGGGCACATGGAGCTCTCAACATTGTGTATCTTGTCCATTCTGGATACTCCAGCCTTCTACATCTGCGCTTTCCCCTAGAAGACCGAGGCCCACCTAACAACTCTCTCCCTCCTCTTGCGAAAATTCTGAGCGGACATGCTCCAATACATCTCACCCTGTATGTGGCCAAGTAGCCCCAATAAGCAGATTGAGAACCCCAGGAATCCAGGGGAAGAAAAGGAAGAGGAATTAGACAAAATGGGGTGACATGCTTGGTGGCCATCTAGAGTACATTGGGGAATGAAATCACACCACCCCCACAACATACCAAAAATGTTCCCTAAGCTTAACTCTGCAAAATCTTAGTCTAATCAGGCAGGTGAAAACCAGAGTGGAGTTTAGGGAGGAAGACAGAATTCTGCTAATCTGCATGGAAAAGCCTAAGGAATCTATTTCCTTGCACTTGTAGGGTATTTGATACCATTTTTGTATTTGATTTTCCTAGCAGCCTTTTTGATTACATTCAAAATATTTTTTGAGCACCTTCTATATCCAAGGCCTTATGCTGACAATACTGGCCTTTTTGTTTAAGACACTTACCACAAATTCAAGTGCATAGACACTTTTATGGTTTTCTTTTGCTTAATGACTGTCTCCCCCACTGAATTTTCAGTATCTACAGCAGTGCCTGGCAAACAGTAGTCACTCCATAGATAGTTGCAGAAAAAAATTATAAATCCAGAGTTCTGGGACCTGGGAACAATCTTTAATTTTGTAAAGGCCAGTGTGTAGAAGTAAGCCTCTTAGCCTGAAACATAGTAGATATTCAATAGACATGAACTGAAGGCAAAAAATAATAACAGGCAACACATAATGCTTACTGTGTGCCAGGTACTATGCTAAGCACTTTACACTCATTCACTCATCCCATCCTCAGAAAAGCCCTATGAAGTAGGTACTATTATCATCCCTGTTTTACAGATGGGGAAACCGAGGCACAGGAGTTCACCAACTTGTAAGTGGCAGAGCTGATATTTGAACCCCAGCTATCTGGCTCTAAAATCTGTGCTCCTAACCACTACACTGCCTTCCAACAACGAATGCTCAAGCTGAGATCTAGAGAGATGGAGCAATTGGCAAAGGTGTCACGGGAATAACATGGTGGACTTCGGACTGGAACCCAAGATCTGTTCTCTGTACAGTGCCTCTCCCACTCTACCATGTGGTATCTGGCCGCTGATACCGAGCCCCTGTGAAATAGAGGCACAAGGAGGGATCTGAGAAGTTAAGATATCTGTGCAGAAAAAGGCCCAAGTTGACGAGGTGGCTCTCAGCAGAAGACAGGAGGAGCCAAAGAGCAGCCACTAGGGCAGGAACAAGTGGAGTCACCAGGTCTCCTTTCTTAAGCAGGGAAGTAGGTTGCTTTTCAGAGGTCTTATTTGGGGTCTAAGCCATTCTCTTTTCCTGCACTCATCTATCAGGGACCTCCCCACATACAGCAAGAACCACCCCTAAGCGATATCTGCCTTATTGCAATGAAGCACACAAGGAGAAGGGATATATATTAGGGAGATTAGATAGCATGATCTGAAACCTCATGTGTGTGTAGGAAGCCAGGGCGGGACAGAGAACAACGAAGACTGGAGGAAAGGTTAGGTCAAGCCTAAAACCTTCAGCAGCTAAAGGGACTCAGTGATAAGAGATGAAAGCAAAGCACCTGTAAGCAGCACAGCTTTAGAAGTGCTGGCCTTCTGTTTGGGCTTCTTGCCACAATAGCCATGGCCTTCCTTTCCCGACTGGATCTTCACGAATGCCTCCAAACCCTGTCTGTTTTGCAGTGGCTCCCCGTCTACGTATTTTTAGGTAAGTGAACACCAGGGGTTGGAGAGCACATGAGAACAGGCCAAGAATGAGGGCAAGAATCCCCAGATGAGGAAGGCTCCAAAGAGATCATTTGGCTGGTTTCCCCCCCCACCCCACCCGCCCTCTCTGAAAGGACTATTGCTTCTCACCCAGAAAGATGGATGCTGTTGAGCGAGAATGAAATCATTAGATTTCTAACGAAATCATCAGATTTCCCTCTTTCCAACTGAGGGCATGAAGGCCATGAGTGAGCCTTTGGTTGTTCTGGTTTAAAGATCACCGCAGCCTTCCCAGGACTGCCCCCTCTTTTTTTTGTTAATTTCAAGATTTTATTTAAATTCCAGTTAGTTAACATATAGTGTAATATCACTTTCAGGAGTAGAATGTAGTGATTCATCACTTACAGCACTCAGTGCTCACCCCAACAAGTGCTCTCCTTAATGCCCATCACCCATTTTATGCATCCCCCTGCTCACCCCCTCTGAACTTGCCAGAAAGAGTCCTATTCAGGGTTGGGGGCAAAGGTGATGGTGGCTTGCAGAGTTGGTATTGCTAGGTAGGCATAACGTGATTTTCTAGTCTAAAACTATGGGGAGAAAATTCTGGAAAATCTGGGAGCTGCCCTAGTGACTCATTAAACAAACATTTTTTTAAAGTTTTTAAAACATTTATTTATTTATTTATTTATTTTAAAACATATTATTTATTTTTGAGAGAGAGACAGAGAGAGAGACAGTGCAAGTGGGGATGGGGCAGGGAGAGAAGGAGACACAGAATCTGAAGCAGGCTCCAGGCTGTCAGCAGAGTCCAACATGGGGCTCGAACCCACAAGCCGTGAGATCATGACCTGAGCCAAAGTTGGATGCTTAACCAACCGAGCCACCCAGGCACCCCAGACAGAACTTTAATAGAAGGCCAGTTGTGCAGTAGACTCAGAGCATGGCAATTATCAGTGCTGGGCAAATGGGTTGAGAGTGCTAAGCTTTTCCCAACCAGAATCTAGGACTTCATGGGCAACCAATTCCAGGGCCAAAGCTTGGAAACTGGATGGGGAGAAATGTCTGCCTGAAGGCAGCCAATTCCAATCTATGGGAGACTATATGTTCCCTTAGAGCAAAGGGTCTTAACCAAAGGCTTATGGACCTAGAATTTGGGGTAGGGGTGGACAACTTTGAATTCATATAGCAAAATTTACCTTTATTTTCACTAGCTTCGAATTGAAATAATGAATGTAGGCAACAAGCCACAGAAACATTAGCAGCACCAGTGAATTTGTCAGTAATAGACATCACAGATTTGCGTTTCATTTGCCAGTTGTTGCAGGCATCTCAAAATGTCATTTATGCTCACGACTACTTCAAAATGCCAGTGGTTATTGGAACTTCCGTTAGGTCTGGTTATTTGATGCATAAACCAAGAAGCCCATGTTACTATGACACATTTTTGGTGATGCTTTGAGAACTGTGTTTTAATATGTTGCATTTCCTTTGTAAGTCTATATATTTTATTTTGTGCATTTGTAATGTTATTCAGAGAAGGGGTCCATAGGCTTCACCAGACTGCCAAAGGCATCTGTGATTGCCATAGATGATGACTTATTGAGCCTTATTGAAATCAAATCATGCTGAGCACTTAGTTCATCAATGGCCTGACTCTAGCTGTATTAAGGGGGAAAAAAGCGATTTTTCTGTAAACTTGCTTCTAGTCTTTCATATTTTCTGTTTTCCTTTGCGTTTATCTTAACGTCCTCAAACAGACCTTTTTGACAAGTTGCAGCCCTCAGTTAGGAAAGTGAGGGGGGCACAGGAATATCCTAAAAGTCTTGGTATTGCGGTGGCAGCCACCATTTCAAGTCTGGATCCTAGAAAGAGTGGGCAAGTGTGGGGACTAGAGAGCAGGGAAAAGAGGTCAAGAGAGGAAGAGGGGCGCCTAAGTGGCTCAGTCCGTTAAGCGTCCAACTTTGGCTCAGGTCATGATCTCACAACTCTGTGAGTTTGAGCCCCAAGTCTGTCTCTGTGCTGACAGCTCAGAGCCTGGAGCTGCTTTGGATTCTGTGTCTCCCTTTCTCTGCCCCTCCCCCCCCAAAGATAAACATTAAAAATTTTTTTAATAAAAGAGACAGGAAGAGGTGTGTAAGTTCTTCCCTTTAGGTGTGGGGTCTGTACTGCCCCAGAAACCCTTTGTGTGGTCTTCGAACACAAGTGCCCAGATTATTCTGACTCTTCTAGGGAGCACTCCTCAATGAAATGTTTTCATTTTTCTCCCAGAAAATGATTTGTTTTTAAGTATTTTCTTCTCTCTTCCTTTCCCCCTTTCAAAGGACACTGTGGACAGGGATAGGGTACAAGGCATATCCAACACTGAATATGTAAGGGCCCAGAAGTGAGGGTCAGCCTCCTAGTAATGCCCACTCCCCCCCCCATCTTACCAGCTTCCACTTCTTCTGGAAGAGCTGGAGATGTGGGGTGGGGATGTTATGGACAAATGATGGCACCTACGTGTCTTAAGTGAAAACACTAATAAGTGTGAATGTTTTCTTTCACCTGCATTTTTAAAAGTTTTTTTTAATTGTGGTAAAATACATATAACATCAAACCAACCATTTTAACTATTTTTCAGTGTACATTTCAGCAGCATTAAGTACATTCAGTGTTGTGCAACTGTCACCACCATCCACCTCCAGAGCTCTCTTCCTGAAGTCTGTACCCATTGAACAAGAACTCACCATTGTCCCCTCCCCACAGCCCCTGGCAACTACTCTTCTACTTTCTGTCTCTGTGAATTTGACTCCTCTGGGTACTTCATATAAGTGGAATCATACACTATTTGTCCTGTTGCGACTGGCTTATTTCACTTAACATAATAGCTTCATGTTTCACCCACACTGTATCACATGACAACATTTCCTTCCTTGTTAAGGCTGAATAATATTCTATTGTGTGAATATCGTAAATAATGCTTCTGTGAACATGAGTGTTCAAATATATCTCTGTGATCCTGTTTGCAATTCTTTTGGATATATTCCCAGAAGTGGAATTGCTGGATCACATGTAAATTCCACTTTAAATTTTCCACAGCACCTGCACCCATTTTACATTCCCACCAACAGTGCACAAGGTTCCAATTTCTCCACGTTCTCTCCAACACTTCTTTATTTTCTGGGGATTTTTAATAGGAGTCATCCTAATGAATGTGAGGTGATATCTCATTGTGGGATTTTGATTGCATTTCCCTAACAATTAGTGATGTTAAGCATCTTTTCATATGCTTGTTGGCCATTTGTCTTGACTTCTTTTATTTTTTTTCTTTTTAAAAAAATGTTTATTCATTTTGAGAGAGAAAGAGAGCAAGCACGAGCAGGGAGGGGTAGAGAGAGAATCTCAAGCAGGCTCAGCGCCGCCAGCATGGAGCCCGACACTGGGCCCGGTCCTACAAAGTGTGAGATCATGACCTGAGTGGAAACCAAGAGTCAGATGCTTAGCCAACAGAGCCAACCAGGTGCCTCTATCTTGTCTTGTTTTACATTGATTATTTTTATCATTCCATTTGCCTTCCTCTACTAGGTTAGATGTTATACATCCTGTTTCTATCATTTTAGTGATTGTGCTAGAAATACAACATGAATCCTGGGTCTTGGAGCATCTGTAACAGTGTAAGATGTCCCCAGAGGTGCCTAAGACATTCAAATCTGTTCAATAGTTATAGAGCAAATACTCATTACAAGGTGGTGACGGTCCTTGTCGAAACTACCATAGATCAAATACAAACTCCTTACTATCTAACAACAAAGATAAAGCAATCATTAGTTCCACCATTGTACACAGTTTATGCATCAGTGCTGGACACACACAGAAGTCACTACAATGTAAGACAGACTGTAGTAAGTGAAAGAAATAGTCACAACAAAGTGATATTAGGGTTTCAGGGAAAAATTATCACACCAAGTTGAGGGGATCAGGAAAAGCAGGAAATAGAAACAGTGAAGCATGATGAACAGGACATGGGTTCTCGAGTTTGTCAAACTTGGATAACAATTAGCTGTGTGACTTCCAACAAGTATTCAGACCCCTCTAAGCCTCAGTATCCCCATCCTCTTAGCTTGGTATACAGTAAATGCTCCATATAGAATAGCTTCCATCCTCCCTTCCTTTCTTCCTTTCTTCCTTCCTAAATTCCTTCCTTCCTTAATTTCCTTCTTAATTTTTTCATGCACCTGCTTTCTTTCATTCCTCTCTCTTGCTCAGAGCCTCCCTCAGCACCTCTCCACTTTCCTGAATGATGTTTAGAATCATGGCTGATTACTGCGCATCCCTGAAAGTAATGGGAGAGGAAATAGGGAGAAAGAGGAGAAAAAGGAGAGGAACAAGAAGGAGGGAAGAAGGGAGAAGAGAGGAATGAAAAGACAGTTTGGGGGAGGTGTAAAATACAAATATTCGTGACCCTTAGAATTAGGCAATGGCCCTGAGAGGCCCTCTGAGGGCCAGCTTCCATTGGAGGATGGCTCTCTGTCTCTTCTTTTCTGGGCATGTGTCACCATCTATCTAAACTGTTGCAATATCCGCTTTCCTGGCTCTCTACCCTCTAGTCTTCACCCTCTCCAATCTATTCCACTGCTTGCTCCCAGTAGAGTCTTTTGAAAACATCTTTAATTACAGTCTTCTCCTGCTCAAAAATAGTCAGTGATTTCCCACTGCCTACTCAGTGACGTACAAATGTGTTAGCCTGGGCATTCAAGGCCCTCCTCCACTCTCTGGCTCTAACCTTTAACCAGCTCATCCCCCCACTCTTCCCCTATAAGAAGCTTGTGTTCCAAGCAGTCTATTCATACAACAAACATAAAGGGTACTCTCCCACTCCTTCACCTATGCTCTGACTATTCCTTCCACTGGAAAGATGTTCTGATCCCTCTCCCTGGACTAATAATCATGGACAAACTGTCCTTTGAAATATTGCTCAATTCACATCTTCTCTACAACATTTTCTAGCCAACCCAAGACCGTATCACCTCTGAAAGTCCAAAGTACTTTGTAAAAATAGGTTAGGTAGCAGCCCTTGTATCCTTTGCCCCCTCTACTCAATAAGCCCCATGAGAATAGGAGCCATATCTTGTCATAGTTATATTTCTCACAAGACCAGGCCTGACAGTAAATTGACACTAAATTCTAAATTCTCTCTCAGTAGAGACCATTAAGTCCATCTCTTTTTCTTTTTCCTCTGTTTCACCTGATCACCTCTGATCACCCCCAACTTTTTTTAGGTCTGCCTTCTTTCTCTGGTTTCTGATACTACATAAAATAGAACATAGTCTTAGTAATCAGATAGGCCACGTCTGCCACCTGTTGCTACTGGACCTTGTGCAAGTAAGTCAATGTTATTTCTTCTTAAAGTTTATCTATCTAATTTTGAGAGGGGGGGCAGAAAGAGAGGGAGAGAGAGAATGCTAAGCAGGCTCTGCACTCTCAGTGCAGAACCTGATGCAGGGTTTGACTTCACAAGCTGTGAGATGATGACCTGAGCCAAAATCAACAGTTGGACACTTAATTGACTGAGCCACCCAGGCGCCTCCATCAATATTATTTTTTATGTGATCTTCACAAGTAAGCCATTCACCCTCCACCATTGTAGAAACAGAGTATAGTATCTGCCTCTAAAAACCATTCTGAAGATCAAAGAGCCAAAAAAATCCTCAATAGATGTTCATTTTCTTTCTTTCTGTTATAGAAATTGACATTACTTCAAGTCCAACCACTCCAACTCATAAGACACTGCCAACCTTGCCATTTAATCAACAGAGGAAAGCCAACCACTTCTGAGACAAGCACCCTACGTTCTGATTTCATTGCACCTTCAGGAAGAATAATGAGTAACTAGATCCTAGAAAATTAGGTAAATAGAGACTTTAATACTTTCCTAGCATTCCCAGATCCTTCAAGGCATTATTCATTCACCCCCTACATCTGATCAACTGCCAAACTCTGAAAATTCTACTCCATAGTATCTTTCAAATTGGTTTGAGAGATAGTAACCTACTTCGTGTTCCCATTGTCTCTCATCTAAACTACTGCATCTTGGGGCACCTGAATGGCTCAGTCAGTCGAGTGTCTGACTCTTGATTTCAGCTCAGGTCATGATCTCAGTTCATGGGATTGAGTCCCACACTGGGCTCTGTGCTGACAGCACAGAGCTTGCTTTGGATTCTCTCTCTCCCTCTCTCTGCCCCTTTCCTGCTCTCTCTCTCTCTCTCTCTCTCTCTCTCTCTCTCAAATATAAATAAATAAACACTTTAAAAATATATTACTGCATCTCTTAATTGGTGCCTACAGTTTCTCTTGCTACTACAGTTGTCTCAAATTATCTTCCTGATACACAGATATGATCATGATCATGCTGTTCCTCTGCTTGATAACCTTCACTGGCTTCATATTTCCTCTAGCATGAAGCCTAATCTCCCCAGCTTCCTTCTCAGTTCCATCTCCTATTCCATGTCTTCCCGGTCTCCCTGTACTTTTTCAGGTTATGGTGTTATGGACCTTGGGCTCCTCCATCTACAGATCTTTGTTCAAGTTCTTCCTCATGCATGGAAGGCCCTTCCTCCACTAATCTCTCTGTCAGAATCCTACTCTTTCTCCAAAATTCAACTTAAATCTTACCCTCCACAAGAAGCCTTTCCAGGTTCCCCAGCAGTAAGGAATGGTCTTCTGCTTGGGTTCACATAAAATAACATTTGACTATATAGTCTTACCCTCTGTAATCTATCCACTATTTATGGTATCAATTTTCTCCACTAGACTGTCAGTTCCTGGAAGGCATGAACTTTCTTTCCTACAGGTATCAATATGAGCTAACACACACAAAGTGTCTAAAATAGCTCTTGGCACATAGTAAAGACTCTACAAATGCTACCTACTTTTTTCCTAAAGCTTGGAACTTTTTATTCCCCCAAAGTTTGACCACTCCGAGCATCACATTTGTTCATATATAAAATGGGGATAATAAAATTATCTACTTGTCAGGGTTATGAGAGAATTAAATGAGATAATGTACATTAAGTCCTGAATGAGTGCTTATTAATAATAAGTGCTGAGGGTGCCTCAGTGGCTCAGTTAAGCATCTGACTCTTTATTTCAGCTCAAATCATGATCTCACAGTTCATGAGTTTGAACCCCACATTGGGCTCTGTGCTGACAGCATGGAGCCTCCTTGGGATTGTCTCTCTCCCTCTCTCTCTATCCCTCCCCTGCTCTCTCTCTCTCTCCCGCTATCTCTAAATAAATAAATAAATAAATAAACTTAAAAATTTATAAAACAAAAGAAGCTTAGTGTCTAATAGGGAGAGGGCTAGACTTGTGAGGTACTAACTACATAAGCACCAGAGTGAAACAGGGTCAAACAGAAGCATAAGTAATGTGCTGTGGGTGTGTGGAGGAGGGTACCCTTCATTCTGAGCAGAGAATCACCAAAAGTATCATCAAGGGGGTATCATTTGAGCAAATCCTTGAAGGCTGAAAGAACTTTGATAGGCAGAAAGTTGAAGAGAGGGTAGTCAGAATAAAGGAACAGCACCACCAAAGGTATAGAGTTGGGAATGGGGAGTACACTAAGGTGGTTGGGCCCCTGTTTCCCATATTTCAGCCATTCACATCCCACCTTCTCGTTTTTTCTACAGTTGAGTAGAAAATAGAAATATGCTATTATGACTTAACATTTTTTTCCAAATTGACTCATTGCTGTTACCTAAATTAGTGTATTATAACAGATATTTTAGATCACTACCATAAATTCACTTTTTATTCACTATATATTAAAATGATTTACCATCCATACACCACCTCAGATCATCTAGTGTACCTACAGTGATATAAGGACAATGCTTTGAGAAATACTGGGCTAGAGCATAAGCAGTATGAGTGCAGGTAGTGAGAGATGAGGTGAGGAAGGTGTTTGGGGCTAGTCCACGGAGGGACTACATGTTTACACTTTTTTTCTGTTGCAGTGGGAAAATATTGAAGGTTTCAGAGGCAAACAACATTATGACTGTGCTTTATTTTTTTTTATTTATTTATTTTTTTTTTTATTTATTTTTGGGACAGAGAGAGACAGAGCATGAACGGGGGAGGGGCAGAGAGAGAAGGAGACACAGAATCGGAAACAGGCTCCAGGCTCCGAGCCATCAGCCCAGAGCCTGACGCGGGGCTCGAACTCACGGACCGCGAGATCGTGACCTGGCTGAAGTCGGACGCTTAACCGACTGCGCCACCCAGGCGCCCCATGACTGTGCTTTAAAAAGCAATCTGGCAATAACATGGAAAATGGACCAGAGGGGAAGGGACATGCAGGCAAAAAGAACAGACTCAAGATTGCAGTCCAAACCCGAGGAGATCAAGCCTTCAACCATAGCAGTAACAATGGAGATACAGGCAGGAGAATGAATGGGAAAGAGAAAGAAGTCGAAGATAGTGCCAAAACATTGAAACTGTGACATTTATCTTGAGGCCTAAAAGATAAATAGGAACTATCCAGGAAAGAGCTGAGGAAAGGTTCTTCCAGGTAAAAGGGACAAAATGCACAGAGGCCCAGAGGCTAGAGAGCAGAATGAATTGAAGGAACTGACGGAACAGTATGGTGGAGTGCAGAGGACAAGGGGGTGGCCTGGGGCTCCACCACACAGTGCCTTTGAAGCCCATATTACAAGACTGGACTTCACCCTAAGAGTCATAGGAAGCCATGTTAGATGTTGAATTATTAAATTACCATTTGCTCCCCAATGTTCTTATATTTACACCATTTGGTGAAGAAACTGTCTTTTTCCCATTGTATATTATTGACTCTTTTGCCATAAGTTAATTGATCATATATGTGTGGGCTTATTTCTGGGCTTTCTATCCTATTCCATTGGTCTATGTTTTTTTTTAATGTTTATTTGTTTTTGAGAGAGAGAGAGAGACAGAGTGTGAGCAGGGGAGGGGTAGAGAGAGAAGGAGACACAGAATCTGAAGCAGGCTCCAGGATCTGAGCTGTCAGCACAGAGCCTGACATGGGGCTCAAACCCTCCAACAACAAGATCGTGATATGAGCTGAAGTTGGACACTCAACCTACTGAGCCACCCAGGTGCCCCTGATCTATATGTTTTTATGCCAATACAATACTGTCTTGATTACTATAGCTTTGTAGTATAGTCTGAAATCAGGAGTATGATACCTCCAGCTTTATTCTACTTTCTCAAGATTGTTTTGGCTAGTCAAGATTTTTGGAAGTTCCACACAAATTTTAGAATTATTCTAATTCTGTGAAAAATGTCATTGGGATTTTGATAGAGATTGCATTGAATTTGTAGATTGCTTAAGGTGGTATGGACATTTTAATAATGTTAATTCTTCCAATCCATGAGCACAGACCATCTTTCCATATATTTGTGTCTTCTTCAATTTCCTTTATCAATGTCTTGTAGTTTTCAGCGTACAGGTCTTTCACCTCCTTGGGTAAATTTATTCCCAGGTATTTTTTTATGCAGTTGTAAATGGGATTGTTTTCTTACACTCTCTTTGTGATGGTTTGTTGTTAGTGTATAAAAATGCAGCAGATTTCTGTATATTGATTTTGAGTCCTGCAACTTTACTGAATTCATTTATTAGTTCTAACAGTTTTTTTGTGGTCTTTAGGATTTTCTCTATATAGTATCATGTGATCTACAAATAGTGAGTATTTTACTTCCTTTCTGATTTGTATCCCTTTTATTTCTTTCTTTCTTTTTTTTTTTTTTGTCTAATTGCTGTGATTAGGACTTCCAATATCATGTTGAATAAAAGTGGTGAGAATGGGCATCTTTGTCTTGTTCCTAATGTTAGCAGAAAAACCTTCAGCTTTTCACTGATGAGTATGATGTTAGCTGTGGGTTTGTCATATATGGTCTTTATTATATTGAGGTACATTCCCTCATGAGTTTTTATCGTAAATGGATATTGAATTTTGTCGGGTGCTTTTTCTGCATCTATTGAGATAATCATGTTATTTCTATCCTTCATTTTTATTAATGTGGTGTATCATGTTGTTTGATTAGTGGATGCTGAACCATCCTTGCATCTCTGAAATAAATCCCACTTGATCATAGTATATGATCCTTTTAAATGTGTTACTGAATTCAATTTACTAATATTTTATTGAGGATTTTTGTGTTTTGTTCACTAGGGATATTGGCCTATAATTTTTTTCCTTTTTCTTTTTTTCTTTTTTCATGTGTGTGTGTGTGTGTGGGTGGGTGGGTGTTGTTGTTCTTGTCTGGTTTGGGTATCAAGTTACTTCTGACCTCATGAAATGAGTTTGGAAGTGTTCCCTCCTTTTCAGTTTTTTGGAAGAGTTTGAGAAGAGTAGGTATTAAATCTTTTGTGAATGTTTGGTAGAATTTACCAGTGAAGCCATCTGATCCTGGACTTTTGTTTGTTGAGAGATTTTTAATTACCAGTCAGTCTAGTTCTTCATGATTCAATCTTAGAAGATTGTATGCTTCTAGGAATTTATCCACTTCTTCTAGGTTTCCAATTTGTTGGCATAATTGGTTTTTTTAAAATTTTTTTAATGTTTATATATTTTTGAGAGAGAAAGAGACAGAGCATAAGTGGGGGAGGGGCAGAGAAAGAGGGACACACAGAATGTGAAGCAGGCTCCAGGCTCCAAGCTGTCAGCACAGAGCCTGACGCAGGGCTTGAACCCATGAACTGTGAGATCATGACCTGAGCCGAAGTCAGACACTCAACCAACTGAGCCACCCAGGTGCCCCTGTGGCATAATAATTGTTAATAGTCTCTTGTGATCTTTTGTATCTCTATGATATCAGTTAAAGTGCTCCTCTTGCATTTCTATTTTTATTTGAGCCCTCTCTTTTTTCTTGATGAGTCTGGCTAAAGATTTGTCAATTTTGCTTATCTCTTCAAAGAACAAAGTCCTAGTCTGGGGTGCCTGGGTGGCTCAGTTGGTTAAGTGGCTGACTTTGGCTTAGGTTATGACCTCACGGCTCATGAGTTCAAGCCCCACATTGGGCTCTGTGCTGACAGCCTGGAGCCTGCTAACAACTCAGAGCCTGGTTCAGATTCTGTGTCTTCCTCTCTCTCTCTGCCCCTCCCTTGCTTGTGCTCTCTCTCTCTCTCTCTCTCTGTCAAAAATAAATAAACATTTTTAAAAAAAGAACAAGCTCTTAGTTTTATTGATCTTTTCTGTTGTCTTTTTACTCTTTGTTTCGTTTATTTCTGCTCTGATATTTACTGTTTCCTTCCTTCTATTCACTTTGAGCTTTATTTGTTCTTTTTCTAGATCCAGTAGATGTAGCGTTAGGTTGTTTGACATTTTTCTTGTTACTTGAGGTAACCATGTATTGCTATAAAGTTCCCTCTTAAAACTGCTTTTGCTTCTTCCCACAATTTTTGGACTACTGTATTTCTATTTTCATTTGTCTCCAGGTATTTTTAATTTTCTCCTTTGATTTCTTCATTGACCCATTGGTTGTTCAGTAGCATGTTGTTTAGCTTCTACATACTGGGATGCTTCCAGTTTTCTTCTTGTAGTTGATTTCTAGTTTCGTAGTATTGTGATTGGAGGAAAATGCTTGATATCTCAATCTTTTTAAATTTACTGAGACTTGTTTTGTGGCCTAATATGATCTATCCTGGAGAATGTTTCATGTGCACTTGAAAAGAAAGTGCATTATGCTACTTGGGGAAGAAATATTCTGTATATATCTATTAAGTCCATGTGGTCTCATGTGTCATTAAGGCTGATGTTTCCTTATTGCTTTTCTGTCTGGATAGTCTATCCATGATGTTAGTGAGGTATTAAACTCCCCTACTATTACTTTATTGCTTGCTGTCAATTTCTCCCTTTAGGTCTGTTAATATTTGTTTTACATATTTATGTGCTTCTACGTTGGGTGTGTAAATATTTACAAATATTATATCCTTTTGTTAGATTGACCCCTTTATCATTAAGTAATGTCCTTCTTTGTCTTTGTTTGCAGTCTTTGTTTTGAGGGTTCTTTTTTGACATTTTATTTTATGTTTATTAAAGTACAATTGACATACAATGTTACATTAGTTTCAGGTGTGCAACATAGTTATTCAGCAACTTTATAGTTATGCTATATTCACAAGTGTAGCTACCATCTGTCACCATACACACTATTACAATACCATTTACTATATTCCCTATGCTATACCTTTCATTCCCATGACTTACTCATTCCATGATTTAAAGCCTGTGCTTCCCATTCCCCTTCACATTTTGCCCAACCCCCTTCATAGCCATCAGTTTGTTCTCTATATTTATGGGTATGTTTCTGCTTTGCAGTTTTCTTTTTTCATTTTGTTTTGAGCAATCCTAAAAACTGTATTTTTACTCCCCCCATGTTCTTTTTTTTAAAGTAAACTCTACCCCCAACAGTGGTGTCTCCCTGCCCATGTTCCCTGGGGCTGCCTCTGGATGTGAGGCAAACCTGAACCTGCCCCTCAGGCTGAAACTTGAGGACAAGAAAATAAAACTTTTTCACATGAAGACTGGGGGATTTGTTTCAGTCTGTTGTTTGTGCAGTGCCCTGTGGGTGGTAGCCTGCCAAAGACTATCTCTCCAATTATTTGGGGCTCATGGGGCCCAGAAATGCAATTCCCCCTGGCCACCCACACCAGGTGCTCAGGGGGTGTCCTTTGTGTGGGCTGCATGTGCTTGCTGACTCAGTGGGCCACAACTGTGAACATGAGAGTGGGACACTTGGCCAGCCCAGCTGGAGTGGGGTAGGCTACACCTGCAGTTTAAGGGGGGGTGGGGGGTGGCACTCCCAGTGGAGCTAGCAGGCTAGAGGTAGGGTTTGTAAAAGTCACCTGCTAGTGCCAACCAACAAAGCAGAAGAACTCAAAAATGACACCCACCAGTGCCTCCATCCTTGGAAAGCATCCCAACAAGTTTCTGCTTCTTCAGCAGATGATTTAAGATCAACAAATGAGTGTCCTTATCAGATAAAGGGTTAGTATCCAAAATCTACAAATAATTTATCAAACTCAACACCCAAAAAACAAATAATCCAGTGAAGAAATGGGCAAAAGACATGAATAGACACATCTCCAAAGAAGAAATCCAGATGGCCAACCAACACATTAAAAAATGCTCCACATCACTCATCATCAGGGAAATACAAATCAAAACCACAATGAGATACCACCTCACACCTGTCAGAATGGCTAACATTAACAACTCAGGCAACAACAGATGTTGGCAAGGATGCAGAGAAAGAGGATCTCTTTTGCATTGTTGGTGGGAATGCAAGCTGGTGCAGCCACTCTGGAAAACAGTATAGAGGTTTCTCAAAAAACTAAAAATAGAACTACCCTACGACCCAGCAATTGCACTACTAGGCATTTATCCAAGGGATATAGGTGTGCTATTTCGAAGGGACACATGCACCCCCATGTTTATAGCAGCACTATCAACAATAGCCAAAGTATGGAAAGAGCCCAAATGTCCATCGATGGATGAATGGATAAAGAAGATGTGGTATACATATATAATGGAGTATTACTTGGCAATCAGAAAGAATGAAATCTTGCCATTTGCAACTACATGGATGGAACTGGAGGGTATTATGCTCAGTGAAATTAGTCAATCAGAGAAAGACAAAAATCATATGACTTCACTCATATGAGGACTTTAAGAGACAAAACAGATGAACGTAAGGGAAGGGAAACAAAAATAATATAAAAACAGGGAAGGGGACAAAACAGAAGAGACTCATAAATATGGAGAACAAACTGAGGGTTACTGGAGGGGTTGTGGGAGGGGGGATGGGCTAAATGGGTAAGGGGCATTAAAGAATTTGCTCCTGAAATCATTGCTTCACTATATACTAATTTGGATGTAAATCTTAAAAAATAAAAAAATAAATCATAAAAGAAAAACAAAAGCAAATGAGTGTCCTCAAAATATGGTCCAGGTTCTGTTCAAACTGTTGCTTTTGTGCTGGATCCCAGGGCAAGAGGGTCTGTACATAAGCCCTTTCAAGAGTGAATGAATCCTCCATTTCCTATGGCCCTATGGTTCTCCTGAAAGTAAACCCCATTGATTTTTAACACCAGATGCTGTGCAGTCTCATCTCTCTGGTGCAGTTCCCAAGGTTTGGGAGGCCTGAAATGGGGCACAAACCCCTCAGTCCTTAGGGATGAGCTCCAGATTTTGACACCCCTTCCAATTGTGGGTCACTGTTCCTGAGGTGGGGGTTTCTTGCTAGACTGTGTCTCCACCTCTCCTACCTATCTCAATGTGGCCCTTTTATTCTTTGTCATGGAGTCTCTGTTCAGCTAGGCTTCAGGCCCTTTTCAGAGGGAATTGTTCCTTCTGTAGCTGTAGAGATACTGTGTTCGTGGGGGAAGGTGAGTTCAAGATCTCTCTATTGAACCCTCCTGTGGCCAGTTGATCTTTAACAAAGACGCAAAAGCAATTCAGTGGAAGAAGGGTAGTGTTTTAAACAAATGATGCTGGAACAATTGGATATCCATATGTAGTAAATGAACCTTGATCAAAATCTCGCATCTTAGGGGCACTTCAGTGGCTCAGTCAGTTAAGTGTCCGACTTCAGCTCAGGTCATGATCTTGCGATTCGTGGGTTCAAGCCTCTCTCGGGCTCTCTGCTGACAACTCAGAGCGTGGAGCTTCAGATTCTGTGTCTCCCTCTCTCTCTGCCCCTACCCCGCTCGCACTCTCTCTCTCTCTCTCTGTCTCTCAGAAATGAATAAATATTAAAAAAAAATTTATGGCACAAAAACAGACACATAGACCAATGGAATAGAATAGAAACCCCAGAACTAGACCCACAAACGTATGGCCAACTAATCTTTGACAAAGCAGGAAAGAACATCCAATGGAAAAAAAGATAGTCTCTTTAACAAATGGTGCTGGGAGAACTGGACAGCAACATGCAGAAGGTTGAAACTAGACCACTTTCTCACACCATTCACAAAAATAAACTCAAAATGGATACAGGACCTGAATGTGAGACAGGAAACCATCAAAACCCTAGAGGAGAAAGCAGGAAAGACCTCTCTGACCTCAGCCGTAGCAATCTCTTACTTGACACATCCTCAAAGACAAGGGAATTAAAAGCAAAAATGAACTACTGGGACCTTATGAAGATAAAAAGCTTCTGCACAGCAAAGGAAACAATCAACAAAACTAAAAGGCAACCAACATAATGGGAAAAGATATTTGCAAAAGACATATCAGACAAAGGGCTAGTATCCAAAATCTCTAAAGAGCTCACCAAACTCCACACCTGAAAAACAAATAATCCAGTGAAGAAATGGGCAGAAAACATGAATAGACACTTCTCTAAAGAAGACATCCGGATGACCAACAGGCACATGAAAAGATGCTCAACGTTGCTCCTTATCAGGGAAATACAAATCAAAACCACACTCAGATATCACCTCACGCCAGTCAGAGTGGCCAAAATGAACAAATCAGGAGACTATAGATGCTGGAGAGGATGTGGAGAAATGGGAACCCTCTTGCACTGTTGGTGGGAATGCAAACTGGTGCAGCCACTCTGGAAAGCAGTGTGGAGGTCCCTCAGAAAATTAAAAATAGACCTACCCTATGACCCAGCAATAGCACTGCTAGGAATTTACCCAAGGGATACAGGAGTTCTGATGCATAGGGGCACTTGTACCCCAGTGTTTATAGCAGCACTCTCAACAATAGCCAAATTATGGAAAGAGCCTAAATGTCCATCAACTGATGAATGGATAAAGAAATTGTGGTTTCTATACACAATGGAGTACTACAGGGCAATGAGAAAGAATGAAATATGGCCCTTTGTAGCAACGTGGATGGAACTGGAGAGTGTGATGCTAAGTGAAATAAGCCATACAGAGAAAGACAGATACCATCTGTTTTCACTCTTATGGGGATCCTGAGAAACTGAACAGAAACCCATGGGGGAGGGGAAGGAAAAAAAAGAAGAGGTTAAAGTGGGAGAGAGCCAAAGCATAAGAGACTCTTAAAAACTGAGAACAAACTGAGGGTTGATGGGGGGTGGGAGGGAGGGGAGGGTGGGTGATGGGTATTGAGGAGGGCACCTTTTGGGATGAACAGGGGGTGTTGTATGGAAACGAATTTGACAATAAATTTCATATATTGAAAAAAAATAAAATAAAAAAATTTAAACCTCACATCTTACTAAAAAAATAACTCAAAGTGGATCAGAGACATAAATGTAAAACACAAAACTGTAAAACGTTTAGTAAAAAACTTACAAAGAAGCCTTCATTAAAAATAAGAAAAAGAAAACCTTCATGACATGAGGTGAGGTAAAAAGTTCTTAGATTTTACATCAAAAGCACAATCTGGAAAGGGGAGAAATGATACATTTGTCTTCATCAAAATTAAAAGCTTTTGCCCTAAGAAAGAGCCTGTTTAGACAATGAAAAGATAAAGCAGACCGGGAGAAAATGTTTGCAAATCACATATCCAACAAAGAACTTGTATCCAGAATATATAAAGGACTCTTCTTAAAACTCACCACTAAAAACAAAGCAAAACAAAACAAAAAAACTCAATTGAAAAATGGACTAAAGTGAAATGAACAGACACCTCACCGAAGAGGATATACAGAAGGCAGATGGAAGCATCATTAAGTATTTGGGAAATGCAAATTAGAATTATGATGAGATACCACACTATACATCTATTAGAATGGCTTGGCCATCTTCAATATAAACTAAATTAGGAGCCTACCTTATGTGAACCTCTTCCTTGATAATCCACACTACGACTTCTCCCTTCAACACAGACAAGATATTGGAAGCATCTCCTGGTGTCAAGGCCATAATATCTAAGGGAGGGTCACGTATACATACACACAAATGGTTGTTCTCCATCATTCTTGCCTCAAATACCTTTCCTTTCTGTCACAGAACTCCTTGGTCCATGAGCTTTAGCTCTTCCATGTTTGGCCTCTGTTTCTCTTATGTCTTTAAATCCCACTTCTGTGAGTGATGCCAGTGACATTCGTACAGGCCAGGTCTGGCAGGCTTCTCCTCAAAGGACGTTTATGGTCTCCTGAGGTGCCACACCTGCAGTTCAAATAGATTCCACAAGGAGGTGTTTATCAAGGTATGGCTCTTGTTTAGACTACCGTTAGGACTTGTGAATAACTGAAAGAGATCAGATATAAGGTACACAATCCATCCATGCTTTTTAAATAACATCACATTTAAATAGCACAAATCTGGGGCGCCTGGGTGGCTCAGTCGGTTGAGCGGCCGACTTCGGCCCAGGTCATGATCTCGTGGTCCGTGAGTTTGGGCCCCGCATCGGGCTCTGTGCTGACAGCTCAGAGCCTGAAGCTTGTTTCAGATTCTGTGTCTCCCTCTCTCTGACCCTCCCCCGTTCATGCTTTGTCTCTCTCTGTCTCAAAAATAAACGTTAAAAAAAAAATAAATAGCACAAATCTGACAAAACACTAACATTTAAGTTTACGTATTATTGAAAAGAGAAAACACTTATTTTATCTTCTAGCCAGTCTATAGATATTTGTTAAACACCTACTGTGTGCAGGGCACTGTTCTAAATACTGGTGATGCAAACTAAATCTATTTGAAGCAAGATATAAGAGAAATTATACACTCAGACTACCTTTAATTAATGATTCTTGCTGAGTTTTCCTCTGGAGCTTACCTAGCAAATTTACTCTCATCTTTTATGAGGATCAGGGGTAGTAGGACATTTATAGATGGCAAGCTTCCTATAAAATTTCTCCCACCACTATTTCCTATTTAATTGGCATGCTTATAAAAACTATCTCAGCCAGCTCTTGCAAAGAGGATTCAGCCTATCACTAAGATTTCTTCTACTCCATAACATGATCTTTAAAGAAAGGCCTGTTCTATCTTTTTTCCTATTATTTTCATCTATGTCCAAAATTCAAGAGACAAACCCACTTCTAAGTAATTTTTGAGTTTCTTTCCATTCTCTGGAAATTTTATCTCTTGTGATGTGGTTACCTGGTCAAAGAAGTCATTCCCTTAGCTGGGTCTTTTTTCATTAACACTATGTGTACTTAGCCCCTCTTTCTCATGACTGCAGATTTTAAAATGGGAATTCCCACTGCTGTGAGATGCATCATGTTTACATTTCATAGCCTGTTGTGGCCCTTTGCTAACAGAGATAATATTTCCCCTTCTGAACTTTTGAAACATTTTGAATAAGACAAAATTGAACCTAGTAAAGCAGTTTCTAATACATGTTTTCTTCTCAGCATCAAACAGCCTGTGTACTGCAGACAGCCCCTTCTCCTCTGGTATGTGCTGGTTTAGCAGTCCCACCAAGAAAGGAGGGTTAAGCTTTTAGAAAGGAATTCCTGAAGTCCCAGAATGGGGATTTCAGCCACTGGTGCAAGTGCTGCTCTTGGGAAACCACTTGCCAAGGAGGGCTGCTGTCCTTTGACCCCAGCTGAGGGCCTGCTCTGAGAATGTCATGGTTATGCATTTTCCTCAGTTAAGATCTCAGCCATCAAAAGGACCCAGATCCAAGGACTCAGAGGTCAGCCTGGACTACAGCAGAGTGGGGAGGGTTTGTGAGGGAAGTGGGAAAGAAGGGTCTCACACCAGCCTTGATCTGCTCCTTCAGTAGAGAGCAGAGATGGTAGTTAGAATTATATTAAACTTGAAGGAATCTGAAGGGCATAAACCCTTTGTGTCCCCTCAGGAGCAATTCCTATTATTCTTATACCCTACTTTCTGATGTTCACTAAATTCTGGATCTTGTCTGTGCTCGCCTTAACCTGGCTCGCCTATGACTGGAATACTCACAGTCAAGGTAAGAATGGTGGTACCTGTCTGTGCCAAGGATGGAACCACAGGGAGAAGGAAATGGATGGAGAGAGTGGAAGAGGCATAGGGAGAAGGAGTGCAAAGAAGAAAGATGGGGAAAGGGAAAGGAAATGAGATAGGAAGGTGGACAGCAGGAAAAATTAAAAGAAGCAAATACGGGTAGAGGGAAGGAGAGGGAGAGAGGGGAGCAAATGTCAGCAAGGAACAGAGATCTCTCCCAGGCTTCCTAAGAAGAATTAAGAGGTTTCAGGGAAGGTGCCCCCAGCCTTGGGATATCTTCCCATCACCTTCTTGGCTGGCTCCTGGAGAGCACAAACCTCCTATATCTTCTTGGGGGTTGGATTCAGGGACAGTACCTACAGCTCTGTGTTCTAGAAATATGGAAGTATGAAAATGGGAACTCATCTGTGACCTGAGGACTGTAGAAAGAACCCTCCACCTCTGGGATAGGTAAAGGGATTGGCAATATCTCACCTGCTCTTTCCTTCCCTTCTGTATCCACAGGTGGTAGGCGTTCAGCTTGGGTACGAAATTGGACCCTCTGGAAGTATTTTCAAAATTATTTCCCAATAAAGGTAACCACCCTTCCTCTGAGTGCCCTTGGTTTCTGTTGCCTGGACTCACCTTTCCCACTTAGCTCCATGTTTTCAAACGCTTTAGTAGCCAGCAGTGAAGGTCAAGGCCCAGAGGGCATAATGCAGAGTAGGCCCCCAAGATGGATGGGCAGGGGGGAAGATGGATAGATAGCAGCCTTTCTTCACAGTGGCAAATCCTCTGAGCATCATAACCCCTGGCAATCCTATGACAATGATTACATCCCAATGAACAGGGATTTGAGGCTTCCCAAGGAAAATGGGCTATGTGCTAGTATATGGGTCCACATGTCCTCTCTTCCTTATTCTTATCCACTTCTCTGAGTTAATTTCCCTCTAACAGCTGGTGAAGACTCATGACATCTCTCCGGAACAAAACTATATCATTGCCAATCACCCCCATGGCATTGTCTCTTATGGTGTGTTCATCAACTTTGCTACTGAGGCCACTGGCTTTTCTCGGCTTTTCCCAGGCATCACCCCTTCAGTAGGGACCTTGGAAGGGATCTTCTGGATCCCAATTGTGCGAGAATATGTGATGTCAATGGGTGAGTATAAGAAATCATTCCATTCTCTGACTTACCTCAGGGCTCTGGCCCCAGGAAGCCCTAACAGTCCACATCTCACATCCTGCTAGAAGAGAACTTAGTAGAAAATGAGTCCAGAACACACTAAGCCAATAAAAAGAATATGTGGCTAAGCATCAGGTTCTGTCCAAGATCTGGGAGGCAGGGTTTGCCTACTGCCTAGTAGGATAAGTTACAGGCATTTATAAGAGTTGCCAGGAATCCTTTCAGAGGAGGAAGCAGAAGACTGGATCTCAGGATTAAAGCAAAAGTGGAAAGCAAAAGGCAAAAGCCAAATATGAAACCCAAATGTAGGAAAAATCAGACATGAATGGGGCAGCTCAGATGAACTTTGCTAGATTCTTTCTGGGATGTCACTTGGCTTATTTTGGCCATTTGTATAGAAGCTCTCAAAATCTCTTAAAGACATTTTAAAGTCTCTCATACTAGCTTGTACCCTCCTTGCCCATGATCTTCATTTCCTGGGAACCCCTTCAAACTTGCATAAGATGTCAAAGAATAAAGGATAGGCATACATCAGAATCCAAGACAACTTCCCCATGCCAGGCTTTAAGCCAGGGTACTGTTAGAAATGTCCTTCTCTCTGGATGAATATTCCACTTCTGGACACCAGAAAACAACTGAAACCAAACATTAAAAAGATACATTTATCTGGAGAGGTTAGGTGGGACCACTGAGTCCCAGAGGATGGTTCTGCTCCCCTCTGAGTTTGGCATGAACCAAATGATTAAGGCTTGGGGGCAACTTCTGCCATCTCAAGAGAGAATAAAAAGTAATCCCAGAGTAAAGATGAAAAGCAGAAGTGAGGAAAGACTCCATGACTGTTGTCGAACAGCAGGGTATTACCCTCATTCCATAGTTCGTCTACATTTCAGTTTGGTTTGTACAGGCTCCTGGATCTACATACTCTACAGAAACCCAAGCCAATGGCTCCCAGTTGGCAGGTTGCTCTAGGGAGAAAGCAGGTTTGTGGTGGCTAATCCTGATCACCCCTGAGGGAGAAAACTCTGGAGAGTCTCCAGACCTGTAAGATTGGGGAGAGTCAAAGATGGCTATGGTTTATGGGTAGAAAGGGAAGGGATGGGCTTAAATACTATTGAGCTAAGAGGAAGCAGGCAGAGGAACTCAAGGTATCCCCAACTGTAGTAGTACAGAACCTCCAATGCCAGAAGCTGACCCTAAGGACTAACCTCAGGCTACGGCTAACCCAGGATGTGGAGGTCAAAGACAGAAAAATGGAAACAATATTCAGGAAACAGAACTGTCTCCAGCAGGAAGAGCCCAGAGGAACACCTCACCCCAATCTCAGGCACCAAGTTTGTTATGCTACTTGATTCTTTGGTTTCACAGGTGTGTGCCCAGTGAGTGAGTTGGCCTTGAAGTATTTGCTGACCCAAAAAGGCTCAGGAAATGCTGTGGTTATTGTGGTTGGTGGAGCTGCTGAAGCCCTCTTGTGCCGACCAGGAGCCTCTATCATCTACCTTAAAGAACGTAAAGGTTTTGTGAAGTTGGCACTGAAGACAGGGTGGGTCCCCAGGTTCTGTACCCTATTGTCAGGGTGCCATGGGTACTCTGTAGCACCTCTCCAGAATGGTTCCCTCCCTTGGAAACCTGTTAAAGGGGGCTCCTTCTTTAGTCTGATTGCTTCCCTCTGCACCTTCACACTGTGTCTTAATGGTGTTTGGGCCTCCAGATACATTTGTAGGCATTTCTTTTACTTGAAGTTGGAGAAAGAACAGTAGGAAAAGACCTTTACCTCCTTCCCATTAGCCTAGTTGGCTGTAGGTCTGGGGAAGTGGAGCTTCACTCTATATCAACTCATTAACTGAGAGGCCCAGAGAACCTACCCGGGGCAAGGAAGGCACTAGGCTTGGTGTTGTGGGGTTGCAAAAATACAGAAGATATGGTTGTTGTCCCCAAACAGCATATAATTTGGTTTCAGGAATAGGATGCATTCCTTCAGCAGTCACCTAATGCTTACTGTGTGTCAGGCATAGTACTAGGCATTGAGGGTATAAAAATAAATAAGACCTTGTTCTTGCCTTTAAGAAACTGACAGTCCAATGGGAACATCAGACATGCACACATATAACTATACAGGAGCCAACCACTTATCATCTCAACTACAACCCCCTCCCTGGTTTAAACTAGCATCATCTCTGCCCTAGATTATTACATAGTCTCCAAAACGCTCTACCTGCTTCTTTTCCTCTCTCCCCTACATCCAAGAGAATATTCTCAACTGTAGCTAAGATGATTACATTAAATGTGAGATTATGTCACTACTCCAAATGTTCCAATGGCTCCCATTTCACTCTGAGCAAAAGCCAAAATCTTTACAAGGGCCTGCAGAACTCTATTCTGGTCCTTAGCCAGTCCTCATCACCCCCTGGTCTCACCCTTGCTTACTCTGTCAGAGCTACACTGGGCTCCTTGCTACACTTCAAACAAGCTACATGCTCCTGCCTTAGGACCTTTGCTCTAGCTGTCCCCTCTGCCTGGAACATTATTCCTCCAAATAATTGATTGCTTTACCTCCTCCAGGTATTTGCTCAAATGTTGCTTCTCAGTAAGGTCTATCTTGACCATCTTGCTCTACTTTTTCTGGTTGCGTTTATCATCCTCTTATATATCACTGATTTTATTTATTTATATATCTGTTTTTTGTTTATTTGTTATTGTTTACTGTCTGTCTTCCCTCAAGAAAAAAATATAAGCTCCATGAGGACAAAATTGTTTTTATTTTATTTTATTCCCCCCCCCGGGGAATTCTTTTTTTTTTCTGATTTTATTTTTTTTATTTTTTTTCTTCAATATATGAAATTTATTGTCAAATTGGTTTCCATAAAACACCCAGTGCTCATCCCAAAAGGTGCCCTCTTCAATACCCATCACCCACCCTTCCTTCCCTCCCACCCCCCATCAACCCTCAGATTGTTCTCAGTTTTTAACAGTCTCTTATGCTTTGGCTCTCTCCCACTCTAACCTCTTTTTTTTTTTTTCCTTCCCCTCCCCCATGGGTTTCTGCTAAGTTTCTCAGGATCCACATCAGAGTGAGAACAGATGGTATCTGTCCTTCTCTGTATGGCTTATCTCACTTAGCATAACACTCTCCAGTTCCATCCACGTTGCTACAAAGGGCCATATTTCGTTCTTTCTCATTGCCCTGTAGTATTCCATTGTATATATAAACCACAATTTCTTTTTTTAATTTTTATTTATTTTATTTATTTTTTAAATTTATTTATTTTTTATTTTTTAATATATGAAATTTACTGTCAAATTGGTTTCCATACAACACCCAGTGCTCATCCCAAAAGGTGCCCTCCTCAATACCCATCACCCACCCTGCCCTCCCTCCCACCCCCCATCAACCCTCAGTTTGTTCTCAGTTTTTAAGAGTCTCTTATGCTTTGGCTCTCTCCCACTCTAACCTCTTTTTTTTTTTTTCCTTCCCCTCCCCCATGGGTTTCTGTTAAGTTTCTCAGGATCCACATAAGAGTGAGACCATATGGTATCTGTCTTTCTCTGTATGGCTTATTTCACTTAGCATCACACTCTCCAGTTCCATCCACGTTGCTACAAAAGGCCATATTTCATTTTTTCTCATTGCCACGTAGTATTCCATTGTGTATATAAACCACAATTTCTTGATCCATTCATCAGTTGATGGACATTTAGGCTCTTTCCATAATTTGGCTATTGTTGACAGTGCTGCTATAAACATTGGGGTACAAGTGCCCCTATGCATCAGTACTCCTGTATCCCTTGGATAAATTCCTAGCAGTGCTATTGCTGGGTCATAGGGTAGGTCTATTTTTAATTTTCTGAGGAACCTCCACACTGCTTTCCAGAGCGGCTCCACCAATTTGCATTCCCACCAACAGTGCAAGAGGGTTCCTGTTTCTCCACATCCTCTCCAGCATCTAAGTCTCCTGATTTCTTCATTTTGGCCACTCTGACTGGCGTGAGGTGGTATCTGAGTGTGTAAACCACAATTTCTTTATCCATTCATCAGTTGATGGACATTTAGGCTCTTTCCATAATTTGACTATTGTTGAGAGTGCTGCTATAAACATTGGGGTACAAGTGCCCCTATGCATCAGTACTCTTGTATCCCTTGGGTAAATTCCTAGCAGTGCTATTGCTGGGTCATAGGGTAGGTCTATTTTTAATTTTCTGAGGAACCTCCACACTGCTTTCCAGAGCGGCTGCACCAATTTGCATTCCCACCAACAGTGCAAGAGGGTTCCCGTTTCTCCACATCCTCTCCAGCATCTATAGTCTCCTGATTTCTTCATTTTGGCCACTCTGGCGTGAGGTGATATCTGAGTGTGGTTTTGATTTGTATTTCCCTGATGAGGAGCGACGTTGAGCATCTTTTCATGTGTCTGTTGGCCATCTGGATGTCTTCTTTAGAGAAGTGTCTATTCATGTTTTCTGCCCATTTCTTCACTGGGTTATTTGTTTTCCGGGTGTGGAGTTTAGTGAGCTCTTTATAGATTTTGGATACTAGCCCTTTGTCTGATATGTCATTTGCAAATATCTTTTCCCATTATGTTGGTTGCCTTTTAGTTTTGTTGGTTGTTTCCTTTTCTGTGCAGAAGCTTTTTATCTTCATAAGGTCCCAGTAGTTCATTTTTGCTGACAAAAATTGTTTTAATCCATTTTGTTCACTGATGTGTCCCTATGGCTCAAAACAGTGCTGACACATAGAAAAAACTCAGCAGATGTGCTATAATGGAGATATATACAAAGTGCTATGGTAGCAATAATTAATGAAAAAATTTTCACTCTTAATGTAGAAGTTTCATAAGTGGGTGACATCTGAATTGTGAGCTAAAATAGTAGGAGTTGCCAATCAGACAAAATGGGAGAAAGAACTCAGTTGACCTACAATGTATCAGGCACTATGTGAGGCCCTAGATATTCAAAGATGAACGACACAGTTCCCACCTTTGATCAGCTTAACAGACAACTAGGGAGGAAGACAGGTAAGGAGATGACTGGAATAACTGAGTTAGAATAGTGTTAGTGTGGAGAAAGAGAAGCAGTAGATGAAGGGTACCTAATCTACACTGTGGAGGAGGGAACTGGAGGTAGTCAAAAAAGCTTTCTTTAAGAGATTGAAATTGGAGCTGAGCATTGAAGGGCACAGTAGAATTAACTATGTGAAGACATAGGAAGCATTTCTGGCAGAGGGAGCAGAATGTACAAAGCAGCATAGACAAGCAGCAACTTGGCACATTTAGAATGGCTAAGCAGATTGCAAGGAAGTGGTGGGGAGAGAGGAAGCTTGCCAGGTAGGCAGGGCTAGAGCACAAAAGCCATGGTAAGCAGCATGATACAAAGTGAGGATCTCTGGAAGAGTTTTAAAGAGAGAAATGACATGTCCAGATATGCAGTTTAGGAAGATCACTCTGGATCCTGGGTGCAGTGAAGGCAGTTAGATTGTCTAAAATTTGCTTCTTCCTATCAGGGGACAAGATGCAGCAGCTCCCCACAAAGGGTTCATTTAGAAGGGTGGAGCATGGCAAGAATGAGACATGAAGATGTTTGGGTGCTTGGGTTCTTGTCCTATAATGGGATGTTTGGAAAGTCTTCCTACCTTGGAGACGGTTTTGCTGGGGGGAAGCTACCTGGGAGAGTTAATACTTATGCTCCTTTCTTTGCAGAGCGTACCTTGTCCCTTCCTATTCCTTTGGAGAGAATGAGGTTCACAATCAAGAGACCTTCCCTGAGGGCACATGGATAAGGTTCTTCCAAAAAACCTTCCAGGACACATTCAAAAAAATCCTGGGACTAAATTTCTGTACCTTCCATGGCCGGGGCCTCACTCGAGAATCCTGGGGCTTCCTTCCTTTCAATCTGCCCATTACCACTGTTGGTAAGCTTTCCAATACCTCTGGACCACTCTGGTCGTTGATTCCCACCACCCAGGTCATCCATCAAGTCTAGGAGACCCAGCACACAGCTGGGATGGGCACTGGAAATTCCAGTAGGTATGGTTGAGGGCAGGGTGGGCAGGACAACTAAACAGATAAGAGTTGTTGCCATTCAGTAGCTGCCAAGAGAGCATGATGATTCACATGCATTCCTTCAACACTCTTCTGAGCTTACTCTCAGCATGCATGAGATTAGGTATTTGGAGAATATGGGATGGGATGGGGGTAGAGCAGAGGGAAAGAACAGAGGAAAGGGAGGAGACACAGATACTGAGTTTCAGTATATAGATCCCTCTGAGGGATGGGTAATTTGAGTTGAGGAAGGGAGGCTCAGATGCTTGTCTCTTCTCCTTCTCCATAGTTGGGGAGCCCCTGCCAATCCCTAGGATTAAGAAGCCAAACAAGAAGATAGTGGACAAGTACCATGCACTCTACATCAGTGCCCTGCGCAAGCTGTTTGACCAGCACAAAGTTCAGTATGGCTTTCCTGAGGCCCAGGAGCTGACAATCATATAACAGGAACTAGATTCCCCCATCACTAAAGTCCTAAAGCATTGATGGATCCAAATAGGGTAACCCAGAAGGAAGAATTTAGCGAGAGAGGAGAATCTCAGACATGAGGGAGGAGGCCAACCAAGCCAGAAAGTACTTAATGAATGGGGTTTTGCAGAAGAAACCAAAGGAGCAGAAGAGTAGGCAACAACCCACTGTAGAAAGCAGACTCTTGTGAATCCAAAGCTCTTTTTTTTTTTGCCCCCTGATTCCAGCCAACCCTCTGACCAAAGGAATGAGAAGCCAAAAACCACCACCGCTCCCCCTTACCAAACCTTAGTGACACCATCACTTTTTAGATTTAGGCTTAGAAGCCTTGTTGAGAACAGGAATAGTTTGTTTCCTTCTCCTCCTTACAATTTGGGACCCACAACCAGGTAAACCAGGGACCTGAACTATAACTGCTGATCCAAACAGAAAGGATTTCCTCTGTTGTGACACAATTCTACACTGCAAAAGCTTGCCACATGCAGTTATGCTGTTTCTTCTATAAAAATAAAGGTCTATGGGCACCTGGGTGGCTCAGTTGCTTAAGTGTCTGAGTGTTGATTTCGGCTCAGATCATGATTTCACAGTTTGTGAGTTCAAGCCCCACGTTGGGCTCTGTGCTGATCCTGTGGAACCTGCTTTGGATTCTCTATTTCTCTCCCTCTCTCTCTGCCCCTCCCCTGCTCACGCTCTCTCTGTTTCTCTCAAAATGAATAAATAAACTTTTAAAAAGTTAAAAATAAAGGTCTAGATGTATAAAACAGGCTATGACTATTTTCTAATTACTGTGGTTCACTACTGGCCTTCCCTCAAACCTGGCCAGAAAGCTAGTCTGTGGAAAGCCATTTTCCTCCTCTTCATCCACCCTTTATACTTCCTCTGACAGAAGAGGTGATGGAGAGGAACCAGAACTGCTACACAGTGTAGGATACAGAGGCAAAGTCATGAGAACTGGCACAGGTATCCACTGAATAGCCCATCTCTCCTGACCCCCACATAGCCATCCAGAGTCAGAAGGAAGGGAGCCACAAGACCATGAGTTTACTCAAGACTGTGAGTTTACTTTATGTCAACTTCCTACTGTGTAACATGGATTATGCTATTTTCACACTCTTTGTCTCTTAATGCTAACGCCAACCCTGTGAGATTCCATCACCTCCATTTCACAGCAGCTAAAACTCATAGAAGTTAAGTAAATTGCCCAAAGCCACATAGCTTTGGATAGAACTAGCATTCAAACCTAGGCTTTGCTAATTCTAATCCAAAGTTCTTTCTAATACCATCACACATCCTATTCCTCACTTCCTGGAAACCTATTAATCAGCTTCATTTTCCTAAAGAAGGAAAATTTAAAGTAGTTCATGGCACCCCTCTTGAAGTAGTTCATAAGTGTGGGCAAAAATGACATGGATTCTACTCAGAGTGGATCCAGGTTAGGCCTCAGGGAAAGTAGTTTATTAATTAAAAAAAACTTTTTGTATCAACAGATTGGAAGTGAGAATCCAGAAATAAACCCATACATGTATGGTGTTCATTTTTGCCAACGGTGCCAAGACAATTCAACAGGGGTAAAGAATAGTCTTTTCATAGATATCATATGTTTTCACTCTTATGTGGATCCTGAGAAATTTAACAGAAACCCATGGGGGAGGGGAGGGGAAAAAAAAGAGGTTAGAGTGGGAGACAGCCAAAGCATAAGAGACTGTTAAAAAGTGAGAACAAACTGAGGGTTGATGGGGGGTGGGAGGGAGGGGAGGGTGGGTGATGGGTATTGAGGAGGGCACGTTTTGGGATGAGCACTGGGTGTTGTATGGAAACTAATTTGACAATAAATTTCATATATTAAAAAAAAGAATAGTCTTTTCAACATATGATGCAGGGACAACTGGATATTCATATGGAAAAGAATGAAGTTGGAACTCTGCCTCAAACCATATACAAAAATTAACTCAAAGTGGATCAAAGACCTAAAGTGAGAGCTAAAAGCATAAAACTATTGGAAAAAAACATAAGAGTAAAGTTTGCTGGCCTTGGATTTGGCAATAGATTCTTAGATATGACACCAAAAGCACAAACAACAAATGAAAAAATAACTAAGTTGGACTTCATTAAAATTAAACACTTTTATGCATCAAAGAACACTATCAAGAAAGTGAAAAGACAACCCACAGGAGAAATTTGCAAATCATGTGTCTATAAGAGTCTAGTATCCATAATATATAAAGAACTCTTACAACTCAATGACAAAAAGACAACTCAATTCAAAATGAGCAAAGGATTTGAAAGACATTCCTCCAAATAAGACATACAAATGAAAAGGTTCTCAATATTATTAATCATTAGGGAAATGCAAATAAAAACCACAATGAGATACCATTTCACACTCACTAGGATGACTATAACAAAAAACACAGACAATACCAAATATTAGTGACGATATGGATAAATTAGAACCCTCAGGCATTGCTGATAGGAATATAAAGTGGTGTAGCCCCTTTGGAATACAGGTTGGCAGTTCCTCAAAAAGTTACACAGAGAGTCATCATATGACCCACAAGTCCCACTCCTACATATATACTCCCAATTTTGAAAATACATGATTCTACAAAAATTTGTACATGGATGATCATAGCACAATTACTTATAATAGCAAAAAATGAAAACGACACAAAGCCCATCAATTGATGTATAAACAAAATGTGGTATAGATATACCATGGAATATTATTCAACCATGAAAGGAATGAAGTACTGATATACACCACAACATTGATGAACTTGCAAACATCATGCTAATTTTAAATTCTTTTTTCAACGTTTTTTTATTTATTTTTTTTGAGACAGAGAGAGACAGAGCATGAACGGGGGAGGGTCAGAGAGAGAGGGAGACACAGAATCGGAAACAGGCTCCAGGCTCCGAGCCATCAGCCTGGAGCCTGACGCGGGGCTCGAACTCACGGACCGCGAGATCGTGACCTGGCTGAAGTCGGACGCTTAACCGACTGCGCCACCCAGGCGCCCCACATCATGCTAATTTTAAAAAGCCAGAAACCCAGGTTGCATATTACATAATTCCATTTCTATGAAATGTCCAAAATATGCAACAATGGAGATAAAGAGACAGAGACATAAAGTAGATTAATGGTTATTAGGGACTGGGGGAAAGGGGAAATGGGAGTGACTACTAATGGGTATGGAGTTTCAGGGATCATGAAAATGTGTAATTAGATAGTGACAATGACTGTGCAACCTTGTAAATTATTAAAACCCACCATATTGTACACCTTAAACTGGCAAATTTTATAGTAGGTCAACTGTATCTTGAAAAAGTAATGTTTATGAAAAATCAGCCTTTTAATTTAAGGAAAAATGTGTGGGTTGTATGAAAAGTTGTATTAATGTTTCAGGGTGCCTGGGTGGCTCACTCAGTTGAGCGACCAACTCTTGATTTCGGTTCAGGTCATGATCCCAGGGTCATAGGATTGAGCCCCACGTTGGGCTCTGCACTGAGCTTGAAGCTTGCCTGGGATTCTCTCTCTCTCCCTCTGCCCCTCTGCCCCATTCTTTCTTTCTCTAAAAAAAACAATAGTTGTATCAGAATTTAAAAAACACAATAATTCTTTTAATACTTTTTATTTTGAAATGATTGCCAGTTCACAGGAAGTTGCAAAAGTAGTCCATTGGACCCTTTACCCAGCTTCCCACGATGGTGACATCTTCTATAATTGAGTACAAAATCAAAACCATGAATTGACACCAGTACAATACTGCTGATTAGACTATAGGCCTTACTCAATTTCACCATTTTTATGCACACTTATTTGTGCGTGTGTATGTGTGCGTGTATACATGCAATTTGATCTCATATATAGATTTGTATGACTGGGGTGCCTAGGTGGCTCAGTTGGTTGACCATCCAACTCTTGATTTCAGCTCAGGTCATGATCTCACAATTCATGGGATCAAGCCCCCCTATTGGGTGTCAGCATATAGCCTGCTTGGGTTTCTGTCTCTCCCTCTCTCTCTCTGCCCCTCCCCTGCTCACATATGCACTCTGTCTCTCTCTCTCCTTCTCACTCAAAATAAACATTAAAAAATATAGATTTGTATGACCCCCATGACCATCATGACATAGAACTGTTTCATCACCATAGAGTAACTACCGCATATCTCGCCTATATAATCACACACCTCTGCCTTCATCCCTGTGCCCTGGCAATCACTGATCTATTCTCCATCTCTTTAGCTTTATCATTTCAAGAATATTATATAAATGGAATCATACAGTATGTAATGTTTTGAGATTGTTTTTTTTCCACTAAGCATAATGCTCTTAATTAAGATCCATCCAAATTGTCATGTATCAATAGTTCATTCCTTTTTACTGCAGAGTAAGATTCCATGGTCTGGATGCACCAGAGTTTCTTTAAGCATTCACCCATTGAAGGACATCTGGATTGTTACCAGTGTTTGGCAATTACAAGTAAAGCCGTTATTAACATCCATGTACAAATTTTTGTATAAATAGGATGTTTGATTTCTCTGGGATAAATGCCTAGGAGTGCAATTGCTGGGATATATGGCAATTGCACGTTTAGTTTTATAGGAAACTCTCACACTATTTTCTAGGGTGGCTGTACCACTTTGAGTTGCCATGAGCAATATATGAGGCATCTTAGCCAGTATTTAGTATTGTCACTGTTTTTTTTTTTAAGTGTATTTATTTATTTTGAGACAGAGAGTGTATGAGTATGGGAGGGACAGAGAGAGATAGCAAGAGAAAGAATCCCAAGCAGTCTCCTTGCTGTCAGCATGGAGCCTGACACAGGGCTCAAGCCATGCGTTAGCACAGAGCCTGACATGGGACTCGACCCCACGGACCATGAGATCATGACCGGAGCTGAAGTCGGAAGCTTAACTGACTGAGCCACCCAGGCGCCCCCCTCATGGTAGTTTTAATTTGCATTTTTGCTTTGGATTGGTCTCTGCTAGCTAGAAATGCCTGGGGGCACTCACCTGGGCCCAGACTACTTGCAGCGATCCCACAAAGACATTTCCCCCTGGATCCAATGTTGTGGCCGTCCCAGCTTTTGTGGTTTTTATTATGATTGCAAGACATACCTCAGCAGCAACCATCAGGGAACTTTGAAAAAAACAAGGTTTATTACTCAGGTTCTGGAGAGTCCACAGCACACGAGTTGCCACACAGTAAGGTCATAGGTAAAGACAACATGCAGACCTGGAGTTCTGCCTTTACTGGGGTCAAAGGTGGGGTGCCTAGGGCATTGCAAGTTCATTCTTAATTGAATTTAAGACATGAGTGGGAATTAAAACTTGGGAAGGGAAAAGCAGGGTCGTTCAGTCATTTATGTCACCCAGGGCTTTCTAAAAGGGGAGCCTCATGGTTGGGGCAGCCTGGCTCTTTATCTCATTGTGTAGCTGGTAATGTGTTTATTTGAGATGAAGGTCTTTGTGGGTTTTTTTTTTTAATGTTTATTATTTATTTTTGAGAGAGAGAGAGAGAGACCGACAGAGCACTACTTGGGGAGGGGCAGAGAGAGAGGGAGACAGATTCTGAAGCAGGCTCCAGGCTGTGGGCTCTGAGCTGCCAGCACAGAGCCTGATGCGGGGCACTAACTCAAGAGCTGTGAGATAATGACCTGAGCTGAAGTCAGGCGCTTAACCCACTGAGCCACCCAGGCTCCCAGAGATGAAGGTCTTTGATACGGAGGTCTTGGTAATCAAAAGCTAATTGTCAGGCACTTACACTACAATTGTCCTAATGGCTAATCATGTTAAACATATTTTCATGTACTTATTTGCTGTCTATATATCCTCTTCAGTGAAATGTCTCTGCATGTCTTTTGTCCATTTCAGAATTTTACTGTTGAGAGTTCTTTATATATTCTAGATGCTAGTTCTTTGTTGGATATATGGTTTGCAGATGCTTTTTCCCAGACTGTAGCTTGTCTTTTTATCCTAACAGGGTTTTTTACAGAGAAAATATTTTTACTTTTAGTGAGGTTGAATTTACCAAATTTTTCTTTTATGAATTGTATCAGTTTAGTATTACAACTGTAACAAATTACATTATAGTGGCTTAAAACAACTATTTTTTCACTTTCTGTAATATATGAGAAAAGAAATGCCAAATCAATTCAAAAAATCAAGAAAAGCTATAACTTAAAACTAAAATATGATATTTTGACTTTTGACTCCATTACACAAAATAAGCTGAGCAACAATTTTGACAAAAATATTGTCTCTCAATAACACATAAAAATCGGCAGAGTGAGATATTAAAGGAAAACATTTTATCCTGAACAGAGTATGCCTCTGGTTTAATAGCTACAGGAAGAGAACTGTTTGTTGTAAGATCAGAATTGGGGGCGGGGTTATCTGTAGAAGTGTTAATGAAATTCCTGGCAAAGTTAACTGAAATCATTAAAGAGGAAGGCTAATATTTCCAAACAGGTGTTTAATATCAACAAAACAGGGTTTTTTGTAATCTTATGCGGTCACAAATCTACAATGCCAAGAAATACAGATCAAGGCTTAGCTATAAATCGGAGGAGATTGAACTGTTAGATTCTCAAAGGAACTCAGCCATAAAGATTTCATTGAAATAGAGCAAAGGGTCACTGTTAGAGATGCTCCAGAAATTATCCTGCTCCAAATATTTGTCATGCATCAATACACATCTCACTGACAACAAAAACATTCCAGAAAGATGACCCTATTTTAAAATGTACTTGGAAGGTCCTGAGAGAAATAAAGAATGCTGATGTTTACTTAAGGAATATTCAGCAGAAAAATATGACATCTTCATTCTGAACTTCAAGGACTTATATTTTTATTTTTGAAAAAAATGGAATATAATTCACATACCATATAATTTACCCTTTTAAGTGTACAATTCAGTGGTCTTCATATAGTCACAATGGACAGCTTAGGCCAGCCCATGAGGAATAATTACACCCCAAAAGAAATAGTTATAATGCAGCATTTCTATTTAGTGTTTTGTTTTATATAGTTAATAGTGTTTTGTTTTACATAATTAATGAGATTTTTTAAAAAACATATATTTGGATTTTCTTTTTATTTATTTTCATTACCAATTTTGGTATTTTTACAGAATGAGATGAATTTTCAGAAACAAATTACAACATATTATATTGCACCAGTAAGATATGAGTTTACTTTATGATAGCTTAATGCCTGAACTTGGTCCAGGAACCAACTGGTTACAAATTATTTGCAAACAATATGATTGTTTACTTTTAAAACTCAAGAGAATAAACTGATAAATTGTTAGAATTGGTAAGAGAGTTCAGTCAAGTAGCTAAATACAAAATAATAAATGCAAAATCAATTTTTCTTGTATACTAATAATAACCAATTAGTAAATATAATAGGAAAAAGATGTACAAAAACTTATTGAGATATATGAAGGAATGTGTAAATAAATGGAGAGACAAACCATGTTCCTGGATGAGAAAACTCAATATTGTGAAGATATTAATTATTCATTATTTCAAAAAAAATTTCCAAATTAGGTTGAATGTTTAATGCACTTCCAATTAAAATCCTAATAGTTTTGTTTAGCACTTAAGAAAGCTATTCTAGGGGCACCTGGGTGGCTCAGTCAGTTAAGCATCCAACTCAGTTTTGCCTCAGGTCATGATCTCCCCAGTCGTGGGTTCAGGCCCACATCAGGCTCCTTGCTGACAGCATGGAGTCTGCTTGGGATTCTCTCTACCCTTCTGTCTCTGCCTCTCCCCCACTCATGCTCTCTCTCTCTAAAATAAATAAATAAACTTAAAAACAAAGAAAGCTATTCTAGGGGCACATGGGTGGCTCAGTCACTTGAGCATCCACTTCAGCTCAGGTCAAGACTTCACAGTGAGATGGAGCCCCGGGTCCGGAGCCTGCTTCAGACTCTCTGTGTCCCTCCCTCTCTGCCCCTCTCCCACTCGCTCTCTCTCCCTCTCTCTCTCTCTCAAAAATAAACATTAAAAAAAGAAAGCTATTCTAAAATTCATCCAAAAGAATAAACAGTCAAAAAGTAACAAGGCAATTTTTTAAAACTAAGTGTAATGTGGAGAAATTAGCACAACTTGATGTTAAAAAACATTATAAATATTCAAATATTAAAATAGAATAGTACTGGTATTAGCTAGGATACAACAGGAAGCTACTCAAATAATAGGGCTAAAAGATTTTTGCTTGGCCCTGGTGCTTTCTAGGACAAAGAAAGACCCCAATCCAATGGCACAACACCATTGTCTGAGTGTGCAGCAAAGTCAAGGTCTGTCAAAATTTGTTGAGCTTTAGAGTTGATTGGGGTCTCTGCACAGGCATCCCGGAACAGGCTTCCCTCCCATGTCACAGACCCAGGCTCACTAATGTCTGGTGGCTGCATAATGAAAGTATCAGGAGGAACAATCGAGAGGGGTTGGAGGGAAAATAGATGGAGAATGTTCCTTGCTGGGGGGAAGAAAAAGACCTTCAGACTCACTGCTGCCCCCAGGTCCAAGACTACAGTAGGAAACCCATCATTTTTGGACCTCCACAACAGAAATCACCACAGACTCAAGACATAATGTCTGAGGAAAAACTAAGATATTTTTAGAGCCTAATCTCTGGATCTCAGGACCTGGTGGAGTTTTATCTTAATAACCAGCTTTTCTCTCTTCCCCATTAACTGGAAGAAAACTCAGCTTAGAGATGACCTAGGACAAGGAATGGGTGAGTCAGAAAACAGAGAGCTTATAGGAATAGCTGGAGAGGGACTCCACCCCCTTGACAAACCCAACCGCCTGGAGGTAAACCAGGTGGCACAGCCCAAAAGCATCTGTGCAAACAAGTCCTCCCAGAAGACAAGCAGAGTCTGGGAGATGCCTCCCTTTTTATCCCCAGGATCTCTCACACCATATGACATATACAGGTCATTGTGGCACAAGTTGTTCCTAGAGGATTAGCAATTCAGCAAATGTGTCAGCCTAAATTGTTATTTGTCCCACATCACTAGTGCTTTCAAGCTATCATAACAATATTCTGTCAATATTTTAACAACTGGTTATGGATTTCTTACTATGTGACAGGCACTGTTCTAGATGCTGGCATTGTAGCACTGAATAAAGCAGACCCCGCCCTTTCAGAGACTACATCTTAATTGTAGGAGACAGAAAAACAAGCAAGCAAGCAACACCATCAGATAGTGATATGTGCCATGAAGAAAAGTAAGGCCAATAAGGGATCAGTGTGTGACAGGGGGTCCTACTTCACCGAGGCTGGTAAAGGAGGTCTTCCTTGGAAAGGTATTATTTGGATAGAGATCTGACTAAGCAGAAGCAGCCAGTCTTGTTAACGTTGGAGGAAAACCAGTCCCAGCAGAGGGACCAGTAAGGACAAAAGCCTGAGAGGAAATCTAGTTGGCAGGTTCAGGGAACAGCAAGATTTCCTGGTAACTGGATGGAGTGGAATGAACAGGGAAAGAAGGGAAGAATAGTGAACGTTTATAAACTATCACCTAGATTCAACAGTTGTCATGACACTGCCACTTCTTGGCTGGCTCAGTTGGTGGAGCTTGCAACTCTGGTTCTTGGGGTGGTAAATTTGAGCCCCACGTGGGGTGGAGAGATTATTTCAAATAAGTTAATCAATTTTAAAGATACTGCTGCTTGCTTCATCTATTCCAAAGGGTTTTTTTTTAGCTGAAGTGTTGTAAAGTAAATTTCACCTTTATGTGGGTCACATCTAAAATAATGACCATTTTCTTAGGTAACAATAAAGTTATTATCACACCTAAAGAATTAACTATAATTCCCTAGTACCATCTAATACTTGCTCCGTAGTCAAATTTCTCTCATTGCTTTCAAAATGTTTTTTTTTTAATTTTTAAGTTTATTTATTTGAGAGAGAGAGAAGGCACAAGTGGAGGAGGGGCAGAGAAAGAGGGAGAGAGAGAGAATCCCAAGCAGGCTCTGCACTGTCAGCATGGAGCCTGACACATGGGTTTGAAATTGTGAGATCATGATCTGACTAAACCACCCAGATGCCCCTCAAAATGTTTTTAACTGTTGGTTTATGATGTAAATATATTCTCAGTTATTTTCTTTATTTGTTTATTTATAATTACTATTTATTGTGTTTTTTCTATAGTCCTTTTTAATTTAAATTTTAGTAAGTTAACATACAGTACAATATTGGTTTCAGGAACAGATCTCAATGGTTCATCACTTACATACAACAGCTGGTGGTCATCATAACAACTGCCCTCCTTAATACCCATCCCCCATCTAGCCCATCCCTCACCCACCTCCCCCAGCAACCCTCAGTTTGTTCCCTATTGTTAAGAGTGTCTTGTGGTTTATTTCCTTTCTCTTTTTTTTCCCCTTCCCATATGTTCATCTGTTTTGTTTTTTAAATTCCACATATGAATGAAATCATATGGTATTTGTCTTTCTCTGACTGACTTACTTCACTTAGCATAATGCACTCTAGCTCCTTCCCCCATCATCATTGCAAATGGCAAGATTTCATTCTTGTTGATGGCTGAGTAATATTCCATGGTGTGTATATGGATGTGTGTGTGTGCGTGTGTGTGTGTGTGTGTACATCTCACTTCTTCTTTATCCATTCATCAGTTGACATTTGGGCTCGACTTTAAATTATTTTAAATAAATTATTTTAATCTAGAGCAGCACTGCCTCTCCACTCCCCCCCCTTTTTTAATACCATTGACTTTTTAAAGAAACTAGATCACTGGGACACCTGGATGGCTCAGTTAAGCATCCAACTCCGGCTCAGGTCATGATCTCACAGTCTGTGAGTTCAAGCCCCATGTTGGGCTTTGTGCTGACAGCTCAGAGCCTGGAGCCTGCTTTGGATTCTGTGTCTCCCTTTCTTTCTCTGCCCCTCTACCACTCATGCTCTCTCTCTCAAAGATAAATAAACATTAAAAAATTAAAAAAAGAAACTTAGATAACTTTCCTATATAAGGTCCCATATTCTGGATTAGTCTGTTAGCCTCCTCATGGTGTCTTTTAACTTGTTCCTTTATTTCTCCTGTTTCCTGTAAACTAGAAGCTAGCCAGAGGCTTCTTTAGATTCAGGTTCACCTTTGGAAGGGAGAATACTCTAAAGGTAGGTGTAAGGCTGCACATTGCAGTTATCTTCCTTATAGTGCTTCTAAGATTGACCCAAAATATGTGTGCTGATGACCTAATCTTTTCATCATAACATTCCACATCAACCTTTCACACCGTGATTTTAGCAGTCAATGATGGTCATTTCAGGACACAATTATTTCATCAGAGGTTGTACAATAATGTTTTTTTATTTCTATCATTCCATCCACATTTATTAGCTCACATAATGAAGTATATTGATAAATCTCACTTCCAACTCCATTCCTCTGACTTGTTCCTTCTCTCTCCCTACAAGCAAGTATTTTTGATATTTTGAGGGTTTTTTTCTAGTGGTCTTCTTACAATTAGAAACATTTGTATGTATATATTTGTATATATGGATATATTTGTATCCCTTCCTTCTTGACAAAAGGTTACATTACTGTATATGCTATTCTGTATATTTCTTTTTTTATTTTTTAATGTTTATTTATTTTTGAGACAGAGAGACAGCACAAGCAGAAGAGGGGCAGAGAGAGAGGGAGACACAGAGCCCGAAGCAGGCTCCAGGCTCTGAGCTGTCAGCACCGAGCCCGACACAGGCTTGAACTCATGGACTGCAAGATCATGACCTGAGCCGAAGTTGGTTGCTCAACCAAATGAGCCACTCAGGCACCCCTATTCTGTATCTTTCTTTTTTCATTTAAATATATCCTGGAAATCACTCCATATCTGTGTCTCCAGATCTCCATCACTGGAAGATCTTCATCATTGGTTTTGAACAGGGGAATGGCAAAATCTGGTTTGCAGTTTAGAAGACTTCCTCTTGCTGCCTTGTGAAAAAATAGAATTGAAAATGGCAAATACCAAAGCATGGAGATCATGAGAAGGCTGCTATAATAGTCCAGGGAGATGAGCCATTTTTAATGATGTAAATGAAGACAACTCAGATGAGGGAGGGAGGGGCCTGGGCCCTTGACAGCTTCCCTGAGTAGACCTGCAGAGCAGTTCAGACATGTCATGGTGTCCAAAAGAGAGAGATATACATATTTACCTTATTTAGCCTACATTTTAGTTTGAATCTCTGTCACATGCACTGAACCACATTCTAACTAATACAAATCATTCTGGTTCTAACAAGCTCTGATTATTACCACTGTCACAAGTCACAACAACTGGCTTCTTGTCTTGACTGTATTGGTCATGTCACCTTGAACAAAGAAGAAGTAGGAGGGTGTTCAAGGTGGAGGTAACAGCATGGGTGAGGTTGTAGAGACTGTGTAATTTGGCCTTTATCTTACAAGCAACAGAGAGCACCTGAAAGTGAGAAGTACAAAAGGAATTTTCAGAAGATTAAATGGATAGTACTATAGAAGGGAAGATAAACTAGAGACTAGGAGACCATAATAAGAATCCACTCCAGGCCTTGATTCTACCCAACAGGCAGTCATTGATGAGCCAAAATTATTTATTTCCTCAAAGACTTACCATGGTGAATATTGCCACCACCTCTCTGACTCTACTTCCTACTATATATATATATATTTTTTTTTAACTTGTTGCTAACTCCACTCCAGCCACACTGATGTGCTTGTTGTTTCTTGGATAAATTTCTTGAACAAGTATGCTCATGCCTCAGGGATTTTGTAGTTGTATGCTCTGTCTGGAATGACTTTTCCCCTAGAGGGCCACATGCCTTCCCTGACCAATCTACCTAAAATGGGAGCCCATTTCCCATCCCCCTTATTCTGATTTATGGTACTTCACAGAATGTATCACCACTTGGCTATATATTTTGTTGCTGCTGCTGTTGTTGTCATCTCCCCTCCCTAGAGTATAAGCATCATGAGGACAGGGATTTTGTCTAGCTCACTGCTGCTATAACCCCAGTACTTAGAACATTGCATTAAAATATAAATGGCACATAATAAATATTTTTTGAATGAATGAATGAATGATATATAAAATAGACTTCTCTTAAGTATTTCTACTAATATTTTACTTCAAGGAATGGAGAAACCAAGAGACAACCAAAGTAAGGAGGGGAGGGCTAAGATGGAAGACTCAGAGACTAAAAACATAAGGGAAGGAGATTGAAGAGGAGCTAAGAGGCTTAGCCCAGTCCCATTTACAGACTGAAATGCATTCAGATAAACTGTGGAGTAACTTTTCTTCTTGTTTTTTTTTTTTAATTTTTTAATGTTTATTTTTGAGAGAGAGAGACAGACAGAATGTGAGCGGGGGAGGGCCAGAGAGAAAAGGAGACACAGAATCCAAAGCAGGCTCCAGGCTCTGACCTGTCAGCACAGAGCCTGATGCAGGGCTTGAACTCACAAACTGAGCCGTGAGATCATGACCTGATCTGAAGTCAGATGCTTAACCGACTGAGCCACCCAGGTGCCCCATGTAGAGTAAGTTTTCTGTAACTAACTAAACCTGCTAGTTTTGCATCCCTGTCTTTTCCCCCAAAGTTATGAAAATTTTAAGAACAATAGACTTTTAAATTTTTAGAAAAATATATAGAAAAATATCTTCATAACCACAAAGTGGGGAAGAATTTATTAAGCAACACACAAAAAGTACAAACCTTAAAGGAAAGGATTGAGAAATTCAACCACATTAAAATTAATAACTTTGAAAAATTCTAAAGAAAGGGAAAAGACAATCTACAAACTAAGAGAAAAATCATTCATTCAACAAATATTATTGAGCACCTACTATGTGCCAGGTACTGTTAATGGTCCTTAGGATAAATCAATGAACAAATCAAACAAAAAATCCCTACCCTTGAGGAGCATTCTATATATCTATATCTATAATCTATATCTATATCTATATCTATATCTATATCTATATCTATATCTATATGTTAATTACTACAGACTAAGTACATTGTAAATATTTTACGTATATTAACTCTTGTAATTGGCACAAGTCTATGAGTTAGGTATTCCACAGATGAGAAAAGTGAAGCTAAAAGAGGTTAAGGACACAGGCACAGAGAAGTTAATTGCCTGAGATCACAGTTAATGAAGGGTGGAGCTGGGATTTGAACCCAGGCAGTCTGGCTCCAGAGGCTATGTTCTCTATACCTTAGCACAAATTGGTATATTAGCATTCACAGCACCTGACAAAGGATTAGTATATGGACTGTGTCAAAGAGCTCCTACAAAGCAGTAAAAGAAAAACAAGCATCAGAAAAATGAGTAAGAGACATAGCAGATATTTTCCAGAAGAAAGATGGCCCATAAATATATTAACTGATGTTCAACCTCTTTAGTAATTGGGGAAATACAATTTAAAACCACAACCAGGTAGCATTCAATACTAAACTGATTGGCAAAAATTAAAAAGTGAGTTCAAGTAAAACTGAATATGCACAGAACCTATGATTCAGCAGTTCCACTCCTAGGCATATATCCTAGAGAAATTTTACACATGAGCACCAGAAGGCATGTATAAGAATATTCTGGAAGTTGGGGCACCTGAGTGGCTCAGTCGGTTAAATGTCCAACTTTGGCTCAGGTCATGATCTCACAGTTCGTGCGTTTGAGCCCCGCATCAGGCTCTGTGCTGACAGCTCAAAGCCTGGAGCCTGCTTCAGATTCTGTGTCTCCTTTTCTCTCTGCCCCTCCCCCTCTTGCTCTCTGTCTCTCTCTTTAAAAAATAAATAAACATTAAAAAATTTTTAAAAGAGTGTTCTGGAAGCATGGTTTATAATAACAAAAACAAGCTGGAAACAACCCAAATGTCCATCAATAAGAGCATGGATGAACAAATCATGGTATATCCATCCATATTCATACAATAGAATATAAAAAACAGAACTACATATATCAACAAAGATTAATCTCAAAACCTTAGTGTTCAGTGAAAACAATCAAGCCACAGCAGAATATCATATTTTATACACACATACACATACACACATATGTATATATGCAAATATATACATATACATGCAAAACTAAACAATGTTTTATTGTTTAGGGACACATACATACATATATGACACAACTACCAATAAAATCAAGAGAATAATAGACAAACTCATCAGTATAATGGTTTTTCATGGTGGGGGTAGGAGATGAGGGGAATATTAGGCAGAAGCATGTGAGGGCCTTCGACGCTACTGACAGCATACTATTTCTTTAGCTGGGTGGTATATACACATGCATTCTCGTGATTATTCTTTCAACTCTTTTATACATGTGATATATTTCACAATCATACAAAGAAAAAAATCTGAAAAGCATTAAGCTGGAAGCCCATGCTTCTTTCTGCTGGTCCACCCTTTGTTTCATGTCAGATTTCTTGATGTCGACTGAACTGCTGGGACTGCCTCCTGGCACCCCACACTTGATGTGTGCCCTTCATACCAGTTCTTCCCCAGTGGTGACAAATTATCAGCCTTTGTGCCAAATCTGTTTGAAGTAGTGTTTTGTTTAGACAGTACAGTGATTGTTGTTTTTGAATTTTAAAATGGGTCAGAAAAAGAAAACACACATATGCACACACATATATGCACATACATTCAAACATAGAAAGGTAAAATACATATGCAAAGTATTGACAATTGTTGAATTGAAGAGGTAGATGATATACAGCTGTGTATTATTCTATTCTTTCAACTTTCGTTTGTTTGAACTTTTTTACCAAAAAAAGTTGGACAAACCAATTCTGAAGTTCTTTATTTTTTAAATGTTTATTTATTTTTGAGAGAGAGAGAGAGTGAGTGAGTGGGGGAAGGACAGAGAGAGAGGGAGACACAGAATCCAAAGCAGGCTCCAGGCTCTGAGCTGTCAGCACAGAGCCTGACGTGGGGCTCGAGCCCACGGACTGTGAGATCATGATCTGAGCCAAAGTCGGATGTTTAACTCTGAGCCACCCAGGCGCCCCTGTTCCCTCATTTCTAGTACCTCTGTTCCCTAGAGACATTGGAGTTTGTAATTTGTGGTTCAGCTTGTAGATCTTGGCCCCTCCTAGATCGCCCTGCTTCCTAAATGTAAGCAGGTCATGGTGTTGGGACATGACAGGCGTTTCTCTCATTTCCTTAAGCTGAATAAACCATACCTGAAGTTTTGTTTTTTATAACAGGTTCAGGACAATACAAACTGCTGTAATTCACCACTACCCTGCAGTGGAGAAGGAGACCCTCCATCAGCTACAGTAACCACAGTACCCACATTCAGCAGCTACAGTAAATTTGGCAACTGTACTATACATTGTAAGATACAGGTGGGGCCTTGAAACAGGCAAGCCACACCAGCTAGCTTCTCCCAGAAGATAAGATGAAGAATTTTATGATTCTTTATGCCTCCTGTAGTCTCTCTGACACCAAAGGTGAAAAGGGTGGGAAAGTAAGATCTTTGAGCAACATCAAGGGGCCAGTGAGAGTAAACTACTGTATCGGGTATATAATGTCTGAGATAAATGGCTGTTACCTGTGCCTGGACTTGTGAGTTAGAAAGAATCCCTTGAGGGTGCATAGACACCAGAAAGTTTGTGGTCAATAAACCATTTCTCTTCAGACTGATGGATTTAGTTGCTCAGAGACCAATTACATTAGAAAAACTGAAGCAGCTTCCCAGTTAGCATTTGTCTTGCCATGTTCTGTAATATGACAGTTTCTTTCTTTGCAAACTCTGTTTTTCATTCCTGCAGCTATCACACTGTACTAAACAAATACTTGATCCCTGCCACCCCCAGCTCAGCTATTTCTGCACACACCATATAGCATGAATTCATCCAATTGTTTAGAATGCAAAACAGGATTAGAAAGAATAGGCAGATATCCAGAGGCAGCCAATGTCACTTGGGGAATAAGCTGAGGTTGGCTAGTGATACTGCATGACAAGCTGGATCAGCATGCCAAAGAAGTAAGGGAAATGGCAAGATCCCTGTCTGATTGTTCTCATCACCTGGACAGGGAGGTCAAGATCACTTGTACTTCTGATCCCCACTCACCTTTGACCTAGGACTAGAATTGAATGGTTTCTACTGGCCATGTTACTTTTTGGAATGGCCTTGCCTTTTGGTTTATTCTTGCCTTGACCTCCACGTGTAGTTGATGTCCCAAATTATAGAACTTCAACTTGTTTCTGATACCTAGATCCCCACATGAACAGGAATTAGTTTGTGGGAATATTGATGCCTGCCCATCCTTCTCCATGACCTACTTTGGTTATTTGCTGTCAACATCCTATGGTTGCAGAACTCAAGGATTTGATACTGCTCTGATAAATCCTTACCAGGCCAGGGACTGAAGAAAAGGAAAAGAAGAACTCTATTACCAAAGCTCTGGCATCAAAAAGGTATCTTCAGGCCTCTGAAAAGGAAGTGAAGGCCAAGACCAGACAAATTAGCTGCTGAGTTGTGACCCAGAGACAAGACAATACTTCTCATGTGCAGTGCCCAAGAGGGAAATCCCTACTAGAAAAAAATGAATCAATAAATATAGACAGATAGAGAAGAGGGACATCATAAAACAATTATAAGAGTGTGTCATTAGCCAAGGATCATGAGTAATTCTGTGAGGTCATATTAACAAAAAAGAGAAAGAAAGGGGAGGATCAGTACGCTTACTAACAACCAGTTCTCACATTCCCAGGTTTCCTAATTTCTTTTGGCCATCACTCCATTTTCTTCAATATAATTCAGGGTGGCCAGGACTACCCACATACCAAGAAAGTCGTTGGCCTAGGAAACTGCGATCACTCTCATCCTTAGTTCAGGTGAGACTAGATTAATTCTTTTCTTAAAAATAAAACAGTATGAAAGCATAGAAACCAAGGTATTGATAATACAGATTTCTTACCCCCATTTTTCCTGGGTGCAGGCTGATTTCAGTGATCCCCAGCTTACAAGTTCCATTTCCCCACACATCATCACAGCCCTGGACTTGGCTTACATTTAAATATACCCTGACCTTGAACTGAGGTATATCTGAGTGGCAGCTCCACTGGGTCTGGTAGGATTTGGGAGGGGCCTTCATGAAAGCCTGTTTCCTGAGTTGTTTGAAGAAAAGGGTCAAGCCCTCTCTTCAGACCCAGTCATCTCCTTGGAGAGAGAGGCTGATTCTGCTGACCAGGCTACCTGGACACCTCCCAGGTTGACAAAGGCTCTAGAAAGCATCCCGCTTTCTGTACTAGTAAATCCTAAAAACTATTGGAAGAAAGGAAACTGAGCAGTGCCACTGAAAAAGCTGCAGATACATGAGGGTGTCTGATCAGTGACCTTTCATTATTAGAGGACCTAGAAGTCTGACCAGATAATGGAAAAGGCATGTCTGAAGACTTGTGCTTCCTCTATAATAGGAGATTACTTGAATGAACCATGCCATATCCATACAATGAAATGCTGTGTATGATGTTAGAGAAGAAAACTGACATGAAAAATGTCCGCGATATATGGCTGGGTGAACAAGCAGGTTACAACACACTATATAGAATATGATTCCAGTTTGGTTAATAAATTATATATAACAACACTTACTGAACTTTAAATATAACCATATATATGAACAAAGCACTGAGGAAAGTGCTTTATATTAATTATTTTATCCTCATAACCACCCTATGGTGTAGGTAGCAGGTATTATGTTTTTACAGATAAGGAAACTAGGAAGGAAAAAGGTAAGTAATTTGCCATAGTTCACTTGAATGACAGAGCTGAAATACAGACATAGATATGTTGGACTCAAGAGCCCAAATTTGCAGAAAACATGAATAGACACTTCTCTAAAGAAGATATCCAGATGGCCAACAGACGCATGAAAAGATGCTCAACGTCGCTTCTCTTCAGGGAAATACAAATCAAAACCACACTCAGATATCACCTCACGCCAGTCAGAGTGGCCAAAATGAACAAATCAGGAGACTATAGATGCTGGAGAGGATGTGGAGAAACGGGAACCCTCTTGCACTGTTGATGGAAATGCAAACTGGTGCAGCCACTCTGGAAAACAGTGTGGAGGTTCCTCAAAAAATTAAAAATAGACCTACCCTATGACCCAGCAGTAGCACTGCTAGGAATTTACCCAAGGGATACAGGAGTACTGATGCATAGGGGCACTTGTACCCCAGTGTTTATAGCAGCACTCTCAACAATAACCAAATTATGGAAAGAGCCTAAATGTCCATCAACGGATGAATGGATAAAGAAATTGTAGTTTATATACACAATGGAATACTACGTGGCAATGAGAAAGAATGAAATATGGCCTTTTGTCGCAACATGGATGGAACTGGAGAGTGTTATGCCAATGAAATAAGTCATACAGAGAAAGACAGATACCATATGTTTTCACTCTTATGTGGATCCTGAGAAACTGAACAGAAACCCATGGGGGAGGGGGAGGGGAAAAAAAGAGGTTAGAGTGGGAGAGAGCCAAAGCATAAGAGACTGTTAAAAACTGAGAACAAACTGAGGGTTGAGGGGGGGTGGGAGGGAGGGGAGGATGGATAATGGGTATTGAGGAGGGCACCTTTTGGGATGAGCAGGGGGTGTTGTATGGAAACCAATTTGACAATAAATTTCGTATATTGGAAAAAAAAGAGCCCAAATTTGGGGCGCCTGGGTGGCTCAGTCAGTTAAGCATCCGACTTCAGCTCAGGTCATGATCTCATGGCTCATGAGTTCGAGCCCCACGTCAGGCTCTGGGCTGACAGCTCAGAGCCTGGAGCCTGCTTCGGTTTCTGTGCCTCCCTCTCTCTCTGCCCCTTCCCTGCTCATGCTCTCTCTCTCTCAAAAAAAATTTTTAATTAAAAAAAAAAAGCCCAAATTTTACAGTGATACTATGTCTATATTTCTACAGAAAAAAAAAAGTCAAGAAACGGAAGTACCAAGATGTTAACATTAACTGGTTATTTCTGGGTGATGAGATTGTGAGTGACTTTTGTTCCCTTTATGCTTTCCTGAGTAGTTTGAAACATTTGTGATTTACATGGATTATGTTTATAATCAAGAAAAACAATACATTTCCAGTTCGAAAAAAGGGAATACCAACTGTTTCCAACCTGTAAGTGGCAAACTTCTGGGGAGTGGAGGGAGTAAACTATCACAAGGGTTCTGGAAATTCCCACATGATCCAACCATTGTCTAGAATGAATAAATAAGGGGTACCTGGATGGTTCAGTCAGTTAAATGTCTGACTCTGGTTTTTAGCTCATTTTTTGATCTCGCAGTTCATGAGTTCAAGCCCCACATCAGGCTCTGCATTGACGAGCCTGCTAGGGATTACCTGTCTCCCTCTCTCTGCCTCTCTCTCTCTCTCAAAAATAAATTAAAATAAACATTTATAAAAATAGAGTGAATAAATATGTTTGCATATATTTTTTTCAAATGTCATATTGTATGCTATCATGATGTATACCCATAGTGCTTGAGTTTATTACATATTTCTCAATCAATGAATATAAAAAATACAACTATTATCATGTGGAAGTCCATAAATTTTAAACACTAAAGCAAGGGATGGGATTTGCTGCTAAAAGGAAAAATATATGAGGGCGCCTGGGTGCATCCGACTTCAGCTCAGGTCATGATCTCGCAGTTTGTGAGTTTGAGCCCTGCATCGGGCTCTGTGCTGACAGCTCAGAGCCTGCTTCAGATTCTATGTGTCTCTGTCTTCCCCTCCCATGTTCATGCTCTGTTTCTCAATAATAAATGTTAAAAAAAATTTTTTTAAAGGAAAAATATATGTATGGATCAGCTCTGTAGCCTGAGTGTCTTCTCGACAGCTTACCTCCTTTTTCTCAGAAGCGATGAGAGGAAATGGAGGGGAAATGCACAAATTATTAAAAGTTAATCCAGGAGAAGACAATTCAGAAAGATGAGAGAATGTGGAGAGGGAGTTGTTGTAGGCTCAGAAAATTCTATTATGGAAAGACAGAATGCTAATCTCCCCTATATTGCCAGAGGCTAGTCCTCACCCTCAATCATAAGGATGTCAACACCTGTGTAGGGTGAGATGCTGTAATACCTAAATGCTATCATTTGCTCAAGGGCCAGGCTGCTATCCAATTAGCAGGAAGACTTGGAGTGGGGCAGGCCCTCCACGTCTTTTGCCAAACTGACGCAAAGGTCAGCAACTGTCTTTCCTTTCTCTCATTCTTCCTCTCCCTTTTTGTAATGTGTCCCTTGTCTTCTGTTTCTGCACAGCTTCTTGGCCCCCACTCAAGTCTCCAGGTTATACTACTCCACAGGACTTCTGTGATTTCATTATCCATAAAAAATGATCCTGATCACAAATAAGGTACTGATCATTCATTCAACACTAAGGGCCTTAGGGGCAGAGGCGATGACAAATTAGATATAGTCCCTACCCCTTTAGAATCATAGAGACTTCAGGTGTGAAAAACAAACAAAAATAAAAACAAATCTACAACTCAATTTGCTTCATTGGGCATGAAGTTACAAAAAGGTAAGAGACAGAAGTCAGAGAGAGGAATGAAGGCTTCACTTCCCCCTTCCCATTTTAGCCTGCATTTGGGACTCACCTAGGGATGAGGCTCCACACCATCACCCCTGCTTAGGGGAGCTGGTGCTGAGGCTTGGAAGACTAGCTAACTCTAAGGAAGAACAGTCTTCAACAGTCCGATGGCATGGGGAAAAAACAGGGTAGGAAGGAGGATTGTTCTGTATTAAAAGCAAATTTAGATCTTGCCAAAGGGCTCAAACTGAATGTCTGATCCAGTCCTTGAATCCAGATGTCAATCTGCAGGAAATACAGAGGAACACCATGAGTGTGCAGGAAACAAAGTCCAGGCTGCGGGAAATTCTCTAGGTCATATGTGGGTTCTTGAAGAGGTAAATAACGTCAGGAAAAGAAAGGGATGGAGGGGGAAACTGTATATGAAAACAGACTTAAACTCTTCAAAAATGCTAAGGTCATAAAAGGAAAGACCAAGAAACTATCACAGATTGGAGGAGTCTAAGGAGACATGATCACTAAATGCAATGTGAGACCTAATGGAATCCTGGAACAGAAAATGGACATGAGTAGAAAAAATTAGCACAATTCTAATAAATTCTGGAGTTAATAGTAATGTACCAGTATTGATTTCTTAGCTGTGATATCGATACCATGGTTACATAAGATGTTAACATAAAAAGAAGCTGGGTGGAGGGTATAGGGGGCTCTCCACACTATCTTTGCAACTCTCCCATAAATCTAAAACTTTCCAAAATAAAAAGTTTTAAAAAAGAAAAATTTAAGGAACATATCAATTTTTTAATAGGCAAGATGAAGCCATAATCTTTAAGGAAGTATGTTTGGGTAATAAAACCATAGAAATGCAAAGAAAAGATCACGCTAAATGCCAGAATAATGGTTATTTTGGGAGGAGGAAGAGGTTTGTGATTGAAATGGGGCACATGAGAGGCTTCTGGGGTTTAGTTTTTTGATGTAGTGGTGGCTGCAAGGTATTTGTCTTATAATAATTTATTAAGCCATACATTTTTTAGGTAGTTTTCTGTATCTAAGTTTTATTTTACAATGAAAAATTAAAGAGAGAGAGAGACTTAAGAGACATAACATTCAAATATAATCAGTAAATATTGTTTGGATTCTGATTCAAATTAAACAACTGTAAAAAGATATTTGAATGTGGACCGGATATTAGGTATTATTCAAGATTTATGAAATTTGTTAAAGGTGATAGTGGCATCTCTCTGAAAGAAAACATTCATATTTTTGTATGCATAGTGAAGTATTTAGGGGTGAAATGACATGATATCTTAGAATTGCTTTAAGATACCCCAAGGCAAAAAAAGAATGGGGCAATAGATGAAACAAGTATGGCAAAATGTTCATAGTTCTTAAAGATGAGCAAAAAACATGAACACAAAGATAACAATTTGTTGCATTCTCCGGTTTTGTGTATATTTGGAAATTTTTGTAATAGAAAGTTAAAAAGGGGGACATCCCCAGCCAGGCTGCTTCAGGGCAATAGTCTATCTCAACAAAAACCTAATCCCAGGTGCTCCTCACCCCACAACCCCCCAGAGCTCCATTCCCACCAGCCATCTCTCTGAGACCACAACCTCTATAATCTTCGAGTGGCCTGTGAAAGGTATTTCCCCTCTCTGGATCTCTGAGTCACTAGGACTAGATGACAGTCCTTATCTTTCTTCATCCTGATGTCTTAATAATCTTAGGAATGAGTCAAAGGGCAAATGGCCAAGGCCCAGGGCTCAAACCTGATAGGGCAGGCCTTGATATTGCAAAGCCTGCCCCCTGCAGTGGGTCGTAGGTGTTGGGCAGGACAAGGAAGGGAGAAGGTAGGTAGAAATCCTTCTGGTCATATGCATTCCCTATCGAGCGAGCTTCCAGAGGCTGGTGGCACCATTGGCTGGAAGAGTGTTCTGGGATCTTTGTCTTCCTCAGGCTCCTGACCATCATGCCTTATTTCAAACAGCCTAAGCACCTCCAGAGTCTGATGCTTCTGCAATGGCCCTTGAGCTACCTTGCCATGTGTGAGTACTGATCCAAGACTTCACGGCAAGAAGCCAGAGTGAGCGGCCAGGGCCAGGTCTGGGGTGAATTTCATGTTCATGGGAAGTCTCACCTCTAACCTGTGATCATCTCAGATGGTACCACAGAGTAAAGCCAAAGAGTCTTGAGTTCCACGAGTGCCCTGGAGAAGGAAGACATAGAGCCACAGGAGACAGAACAGGCAGAGGGGTAGAACAGGATCGTGATGGATACGAGTAGACGCAGCTAATTTTAGCCACTTCTTAACCCTATCTGGAGAAGGGAAATAAAGCCCACGAATAGGCATATGATGTGTCCATGATCATAAGGAAGCATGGGTAGTGGGACAGAGAAAGCATTAGAATTACAGACTTGTAGGAATATAGCCTGTGTTTAAACCATAGAGTTTTCCATTCTTGGGAGTGGGGGTGGTAGTGTGTGGGGAGATGCTGATAATGGAAGGAATGGTGAATGGGCAAGAGGACAGGAATGATGAATGGGAAACAGTAGAGGGATGCAGATGCTGAGTGGGCAGGGTGTGGGGAGATATGGATAGTATATGGGCAAGGAAGGATAATGGTTTAACAAGGGTTCAGGGATAATGGATAGCAAAGGAGACAGGAGACAAGAAGGAAAAGATGGTGGATTAAATGGGCACGTGGATTAAATGGGCGCAGGAGGTGGGGGAAGCGGGTGGCAGGCAGGGAGCAAGAGTAGAGAAATGGTAAGTGGGCAAGGAAGCAAGTGGACAGGGATGATAGGGAAGTAGACAAATAGGGCTGGTGTTTGGTACATAATAAAGGAAATGTCTGAAGAACAAGTAGACATGGATACCAGATGGCCAGGAGTTGGACTGTGCAGAAGGCCAGGACCAGGGGTTTGGGTAGTTTGGAGGGTTCTTAATGGGGATGCATGTGGTCTAGTTCTGCCAGCAGCACAAATTTGGTCTGACCTGCTTCCTCATCAGTTTGGATCTTGCAGCCATTTTTCATTTACCTGCTATTTACATCCTTGTGGCCACTACCAGTGCTTTACTTTGTCTGGTTTTTCCTGGACTGGAAGACCCCAGAGCAAGGTAAGTCTCATGGACCTAGAAAGCACAGGGCCTATGAATGTTCCACCCTAACCTGTTACCAGGGAGTCCCACTCAACATGCCACAGGCCTATTATCCAAGTTCTCAGAGCCACAGGAGCTGGGCCAGCCAGGAACATCTTGGGGTCTCTTCCTTTTCCACCTGTCTAGCAGAGCCATGGTCTCTCCATGCTGTTAGGAAAGCCCTGGGTGACCAGGAGGGATGGGGTTAGCAAGACAGACACCATCCCCTACTGATATTTCTCTCTCAGGTGGAAGGCGTTCAGCTTGGGTAAGGAACTGGTGTGCTTGGACCCATATCAAGGACTATTTCCCCATTACGGTAAGTGTCTTTTCTGAAGCATCCCCACAGTTCCCAAAATACTGGGCATTTATGCCAAATAACTAGGGTTGTCCATAAGGAAAATAAGCATACCAGAGAAATTTCCATGCAGGCTAGACATTCTTCAGGACTCAACATTGCTACTGGGTACTCGCTACTCCCCTAGCATACTTTGGACACCCTTGGCATGACCTACCAGATAGCACAGGCAGAAATGCAAAAACAGTTCAGTTTTACAAATATTGATTGAAAGCTTACTCTGTACCACATGTCTAGAGTACAGAGAAGTGAGTAGGATACAATCTGCCATCAAGGTGCTCACATCTAATGAGGATAGACATGTATTTATGGTTTGGTACAAGGTACACAAGTAGTTCAGATGAGGGGTAAGAAAAAGCTTCACAGACATGGTGATATTCAAGCAGGGTTTTCAAAGTTCAATAGAAGTTACTTGGGCAGAAACTGGAAGGGGGCTGGGAAGAGAAAATATCAGGAAGAGGTTCTAGAAATGTACTGCTATGCTGATCCTCTGAGCATTCTTTGGAGTAGACAACAAACACTGCCTCAATTTTTAGAGCAGAGCTTTCTGACTTTTTCACATAGCAGCACTCAGACAAAATGATACCATGCATGAAGTGCACTGAGATAAATGGCGAAGGTACTTGCAGCCGTAGGCAAGAGGCTCAGCAGTTCTAGCTGCCTTAGATCGTGCTTGGTTTCCAGGGGCTGAGGAGACCAATATCTTGGCCCCTGAAACCACTCATGGCCTATCTGTTGAAAAGCTCTGATTTAGAGAGTGCCCTGATCCCTGAAGTGTCTTCACTCGTGCTTCTTCATGTGATCTCATTTCACTTCTTTCCATGGCTGCAGATCCAGAAGACAAAAGATCTGTCACCTGAGCACAACTACCTCATGGGAGTTCACCCTCATGGCCTTTTGACCTTTGGAGCCTTCTGCAATTTCTGCACTGAGGCCACAGGCTTCTCGAAGATCTTCCCAGGCATCACTCCCCACTTAGCCACACTGTCTTGGTTCTTCAAGATCCCATTTGTTAGGGAGTACCTCATGGCCAAAGGTACTTCTGACCATACTTACTGGAGCTTCTGGCCCATTTCTCTGCTGAGAGATGTACCTTTTTAAGCCCCACCCCCACCTCTCAACCACATCTCACCCACTCCCATCATAACATAGTAGTTAAAAGCGTGTCCTGGAGCTAAACAGTCTGGGTTTGAATCTTGGCTCTGCCACCAACTGTGTGGTCTTGGGTAAGCTACTGTACCCCTATTGGTCTCCGTTTCCTCATCTGTAAGGAGATATTGATGATAATAATCCAACCTCAGATGTGGTGTGATGCTATATGAGATAATACAAGTAAAGCTTTCAATATAGTGCCTGCCACAAGAGTATATGGTCAGTAAAGAATAACTTTTGCTATTTAGTGGCAATAGAGGACAAGAAAAGAGTAAGATTACATTTGGGATTCAGAAAGTCCTTCTGGTTATCCCTCTGGAAACCTTCCTACTATAGTTTTGACCCAGTGCCTCCTACGAAGTGGAAATACTGCCTCAAAGTGAAACATGTTGGGTTTTCCCACAGCCTTCATTTCTCCACACCCTTTGTCCCATCTCATTGACTCTCCTCATAGGACTCATAGGAACAGTGGGCAATCACAATGAGGAGTAAAGCAGAGGATGTTCCGTCTCAAGCATTTTCCCCTCTCCTTATTTTGCTCCTCTCTCTGCTCCTTGATTCTCTTTAGGTGTATGCTCTGTGAGTCAGCCAGCCATTGACTACCTGCTAAGCCATGGCACTGGCAACCTCGTGGGCATCGTAGTAGGAGGGGTGGGAGAGGCCCTACAAAGTGTGCCCAACACCACCACCCTCATCCTCCGGAAGCGCAAGGGATTTGTGCGCACAGCCCTCCAGCATGGGTAGGTGTTTCTCCCAGGGCAGTGGGGGTGGCTTTCTCTGAGCAGTATGACCTGTTCGGTGATGCCAAAATGAATCAGATCTGAGTCTTGCCCTCATGGAACTTACTAGTGCATAGGGGAGACAGGCATAGAATTTTAAAAAGGTTTACATCATCCCCTCCTTCTGACCTAGCTGGACCAATTCTCAGGAAACCAAATCAGAAACCCAGATTCATTATCAGGGGGCTTGGCTAGGGCTCCCCTAGTATACAGCTGATGCCCACATCATCTCTATCAATATTGACACCTACATCTGTTTGTTATTGGTAACTGCAGGGGGCAGAGCACTATGGTGAGTACGTGCATAATATCTGAAGTCAGGGGGCCTGACTTGAAATCCTGGCTCCAAAACTTACTGTGCAGTCTGAGACAGGTTACTTAACCATTCTGAATCTTGGTGTTTTCATTTTCATAATGTGGCTACTAATAATTGTACCTACTCCACAGGGTTATTGTGGGGAGTCATCCACCTAAAACACCTACATGTGTCTGGCACACAGTAAGTGGTGGATAATTATTAGCCACTCTGACATAGGGATAAAGAGAGGAGATAAAGAACAGGTGCCCAAAGCTGGAGCTGTGGGGTGTACCATCAGGTCAAGGGGCCAGCCCACTGGACACAAAGACAATTGCCCTATTGCAGACTCAGGGAAAAGGGAAGTAGTTCTTCTAGGGACCTTGCCTGAGTGGCCTGTTCATCAGTTTGGAGCATAATGTAGGGGAGAGAGTTCTAAGCTGGAAGGAAAGAATCCTGGGTTCTAGTCCAGGTCCTGACACTCACTCACTGCCTGAGTGCCCTTTCCCCTTCAGAACCTGGGCTTCTGGATCTGTCAGGTAAAGAAAATAAGCCCCCTACTGTGCCCTGCACATTCTCTGCTGTGAGGAACCAGTAAGGTAACATACATCAGAGTGCTGAGAGATTGTTACTAATAACTCACAAAGATTTGTATAAGACAAACTGTGCTCTCTTTACTCTTCTCTCACAGGAAGAGGTAAGGAGCCTGATTCTGTATCTAGAGCACTGTCAGGGTGGATTTGGATGGCTTGAGAGGAAAACAACTTTTCTCTGCTTTAATCTCAAGGGCAGAATACCTTATGAATAGTCCCTGTGGGTGAGGGGCATATCATATATATGCATTTGTTCAATATCATCATCATCTTCTCTATGCTTCTTACCAGTAGAAACAGAGTCAGATATTTCCCTACAGGACACCTCCTGGACACTTTTCTTTACATGATGTGGGTTTCTGGGGATCTCTGCCCAAACCCCTCATCCTTCCCTACACCCGCATATCTTGCCCTTGTGATCCTGGCCCAGAGATAGCATTCTCACTGGCCTTGAAAATTTCAAGACAAGAGATAAGTAACTATAGGAGTCTTGTTTAGTGCAAGAAGAAATGCTTTATGTCACAGGGATTTTATATAGATGGGAGTCTGGCCAGGAGCAAATGTTCTTCCTGGGCAGTTCTCACCCTAGCCTGTGTTTGAGAAATAAATTGAGGTTTTCCTTCAGGGCTCATCTGGTCCCCACATTCACTTTTGGAGAAACTGAGGTATATGATCAGGTGCTATTCCATAAGGACAGCTGGATGCACAAGTTCCAGAGCTGCTTCCGCAGTATCTTTGGTTTCTATTTTTGTGTCTTCTATGGACGAGGCTTCCGCCAAGGCTCCACCGGGCTCCTGCCATACTCGCTGCCTATCGTCACTGTGGGTGAGTGCTGCTCTCAGCCCCAAGGCCACCTCAGCTCTTTCTTGACTTCAGCTTCAGCCCTCCCCACCCCACCCCCCACCAAAGAAAAGGGCAGCAAAGAGGGAGAATCTGGGAGCTAAGTTGGCATGTGAGAGGATCCTGCCCAGGGAAGGAGAAGGAGGTTAAAGAAAGAGAAGATTCTAACACTTTCCCCTTCTTTTTTCCCATCTATCTTGGCAGTTGGGGAGCCTCTACCACTGCCCAAAATAGAAAAACCAAGCCAGGAAATGGTGGGAAAATACCACACACTCTATATGGATGCCCTGTGCAAACTGTTTGACCAGCATAAGACCCAGTATGGCTGTTCAGAGAACCAAAAGCTGCTTTTCCTGTGACTGAATGGACTGCATGGTCAAGAGCATGTACCTTGGAGAAGAGACTCATTTGCTGCTAACCAAAAGGGGGAGAAAAGGAGATAAGGGAAGGCAATGTGTGGTAGGGGACGGCATTAGGTATTCCTTCCTTGCCCCAAAGCCCTTATAGTTGCTGTCCTGAGGTGCTTCACTCAGTATTTCTGCAAAAGGAGGCATCCTGAGGCCCCTCAGGTCCAGCCACAGGCACAGGCAATCTTCCTACTTCTCCCCGTACTGGCTTTCCTCCCTGAGCCCAACCCCCAAGGTCCTGAAGGACTGAAATGAAAGCCAAACAACCTGAGTAGCCACCTCTCTTGTTGTTGTTGTTATTTTGTCATAATGCATTTTCTCATTGGGAATTTTTGCATACCATAAATTTAACCTGTTTAAAGTGTAAAATTCAGTGGTATTTAGTATATTCACAGAGTTGTACAACCACTACCACTAATTTTAGAACAATTTTTCAGCACCCCTAATAAGAAATCCGGTACACATTAGCAGTCACTCCCCATTCCCCTATCTCCCCCAGCCCCTGGCGACCACTAATCTACTTTCCATCTCTACCAATTTTCCATTTCTGGACGTTTCATATAAAGAGAATAATAGACTATGTGGGTTTTTAGGACTGGTTTCTTTCTCTTAGCATGTTTCTAAGATTCTCCCATGTTGTAGCATGTATCAGTACTTCACTCTATTTAGAGCTGAATAATATTTCATCGCACATATACACAGCAGTTTTTATTCATTCACCAGTTGATGGAGTTTTGGGTTGTTTCCACTTTTTGCCTACTATGGATAACACTGCTATAAACATTCATGTATAGGGTTTTGTGTGGTAATCGGCTATCTCCAAATATAAAGGCTTACCTTATCTCCACACCAATAAGCTAACAAGCATGCCTTTCAGATAGATCAAAAGCAACTTACTCAGGATTACTTTTCATTTGGCAGAGGCATTTCACATAGGTCACCTTGTCCTCATGTTGGTCCTCTAACACGATAATCCCAAGGTATTTGCTACCATCCTAAGAGTATACTCTGGGGAATCCACTTTATATTTTAAAGTCTTACTAAGTTCTGTTTAAATGTTTTTTTAAGCTGTATTCTGAGAATTTTGAAAGAGTAAATAAAAATACAGATGTCTTTTCCTTCACAAGGAAACCAATAAAAGACACACTTAAAAACACAGCAAAGGTACACATCTGAAACTAACATAGTATTATAGTATTCTATTATAGTATTGACTATACTAAAAAAAAACATATCAAAGGATCAAAAGTTAAAAGACCATTTAGAAACCCATACAACTTAATATCAAAAAATCAAATAATATGATTTTAAAGTGGGCAACGGACTTAAATAGACATTTTTCCAAAGAAGAGACATCCAAATGGCCAACAGCTACATAAAAAGATGCTCAACATCACTAATCATCAAGGAAATGCAAATAAAAACCACAATGAGATATTACTTCATACCTGTTAGAATGACTACTATCAAAAAGAAAAAAGATAAGTGTTGGCAAGGATTTGGAGAAAAACGAATCTTCTTGCACTATTGATGGGAATGTAAATTGGTGCAGCCACTGTGGAAAATTGTATGGAGGGTCCTCAAAAAATTAAAAGTAGAGCTATCTTGTGATTCAGGAATCCTACATCTGGGTATACATAGGAAGTGAAATAATTATCTTGAAGAGATATCTGCACCCCCATATTCTGTGCATCATTATTCACAATAGCCAAGACATGGAAACAGCCTAAGTGTCCATTGAGAGATGAATGGATAAATAAGATGTGGAATATAATAGAATATTATTCATCAAAAAAAGAAGGAAATCCTGCCATTTGCAACAACATGCATGGACCCTGAAAGCATTATACTAAGTGGAGTAAGTCAGACAGAAAAAGGCAAAAGCAGTATGATCTCACTTATATGTAGGGGAAAAAAAGCCAAACTCATAAAAACAGTGTATTGAATGGTGATTTCCAGGGCCTGAAGAATGGGGAAAATGGGGAGATAGTGGTGAATGAATACAAACTTCCAGTTATAAGATGAATAAGTTCTGGGAACCTAATGTACAGCATGGTGATTATAATTAATAATAATGTATTATATATTGGAAAATTGTTAAGAAAGTAGATCTTAAATGTTCTCACCAAAAAAATTATGATTATGTGAGGTGATGGATGTGTTAACTAACCTCATTGTTATCATGTTGCAATATATATGTGTATCAAATGTTGTACACCTTAAACTTACACAATGTCAGTTATATACCAATAAACTGAAAAAAAGGGGAAATTTTAGATCAGGCTTTTTTTCTTTCCTTAATCCTTAAATATTCAGTTTTGGTGGGGTCCTAACCAATTCTCTTCAGTCTAAAATATATATTTCTAACCCAGTTTCGCTCATAAGTTATTTCCCTCAAAACCAATATATCCAACTTAACAGTCTTTAACAAACATTTTAACATCAACATACCCAATGGCAGGTGAAACACCTTCCCCTTCCTATTCTCACATTTTATTGCCAAGTCCTATTAATTTTACCACTTTAATATTAATCCAACATGCTCTCTTCTCTTCTCCACTGTCACAACCTAGTCAAAGCCCTCACCAACATTCCTAGACAATGCCATTCCTTCTACTAAAGTCCTCTCTAATCAATCCATTCATCACACTGGTGCCAGAGTGCTCTTACTAATGTGTAACACTGACTTGTTAGTCCTCTGCTTAAAAGCCTTTTTTGTTCATACAGTGCTTCTCCCAGCATATCCTGAATTATGTTCTGGGTACCATTAATGTCCCATCAAAGTTAATTAATATTGCACAGAAAAAATTATTAGGTGGTTAAATAACTGTGGGAGATGCTAGATTAAACAGAGTTAGATGTATTTACTGAATTATTTTCAGAATCTTCACTACACTAATGGGCATTGTGACTATCCAAGAGGGAGTATCTAACATTCCCAAACAATGGAACACTTGTTTCAAATAATACCTATTACCATCTCATGGAACATTTAGGGCTTCTCTAAATACGATCTTGCAAATGTTGGTCTACAAGATAAAGTTCAGACACCTTGGCATGGCAGAGAAGGCTGCTAGTAATATAAAGTGGCTGATTTGATTTTGGAGTCTATCAGATTGGGAGAAGCCTTGGTAGGAGCCATTAGGGCTAACCTCATAAGGGGTTACCCATAGGTAACTGAATAAAAGGAGGAATTGGATTTGAATGGTTCTCATCTGTTTGGGTTGTCCAGGAAGAGCAAACTACAGCAGAATTTTTCCAGAAAAGAGTCTCAAGGGCACACATGAGAGTGAGGCTATACCTTAAAAAAGTAAACAAACAAACAAAACACAGAAATTCAAGTTTAAGCCTTTGCTTTCTTATTAGCATCAGCCACTTGCTTCCTAAAATTTCAGTCCTCCCATATATTTTCTTCTCACCTTCAGCCTCCACCCCACAATGCAATCTCTTTTTCTCCCTATCTCTCCTTCTCCCTCCCTGAATATTTTTGAGATACTCTAATAATCTAAACTTTTGCTCCTCACTCTGGATGCCAGTAACTTTGTAGGAGGTGAACATACATATTCATCTTTTAAGCCCACATCAAATATCATCTTCTCAGTGAAGCCTTCACCAGGCACAATTAATAACCCCTTTCTCCATTCTTCCATAGCCTTTTGTTGGCTCTACGACAGAACTCAATTTTGTCAGTCTTTACTCAATGGCTAACCCCATCAAGGGTGTAGACAAGATAAAAGATGAGTACAATGATATTTTACTACAGTCTCTTTATCACATCTATCCATCAATCCATCTTGTTTTTAGGCACTTCAAAGTAGCAGACAGCAGTATACCTTGCCTAAAAATACTTCAGCATGCATATCATTAGGTAGAGTTTACAGTCTTATTTTTTTAGGTAAAGTTTACATACAGTTAATGCACAAATTATAAGTGTGCCATTTTATGGGTTTTGACAAACACATACATGTACATAATCTAAACCTCTATCAAAACATAGAACATTACCATTATACAAAAAGTTCCTTCATGCTTCATCCCTATCAATACTTGCCCTAAGCCACCACCCAGGCAACTTTTCACCCTATATATTAGTTTTTCCTGTCCTAGACTTTCATATAAATGGAATCATACTGTATAAATTCTTTGTGTCTGGCTTTTTCATACAGCATAATGTTTTTGAGATCCATCTATACTGTTGTATGTATCTGTGGTTCATTCATTGTTATCACTATCTAGTTTAAGTGGACTTCAGTCTGTTTATCCATTCTTCTGTCAATGGGTGCCTGAACTATTTCCATTTGGGGGCAATTATAAGTAAAGCTGCCATTCTGTACTACTATAAAGTTACTCTTTGTTCTCTCTTTCCATTCCACACTCTTTGTTTTTTTTTTTTTTAATTTCTTTTTTTCAACGTTTATTTATTTTTGGGACAGAGAGAGACAGAGCATGAACAGGGGAGGGACAGAGAGAGAGGGAGACACAGAATCGGAAACAGGGTCCAGGCTCTGAGCCATCAGCCCAGAGCCTGACGCGGGGCTCGAACTCACAGACCGTGAGATCGTGACCTGGCTAAAGTCGGACGCTTAACCGACTGCGCCACCCAGGCGCCCCGCCATTCCACACTCTTTGGAAAGAAGTCTATGCACACACAGCCCACATTTAAGGAGTGGGGAGTTATGCTTCCTTTCCTTGAGGGTGGAGAACCTAAATAAATTGTTTGGAATTATTCTGTACGAGAGATTTGTCCCTAGCAATTAAAAAAAATTATGAAGTCTAACTTATCAAATTTTTGTATGGTTGTTGTTTTCTGAATCCTAAGAAAACTTTTCGTATCCCATGGGGATATCTTTGTTTGTCCATATCTTCTGATCCAAATGCGGTGCTTTTGCACTAATACAAAATGAGTTTTTACAGATGGCTAACAGACATATGAAAAGATGTTCAACATCACTCATCATCAGGGAAATACAAATCAAAACTACAGTGAGATATCACCCATACCAGTCAGAATAGCTAAAATTAACAACACAGGAAACAACAGATGTTGGCAAAGATGTGGAGAAAAGGTAACCCTCTTACACTGTTAGTGGGAATGCTAACTGGTGCAGCTACTCTGGAAAACAGGATGGAGGTTCCTCAAAAAGTTAAAAATAGAACTATCCTATGATCCAATAATTGCACTACTAGGTATTTACCCAAAGGATACAAAAATACAGATTCGAAGGGATACATGCACCCAGATGTTTATAGCAGCATTATCAAGCAATAGCCAAAATATGGAAAGAAATCAACTGTCCATCAGTTTTGTAACTGAGCTTTTTTAGAAAGGAGTTTCATGTGTTACAAAAGTTTACTAGGGGAGAGGCACCTGGGTGGCTCAGTTGGTTGAGCATCTGACTCTTGATTTCAGATCAGGTCATGATCTCATGGTTCCTGAGATCAAACCCCAAGTTGAGTTCTGTGCTGGCAGCACAGAGGCTGCTTGGGATTCTCTCTCCCTCTCTCTCTGCCTCTCCCCTGTTCATGCTCTATCTCTTTCAAAATAAATAAAAATATTTAAAAATTTTTACTAGGGGAAAACAAGCTTTTAAATCAGAAGTAAGCCAAACAATATGTAACAGACTGACAGTATCTTACCCAATACCCATTATCTCAATCTTCCTTACTCAGAGAACCCCAATTTTATTTGGGGCAGCAATAAACCCAACTTCCCAAATACACAGCTCAGAGTGGCCATATGACATAGCTCTAGACAATGAGATTTAAGCAGAAATCTACAGAGGGCAGGGGGAGTCTAAAAGGGCCATAGTTTTCCTAATAAAGAAAAATAATTTAGGGGCGCCTGGGTGGTGCAGTCGGTTAAGCGTCCGACTTCAGCCAGGTCACGATCTCGCGGTCCGTGAGTTCGAGCCCCGCGTCAGGCTCTGGGCTGATGGCTCGGAGCCTGGAGCCTGTTTCCGATTCTGTGTCTCCCTCTCTCTCTGCCCCTCCCCCGTTCATGCTCTGTCTCTCTCTGTCCCAAAAATAAATTTTAAAAAAACGTTGAAAAAAAAAAAGAAAAATAATTTAGTTTATTAGATCCTTTAGGCTTTGCCTTATGCTTTTACCCCTTTCTTCCTGTGTAGAACACAAAGTGCTTAGAAACTGAGCAACCATTTTACAACCATAAAGGCATAAAATACACACTACAAAGATTGTGGAGCACAAAGTCTTAAGCATTATTTTGAGCAATTTGACCCACCCTTGGGCTGCCTACTTTGGATTTTTTGTTGTTAAAAAAAAAAACACCTATTTTGCTTAACCACCACAAAAGCCTTTCTGTTGCATGCAGTCAAATGCAGTCCTAACTGATACACTCTACCTCCAAAGGAAAAGGTTTGCAAGGGAAAGTATTTTAACTTTTATTAGGAGAATGAGGAAAAGTCTTCTGATTTGAAAAGCAATGGGATTTCCTGCAAAAAGAAAAGTACTTTTCTTGTCTTGTTCTGTATCTGCCCATGGTGGAGAGCAAGATATCAAGGAAAGCAGGAAACACAAGCTAACTCCTGCCCTCTGATGAAATGGGATCAAGATCTTAGATTTTGTTTACTAAAATGTGTCATGACATAATAGGTTCTTGAGATGTACCTCAAGAAAAAAGAAAAGAAAAAAAAACTTCTTGGTCAACAAGCTTGATAGATATTGAATGTAGAACCCCTTCCTCTTAGAAATTCACAGTAGGCATTATCATGTTAAAAGCTCTGAATAAATCCTGTAGTAAACAAATTGCCTTAACATTGTTTGACTCAACCCCTTAATAAGCTATTTTTTTAACTGAAGTATAGTTGATATACAATATTATATTAGTTTCAGGTGTACAACATAGTGATTCAATAATTCCACACATTACACGATGCTCACCACAATAGGTATAGTTACCATCTGTCACTATACAAAATTATTGACTACATTCCTTATGCTGTGCTTCTCATCCCTGTAATGTGTTTATTTTATAACTGGAAATTTGTACTCTTAATCCCCTTCATCTGTTTCACCTATTCCCCATCCCCCTCCTTCCTGGTAATCACCAGTTTGTGCTCTGTATTTGCTAATTTCTTCTTTTTTTTTTTTAGACTCTATATATAGTGAAATAGTATGGTATTTGTCTTATTCTGAGCTATTTCACTTAGCATAATATACTCTGGTCCATCCTAGAGTATAGTCACAAATGGCAAGATTTCACTCTTGTTTATGGCTGAGTAATATTCCATTGTATATATCTACCACATCTTCATTCATCTGTCAATGGACACTTAGGTTGCTCCCATATCTGGGCTACTGTAAATAATGAGATAAACATAAGGGTGCATATATCTTTTCTAATTAATGTTTTTGTTTTCTTTGGGTAAATACCCACTAGTGGAATTACTGGGTCAAATAATATTTCTATTTTTAATTCTTTGAGGAACCATCATACTGTTTTCCGTAGTGGCTGCATCAATTGATATTGCCACCAACTGTGCACAAGGGTTCCCTTTTCCCCACATCCTGGCCAACACTTGTTATTTCTTGTCCTTTTTCTCCCGGCTTTGAGTATAGTTGATATACAATGTTACATTAGTTTCAGGTGTACAACATTTCCTGTCTTTTTGATACTAGCCATTCTGACAAGTGTGAGGTGATATCTCATTGTGGTTTTGATTTGCATTTCCCTGATGATGAGTGATGTTGAGCATCTTTTCATGTGTCTGTTAGCCATCAGAATGTCTTCTTTGGAAAAGTGATTATTCATGGCTTCTGTCCATTTTTTAATTGGATTACTTGTTTTTTGGGTGTTGAGTTTTACAAGTTCTTTATATATTTTGATATTAGTCCCTTATTGGCTACATAACTTGCAAACATCTCCTTCCAATCACTTGGTTGCCTTTTCATTTTGTTGATAGTTTCCTTCACTGTGCAGAAGCTTTTTAGTGTGATGTAGTTCCATTTGTTTTTTGGTTTTTTTTTTTGCTTTTGTTTCCCTTGCCTCCGAAGACACAGAAAAATGTTGCTAAGGCCGTTGTCCAACAGATCACTGCCTATGTTTCTTCTAGGAGTTTTGTGCTTTCAGGTCTTACATTTAGTTCTTTAATCCATTTTGTGTTTATTTTGTGTATGGTGTAAGAAAGTGGTCCAGTTTCATTCTTTTCCATGCAGCTGTCAATTTCCCATTTATTGAAGAAACTGTCTTTTCACCTATGTCATAGATTAATTGATCATATAAGTTTGGGTTTATTTCTGGGCTCTCTATCCTGTTCCTTTGATCTATGTGTTTATTTTTCTGCCAGTAACATACTGTTTCAATTACTACAGATTTGTAATATGTTTTGAAATCTGGGATTGTGACACCTCCAGCTTTGTTCTTTTTTCTCAAAATTGCTTTGGCTATTCAGGATCTTTTGTGGTTCCATACAAATTTTAGGAGTATTTGTTTTAGCTCTGGGAAAAATGCTATTGGTATTTTGATAGGGATTGCATTGAACCTGTAGATTGCTTTGGATAGTATGGACATTTGAACAATATTAATTTTTCCAACCACGTGCATGACACATCTTTCCATTTATGTCATCTTCAATTCATTTCATCAATGTCGTATAGTTTTCAGAGTGCAGGTCTTTCACCTACTTGGCTAAATTTGTTCCTAGATATTTTATTCTCTTTGGTGCAATTGTAAATGGGGTTGTTGTTTTAATTTCTCTTCATGTTACTTCATTATTAGTATATAGAAATGCAAGTGATTTTTGTATATTCATTTTGTATCCTGCAACTTTGCTGAATTCATTTTTTAGTACTAATAGTTTTTTGGTGGAGTCTTGGATTTTCTATATATGGTACCATGTAATCTGCAAATGGTGACAGTTTTACTTCTTCCTTTCTGATTTGGATGCCTTTTATTTCTTTTCTTTCTCCGTTTACTGTGGCTAGGACTTGCAGTACTATATTGAATAAAAGTGGAATAAGTGGACATCTTTATCTTGTTTGAGGAAACGTTTTCAGTATTTTACCATTGAGTAGGATGTTAGCTGTGGGTTTTTCATATATGGCCTTTATTATCTTGAAGTATGTTCCCTCTAAATCCACTTTTTTGAGAGTTTTTATTATGAATGAATATTGAATTTTGTCAGATGATTTTTTGCATCTACTGGTATGATCATATGGTTTTTATTGTTCATTTTGTTAATGTGGTTTTTCATGCTGTCTGATTTGTGGATATTCAACCATCACTGGAATAAAGATCACTTGATCATGGTGAATGATCTTTTTCATATGTTTTTGAATTCAGTTTGCTAATATTTGTTGAGGAGTTTTGTATCTATGTTCATGAGGATTATTGGCTTTTAGTGGCTTTTCTGTGTGTTTGTGTGTAGTGTCATTGTCTGGTTTGGGTATGAGGGTAATGCTGTCCTCATAGGATGAATTTTGAAATTTTCCTTCCTCTTTATTTTTTGGAATAGTTTGAGAATAATAGGTATTAACTCTTTCATAAATTTTTGGTAGAATTCACCTGTGAAGCCATCTGGTCCTGGAATTTTATTAGTTGGGAATTTTTTTTTATTGCAATTCAATTTCATTACTAGTAAACAGTCTATTCAGATTTTCTATTTCTTCCTGATTCACTCTTAGAAGACTGTATGTTTCTAGAAATTTTTCCATTTCTTCTAGGTTGTCCAATTTGTTGGCATATAATTTTTCATAGTAGTTTCTTATAATCCTTGTATTTCTATGGTGTCAGTTGTTACTTCTCTTTTATTTCTTTTTTTAAATTTTTTAATTTTAATTCTAGTTAGTTCACTTACAACATTATATTAGTTTCAGGTGTACAATATAGTGATTCAACAATTCCACATATCACCCCATGCACATCATAGCAAGTACAGTCCTCAACCCCCATCACCTATTTAACCCATCCTCACACTCATCTTCCCTCTGGTATCCATCAGTTTGTTCTCTATAGTTAAAAGTTTGTTTTGGGGCACCTGGGTGGCTCAGTCAGTTAAGCATCTGACTTTAGCTCAGGTCATGATCTCACAGTTTGTGGGTTCGAGCCCTGCCTTGGGTTCTGTGCTGACAGCTCAGAGCCTAAAGTCTGCTTTAGATTCTGTGTTTCTTTCTCTCTGCCCCTCCCCTGCTTGTGTTCTTTCTTTCTCTCTCTCTCTCAAAAATAAATAAGCATTTTAAAAAAGGGTCTGTTTCTTGGTTTGTCCCTCTCTTTCTCTCCCCTTTGTTCATCTGTTTTGTTTCTTAAATTCCACATATGAATGAAATCTTATAGTATTTGTCTTTCTCTGACCGAGTTATTTCACTTAGCATTATACACTCTAGCTCCATCCATGTCGTTACAAATAGTACTTCTCTTTTATTTCTGATTTTATTTGAGTTATTTTTTTTCTTGATGAATCTGGCTAAATGTATATTGATTTTCTTTATCTTTTCAAAGAACCACCTCCTAGTTTTGTTATTGTATTTTTAAGTCTATTTTATCTACTTTTACTCTAATATTTATAATTTCTTTCCTTCTGCTAACTTTAGAGTTTGTTCTTTTTTTCCTAGTCCCTTTAAGTGTAAGTTTAGGTTGTTTATTTTGAGATTTTTCTTGTTTCTTGAGGTAAGCCTGTATCACCATAAACTTCTATCTTAGAAAAATAAATAAATAAATTTCCATGTTAGAACTGCTTTTGCCGCATCCCCCCAATTTTATTTTTTTTAATTTTTTTTAGTGTTTATTTTTGAGAGAGACAGACATAGCATGAGTGGGGGAGGGGCAGAGAGAGAGAGAGGGAGAAAGAGAGAGAAAGAGGGAGGCACTGAATTAGAAGCAGGCTCCAGGCTCTGAGCTGTTAGCACAGAGCCTGACTTGGGTCTTGAACTCAAGAAACACGAGATCGGGACCTGAGCCAAAGTCAGATACTTAACCGACTGAGCCATCTGGGCGCCCCTACATCCCCTAAATTTTAAACCATTGTGTTTCCAATTTCATTTGTCTCCAAGAACTTTTTAATTTCCTCTTTGATTTATTCATTGATCCATTGGTTGTTTGGTTCCATGTTGTTTAGCCTCCATGTGTTTGTGTTTCCTCAAGTTTTTTTCTTGTGGTTGATTTCTTGTTTCATACCATTGTGTTTGGAAAAGATGCTTGATATGATTTCAATCTCTTAAATTTATTAAGACTTGTGTTGTAGCCTAATATGTGATCTATCCTGGAGAATGTTCCATGTACACTTGAAAAGAATGTATATTCTGCTATTTATCAACAGAATGTTCTCTATGTATCGGTTAAGTCCATCTAGTCTAATGTGTCATTCAGAGACATTGTTTCTTCATTGGTTTTCTTTCTGGATGATCTATCCATTGATGTAAGTGGGGTGTTATAGTCCCCTATTATTGTATTACTGGCTATTTCTCTCCTTATGTCTGTTAATATTTGCTTTATATTTTTAGGTGCTCCTATGTTAGATGCATAGATATTTATAGTTGTTATATCCTCTTGTTGGACTGATTCCTTTACCGCTGTGCCATGCCCTTCTTTGTCCTCACTGCAGTCTTTGTTTTAAAGTCATTTTGTCCAGGGGCACCTGGGTGGCTCAAAGATCTGATTTCAGCTCAGGTAGTGAATTCAAGCCCCACAGTGGGCTTGCTTCTGTCAGTGTGGAGCATGCATTGGATCCTCTGTCCCCCTCTCTCTCTACCCCTCTCCCACTCGTGCTCTCTCTCAAAAATAAACATTTATTAAAAAATAAAGTAATTAATGATAGATATGTATTTATTGCCATTTTTTTCATTGTTTTCTCGTTGTTTTTGTGGATCTCTATTCATTTCTTCTCTTGCTCTCTTCCCTTATGATTGATGTCTTTCTTCACTGTTATGTTTGGATTCTTTTCTCTTTATTTTTTGTGTATCTATTATAGGTTTTAGTTTGTAGTTATGATGAGGTTCATATATATCATATTAAGGATATAACTTTTGATATTAAGTAAATGGTCACTTAGGTTTGAACACAAACTAATAGCCCTACATTTGTATTCTCCTCTTTCACCTTTTATGTATATTCTGCCATAATTTATATCTTTTATTTTATGAGTCTCTTTACTTTTTAGATATAATTGATTTTACTACTTTTGTCTTTTAACCTTCATACTAGCTTTATAAGTGATTGATTTACTGCCTTTATTATATGATTGCTTTTACTAGTGAAATTATTTCCTTTTATAAATGTCTTACTTTTAGTTATGACCTTTTTTCCCACTTAAAGAAGTCTCAACACTTCTCTTAAGGCTGGTTTAGTGGTGATGAACTCCTTTAAATTTTGTTTGTCTGGGAAACTCTTTATCTCTCCTCTAATTCTGGATGATAACCTTGCCAGGTAAAGTATTCTTGGTTGTAGGTGTTTTTTTTTTTTTCAGCACTTTGAATATATCATGCCACTCTTTTCTGGCCTGCAAGATTTCTGATGAAAAAATAATCTGATAGCCTCATGTGGTTTCCCTTGTATGTAACTTGTTGCTTTCCTCTTGCTGTTTTTAAGATTCTCTCTTTATCTTTAATCTTTGACTTTTTTTTATTTTTTACTTTTTTTATTAAATTTTTTTTAATGTTTATTTATTTTTGAGACAGAGAGAGACAGAGCATGAACAGGGGAGGTTCAGAGAGAGAGGGAGACACAGAATCGGAAGCAGGCTCCAGGCTCCGAGCTGTCAGCACAGAGTCCGATGCGGGGCTTGAACTGACAGACCGTGAGATCATGACCTGAGCCGAAGTCGGACGCTTAACCGACTGAGCCACCCAGGCGCCCCTAATCTTTGACATTTTAATTATTATATGTCTTGGTGTTTATCTGCTTGAGTTCATCTTGTTTGGGGCTCTCTTTGCTTCCTGGACCTGGATATCCATTTCTTTCCCCAGGTTAATAGGCACAGACTGGGAACTGTGGGGCACTCTGCACTGGAGGAACCCTGGTGGGACAGGCAGAGGTGAAGTGGGCACATGTGGGAGAGGTTTTCCCAAGGTGCTTCAGGAAGGGCCTGCTCTGGCAAGTTGGCTGCAGCTGAAGTGAGCACAGACCTGGTGTGTCCTGGAGAGTTTTATACCCATGCCATGTAGGTGAGATGGCTGGAGTACAGGGGTGTCTTGGTGTACACTGCACTGAGGCCACGTGGGTGGGACAACTGGAGCTCAGGTGGTCATGAGTAGGGGAGGCCACGTTGGGGGAATGACTGGAGCTGGTGTGGACTAGGGGCTCTGTGCTCACTGAGGTGGCAGGCTGGCTAGAGTGTCCAGACCCCCTTCCCATCTGCAGTATCACGGTAGAGGGTGGGATGTAAAAAATGGTGCTCACCAGCACTTCCAACCCTGGATAGTGTTCCAGCAGTTCCCCTGCCATTTAGGGGATGCTCTAGTGTTCACTTACAGTTTAGTTTCCCTTTAAGCCATGGCTTTTTTTTTTCTGTGCCTGAGGGTGGGCAAACTTGTGCACAGATTCCTCAGTGTTATCCTTCCTCACTGCAGTTTGCAGCATTGGGAGAGAGGGTCACATTGTTACTGTGTCCCAATCTCTCCTGCTGTTCTCTTTGTAGTCCCTCTATCCTTTGTTGTGCCAAAGCAATTCAATCAGCTCTCAGTTTTTCTTCAGGAGGAATTACTCTATATGTAGGTGTAGATTTGCTGTGTCCATGGCAGGAGGTGAGTTCAAGGTCTTCCCATGTCACTATGTTGGACCTTACCTTCTAACCCCACCCCTTAAATCTTAGTAACATGTGTTGCTGCCCCAGAATATGTGCTTTGGGAAACTGCATTAGGGAAATGAATAAAGACTGAAACATATAAAATCAAGCTAGCTTAAGTCTTCAAAGACCCAGAGCAATGACTACCCTCTGAAAGAAATCCAGCAAGATCAGAGCATGTAAAAATAAATGTTTTATTCACATTGGAGATAAATAGTTGTTGGTATAGTAAAAAGGATGGGGTTTACAATGAGCATTAAGTTAAATATCAGTGAGAAGTAAACCAATTGAGCAGATGCCAGCATCACAATGAAAGCATTAGTTGATTTTTCTCTTGAGTTTTCCAAGTACATCTGGTTTCTTCTTCCCATCAGTAGATCCAGCAGCATGACTAAGGCTTCAAACTGTGGTACAAAATTTATTGTAATAACCAGGAAGCCCCAAAAAGGATTTCATCTTGTCTTGAAGAGTTCTCACATTTTAATAATTTACCCTTTGACTCAAGGAGAGATAATTTGTCTTCTTCCCACTTTATGACCTAAATCCATAAGCTCTGCCAATCAAACATACACCAAGGTGCCCTCATAGACAGACTCACTCTTTTGTTGTGCTCAAGTATTTCTGTATTCCCTTTTGGTGACAAATCCCATCCCAGCTCATACTAGAAATATAAGTTCTGTAGGTTATGGCAAGTAACTTATTCAGTGGGTTATTCTGAAATCTTTGGAAAGAGGCAGAGGCATATAGGAACTAAAAGGGAAGGAGGAGTATAAATACATGTAAACAGATCTTGATTACAAAAGCTATTTGAGATTGGCCTCTTTAGATAATGTCATTGGCTAATATCTCTTGTATACAAGTTGGCAAGGAATGAAGTATTTCTTTATTATCTTTCTGAGTGTCTCATCTTCTCTGAATTCTCTTATGCATTCACTGTTGCTTACTTCCTTAATTTTTCTTTTTTTCTTTCATTCAAAAGCTTTTTAAAAATAACTTTTATAAGTCCTTCTTTTTGAAACTCTCTTCTCCCTTGATGCAATGCCAACGTTTCAATCTGTTTCCTCCCAGTTCATCGCTACGGTCATCTATCACTGATCAGTTTTCAGCCTCCTGCTTCTCACATTCATGGGTTCAGTCTTTGTCATGATCTTAACTATCACTTCTAAGCAGCTCCAAATCCATATTTAGAAGTTTGGCTCCTCATCCAGCCACACTAAAGTTGCGAACTGTTGAAAAGGAATTCCTACCCACAGGAACTGTAAATGATGTTTTTTCATCCATTACTCCATTGACACTTCACAACAGCCCTACTAAATGAGTAATTTCTATCCCCAATTTACCAATGAGGAAACAGAAGCTCAGAGAAATTAAGCACCTTGTCTGACATCATGCAACTAGTGAGTAGCATATTGAAGATTTAAAGCCACCTCTGGTTGAGTAAATTGCTTGTTCTCTCTACTACTTCTCATTACCTTCTTCACCAAAATGTTGGCTTTCATCACATCAGTGAAGGAGAAAAGAGTCCTAGGTGCATCCTAGGAAAAACATTAGGCTAACTGGTTGGGCATCATGGGATGAAGTAGTAGAAAATGTGAGGAAAGTCAAAGCTCTGATGTGTCACCTTCTCCCCATCTCCACATTCAGATCCGCCTTATAGGTAGTCCAAATAATGAGTAGCCAGTTTAGTAGAATGTGGAAGATGCTGGACAGACCCGCTTTCCTTTATAATATCTTTCCAATGCCCTCCCTGTCTTCACTGTTCTTAAAAAGTGCCCTCGGGTCTTTAGGTTTCTTGTGTTTCCTGTGGCCTAACACAGAAATATGCCCAGGAACAGAAACATTAAACTGAATTACTGACATGTATTCAGCAAATATTTATGAAGCACCATTTATTAAACAAATGAGATGATATAATAAAAACCATTCATATTTGTTTAGCTCTCTAGATTTGCAGAGCCTTACCACAATCCGAAGTACTTAAAGCTGAGATTATGATCCTCATTTTACAAGTGATGAAATTATGGCTCAAAGAGTCTGAATGACTCACCCAAGTGACACACCTAAGCCCTACTTTCATAACTAGGGCTCAGACTTGGCTCTTCTGATTTTCGGTCCTATGCTCTTTCCTTTCTATCACAGTAACTCAAGGAATTTATAGGAGGGAATGCAAAACAAACATAAAGAGTCAAGTAGCAATAATAGTATAATTTCAAAAGACAATAAAAGTGCCAAGTGACTGATATAAACAGTAATTATTGTAGGAGTGACCAGGAAGGTCACTGTGGGCAAGAGTCACCAGAGAAAGCCTAAAAGAGGAAGTGGAGCTTGATCCTGGCTTTGGAAACTAGGTAAGAAAAGGACAGTGAGAGAAGAAAGGGAGGGTATTCTGGGGCAGGGGAAAGGAAGACTAAAGGTGCAGAGCTGAGAAAGTGCAAGTCTCATTTGGAGAAAGAATAGGGAGCTCAAATTAGCTGGAGAAGAAAGATTTGTATTGGGGAGGAATGGAAAATAAGACTGAAAAAGCTCTCTTTCATTTCTGACTAAAGGATTTAAATTTGTCTTGTAGACAATAGGCAACAATGAGAGAGTTTTAAGTAAGAGAGTGAAACTGTGAAAGCAGTGTTAGGGCTGATTAATCTGGCAGTATGCATTATATAGGATGCATTTGTGTGAGAAGACACTGGAGGTAAGAAAGACCAGTTTGGAGGCTGTATCAGTCAGTCAGGGATAAGGTGACAAGAGTCAGTATTAGAATGGTAGTACTGGGATCATAAAGGAAGGCCAATTGACATGATAACTAAAGAAATGCCAGAATCTCATGAAATAAAAAGAGAAGAATTGAAGTTACCTGAGCATTTTTGAGCCTAGGTGACGAGGAAAAATGATGCCATGAAAAGAAGTGAAGACAGATAAGGAAACTGGTTTAGAGAGCTTAGTTTTTGTTTTTTAATGTTTATTTTTGAGAGAGACAAAGACAGAATGAGAGTGGGTTGGAGCAGAGGACAGAGGGAGACATAGAATCCGAAGCAGGCTCCAGGCTCCTAGCTGTCAGCACAGAGCCCAACGTGGGTCTCGAACTCACAAACTGAGATTATGACCTGAACCAAAGTCAGACACTCAACCGACTGAGCCACCCAGGCACCCAAGAGAGTTTAGTTTTTGACATCTTGGGTTGGAAGTAACAATGGAAGATCCGAGTGAAACTGTCCAGGAGGCAATTAAATATATAGAGGTGGAACTTGGGAGGAAGGACAACTTAGACCTGAGTTGGCATGGTGTAATGGAAGGAGATATGGGAGTCATGGGTCTTGGGGGCTAGGCCTAGTTCCTGCTATGCCACTAATTTACTAAGTAATGGGCAAGTCATATCTTTGGGCCTGTTCCCTGCTTTGTAAGGTGACAGGTTACCTAGGCCCTAGAATATTTCCAAAGTATTCTCAAGGACTCTAAGTCAACTGACTTGTATTCGTGTGTGCATATATTCTCTCCAACAGAAAATCAAGGGTCAAGATGGTAGGAGGGGGAATGGATTAAATAATCCCCAAATGCCAGGACATGACAGATCTTGAAACTCTGTTCACTTAGGGAGTAAAAGAGGAGAAGCCAGCAAAGGAAGAGGAAGTAGTAAGATGAGTAAAAGTGGGAGGAGAGAAATTTAAACCAACCTGATAAAATAAGGAACTAAAATTAAAAGTAAAAATTATAATAAATGGAAGAAATGTTTATATCAAATGTGACAAAAAGTTAACATGTATGTTTTTTCAAGTTTTTTTAATGTTTATTTTTGAGAGAGAGAGAGAGCATGAGTGAGAGAAGGGGAGAGAGAGAGAGAATGAGAATCTGAAACAGGTTCCAAGCTCTGAGCTGTCAGCAGAGAGCCTGAGTGGGGGCTCGAACTCAGAACAGCAAGATCATGACCTGAACCGAAGTCTGAAACTTAACTGACTGAGCCACCCAGGCACCCCTAACATATATGTTAAAGAATGCATTTAGATATATAAGATCATCAGTGTGTATAAGACCATTAATGCCAATTGGTGAAGGATATGAACAGAGAGTTCACACAAGAGGAAATGCAAATAGTAAACATATGTAAAGTGTTCTATCCCATGAGTAATAAAAAAAAGGTGAAGTTAACAATTTAATGTTTAAGCCATCCAAAAAGATTTCTTATAAAGTCCAATGCTACAGCTGCAAGGGAGATGGAACACTCACATGCCATTGTGACATTGAAAATTTGTGCAGTCTTTTTGAAAATCAAGATCCAGTGCTCACCTTGGCAGCACATATACTAAAATTGGAATGAAAATCAAGATCCATAAAAATATTCATGCTCTTTGATCTGGTAATCCCACTCCTGAGAACTTGTCCTAGAAACACTACAAGTTTTCTTCTTGCAAAGAAGAAAAAAGCTATATCCATTAAGATGTTCAAAGCACAGAAAAATTGGGAGTCGCCTAAATGTCTGATAATAGGGGAATAGTCAAATAAAATACAATCTACTAATGGATGTAATTTTATGTGGCTATTGAAATGATAAACATGAAAGACTGTAGTACAAGGACAGTATTTAAAATAAAAAAATGTAAAGCAAAATTTTAAAATATATGCACACTATGCTTACATTTATATAAAATATAAGTATATATTATGCAAACTGAAAAAGCATGGAACATAGATAAATGAAAATAATTGTTTAGGGTTTGGAAGTATAGATGAATATTTTCTTTCAAAATTTTCTTTAATGTTGTCATAGTGGAATTTTTTAATTGTTTTCATTAAGCTGTTAAACAGGATATGCAAGAGGATAAAGTGAGGTAGAGATAATCAAAGAGGAATATAGAGGAGAGATCATTAAAGATCTTGCTTATGAAGTAATTTGTGTTCTTCCAGGTACAGAAGGAAACCAGGTTCAGAGAGTTAAGGGGTGACTTTATAATGATACATATGGTACTCTTTCTAGAAATCTGACAGTGAAATGAATAAGATGAGTAGAATGTTAGTTACAAGAAACAGCATGGTCAAGGTATGGGTGATAATGCTTTATTGTTGTTTGGTTGGGTTTTGTCATGTGTGGTCTTTAAAAAATGTGTATTTAATTAGAGAGAGAGAGAGAATCCCAAGCAGGCTTCACACTGTCAGCACAAAGCCTGATGTGGGCCTCGATCTCATGAATTGCAAGATCATGACTTGAGCTGAAACCAAGAGTTGGACGCTCAACTGACTGAGCTACCCAGGTGCCCCTGTTGTGCGTGTGTTTTTTAAAAGATGGGATGAAATCAGTTATGGAAAGACCAAAAGTGATAAAAAGAGATAAACAAAAGAAAAAGTAAGAGAGCCACCTCTTATGTGGGGTCTACAGGGAAGAAAGGAAGAAAGACAAGATGGACATAAAAGTAGAAGTTATCATGAATGAAGCAGAAAGAAGTTAAGGTATTAGATCTTCTCAGTTTCATTAGAAGCAAGGTAACTCTTAGAAGGTCATAGGGTAGGATGAAGTTGGAGCCTTGAGAAGGTGGAAAATACAGGAAACACTTGCTCTGGAGTGTTCACTAAGAATTCAGCAGGCTAACAAAAATGGGGGTTTAGATGAAGTTCCAAGACATAAAGTTTCAGTGGGTCAAAACAGCCACTGGCTTCATCTGCAATCTCTTCCAGTATAGGAGAGAGGAGAAAAGTGACCCAAGGTGAAAATGTGTTTAACTAGAGTATAAGGGAAGACAGCCTGAAAGTAGCAGACCACAAAGTCTGGGCAGTTAGTCTTGATAAAACATATGGGAATTAAATGGACTGGAGAAATGGAGGAGACTGGGTAGTTGTGATAGAGAAAGCAGCTTTACTTGGTGGGGTCAGTGGATAGGAGAGGTGATGGGCAAGGAGGGTATGGTCATAGGAATAAAAGAAAGAGTACAGATGAAAAACGAGATATGTAACCGTCTAGGCAGTGGCCATAAGACAGCAAAACTAGTAAAGAAAAGGCCAGTCCATTTACTCCTAATGGAAAGAGTCATGGGTAGCAGGCAGAAAGAGGGAGCACATGGAAGGATGCAAAGGGAGACTCAGGGGCATTGAAGTCATTTTTTTTCTGAAGACTAGCCTCAGCCTTACTCTCCATAGAGACCCCTTAGACAAGTAAGAGATCCGATACAGGTCAGCAATAGTGGGGCAAAAGAAAAGGCAGGCTGGAGACTCAGAGGACCAGTGGGCTAGAAGGCAATTTCAGAGTGAGGGTGCCTAGAAGTGTGAGCCCTCCTTTCTTATGAATGGCTGCCTAGACACTCTTACTTCCTGAGGTTTGGGGGTTAGCTGCCCAAGTTCTGTACCCACCCCCCGACTCCTGTAAGCCCATAAGCACCAAGATGGTGCTAGGGGGAAATAACTGGATGGGAGACTCTGAAGGGAGCTGTCCTAGTCCCCATGCTCTGCCCTGGCAGTGAAGCCTTAAAGCCTGATATGAAAAAGTTGGTGACAGATTTATTATTCACCTAGGACAGGAGCTAGAGAAAGGGGAGAAACCAGTGAAGAGCCAGCTCTGGGCGTCAATCCTGCCACCACCCCAAACTCTGCATAAACCTGCTCTACCTCTTCATGCTGGAAGTTACAGTCACAAATATGAGAGCTTCCCCATCTCTTTCTAAGCCATCCTCTGTTCTTTTCATTAAGTACAGGATAACAGTCAAATATGCTCTCAGCAAACATCATAAAGGAGGTCCTGTTCCAAAGGCTGTTATCGACTTGGGCCCTGCCCCTTGAGGCAAGATATCCACCCCATGGTAAAACTCAGGTCTCCCTCTCTGCCTCGTGGCTATATACCAGTTCAACAGTGCCATGCCTCCTGCTGCATGTGGGGACCCCGACATGCAGGTTGCCTGAGATTGAGCCCTATCTCAGCACTTCAGTAGGCAAGACTATGCTGTCTTTGAGAGGAAACCAGGAAGTGGATGTGGGCACTACGTATGTCACATCCTTGGCATCTGTGATATGCTGGCGCCCCCACCTCCTGATTCTGGCTATCACCATCAGATAAATCAGACCAATCCTGAGATTATCCCACTTCTCCACCTCTTCAGTCTAATGCTCTGGTCTGGTTGAAGGAACACATGCTATACAAATATGTGTGGGAAAAGGGAGGGAGCAAGAGGACTGGGTGAGATTTTTAGGAAGCCTTGTATGATCAAGAGACGGGACCAATGGACACAGGAAGGAGACAGAAACAAAGAAAAAGAAGAGTGGCTGTTATTGCCTTTGGCTAAAAAGGAGAGGGCGACTAAAGGGTTTATGAGAGATGGAGTCACACATGATTTCCCCGGTTCCTCTCAATCCTCAGGGTGTTGGCCTCTCCAGAACCTGGAAAAGAGGAAGAAGCAGCCATATGGGGTGTAACTATTGAGTTCCCTCACCTCTGCCCTGCACTCATCCTTTTTCCTCTTACTTTCTGGCTCCCAGTGTTACAGTCTATTTGCCCCAGAGGCAGGGAAGCCACTGTCCCAGTGGGTGGATGTCCACCTGCAGCTGTTATCCTCAGGTAGGGACACCAGCACCAGGGAGGAGGCAGGCATGCGGGGCTGGGGCCCACCACTACTGCAGAGGTGCTGGAGTTGACGGCGATACTTGTCCCCAGTGAGCAGGTAGAGCACAGGATCCAGGCAGCTGTTAGCACTGGCCAGAGGCCGAGTCACTTTGTAGACCACATTGACAATGTTCAGCACGCGGCAGTCAGCTTCCAACAGCCTTGACATGTAATAAATAGTGCGGGTGATGTGGAAAGGTACAAAGCAGACAGCAAAGACGGTCAGCATCACAGCGATGGTGCGGAGGGAGCACAGACGAGAAGATGACTGGGCAGTCCCTGGCAAGGGCCGATACAGGCGCCTGGCCATGAGCCCATAGCAGACAAGAGTGACCAGGCAGGGCACACCAAAGAGAAGCCCCATGATTGCTGAACTGAAGTGCACATAGTGGTCAAACTCCTCAGGCCGAGTGGTGTCATGACACAGGATGGTGTCCCCCTTGGGGCTGGTTGTGACAAACAACAGGTTGGGCACAAGGCAGCCGGCTACAACCAACCAAACTGCCAGGCAGAGAAGGCCTGCGAAGCGAGGCTGGCCCCAGTGGAGTGCCCGCAGTGGGTGGCAGATGCCCAGGTAGCGGTGCACACTGATGCAGGTGAGGAAAAGGACACTGCAGTAGAGATTCCAATAGAAGAGAAAGCGGATGAACTTGCAGAGCCCAGTACCAAAGGGCCAGTGGTTGTGGGCTGCATAATAGTAGACAAGGGTGGGTAGTGACAGCACATACAAAGTGTCTGATAAGGCCAAGTGGAACATGTAGGTGACCATTGCATCCCATGGTCGGAGGCGAAAGAGGAAAAGCCAGAGGGCCAGGGCATTGAGACCTAGGCCCAACACAAAGACAACTGTGTAGCTCACAGGCAGCAGAACGAACTTGAACTCCTCATCAAACTGGCAGTTCAGCTCCACCTCACTGTCACCAGGATCCGGGCTGGGGACTAGGGTTGTGAGCAGAGGGGACTCTGCACTGGCCATGGTCCCCCTAGAGGTAGAAAGGGAAGAAGTGAGGGTGGCTGGATTTCCCTGGCCTCCCAGCTCTGCCCTGAGGCCGAAAAGCAGAGAACGAGAAGGGTCATGATTGAAGCATTAGGGGTAGCAAGAGGAGTACATCTGGGTGCACCCAGGCTAGCCTGGCCTCTGCCCAAGCCCCCTTGGTCCAGCCTGGACTGGTGGGCAGCAGGCAGTGCTGGGCCTCGTAGGGCAGGCAGTGAGCTTGGGTTGTTCTCATTCTGCAGCTGACTCTGTCCTCCAGATCTTGGCTAGCTGAAGGGGTGGAGGGCTAGCAGGACTGTCCAATATGGGAAGATGCCCAGACCCAAGTTGTGTCCTAGCCCATTACAACATTTCTCCCCATGGTGCCATGACCTTTCCCCTCACCCTGCTCCCAGTGTCTCCACATAACAGTTACTTCTGACACCTTCCCCCAGCCTGGTCCAGCCCAGGTACCCCATCGCCACCTTCACCCAAGAAACTTGGCATGTCTCCTACCTGGTCCCCTTGAAGCTGAGCCCAGCTGATTCTGTCACCTTTCCCCTTGGCAGCCAGAGGTCATATCCAAGAGGGTGGGTTTGGGGGTGGAGCCTGTCCTTCGTCCTGTCCCGGGAGATTGTCAGAGCTAGAAAGGCCCATTGAGATTATCTAGTCCAACCCACTCACTGTACAGATTCGGAAACTGGGGCCCAGCAAGATTACTATTTAACAGTTTCTAAATGACTATAAGAGGGTGTACACAAGGAAATATCCAAGTTTATAGATGAAGAGCCAGGCCACAGGAGATGACTACAACTACAGGGAAATCATATCAATCTGTGTAAGTGAGGAGAAACATGGGAAATGAATGAATGTTAACATGGGCAAATGCAAGATAACACACAAAAAGATTTGGGAAAATCTATACTACTGATATAAATCTCAACTCCAGGTGCATACAATTATAAACACTGCTTCTATACCACTTACCATGTGCAAGACATTATTCTAAGTGCTTTACACTTATTGATGGCCCAACAAGTTCTCTATAAAAGAGGTACTATTGTGCTGATGAGGAGACTAAGGCAAGGAGAATGTATTCTGCTATTTAGGGAGAGAGTCATGATTTGAACCAGGCTCTAGCATCCTGGTACTTAATTGCTATGTTTAGTTGCCTCTCTAAAGCCAGTGCCCATAATCCAGCAAAGAGATAAACAAATGTTTACCGAGACCCTACTGTGTGCTTGCTCCAGATCTAGGTACTGGCAGTTCACTAGTAGTGAATAAAACAGAGAAAGACTCTGACTGTAATGGAACTCCCATACTAGTGGGAGGGAAAAGAAAATAAAATTAACAAGTAAAACATATAGATTGTAATCATTGCTATAGAGAAAAATAAAGGCAGGAAGGGGAATAGAGAAGAAAAGACATGGGGAATAGAGAAGGTTGCTGCTTTAAATATTAGGGCTACTTTGGATAAAGACCAGGTGGTTGTGAGGAAGGGAACATGTAGAGATGAGGTCAGAGAGTGTGGCAGGGACCAGATCATGAAGGTTCTTGCAAACCATTGTGAGGGCTACTGGGCTTTTACTTTCAGTGAATGGGAAGCCATTTGAAGGTTTAGAAGAGATAAGTGTTGGGGTCTGATTTATATAGAATTTTTTTAAGTTTATTTATTTATTTTGAGAGACAGAGAGCATGTGTGCACATGCAAGCCGGGGAGGGGCAGAGAGAGAAGGAGAGAAAGAATCCCAAACAGGCTCCTCTGTAAGCATAGAGCCCTATGCGGGGCTCAAACTCACAAACCGTGAGATCATGACTTGAGCCAAAATCAGGTGAACCGACTGAGCCACCCAGGCACCCTCTGACTAGATTTTGAAAGTAGAGACAAGATTTACTGATGTGGGGTGTGAGAGAAAGAGAGGAGTCAAGAATGACTCCAAGATTTCTGACCTGAGCAACTGGAGGAATGGAGTTACTGTAGACAGAGATGGGAAAAGCTATGAGAGAAGCAGGTTTGGGGAAAGACTGGGGGTTCATTTTTCAGCCTGTCAATTTCAAGACACCTATTGCACACATAAGAGGAGGTGGAGAGGAGGCAGTTCACTCCTCTCCAAGGATGCTAGCCGACAGGCCTCCCTCACAGGCTCTACCTCTTCCTACACATCACCTCTCATCTCTCTCTATCACTCCAGGAGACCGTGGTCTGAATACAACAGAGAAAGTACAGAATCCAAGCCTAGGTGTCTGAAGGTTAAGTGCCTGAGAATGCCAACTTGTCAGGAGCTCTGGATCTGAGACCCCTGGGGCTAACTAAGGCTCCAGGATTATGGGGTTCTTAGGCACAGGGGCAAGCTTCAGGGCTGGTGGACTCAGAAGATGAGGTGAGTAGTGAGTGCTCTCGGGGAGGGGGTGCAGTCTGGAGCAGAATCCACTCTGAAGGGAACTGGAAGCAATGTGGACTTTGAACCTGGTCTTCAGGTCCTGAGAATGTTGCCGAGCTGGATTCTGGGAGTGAGAAGAGGAGGCAGGCCTGCAAGGGAGGCTCTAGAATCTAGGATCTAGATCTCCTGGAGGCCCAGAAATCTGGATAGGGGAAACTTGGAGATCTTTGCCCTGTGGCAGGGTAGGGGTAGATAAAAGCGAGGCATGGAGGAACAAGCAGTCATAGCTTGAGTCCTGGACAGCTGACTGCTGTGATGTTGCGAAAAAGGCCCAGGTGTTTGGAGCCAGACTGACATGAATTCAAATCCTTGTTTCTCCACGTATTAGTTGTGTGATGCTGGACACCTCTTTGTAACTTAGTTTTCTCACCAGTGAAATGGGGATAATGCCACCAACTTATTACGGTTTCCTGAATATCGAATGGGTCAATAGGTGTGAAAACACTTCATAAAGCATGAAATGCTTCTCATCAGACAGTATTTTGTATTATTACTTTGCTCCTAGGAATGAAGCTGATCTCTTAAGAGGAGAATAAGTGTGATTTGAGGCTTGGCATACACCCAGGGGGTCACTCCAGCGTCCTCTACACTAGAGAAGCCCCAACCTGAGCCAGCTTGCTGCTTTTCCTGCTTCAAGCTGGTTTAGCTCAGCTAGGTTTCTGCTAGTCCCTAGACACAGCTGCCGCCCAGTGGCTACTTCAGGAAAAGACCTCCCCCAACATCACCTGGGCCAAAAGGAATTTGTGCCTTATGAAATGCTGCAGGCCACACTTGCAGTCTTCTATGACACTCCCTCTCACTTTTGTTTCTGTGACTTTGCATTACTCTGATTCTCCTAAGTCCTCTGGATGTCCCTTCTGACTTCTTCCCTGGCTCTTTTTTTTCCTCCTTCCTCCATATGTGACCCTTCCCCTACAGCTTTTTCTCTCTTCCTACAGCTTTTTCTCTCTTCTCCTCCCCTCTTTCTCTTCTCCTTTCTCTCCTCACTCTACCATTTCTCTCTCCCTCTCTCCCTCTTTCTCTCAACATCCACTCTCATGATTTAACTTAGAACTTATGAATAATTGGGGCACCTGGGTGGCTCAGTCGGTTAAGCATATGACTTCTGCTCAGGTCATGATCTCACAGTTCGTGAGCTTGAGTCCCATATCGGGTGAGCTGAAGCCCCGCTTTGGATGAGCCCCATTTCTCTCTCTCTCTCTCTCTCTCTCACTCTCTCTGCCCCTCACTCACTTGTGCCCTCCCTCTCTCAAAAAAAGCATAATTAATACTGACCAATAAGAGTACAGCATGCAGATCTCTCTCTAATCAAAATTTATGTCTCTCTCACACTCATACCACATTTGATTTCTACTGAGATTATGGCACATACCACAAACTGCATAGAATTATACTCATTTGTATTTTTGTCCATCTCCTCATTCTCCCACCCTCACATCAGACCCAGAGCTCCTTGAGGAAAAGCTCCTGGTTTTACCTCTGTCTTTCCCGCAGCCTTCCCAGTAAAGTTATAATAACGTATGTTCCAGGGGTGCCTGGGTGGCTCAGTCAGTTAAGCATCCAACTCTTGATCTCACAGTTCATGGGCTTGAGCCCCAAGTCGTACTCCACGCTGACAGCGCGGAGCCTGCTTGGGATTCTCTCTCTGCCTCCCCCCACTTCTCAAAATCTCAAAATAAATAAATAAACTTAAAAAAAACCCATATGTTCCAGGCATTTTTTTTCCAAATTATATATCTTGTCTATAAAACTGCCTTCCAATTCAGAGTTAAGGAAACAGATACCTTCCACACAGTAGGTGTGCAATAAATGTTTATTGAATGAATGAATGATTCAGTTATACTTTGTTGAACTGAATGGTTCCCACAGCTATAATCTAAGCCCTGTATATATTGTTTGCTCTAGGACATACCCACTTGGGTACCTAATTGATAATCTAGAATTTAGTATGTCAGGCAAAGTTTATTCTTTCCCACTGATATCCTTCTGTTCCCCTATTCCTCCAGTCTTTTCCAGTCCTCCTCCTCTTGGCCCCTCACATCTAATATTCATGCCTTGATGACAGTTTCTCTGCAATGCTTCCTGTTGCCTTAGGGCCTAAAGAGGGAAACGAGGGAAAAGTACGGTTTCTAATCTTTTCATCTGAGTAGGGGTAGGGTGGGGGAGGAAGAAGGAAGGAGATGGAGGGAGAAGGAAGAGAGGAAGGAAATAAGGACAGAAGGAAAGAAATGAAGGAGAAAAAGTAAGTGAAATACAGGAGAAAATGCAGGTTTTGGAGTCAGACCTAGAGTTTAACTCTGGCTCCATCACCCACTAGCTATATGACTGTAGGTAAGTTTTCCTGAACCTCCATTTCCTCATATGTAGAATGAAGTTATGAGCACCCATCTGGTTGTGTGAAGAAAATGAGGCAGCGTCTGGCAATTATCATCCTCTTTATCATTAGGAATTAAAACATAGGTGAATTTGGAGGGTGTTGGAGATTGGAAAGTTCACCCCAGTTGCCTGGGTTTTCTTTATGAAGTGAAATAATGAGGTCACCTAATGAGAATAAGGTGCAGTGTGGAGTGGGACAAGACAGTCACTCAACCTTGATGGAAAGGAACTGTAATCTGAAACCCTGAATAATCCAAACTTATTAATAAAATCATGGGAAAGTGACTGGCTCCATATAATTGTGCCCAAGTTAGCCTTGTCCAGGTGTCTTTTATGTAGTATGCCCTTTTGGTCTTTCTAAATGTCTGTTCTTTACCTCCAGCAAGGCTATTAAAAGCTTTAGAGAAGAGGGGTGCCTGGGTGGTTCAGTTAGTTAAGTGTCAGACTCTTGGTTTTAGCTCAGGTCATGGTCTCACAGGTTTGTGAGATTGAGCCCACATCAGACTCTGTGCTGATAGCACAGAGCTTGCTTGGGATTCTCTTTCTCCCTTTCTCTCTGCCTCTCTCCTGCTTGCATGCTCTCTCTCCCAAAATAAATGAATAAACTTTTTAAAAAATTTTTTAATGTTTATTTATTCTTGAGAGAGAGGGAGAGACAGAGCATGAGCAGGGGAGGGGCAGAGCGAGAGAGGGACACAGAATCCAAAGCAGGCTCCAGGCTCTAAGCTGTTGGCACAGAGCCCAATGCAGGGCTTGAACTCATGAGCCGTGAGATCATGACCTGAGCCGAAGTCGGACGCTTAACTGACTAAGCCACCCAGGCACCCTGAATAAACATTTTTTTAAACAAATCTTTAGAGTAGAGGCTAGTACCGCTGTGTCCAGCACCTAAGACAGCACAGGAAGTCTCTGTTCCTACCATTTGATTCATCTGTTTCCTTTCTATCCTCTCCCAATGTCACTGCCATTGTGCAGATCCCATTTGAGTCTGCTGGTATATACTTTCAATTGACAGAACAGAAAATTCCAACTCAGCTGATTTTAAAAGGAGGAAATTTATTATCTTGCATCTAAATCCAGGAGTGGGCAGCTTTGGAGTTGCCTAATTCAACAGCTCAACAATGTCATAAAAAAAAATCCTGATTCTAGGGGCGACTAGGTGGCTCAGTGGATTAAGCATCTGACTTCAGCTCAGGTCATGATCTCACAGTTTGTGAGTTCAAGCCCCGCATTGGGCTCTGTGTTGACAGCTCAGAACCTGGAGCCTGTTTCAGATTCTGTGTGTGTCTGTCTCTGCCCCTCCCCCCTCATGTTCTGTCTCTCTCTCTCTCTCAAAAACTAAATAAGCATTAAAAAAAATACTGATTCTTTCCATCTTTCTGATCTGCAACCCCTCAGCATGTTTGTTTAGCAACTCTCATGATCACCAGATGGCTGTTACACTTCAGGCATTGTATCCAAACATGGTACAATGGTTCAATGGTAGGAGAGGAAGGCCTCTCTTCCTGTGTGTTTACTGCTATTACTCAGGAAACCTTTCTCAGAACCTCCCTAGCACACTTCCTTTCACATCTCAGTGGCCTGAATTACATCATGCCTATAACTAAACCAGTCACTAGCAGGAGGGATGAAATGACCGTGATTGGCATAGAAAATGGAGATTCTGCCCACAAGAAAGAAGGGGGAGGTGGCTATTGAGTCAACAAACAATTCTGTCTGCTACAACCCCTTACTGAATAACCATCCCTTTCTCATTCAGAGATCTTATCATCAATTCCTAATTGGAAGGCCTGGTTGGGAAAATCATTGGGGTGTGGAAGTGAGGTGGGTTAGGACCTGAAAAAACTCTCCCCTCAATCTATCATAGGGGCCAGAAATTCCATAATCAAAGATGCATTCCTTTGCCTTCTTACTCTGGCCTCCTCAGAAAATGTAAATACTCTTTTTTTCCAAATTTTTATTTAAATTCCAGTTAGTTATCATACAGTGTAATATTAGTTTCAGGTGTACAATATGATGATTCAAGACTTACATACAACACCCAGTGCTCATCACAAGTGCACAAGTGCCCTTCCTTAATCCCCATCACTTATTTCAGCCATCCTCCCACTCACCTTCCCTATGGTAACCATCAGTTTTTCTCTATAGTTAAGAGTCAGTTTCTTGGTTTTCTTTTTTTCTCCCATGTTCATTTGTTTTGATTCTTAAATTCCACATATGAGTGAAATCATATGGTATTTGTCTTTCTCTGACTTATTTTGCTTAGCATTATATTCTCTAGCTCCATCCATATCTTTGCAAATGGCAAGATTTCATTCTTTTATATGGCTGAGTAATATTCATACACACACACACATATACACACATATATACATACCATCATTTCTTTATCCATTTATCAATTGATGGACATTTCAGCTCTTTCCATAATTTGGCTATTATAGGTAATACTGCTATAAACATCAGTGTGCACACATCCCTTCAAATTAGTGTTTTCGTATCCTTTGGGTAAATGCCAAGTTGTGCAATTGCTGGATCTTAGGGCAGTTCTATCTGTAACTTTTTAAGAAATCTCCATACTGTCTTCCGGAGTGGCTGCACCAGTTTGCATTCCTACCAACAGTGTAAGAGGGTTCCCCTTTCTCTGCATGCTCGCCAACACCTGTTGTTTCCTGTGTTGTTAATTTTAGCCATTCTGACGGGTGTGAGGTATCATTGTAATTTTGATTTGTATTCCCCTGATGGTGAGTAATGTTGAGGATCTTTTATGTGTTTGCTGGCCATCTAAATGTCTTCTTTGGAAAAATGTCTACTCATGTCTTCTGGCCATTTTTTAACTGGATTGTTTGGTTTTCGGGTGTTGAGTTTAGAAGAAGTTCTTTATAGATTTTGGATACTAGCTCTTAACAGATATGTCATTTGCAAATATCTTCTCCCATTTAGCAGGTTGCCTTTTAGTTTTGTTGATTGTTTCCTTCATTGTGTGGAAGCTTTTATCTTAATGAAGTCACAATAGTTCATGTTTGCTTTTGTTTCTCTTGCCTCAGGAGATGTATCTAGTAAGAAGCTGCTATCCCAATGTCAAACAGGTTACTGCCTGTGTTCTCATCTAGGATTTTAATGGTTTCCTGCCTCATATTTAAATCTTTCATCCATTTTGAATTTATTTTTGTGTATGGTGTAAGAAGTGGTCCAGTTTCATTCTTTTGCACGTTGCTGTCCAGTTTTCCCAACACCATTTGTTGAAGAGACTATCTTTTTCCCTTTGGATATTCATTCCTGCTTTGTCGAAGATTAATTGACCATATAGTTGTGGGTTCATTTCTGTGTTTTCTATTCTGCTCCATTGATCTATGTGTCTATTTTTATGCCAGTACCATGGTGTTTTGATTACTACAGCTTTGAAATATAACTTGAAGTCTGAAATTATGATGCCTCCACCTTTGCTTTTCTTTTCCAAGACTGCTTTGGCTACTTGGGGTCTTCTGTGATTCCATACAAATTTTAGGATTGTTTGTTCTAGCTCCGTGAAATATGCTGGTGGTATTTTGATAGGGATTGCATTAAATGTGTAGATTGCTTTGGGTAGTATAGACAGTTTAGCAACATTTGTTCTTCCAATTCATGAGCATGAGATGTTTTTCTATTTCTTTGTGTCATCAATTTCTTTCATCAGTGTTTTATAGTTTTCAGAGGACAGATCTTCTATCTCTTTGGTTAGATTTATTCCTAGGCATCTCATGGTTTTTGGTGCAATTGTAAATGGGATTGATTTCTTGATTTCTCTTTCTGCTCCTTCATTATTGGTGTAAAGAAATGCAAGAGATTTCTGTACATTGATTGTGTATTCTGCGACTTTACTGAATTTGTGTATCAGTTCTAGCAATTTTTTGGTGAAATTTTTGGATTTTCTATATAGAGTATCATGTCATCCGCAAATAGTGAAAGTTTGACTTCTTCCTTGCCAATTTGGATACTTTTTATTTCTTTGTGTTTTCGATTGTGGCTAGAAATTCCAGTACTATGTTAAATAACAGTGGTGAGAGTGAACGTTCCTATCTTGTTCCTAACCATAGAGGACAAGCTCTCAGTTTTTCCCCTTTGAGGATGATATTAGCTGTGGGTTTTTCATATATAGCCTTTATTATATTGAGATATGTTTCCTTTAACCCTAGTTTGTTGAGGGTTTTTTTTTTTTTAACATGAATGGATGTTGTACTTTGTCAAATGCTTTTTCTGAATCTATTGAAAGGATCATATGATTCTTATCCTTTCTTTTCTTAATGTGGTGTATCATGTTGGTTGATTTGCAAATATTGAACCACCTTGGAAGCCCAGGAATAAATCCTACTAGAAAATGCAAATAGTCTTGATCAAAATGAAGCTGGTGATAATTCTTTTGGAGACTACAAACTGTAAAGAGACACAAGGGAATTTTGGGGGGAGATGGAAATGTTTTATATATCTTGATCCAGGTAATGGTTACATGCATGTACACACAGGTATATTAGTTTCCTATTGATGCTGTAGAACAATTTACCATAGACTTGGTGGCTTAAAAAAGCACTTACTCTCTTACAGTTCTGGAGGTAAGAAATCCAAAATCAGTTTCATTGGGCCAAAATCAAGTTGTCAGCCAGGCTACACCTGAACAGCAACAGCCACCTTGTGACCATAAGAGACTATGGGTTTGAATCCATGCCCTTGTCCCTCAAGAGCTGCATTCCTTGACTGTGGCTCCTTCCTCCATTTTCATAGCCAGTAACATAGCATCTTGCTTCAGTTCTCATATTGCCTTGTTTAGGTAGCCCAATCTCCTTCTAGCTACAGAGAAGCTATAGACATAAACAGAGTTTTCCCTCTTTAAAAAGACTAGTGGTTATATTTAGGGCCCACCTAGATGATGCAGAATAATCATCTCAAGACCCTTAATTTAATCATGCCTGCAAAGTCCCTTTTGCCACATAAGGTAACATTCATAGGTTCCAGGGATTAGGACTGTATACCTTTGGGGTCCATAATTTAGCCTACCACAGTAAATACAAATATATCAAGCTGTGCCAATAAGATTTGTGTAATTTTCTGTTTGTAAATTATACCTCAGTCAAGCAATGCACATACTCCTAGAAAAGAGATAATGATTTAAGTTCAATCATAGTAATGAATTAAAGACCTACCAGATCTATTCTCTTCCTGCTGAGAGGACCATGGATCTGAGCTGAAAGAGGGGAAAAGCTTCAAGTGTGGGTCTGGAGACAAAAATAAGCTGAAGGCTAGTCCAAAAGTACATTCATTCTGAAGTTTTGCCTTCCCCACAGACACCAACTTTGGCAAGTACATAACTCTCCTGTATATCCAGCATTAGTTTCAGTCCCACTATGGTCCCTGCAGAGTCTGGGCTTCTGCCTTTAACTGAAAATCCCTGAGAAGGGTAGAGTAACAGCAACTGAAATACAAGCCCCTGGGTCATATACTGGCAAGAAATGGCAAAGGCTAACATAGTTAGCTGTACAAAAGGAATATGGGACAGCTGTCAGCTGTCAGCAGCCACAGTAAGGAGAAGGAGGTAGGGAAGGCCCAGCCCTCTGAGCCACATTCCCTGAGGAATGAGGGTTGAGGGCTGGCATCTATGGATAGATACTGAAGACCAGCCAACTCTATGGGGAGGTGGAGGCAGGGTAGGGTCCTGTATCCCCAGAGTTTGGAGGTTCTGTCTCTACATTCTCTATGTCCACAAAGCCTGGACCTGGCCCCTATGAGAAGGACAGCCAAGAAAGGAAGATTACTATTGCTGCTGCCACTATGGGGGTCCTGGCAGCTGTAGGACAGAAATATCTCTAATTCCACGAGTGGTCATACGAGGCAAGTGAAGCTGCTTAGAGCCTATAACACGGACTTAGTTGGATTGGGGACACTCAAAAACTGAGGGGGAAGGTTTACATTAGGTGGGGGTGATACAAATGTCAATTGCCTATTCCCTCCACATGCAACATCCTTTCCGGAGAACCTGCCCCTGGACCAAGAATCCTTTGATACCTTCCTCTCCAACAAGAAAAGTTCAAGGCTCACAAACATGTGCACACACAGCTCAATACACTCAACTTCCCCTCCCCAATCACCACCCCCACTTACAGGAGATTGACTCCTGCTGTGCACATAAGCTGGGATAATCAAGGCTTCTGACCAGTATGCTTCAAGAGTCCTAAGTCCCACGTGGTGTGGGGCTGGGAAAGGGGCACTCTTTCCCAAACTTTTGGCTTTTGTGTGGCCTATAATAACTGATCAAGAGATACAGAAACACTAGTGTGTGACACAACACTCTCCTTTCAGAATCACAAAGGCCTATACTTTGAGTCCTCCTATTTCTATCCCTCACCATGCTTTTCCTTTAATGTCTCTGACTCCCCTTTGATCCCAGTCCTCAGGTTCAATGCCTCATAAGGCCAAAGCTCTGTAGTTCTTCTTCACAAGTTCCCCTGACTTAAACACCATCAGATGCAACACCTACCCCCACCTTGTCCCAGCAGCAAGAACTTGCTAATCTTTAGCCACTAATCTTTTAGTCTTTAATCTGCTTTCCAAATTCTTGGCACCTGAGCTATTTATAAAGAAGTATTTTATGCCCCCCTCCCATAACTCTATTCTTCTTCGCTGACCCCCACCAATCTAAACTCAAAGGACCTTAAGTATAAGAGGCTGAGGAGGCGAGCATAGCAACCAGACCTGGAGACGGATGTGAGCTTCATCTCTCTCCCAAGGTAACAGTCCAAAGTCCTCTATTTCTAGCCTGTACTAGGTCCCATATCCCTTGCCTTTAGCATCCCCATTAATATATCAAGGAGCACTTGAGGAGTACCTTTCTTGACACAGCTAGCAGGCACTTGGGCTGAAAACCCTATGAGAGACCTCTGGAATCTCCCTTAAGCTCACCCCTCACCCCTCACCTAATATGCATCAAAGAGAAGCACTAGACAGACATCTCCCTCTCTCTCAGGGTCCCTACTCCAAGTCCTAGCACCTGGGGACGTGGATGGGGATAAGACTGGGAAAATTAGGGAAAGGTGAAGAGAGTGATGAACAGATTCAAGGAAGGCTTTCATCCTCCATAGAAGTTTCTGCCAAGAGCATGAGGACACCAACCCCTTCTCTCCCATACCTTTCTCCTCTCTTAGCTGAGAGTTAAGGCCACCATGAGGTGAACTCAGGCTCAGAATCCACTGCAGGAGCAAAAGCAGACAGAATCCATTTTTCTTCATTCACTCATTCATTCATTCATTTATTCGTGTATCTAACAAACATATCTTGACACCTACTGTGTGTTAGGTGATGTCCAGCCTCATCCAGTCCAATTTTCCTCATACTTGTCTGGATGGAGGCCTCTCTTAAGCCCCCTTCCAGACAAGTTTCTTCTCAATGAAGGTGCTCAAGAGTGCTCCAGCTATCCCAGGAAGCCTTGCTCCTTCTGGAGAATAGGCAATATGGTTAGTCAACAATTTGTAAAAATAGTTTTTTCCCCCAGTGTCTGGGATGGGTGAGAGTATGACTGAATAAATAACCTTGGCAGGAGGGAGAATATAGGGCACTTGATGGTGGTGAGGCATGTATTTAAGGAGGAAAGGTTACACCACACTAGGTGTGTCTGGATGGTATCCCAGAGTGGAGCAAGAATAGGGACCAAATGAATGAGCCTTCCTCCTCTTTCCCTCTTCTCAGAAAAGGCTCAACATCAACTCCATGGCCAACATGTCAAGGTTAGTAAGAACTCCTTCCAATTCTCTGATTCTGTGACTTGTCCCCTACCCAAATCCAAGTATTTGCCTTTGGGGTAGTGGAGTCTCCAACTTTTCCCCAACTTATAGCTTGAATTCTACTCCAATTACCTCCATCTTTGCACCATTTCATGTTCCTTGGGCCTCTTCTAATCCTAGGAATATTTCCCTTTTTCTCCCCCACTTCCCTTTCTTTTCTCTCCCTTCTTCTCTTCCCTTCTCTCCCAATGACCATCCCTATTTTCTTCCTGATTTTCTTTTTATAGGGTGTATAAGAAGACCTGCTCCAATGGGAAGGTGAGAGAACCTGGCCTAGCTGGGCAAATGAGGGGGCAAAAGGGATAGTTGGGTACATCCTTCAAGGTCTCAGGGGGAAATCCACTCAAAAATGATTATGGGGGGCGCCTGGGTGGCTCAGTTGGTTGAACATCTGACTTTGGCTCAGGTCATGATCTCACAGCTCGTGAGTTTGGGCTCTGCATCAGGCTCACAGAGCTCACTTCAGATCCTCTGTCCCCCTCTCTCTCTGCCCCTCCCCAACTTGCATTCTGTCTCTCAAAAATAAAATAAAACAAACAAACAAACAAAAAAGATGACTAAGACAATAACATGCAAAGTTGTTCCACAACAGCTTGCCATCTACCTGGGGAAACGGGACTTCGTGGACCATGTGGACATGGTGGATCCCATTGGTCAGTGAGTCCAAAAAGGGAAAGATCCTGGGGAGAAGGGGAATGGGATCCAGGGACTAAAAGAAAGAAAAAAAGAGGGGCGTGCAGAAGATGAGGCCAATTAAAGGGGAAAATGGGAGGAAGTATTTCAGAGATTGATTCTGTTTCATAGTCTAAGGATTTTTCCTGACCAGGGTGCTGTTTTTCCTTCTCTACACAGATGGTGTAGTCCTGGTTGATCCTGATTACTTAAAAGGTCGAAAGAGTAAGTAAAAATTCTTTTGGCCTTTGTATGTGCCAGGGACCCCCAACTGAAATGTCACACACACCAGACAAGTAACCTGAGTGAGTAGACTGGGCAAGTGGACTAGAAGGGTATAAGAAAATCAAAAAGTGGTTGGAACTGTGGATGCCTCATCTGGTGGGGGCTAACAACTGGGGATTTTTGCCCAGTGTGGCCAAATTTTCTGATTGTTGGAAAAGAACTGGAAATAAAGCTCAGAATAAGACCTTCAGAGGCCCAAATTCTAAACAGATGATGGTACCTCTTCCCCAAGTAATATTCAAAATAGAAATAGAAATAGATTTCTAAACCAGAAATAAAATCTTATTTTTCAAAATTACACAGAATTGACATGTGTGCTGGACTTAAAATAGTTTCTTTCTCAAATTTCTGATTTTCTTTATCATTGTCAGCAATACTATTGCTTCATTGTTAAAATGAACATGGGCATACACTGGCTATGGAAATATTCAGTATTCCAGAAATCCATATTTTTATGCAAATTTCCTGATTTTCAAATGTTGGCAACTAACTAAAAGATTTTTAAAGGCCTGGATAGATCAAAAAATGTTATTTTTTCTTAGGCTGGATATGACCCTCATATTGCCATTTTGCAACCTTTTCTGTGGAGGGAAACCCCCTATCTTTTCTGTTAAAAAAATCCCAAGAAACAAAACAATAACTCTAGCAAGTAACAACAAGAGACATTACTATGGCCACAGTACTATAGATCAAGATTCCATTGAAATATTTTCTCGTTTCTTTTTAAAATAATTTTTACTCTTTGATTCAATTAGATTGAAAATTGGGTTTGACTTGAAAAGGCTCAGAACAAATTGATGAATACTAGTTCAAACATAACCTTTAAGATAATATGAGATAGGGGCACCTAGGTGGCTCAGTCAGGTAAGCACAGCTCAGGTCATGATTTCATGGTTTGTGTGCGCTGGCCCCTGCATTGGGCTCAATGCTGACAGTGTGGACAAAGCCGCTAGGGATTCTGTCTCTCTGCCTCTCCCTCACTCCTTCTCTCTCTGAAAAATAAACAAACATAATAAACAAACAAACAAACAAACAGTGTAGATAAGCAGTCCAGCCAGTTTTAAATATCAGAGGAATTCTGGGGAATAACCAGTAAATTAACCAACTTGTGTAAGACTCTCAATTACTCTGTATTTCTAAAACCTAAATCATTTTTCACATTCCTAGCACATCTTCAGAATAACCTACAGGAAGAAATGTTTAGTTTAAAAAATACATGTTGATCTAGAAATAAGATGTGTTTTTTCCTTTTATTTGCATCGTTTTTATGTCCCTTAGTAGAGTTTTATATTATTATTCATTTAAGTTGTGTATATTTCTCTTTTTTAATGTTTATTCATTTCTGAGAGAGAGAGAGAGAGCACAAGCAGGAGAGGAGCAGAGGGAGAGGGAGACACAGAATCTGAAGCAGGCTCCAGGCTCCGAGCTTTCAGCACAGAGCCTGACCCAAGGCCCAAACTCTCAAACCGTGAGATCGTGACCTGAGCCTAAATCCGCAACCCAACTGACTGAGCCACCCAGGCGCCCGAAGTTGTGTTTATTTCTTAAGTTTGTTCCTTAGCTATTTTGTTTTTTTCTACTTTTTTGAAGATAATTTTATCTGCATCATATTTTTTTTAATAATTTAAGTTTATGTATTCATTTTGAGAGAGACAGAGCACGAGCTGGGGAGGGCCAGAGAGATAGATACATAGAGAGAGAATCCCAAGCAGGCTCTCCAGAATCAGCACAGAGCCCGACATGGGGCTCAAACCCACGAAACTGTGAGATTATCACCTGAGCCGAAATCAAGAGTCGGATGCTTAACTGACTGAGCCACCCAGGTGCCCCATATTTGCATCACATTTTCTGACATTTTTTTCTATCAAGTTCCATTTGTTGATGTAAAACATGCTTACACTGTACTACTGAGTGATAAAGGCCAGTGGTAGGGCAGTATACGTGCTTGTGTGAAAGATATGTTGTTTATCAAAAATCTATGTGGGATCTCTCTGTATTATTTCTTACAACTGCATGTGAATCTACAATGATCTCAGGTAAAAACTTCAATTTCAAAAAGGCAATGAGGAAGAAGTCATAAATATCTAAGGTACCCTTATGTTTAATTATAGAAACAAATTTGGGAACCAACTACAAGAATTTTTTTAATTTTTTTTTATTTTTGAGAGAGAGAGGCAGAGTACGAGTGGGGGAGGGGCAGATAGAGGAGACACAGAATCCAAACAGACTCCAGGCTCTGAGCTGTCGGCAAAGAGCCTGACATGGGGCTTGAACCCACAAACCATGAGATCATGACCTGAGCAGAAGTCAGACACTACTGACTGAGCCACCCAGGCACCCCACAAGTGCAAGAGGTATTAACAGCAGTTATCTCTAGAATATAATGTATGATGGCAGAGCTTTGATTTTTTTGTTTGTAGTTTCTGATTTTCACACAATTAATATGTATTATTTGTAAAATAAACCCAAACATTTATTTGTAAAATAAACCCAAACTTTAGAATAGATGTTGAATTTTTACAAATGAAAACAAGCTCTTTTCTAGCACGAAAAAAGGATGATCCTAAACTGTTGAAGAAACAGGAAGGATGAGGGGGGTGATGCCCTCCCCACTTGCAAACAGGGGGATGTGCCAATAACAATTCATCTGCTTACCGCCCTCACCTCAGGGGCTATTACATACATACCTTCTGCCTCACCCCTCCTGATCTTTTTCTGTCTTATTCCTCATCTTCATTTCCTCCCTCCCCATGCTTCCTTCCAGCCACCTCTTTTCCTCTCCTTCTCATCTTCTCTGTCTTTTCCTTTCCTTTCTTCCTTCTTTCCTTTTCCTTTTCTTTCTCTCCCTTTTTTTTTTTTTTGGATAAAATTGATGTTTTTTTCAATATATGAAATTTATTGTCAAATTGGTTTCCATACAACACCCCCTGCTCATCCCAAAAGGTGCCCTCCTCAATACCCATCACCTACCCTCCCCTCCCTCCCACCCCCCATCAACCCTCAGTTTGTTCTCAGTTTTTAAGAGTCTCTTATGCTTTGGCTCTCTCCCACTCTAACCTCTTTTTTTTTTTTCCTTCCCCTCCTCCATAGGTTTCTGTTAAGTTTCTCAGGATCCACATAAGAGTGAAACCATATGGTATCTGTCTTTCTCTGTATGGCTTATTTCACTTAGCATCACACTCTCCACTTCCATCCACGTTGCTACAAAGGGCCATATTTTGTTCTTTCTCATTGCCATGTAGTACTCCATTGTGTATACAAACCACAATTTCTTTATCCATTCATCAGTTGATGGACATTTAGGCTCTTTCCATAATTTGGCTATTTTGAGAGTGCTGCTATAAACATTGGGGTACAAGTGCCCCTATGCATCAGTACTCCTGTATCCCTTGGGTAAATTCCTAGCAGTGCTAATGCTGGGTCATAGGGTAGGTCTATTTTTAATTTTCTGAGGAACCTCCACACTGCTTTCCAGAGCGGCTGCACCAATTTGCATTCCCACCAACAGTGCAAGAGGGTTCCCGTTTCTCCACATCCTCGCCAGCATCTATAGTCTCCTGATTTGTTCATTTTGGCCACTCTGACTGGTGTGAGGTGATATCTGAGTGTGGTTTTGCTTTGTATTTCCCTGATAAGGAGCAACGTTGAGCATCTTTTCATGTGCCTGTTGGCCATCCGGATGTCTTCTTTAGAGAAGTGTCTATTCATGTTTTCTGCCCATTTCTTCACTGGGTTATTTGTTTTTCACGTGTGGAGTTTGGTGAGCTCTTTATAGATTTTGGATACTAGCCCTTTGTCCGATATGTCATTTGCAAATATCTTTTCCCATTCTGTTGGTTGCCTTTTAGTTTTGTTGGTTGTTTCCTTTGCTGTGCAGAAGCTTTTTATCTTCATAAGGTCCCAGTAATTCATTTTTGCTTTTAATTCCCTTGCTTTTGGGGATGTGTCGAGTAAGAGATTGCTACGGCTGAGGTCAGAGAGGTCTTTTCCTGCTTTCTCCTCTAGGGTTTGGATGGTTTCCTGTCTCACATTCAGGTCCTTTATCCATTTTGAGTTTATTTTTGTGAATGGTGTAAGAAAGTGGTCTAGTTTCAACCTTGTGCATGTTGCTGTCCAGTTCTCCCAGCACCATTTGTTAAAGAGATTGTCTTTTTTCCATTGGATGTTCTTTCCTGCTTTCTCAAAGATTAGTTGGCCATACGTTTGTGGGTCTAGTTCTGGGGTTTCTATTCTATTCCATTGGTCTATGTGTCTGTTTTTGTGCCAATACCATGCTGTCTTGATGATGACAGCTTTGTAGTAGAGGCTAAAGTCTGGGATTGTGATGCCTCCTGCTTTGGTCTTCTTCTTCAAAATTACTTTGGCTATTCGGGGCCTTTTGTGGTTCCATATGAATTTTAGAATTGCTTGTTCTAGTTTCGAGAAGAATGCTCGTGCAATTTTGATTGGGATTGCATTGAATGTGTAGATAGCTTTGGGTAGTATGGACATTTTGACAATATTTATTCTTCCAATACATGAGCAGTGAATGTCTTTCCATTTCTTTATATCTTCTTCAAGTACCTTCATAAGCTTTCTATAGTTTTCAGCATACAGATCTTTTACATCTTTGGTTAGATTTATTCCTAGGTATTTTATGCTTCTTGGTGCAATTGTGAATGGGATCAGTTTCTTTATTTGTCTTCCTGTTGCTTCATTGTTGGTGTATAAGAATGCAACTGATTTCTGTACATTGATTTTGTATCCTGCAACTTTGCTGAATTCATGTATCAGTTCTAGCAGACTTTTGGTGGAGTCTATCGGATTTTCCATGTATAATATCATGTCATCTGCAAAAAGAGAAAGCTTGACTTCATCTTTGCCAATTTTGATGACTTTGATTTCCTTTTGCTGTCTGATTGCTGATGCTAGAACTTCCAACACTATGTTAAACAATAGTGGTGAGAGTGGGCATCCCTGTCGTGTTCCTGATCTCAGGGGAAAAGCTCTCAGTTTTTCCCCATTGAGGATGATGTTACCTGTGGGCTTTTCATAAATGGCTTTTATGATGTTTAAGTATGTTCCTTCTATCCCGACTTTCTCAAGGGTTTTTATTAAGAAACGGTGCTGGATTTTGTCAAAGGCCTTTTCTGCATCGATTGACAGGATCATATGGTTCTTATCTTTTCTTTTATTAATGTGATGTATCACGTTTATTGATTTGCGAATGTTGAACCAGCCCTGCATCCCAGGAATGAATCCCACTTGATCATGGTGAATAATTCTTTTTATATGCTGTTGAATTCGATTTGCTAGTATCTTATTGAGAATTTTTGCATCCATATTCATCAGGGATATTGGCCTGTAGTTCTCTTTCTTTACTGGGTCTCTGTCTGCTTTAGGAATCAAAGTAATACTGGCTTCATAGAATGAGTCTGGAAGTTGTCCTTCCCTTTCTATTTCTTGGAATAGCTTGAGAAGGATAGGTATTATCTCTGCTTTAAACATCTGGTAGAACTCCCCTGGGAAGCCATCTGGTCCTGGACTCTTATTTGTTGGGAGATTTTTGATAACCGATTCAATTTATTCGCTGGCGATGGGTCTGTTCAAGCTTTCTATTTCCTCCTGATTGAGTTTTGGAAGAATGTGGGTGTTTAGGAATTTGTCCATTTCTTCCAGGTTGTCCAATTTGTTGGCATATAATTTTTCATAGTATTCCCTGATATGTTTGTATCTCTGAGGGATTGGTTGTAATAATTCCATTTTCATTCATGATTTTATCTATTTGGGTCATCTCCCTTTTCTTTTTGAGAAGCCTGGCTAGAGGTTTGTCAATTTTGTTTATGTTTTCAAAAAACCAACTCTTGGTTTCGTTGATCTGCTCTACAGTTTTTTTAGATTCTATATTGTTTATTTCTGCTCTGATCTTTATGATTTCTCTTCTTCTTATGGGTTTAGGCTGCCTTTGCTGTTCTGCTTCTATTTCCTTTAGGTGTGCTGTTAGATTTTGTATTTGGGATTTTTCTTGTTTTTTGAGACAGGCCTGGATTGCGATGTATTTTCCTCTCAGGACTGCCTTCGCTGCGTCCCAAAGCGTTTGGATTGTTGTATTTTCATTTTCGTTTGTTTCCATATATTTTTTAATTTCTTCTCTAATTGCCTGGTTGACCCACTCATTCTTTAGTAGGGTGTTCTTTAACCTCCATGCTTTTGGAGGTTTTCCAGACTTTTTCCTGTGGTTGATTTCAAGCTTCATAGCATTGTGGTCTGAAAGTATGCATGGTATGATTTCAATTCTTGTATACTTATGAAGGGCTGTTTTGTGACCCAGTATGTGATCTATCTTGGAGAATGTTCCATGTGCACTCGAGAAGAAAGTATATGCTGTTGCTTTGGGATGCAGAGTTCTAAATATATCTGTCAAGTCCATCTGATCCAATGTGTCATTCAGGGCCCTTGTTTCTTTATTGACCATGTGTCTAGATGATGTATCCATTTCTGTAAGTGGGGTGTTAAAGTCCCCTGCAATGACCACATTCTTATCAATAAGGTTGCTTATGTTTATGAGTAATTGTTTTATATATATGGGGGCTCTGGTATTAGGCGCATAGACATTTATAATTGTTAGCTCTTCCTGGTGGATAGACCCTGTAATTATTATATAATGCCCTTCTTCATCTCTTGTTACAGCCTTTAATTTAAAGTCTAGTTTGTCTGATATAAGTATGGCTACTCCAGCTTTCTTTTGGCTTCCAGTAGCATGATAAATAGTTCTCCATCCCCTCACTCTCAATCTAAAGGTGTCCTCAGATCTAAAATGAGTCTCTTGTAGACAGCAAATAGATGGGTCTTGTTTTTTTATCCATTCTGATACCCTATGTCTTTTGGTTGGCGCATTTAATCCATTTACATTCAGTGTTATTATAGAAAGATACGGGTTTAGAGTCATTATGATGTCTGTATGTTTTATGCTTGTAGCGATGTCTCTGGTACCTTGTCTCACAGGATCCCCCTTAGGATCTCTTGTAGGGCTGGTTTAGTGGTGACAAATTCCTTCAGTTTTTGTTTGTTTGGGAAGACCTTTATCTCTCCTTCTATTCTAAATGACAGACTTGCTGGATAAAGGATTCTCGGCTGCATATTTTTTCGGTTCACCACATTAAAGATCTCGTGCCAATCCTTTCTGGCCTGCCAAGTTTCAAAAGAGAGATCCGTCACGAGTCTTATAGGTCTCCCTTTATATGTGAGGGCACGTTTACCCCTTGCTGCTTTCAGAATTTTTTCTTTATCCTTGTATTTTGCCAGTTTCACTATGATATGTTGTGCAGAAGATCGATTCAAGTTACGTCTGAAGGGAGTTCTCTGTGCCTCTTGGATTTCAATGCCTTTTTCCTTCCCTAGTTCAGGGAAGTTCTCAGCTATTATTTCTTCAAGTACACCTTCAGCACCTTTCCCTCTCTCTTCCTCCTCTGGGATACCAATTATGAGTATATTATTTCTTTTTAGTGTATCACTTAGTTCTCTAATTTTCCCCTCATACTCCTGGAGTTTTTTATCTCTCTTTTTCTCAACTTCCTCTTTTTCCATAACTTTATCTTCTAGTTCACCTATTCTCTCCTCTGCCTCTTCAATCCAAGCTGTCGTCGTTTCCATTTTGTTTTGCATTTCGTTTAAAGTGTTTTTCAGCTCCTCCTGACTGTTCTTAGTCCCTTGACCTCTGTGGCAAGAGATTCTCTGCTGTCCTCTATACTGTGTTCAAGCCCAGCGATTAATTTTATGACTATTATTTTAAATTCACTTTCTGTTATATTATTTAAATCCTTTTTGATCAGTTCATTAGCTGTTGTTATTTCCTGGAGATTCTTCTGAGGGGAATTCTTCCGTTTGGTTATTTTGCATAGTCCCTGGAGTGGTGCGGAACTGCAGGGCACTTCCCCTGTGCTGTGGTGTATAACTGGAGCTGGTGGGCGGAGCCGCAGTCAGACCTGATGTCCGCCCCCAGCCCACCGCTGGGGCCACAGTCAGACTGGTGGGTGCCTTCTCTTCCTCTCTCCTAGGGGCGGGATTCACTGTCGGGTGGTGTGGCCCGTCTGGGCTACTTGCACACTTCCAGGCTTGTGGTGCTGGGGATCTGGCGTATTAGCTGGGGTGGGTAGGCAAGGTGCACAGGGGCAGGAGGGGCAGGCTTAGATCGCTTCTCCTTCGGTGATCCACTTCAGGAGGGGCCCTGTGGCAGCAGAAGGGAGTCAGACCCGCTGCCGCAGGGGTGGCTCCGCAGAAGCACAGCCTCGGGTGTTTGCGCGGAGCAAGCAAGTTCCCTGGCAGGAACTGGTTCCCCTTGGGATTTTGGCTGGGGGATGGGTGAGGGAGATGGCGCTGGCGAGCGCCTTTGTTCCCCGCCAAACTGAGCTCTGTTGTCCTGGGGCTCAGCAACTCTCCCTCCCATTGTCCTCCAGCCTTCCCGCTTTCCGAGCAGAGCTGTTAACTTATGACCTCCCAGATGCTAAGTTGCGCTTGCTGTCGGAACACACTCCGTCCGGCCCCTCAGCTTTTTGCAAGCCAGATTCGGGGGCTCTGCTTGGCCGGCAGGCTGCCCCACCACCCCGGCTCCCTCCCGCCAGTCCGTGGAGCGCGCACCGCCTCGCCGCCCTTCCTACCCTCTTCCGTGGGCCTCTCGCCTGCGCTTGTCCCCGGAGACTCCGTTCTGTTAGTCTTCTGGTGGTTTTCTGGGTTAGTTAGGCAGGTGTATGTGGAATTTAAGTGATCAGCAGGACGCGCGGTGAGCCCAGCGTCCTCCTACACCGCCATCTTCCTGTTTGTCCCATCTCTCCCTCTTTTTAAATTTTTTTTTAATGTTTATTTACTTTTGAGAGAGAGACAGAGAGAGAGAGAGCGAGACAGAGTGCAAGGTGGAGAGGAGCAGAGAGAGGGGGAGACACAGAATCCGAAGCAGGCTCCAGGCTCTGAGCTGTCAACACAGAGCCTGATGCAGAGCTCGAACGCGCAAATCGCAAGATCGTGACCTGAAGTCAGACACTTAACTAACTGAGCCACTCAGGTGCCCCACTTTCTCTCCCTCTTTAATTGGTTGTAATTGACAACCAAGGGGGGAATTTGTCATATCTTTTGAAAATCGTTAAGTGTGTCTCCATTGTAGAAAAATTAAAAAGTACAGATGAAGTAAAAAGAGACTGCAATCCTGTCACTCAAAGATAATCACTAATAATATTTTAGCTCCTATTCATTCATAGTTTCCGTGCAAAATTAGCTATATTTTTATTTAATAGACTATATTATAAATATTTTCTAATCTTCTTTTTCACCTATGTCAATGTATTGCATGGGGGGGGTACCATAATATATTTAGCCAATCTTCAATCATTGGACATTTTTTGCTATTATAAATAACCCTGTAAAATATATACTTCGTGTGTGTGTGTGTGTGTGTGTGTACACAAACATATATATGTCCTTCGTATTGGTCCAATCATTTCTTTAGACTAAATGCCTAGAGAAGAAAACAATGACCGAAGGGCATTCAGACGTTTTTAAAGATTTCTATTGCCAAACTGCCTTACAAAATCAATTGTTTATCAACTGACTCTCCCTCCTGCAGTACATGAGACTGCCCATTGCCCCAGTCTTTATAAACGCTACCATTATCATTACTCTCAGTCCTCATTGTATCTTTTGAATATAGATTCCTTTTCCTTGTGCTTAATTTTAGAAGCAGATAATCCGGCTGTTCAGTAGATATTTTGATCTCTTAAAAATACTGAAATAAGTTGCTTTCTACTAGTGTGTGGCTGTTGTTAGTTTTCTTTCCTTTGGGTCAGGGCTCCTGATAGAAGATTCCTCACCCGTTTTACATCTTTTCTTCCCTCAATCTCTGTCACTCTGTCCTTGGACAGGTAGCCCTCTGTACCCCATCCCACTCTTCATTGAAGCCCTCACTACCCCATAGTTCATTGAAGCAGCTTTCTATTTGCCCCTAATTTTAGGCATCAGCTGCAAAGCATGAGTGCACTTATAACTGTTCAATTTCTGCCAATATTCCCATGATCATCATCGTCATTCAAATCTATAATTACAATTTCCAAAGTGATTTCTCATATGTCAACTCCTCACATTAATTCCTATGAGTTAGATTGGGCATGCACAAGCGTGGGCATTGGAGTCAAAAGGCCTGGGTTGAAATCCTGGGCTGTCACTTAATGGCTCTGAGCTCATTGTCTCTACCTGTAAAGCAGAGATAATAATACCTCAGAGGATTGTTGTGAAGGCTAAAGAACATATGGAGAGCTTGTAGTGCAATCCTGTTATTGACAGGTGAAATAACTGAGGCTCAGAGAACTCGAGGGATTTGTACAAGTCATATTCAAGCCCAGATAGTCTGACCCTAGAATTATGTAATAAATACCCTGTACCCACCACCTAGCTTTAAAAAAGAACTACAGAAACAAACTGGTCTCCCATGTATCCTTCCTTAATCCCATTCCCCTTCCTCCTCTCTTCCATCCTCCTCTCCTCCTCCCCGGGAATCACTATCTCGCATTTGGTGTTTATTATTCCTCTGATGTTCCTATACTTCTACTTAATAGTTATGTATCTGTGAGAAGCTCTGGTATTGCTCGATTGCTCTACATGCTTTTTAACTTTATATACACAGTATCGGATTATGCATATCATTCTGAAACTAGCTTTTTTTTTATACTCAACAGTTTTTGAGACTTACCCACGTTAATACATGGAGTGCTAGTTCACTTATTTTAAGCTCAGCTTAGCATTCTATTATAGGAACATACCATAACTGTATTACCCATTCTTTCATTGACTGATTGATAGATATTGAAATTATTTCCAATTTTATGCTATGGCAAATACTGATGCAAATACATTCTCATATGTATCTCCTCATAAATATGAGCAAGAGTTCCTCTAAATTCTTCTTAGGTCATAATATACAAGCAGATTGAGTTTTACTGGATAGTGCCAGTTTTCCAAAGTTGTTGTACTAATATATACTGAGACCAGGAGTGTGCAATGAACTCCTTTTGCTCCACTTGTTCACCAACACTTCGTATTGGCAGACTTTAAAATTTTTTCACAGTCTGATGTGTGTGAAATGTTATCTTATTGTGGTTTTAGTTTGCATTTATCTGATTACTGATGAGACTGGACATGTTTTCCTGTCTTATCGGCCATTCTATTTTGTGCTTCTGCAAAGAGCTTATTCATATTCTTTGCACACTCCTATATTGGTATTTTTCAATTATTGATTTGTGGGAGTTCTTTATCTATCACAAATGTGAAGCTTTTTTATTGAAGTATAGTTGACACACAGTGTTACATTAGTTTCAGGTTAGGAATGCTAAACTTTTGTTTGTTATATATGTTGCAAATATTTTCTCCCAGACTTTTGCTTGTTTCAGTGTTTATAAAGACCGTTAATGGAAAGAAGTTTGAAAATTTACTGTAGTCAAATGTATTTATCCTTTTCTTCATGGCCATATGGTTTCAATCATATTACATTGTCTCTCCATGTCTTCCTATGAGCCATTTAAGAACTTCCTTTCTCCCTTGGGCATGACAGTTCACTCTCTTTTCCTCCTTTGCCTGCAGTGTTTGTCATGTTGACATGTGCCTTTCGCTATGGCCATGATGACTTGGACGTGATCGGTCTGACATTCCGCAAAGATCTGTATGTACAGGTGCAGCAAGTGTTCCCACCTGAGCCCACCAGCACCCAGGGGCCCCTCACAGTCCTACAGGAGCGACTGCTGCAAAAGTTGGGGGACAATGCCTACCCCTTTACCCTGCAGGTACTGGCCCCCAAATCCTGGGCAAGGTTTCCAGGGAATGTTAAGAGAGGAAGCTACAGAAGGAAAACACAGTTGGGGGGGGTCCCTATTTCTTCTGTTTGCTGACCTCCTTCTGATCCCCTAGATGGTTGTTAACCTGCCCTGTTCAGTGACACTGCAGCCAGGTCCCGAAGATGCAGGAAAGGTGAGGTCTGGGTTCTGAGAAAGAGGGATAGTCAGTGCTAGGATGAAGGACAGAGGGACAAATGAAAAAGACTGGCAAATTGGACAGCTAAGGGATGGTGTCAGGCATTTCCTTATAGAACCCAAGAGGAAAGGATAGGCAGTGTTAGAAGTGATTTCTCTTGGCCCCTTCACTTTTGCAGGCCTGTGGGATTGACTTTGAAGTGAAGAGCTTCTGTGCTGAAAACCTGGAGGAGAAAATCTCCAAGAGGTAGTCTTTGGTCCTCTCCAGAGTCCCTGCCTGTGCCAGCAAACAGATCTTGATCTCAGGACAGAAACAGCCCAGCTTCTAACCTCCATAGTACCATCACCACCAACTCAGATGTCCAGCTCCGATCCCCCTCTGACTTCTCTTCTTTGCTCCAGGGCAGTAAACTGACTTTTCTGTAAAGGGCCAAAAAATAAACGCTTAGGCTTTTTGAGCCCTATGGTTTCTGTTTCTGTTACAACTACTCAACTCTGCCATTGGAGTGTGAAAGGCAGCCATAGATAGTATGTAAATGAATGAGCCGGGCTGTCTTCTGATACTTTATTTATAGACACTAAAATTTGAATTTTATATGATTTCCACATGCCATGAAATATTATGGTTCTTTTGATTTTTTTCAACCATTTAAAAATGTAATCGCCGTTCTCAGCCTTGGGCCATACAAAAACAGGCCAGATTTGGCCAGTGAGCCATAGTCTGCTGACCCACGGTCTAGATGTCTACACTGAGGGTCTATTGGAATTCTCTGAGGGAGGTTTTACCTCACCTCCACCCCAACCCCAAACCAGGACTGGGCCATGGGGTTGGCATGGAGCTCTGTGAGTCCCAGAGATGTTCTGGCTGACCTCTTGGCCTCTCTTCAGAGACTCTGTACGGCTGGTGGTTCGGAAAGTACAGTTTGCACCCCTGGAACCAGGCCCTGGTCCCTGTGCCCAGACTGTCCGCCACTTCCTTCTGTCATCTCAGCCCCTACAACTCCAGGCCTGGATGGACAGGGAGGTTTGTGACCCCCCACCCCCCACTTCCTACCCCCTACCCTGCAAGCCCTCTGAAACCCTGATTCTTCACTGATTTCCTACTTGGGTAGACAGGGATGGAAGCCAGGGTGGCAATAGTGCTAAGGAAACAGAATTCTAGGTCTTGATCTGGGTGTTCTCCCTCCAACCTCATGATGAGCCTCTCCTCCTGCTCCAGGTTCACTACCATGGCAAACCCATCTCTGTCAATGTTTCTATCAACAACTGCACCAACAAGGTCATCAAAAAAATCAAGATTTCAGGTGATTTTCTTTTCCTATCCCTCTGCACCTGGTCCCTAATCCACACATCTTTTTCCAAAATCCTGCCTCACCTATCCAGGCTGCATTTATCTAGACTTTCCCTTTAATGAAGGCTTATCAAAATACATATCTTTGTCCATAAGCATATCTTAGTACATCATGCATAGTGTACCCATGAATAAGGTCACATCTGAGGGTTGTGAGTTGGGACCTTGAGGATGACTAATTGATTATAGTCATGTGCTTTTCCTGGCTGTTCAGTCGACCAGATCACAGACGTTGTCCTGTATTCCCTAGACAAGTACACCAAGACCGTGTTCACTCAGGAGTTCACGTGAGCTGGCACTGGGGCTGGGGTCAGAGAGCCAAGGGGTGGGTTGGTGGGAAAAGGGTCAGGGACTGGAGGCAAAGAAGGGGGTTCAGGAAAGAAGGAAGAGGGTAAGAGCCCAGGACTGAAGAAGGTCAACGTGAGGGCTGATGTAGAGAAAGGGAGGGATTCCCAGGAGAACTAGAGGGAGGATACCCATAACAGGACCATCAAAATGCTGAGAGAGGTCAAGGGCATGATTTCCCACCAGAGCAAATTGTTCCCCCTCTGCACAGTCAGGCATGATAGCTCTCCTGGATACTCCAGTAGGTTTGTGGAATTGTGCAAGATACTCTTGGGAATGAGTGTACATGTAATTGGCAAGCTTAGTCTAAGTTCTTTTCTTCTTCTCCTTTTAAAGGGAGACTATAGCTGCTAACTCCAACTTCTCTAAGAGCTTCGCAGTAACCCCACTCCTGGCTGCCAACTGCCAGAAACAGGGCCTGGCACTGGATGGCAAACTCAAGCATGGTGATACTAATCTGGCCTCTAGCACAATGTAAGCTCAAATGTAATTACCAGCCTCCATTTTCTATCTGTGACCCACTCTGCATGCCATGTATACAGTTCTGAGGTTTCACCTGCAATGAAGTCTACCTATTTCTTTTTAAGTGGTTCTAGGCCAGTGTTCAGAGATCCCTGCAGGCCTGAGGGCCAAGAATAAGCTAAATAATGTCCACAGGACCAATGCCAGGCTTAGGTCACAGACAGCAAGAAAGGAAAGAGAGGAAAATTCTTTGCGTTGTCTAATATTTCACAGCTCACAAAGTCTTATATATATACTATATCTTTGTAAGAATCCCATTAAAGTAGGCTGGATATGTGTTCTTATTCTATTTTATACTTAAGGACCCTGAGGCTCAGAGAGACGAAAGGACTTGTCCAAACTTGCACAGCTAATAAGTGGCAGAGGTGGAAAGGATTCTACTATGTGTCATCTGGCTGTAGCACCATGATCTCTAGAGTGGCTACTCTCTAGTGAAGACAGAAATGGAGTGAAAAGGCTAGGAGCTGAGAAATGAAGGAGGAAAAGGGCCAAAGAAGGAGAATGATATAATAGGAATTGATAGAATTCTATCCAATTATTCATTTGGCCCTATACCTTTAGAGGCCCTAGTGTTAGATGTGTCTTCCACCAAAAGCCATCTGCCACCATCTGACAAGTGCTCATCGTCCCCTGCCCCTCTCCATGCCTTATCAATCTTATAACTATAGATTGTCATTGCTAGACCGACCCTTAGAAATTATCCAAACAGCATTATTTTATAGATAAAGGATCAGTATTCCAGAGCCATGAAGAGACTTTCCCAATATCATACAATTTTCTGTGTCTTACTTTCCAATCAGTGAGATTTCACTGAGTACCTGTTACATGCTCATTCCTATGCTAGGTAATATGGGAGGATATAAAGAAGTTTTAGATATGCTCTGCCTTCAGTCAATTTATGGCCTAGATGGGGAACAAAGAGGAATGCAAAAGCAATCGAAAGGTTAAATGATAGCACACATGGTTCAGATTAGAAATTCAACAGAAGTTAAAAGACACCATAGCTGGAGTGGGCTTCCCGGAGAAGACTAAATGAGCTAGATATTAAGGAATGCGCAGGATCTAGATAGCAACAGAGGAAGGAAAGAGCATTCCAGATTGGGAACACAGCATGGGCAAAGGCCAGAAAGGTGGGAATCTGCATGGCATGTTCTGAATATGGAGAGAGGTTGGGTCTGTTCAGGTTGTATCCCAGGTGTTAGGGAGTTAGGGCAGAAAAGGTTAAAGAGGCTGAGTGGGGCCAGTTTGTTAAGGGTCGTGAAAGCCAAGCAGAAAGTAGTTATATTCAGAGATGTTGGTTCTTGAGCAGAGGGTGACATGGTAAAACTGGATGTAAGGAGCAGAAATGTGATTTCCATGAGTAGGAGAGATTAGAGCATGGGAGGCCTGTTAGAAAAGGTGCACAGGAAGGGACTGAGGGACTGAATAAATTACCACCACCACCACCCCCCACCCCCCCCACCCCACCCCCCCGCTTAACAAACACACAAAAACGAATACTACCACCAGTCTTCATTCCAGTCTTCAACCTGGAATGAACAAGGAGCTGCTGGGGATCCTGGTGTCCTACAAAGTGAGAGTCAACTTGATGGTGTCTGGTGGAGGGTGAGTAAGGGGTCAGGGTCTGTCTAGGCAGGGGCTGGGGAGCCACTTTTGTTTTCCTTCCAGGTGGACTGACCCAATCAAGCTGTTCCCCAGACCAGTTTCCCAAACCTGTGAGCTCAGTGAGCAAGCCACCTTCCCTTCTGGAAGCCCATTCTGCGACTGGGTTGGCCTTCTGATCCCTTGTCCCCCGGTAAAACTAGGTTGCCACTTTCATTTCCAGCTGCTAATTTTAGGGTGTCATTCTACCCTCAGCATCCTAGGCGACCTGATTACCAGGTAAGAGATGCTATGGGGAAGCCATGGGGAGAGGGGCCTGGGGGCAAGAATGGGAGACTAAAAGAGTGCCAAGGGAGTGTCTGAGGACATCCCAGGACCAGAAAACTGAGGGAGGGAGGTTCAGGGAGTTGCCTTGGGGGAGATCCATAACTCTCCCTTGGAATCCTCCCAGCGATGTTGGTGTGGAGCTGCCCCTGATCCTGATGCATCCAAAGCCATCACATGGTGAGTGACCAGGTGGGACTCATAGGAGCGGTGGTCCTGAGTGTTGGGGACCAAGCAGTTCTGATCTCTTGAATCAAGGACTGGCAGTTTGGGTAGAGACTATATAGCAATAGGCAGGTTGGATTCCTAGGTTTTCAGGGTGTGTGTGTGTTGGGGGGGTAGAGAGGAGAGGGTTAAAAAAGGAGGGGGAAGAGAAACACTTCTTCACTCTACTGAGGAGCCCCACATCAACTTCAACTCCATTTTCCTCTCCCCACTCCATGCTTGCTACAGAGGGTGCTAGGTAAGGTAATGTGAGGCCTGGATGCCCCATCTCCCTTTCCCCATTGCCACCCTCCATTTTAAGACGATGGAAATGTTAAAAAGCTTCCCTGGAGTGTTGCTTTCAATACTGTGCAGTGGAAACATATGGTTTAGCTTCGTGTCATAGTTCAGTGCTTTTCATACACCCTCCACCCCTTGCTCTTCTCAGAATCGTGCTTCCCCCCTCATCCTTTCCTTTTTTCTTTTTCTTCCCCCACCCCCTTGCCCTTACTTCTTCGATCCCTTCCTTCCTTCTGACCCTCCATTTTTATTTCCCCTCCAGCGCTCTAGAGGGTGGGTGGGGAGGGACTTTTGTGTTTGGAAGGTTGGGGAGGGAACTTAGGGAAACAAGCCAGAGTGGTTAGCTACGGAGAGGGGGCTGAGGATCTGAGCTGGGAAGCAGGGAAGGGACCACAAAAAGGGAGTGAACGTGGACAATGCCCAGCAAGTTGTTCCTAACCCTCCATTCCATTCTTCTGCTTTGCAAGCTCTGAGGACATAGTCATTGAGGAGTTCGCTCGTCAGGAGCACCGTGGGGAGGATAGCCAGGAGGCTTTGGCGGCGGAGGGGGGTGAGGGAAGCTGAGCACCAAGCTCTGGTGCCTCTGTGTGGGAGCCCTACTGTAACGCTCTAATAAATCAGCTTGTCCAAGACATACCTGGCGATATCTTTGGTATTTCCTTCTCCGGGAGGGTAACGGCACTAGAGAACAGCACTTTCTGCCCCTGTCAGTGAGTAGGTTACTCTGTAGCGTGTGCTTTTCCCCTAAAGGACCCCCGACTTTCCTCCGCCAAGGCTACCCACCCTCCGTGGGTCCTTCAACTCTCCCTCAGGGCCCTGTCCATCCCTACCCCAGCGCTACCACCGCAGCACCCTACTACCTCACTCTGGTGATCACCGACCTCTCCTCCCCGCAAGAGATGTGGGCGTGGCCATGCTCCCAGGCCCGAGGCAGCGCCTAAGGCGAAGAGCAGCTGTTGGACTGAGAGCTCTGTGTGATCTCTCACCACCCTCGCAGGCGAGGCCCACAGGGAAGCCAGAGGCTTCTCCTGGAAACCACTGAGACGGTCTCTGCACAAATCTGGAGGAGCAGAGAAGGGAGGGGGGTATCTGGTTGGGCTTTGGAGATCGTGAGGTGTGACGGTACGGTACGGTATGGAGCGTGGGGGAGAGTCAGGGAAACCAACTTCCTCCTCGCTCAGGGTGATGGTTGGCCTACTTACCTACCACACAGTGGGGAGGATACGGCTCATCCTCCCTACTCGGGGCACGTACTACATACAGCTTCAACTGCGCCTGCCAGGTGAGCTCACCACCAAGGCATCACTCAATACATTTTAAAATGTTTATTTATTTCTAGAGACAGCGCAAGCGGGGTTGGGACAGAGAGAGGGAGACAGAAAATCTCAAGCAGGCTCCAGGGTCTGAGCTGTCAGTACAGAACTGGATGTGGGGCTCCAACTGTGAGATCCTGACCTGAGCTGAAGTCGGAAGCCTAACCGACTGAGCCACCCAGGTGCCCCTCACACAACACATTTTTGCCCACTCCTCAGCCAGTTCACCTAGGGATTCTTCTCAGTTATCTATTGTAAGCACTGAGAAGCTGAGCCAGGACAACCTTCTCAAGGGCCATTCTCCACTTCTGGTTCTGAGACTACCTGGTATTGGAAGTAGAGGGGTGGAGTATCTGATTCTCATTTGCAGGCAATCATCAGAATTGATTTCCTGTCTAAGAAATCAATAGTGAATGTTTACTCTCATATCACTAACCTCAACCTCTTAGGCATATTCATAACAGTAGGGTAGCACCAGCCTAGATTATCTGTGGATAAAGAAGGGGAAGACAAGGGGCACCTGTGTGGCTTAGTTGATTAAGCATCCTGCTCTTGACTTTGGCTCAGGTCATGATCTCGTTTCATGGGTTGGAGGCCCACGTCCAGCTCTACACTGACAGCTCAAAGCCTGCTTGGGATTCTCTCTCTGCCCCTCTCCCACTCATGCGCTCTGTATCTCTCTTAAAAAATAAACTTAAAAAAATTAAGGGGAAGAAAAATATGAAGCTTCCCCAAATTACCAAACCCTGCTTTGTTTTCTCTGCCTTCATCTAATCTCCACCTATAACAAAATCCAAGAGGCTTTGAATCCTTAAATCTGCTACTCTATAGGGTCTTCCTTAATCAAAACAGTATATTGAGATTAGACCTGTGCAAGGATGGTAGGCCACTTGGTTTGTGGCCATAGCAGCCACCTTTAAGGGACCTTGTTCCCTTGGTTCTTTTTATTTTCCCTTTATTAAGTTCTAGCCTTTAAAAAGCAAGTGTCTTTCCTTTCTAGACATTTTCTTATGCAGGTTCAGCTGCTGCTATGGGACACAGCTGGCCAGGAGTGCTCTTGAAGCCTAAATTCCTAGCTACATACATGGTTCGACTATGGCTGTGGCTGTCTAGGACATCACGACTGTTATGGCATGTTTTATTTGAAAAAGAGATTGAGGGAAACAATAGGAAGGTTGGTAAGACTAGCAGAGTGGAAGTGCAAGAACATTATTTTCTCTAAACCTTTACTAAATGTTTCAACTCTCCGCAACAGTCTTGTAGACATCAATGCTTTAAAGGAGACACATAGGTGGGTACAAGATGTATGCACAGAAAGAGATGATGACATCATCATCGTGTTAGTGGGTAACATTGATCTGAACAACAAAAGGTAAGGTATAACTACAACTTCTGGCACACCTAGGGTTCCATCTCTATGGGGAGGGTCTACTGTGCTGTACTGACATGGAAGGAGTTACCAGTTTCAGGGACCAGAAAGATGATGGGTTAAAGGCTTCTATGGTTCCTGTCCTGGGGAGGCATCATTATACCTCAGAAGGATCTATCCGTATCCACTTTGAGTTACCACTTACTGCTATCTGGTCCCTTACACCAGTTCTCATTTGTCCAGACAAATCTCTGCAGACAATGGGAAGGAAAAATCCAGAGACCTCAATGGGATGTTTGACACCAGTGCCAAAACTGGTCACAACGTAAAATATGTAATACCCATTTCCCTTTATAATCCTTCTGTTGCACTCTTAGCTCTAGCTAACCCCCCCTCCCCACCCCCCCACTGGGGTTGGTATAAGGGTCATTTTCCCATCATGCAGTACAAAGGCCTGGGATTGTCTCTGAACCTGGACTTTCACACACACACACATAGCTATTCTAGCACATGGCTTCTGCCCTTCTATCTAGAATTCATTTCCACTGAAGGAAGAGGAGTATCCTTTCTCCAAGCTTTGCTGGGACAGGAAGTAGAAAGCAGAGAAGGCAAACCCTTTGCTGAGTTGATGGCCAAGCCTGACTATTTAAGGGAAAATGGGACTAACCAAAAGTAGCTCCCTGGTTTGCCTTCAAGCAACAGACATAAGATCAGAATTCCTCTTCTGGGTCTCCTAGCAGCTTCCCTGAGAATAGTTGAGATTTGACCCCAGTCACATTACTCTTACCTTAACACACACCTCAGTGGTTGAAATCCAACTGGAGCCCTCCATGGAGTCAGGCATCAAAATCTATTGCTCCTTTTCATAACTTAGTCTCTGCCTAATTTGATTAATTTATTGCATTTGGGCTTCCCAGTAATCCATCCCCGCCCCTCAAACTTACAGTTTAAATACCTGGATACTTACTAAGCTTTCATACAATTCCTGAACTTAGGAGCACAACAAACCGTGAATGGTGCCTTGGTGGCTCAGTCAGTTGAGCGTCCTACTCTTGATTTTAGCTATGGTCATGATCCCAGTGTTATGGGATCAAGCCCCACATGAGGCTCCACGCTGAGCATGAAGCCTGCTTGGCATTCTCTCTCTCTTCCTCTCTCCCATTTCCCCCGCTCATGCTCTCTCTTTCTCTAAAATAAAATTAAAAACAAAACAAAACAAAACAAAACAAAACAAAACAAAACCCCTGAAAATGCGATCATTCTTTCTTGACTGCCTCTTGCAGCTATGGGGTGGAAAGTTCTTGCAGGGCCCAGGAACCCCACCTTACTTTCTCTTACTGCTCAAAGATATCTATAGGGGATGCAGGTCTACAACAGCTGGGATACCTCAAAGCCCAATACAGTTCATTCCCCACTGTTTTCTTATCTACACCCTCAATAAATGACTGGTCCTTTTGCCTTAGCCTGTTATTGCTCATGTCTTCTCCACACTATACCTGTACCTTTACAATGCAACTACATCATGCTGGTGTACCAACAAAGAACCATTCCAAGTATCTCAAAGTGAGAACCAATTTAGGGCAGAGGCTTTTTGCCTCTTAGGCTCATGGCACCTTGCTGGGACTTTTTAGCACGTTTACCACACTTAGATGAGTTGTCTTAAAACCTGTTCACCACAGAGGCACCTGGGTGGCTCAGTTGGTTAAGCGTCCGACTTCAGCTCAGGTCATTTTCTCACCGCTGGTGAGTTTGAGCCCCGTGTCGGGCTCTGCACTGACAGCTCAGAGCCTGGAGCCTGCTTCCAGTTCTGTGTCTCCTTCTCTCTCTGCCCCTCTCCCACTCATGCTCTGTCTCTTTCTCTCAAAAATAAATAAACGGTAAAAAAAAAAAAAACGTTCACCAGAGGGAGAGTCAGGGAGAGTCTTGGACCTCAACATTCAGTAGACTCACTCAGCCAATATGCCTTTGTGCAAGTATCTGAGCCTCCAGTTTTTCGGATGGCCACTGGGGGGCAGCACAGCAAACAGGAGCATAGAATAGGAGTGGGATTTCGGAGGAAGCAGACAGCTAATAATTCTACCTTCAGTTCTACTCATTAGAATGTTGCTACTTGACAATAGCGCATAGTAAAGCTGAGATGGGATTTATAGAACAAGCCAGAAACTCCTCATAGAGATATACTATTTAGGACTGTTTCCCATATTTGAAGATTTAAAAATTCAGATTTCCAAGTTCCACCTCAGATCAACAAAATCACTCCCAAGGGAAGGGCCTGGAAATACATAATTAAGCTTCCCAAGCTTCTTTCAAGGGAAATTTGGGACTTTCATTATGGGGTACTTCACCCCATATCTCATTAGAAAACTTTCTTCTGAATGGGTATTTTAAACATGCCAACGGAAATGGTATAAGGTGTGGCCTGGAATCTCTAACAACGGACTGGCAACAAAGAACATGGCAGGTTATTTGGGGGCTGGAGTAAAGAAGACAAGGAGGTCAACAGTACCATTCTACCTACAAGGTAGAAATTGGGAACCAATTTCTTACTGCTGTCCCTGAAAGCAATGCATCCAAACCTCCCCCTTCATTTGTGTACCAGATCCAAGAATCTGGGGAAGGAGAAGATAATGACATTAATACCATCCCAGCAGAGAAACGTCCAAAGCTCATGAGGGAAGGGGCGCTGCTTCCTCCAGTACCCCTAACCCTATACCATTCCTCAGTTACACTGAAGGTAAGGTTTCCGGGCCTCCCTAATGGACTGGCCAGATAGAGATGGTTGTGAAGTAGGTATAGTGTTGCTGTTACTTGCACTGGCTTTCCTCTCTTTGGAAGAACTTTTGTTTTGGACTCAACAGCATTGCAAACCCAGTCAGTATCATCCAAAAGTCAAACCAGCATTTCCTCAGCATTGCCTTTTACTTTTTTTTGGCAGAGGATGGGGCAGGGGGAACAGTCCCAGGGAGTCTCCAGAGTGTATGAGACTGGTAGTGCAAGGATGGGATGAGATGGCCAGGTAGATAGGGTGGAAGGCCCCCGAGATTCATTTTTCTTTTGGTTTCTATATGCTAATGAAAACGATATGACTTATGCATAATTGTCTCGCACATGGTATTCAATAAATGTCAGTTGCCTTTTCTAGCGGGATTCTCCACAGGCTATACCTAGGTATCATCATCCTTCTTTCAGGGAATGAAGCTTATCTAGAACACTAGGGAACAAAAACTGCAGTACAGTTTGGGTAATGCAGATGGCTAGCTGGTTTGGGGCAGGGCGTCATTGTGTCCCCATCCTCCCCACTCTGCTCTGCTAGGGTGGGGCCAAGACTAGAGTTTCCCAAGAGGCTTCCCTGAGGCCTAGTCAGCTTATCCTAGAAGATTCAATGTGGAGGGCTATGGGCTGCAACTCTCTAGTGCACAGTCCTCTCTTTTTGGCGATGATAATCTGAGGAAAAGAAGAAAGGAAAGGAAGGAACGAGTAGGTTATTTATAGGCCTGAGCTCCCAAGTCCCCTTCCCCAACTTGTGGAGCCTTTAGTAATCAGTATTTAAAGAGTTTCTACCCAGGGCCCTGCCAGGTAAGTAAAAAAGAGAGTGGCACTTACTGTAAGGAAAGAAGCGGACACGCATGCTGATTTCGCGGGCTGTCTTCAGGATCTCAACAGCCTGGAAGGAACACAGCAGCTTGTACAAATGAAGAGATATGACTCAGGACAGTATCATAACAGGAGAAAGTTGGCCACTCCAACCTTCTGGGTCACTAATAGCTGCTTCTTCCTAGTATACTTCATCAGCAGAGATTCCTTCCTTTTTTAAAATTTTTTTTTTAACATTTATTTATTTTTGAGACAGAGAGAGACAGAGCATGAACGGGGGAGGGTCAGAGAGAGGGAGACACAGAATCTGAAACAGGCTCCAGGCTCTGAGCCGTCAGCACAGAGCCCGACGCGGGGCTCGAACCCACGGACCGCGAGATCATGACCTGAGCCGAAGTCGGCCGCTTAACCGACTGAGCCACCCAGGCGCCCCGATTCCTTCCTTTTTTAAAAGTTTATTTATTTTAAAAGAAAGCGTGAGTAGGAGATGGAGGGGGAGAGAGAGAGAGAGAGAGAGAGAGAGAGAGAGAGAGAGAAGAATCCCAAGCAGGCTCCACACTGTCCGCACAGAGCCCAACACAGGGCTCAAACTCACGAACCGCGATATCACGACCCATGCTGAAGTCGGATGCTTAACCGACTGAGCCACCCAGGCACCCCAGCAGAGCTTCCTTCTGATCAAGTTACAGATCAGTCTAATCCTGTCTAACCTTCCTACCGGGGATGGCTTCTTGCCTCACCACAGCACAAATGCTGTGCTCACCTTGCTGTGCTCAATATCTTGGAAATCCACATCATTCACAGCTAGGACTTGGTCCCCTTCCTGAAGTCCTGCTCGATGTGCATCAGAGTCAGGAATTACCTGTTTGTTGGTAAGGAGAGAATATGTAAGATTGAGATGACATCATTTCAAAGGCTGTAATTAAAATTAAGTGCTCTTCAAATGTAAGGTGCTATTGTTTTTGTGTGTGTGACAGTGTAAGGAAACAGAGGGTTTGCTGGGTGAGAAGTTTTAAATGGGAAAGGGTGTCCCCATTATGCCCCTCTGTAAGTCTACTGAATCATCCTTCTCCCAGGCTTTAGGACATCAGGATTCTGCATTCTGATAACTTTAACAAAGGGAAGTAGCAATATGGTCGCTTACCAGGCACACATACCTTGGAGATAAAGATGCCTAGCTGGGAGGCCTTTCCTCCTCGGATATTAAATCCCAACTGCAAGGGCACAAAAAGGGGAGGTGACTCAATATAGACCACAAACACAAAAACATCTAATAGCGTAACTATACATGATAGCTTGGCTTACGTGTTCCTTCCTCAGAGAGAAGTCGAAGTTGTGGAAGTGGTATCTCAGATTTTCTGCCCATTAGAAAGTTTCCTTACCTCCCTACCAGATTTACCATCCATCTCCTCAACCACTGTCAACTTCTGGGCCTGGTACAGACAGAGCTAGCCTGGAATAAGACTCAACTGTTCCTTAAGCTCACCTGAGCTCCAGGGGGCTTCTTCAGTGTGACGATTCGGGGAAGAAACTGGGTCAACTCATTGTTGTAGTCTGGGTGGTATACCCTCTGCAAGACATAGCAACCACAGAAATCTAACTACCAGCCTTAGATTTTACACTCACCTTCATCTTGGATATAAATGTATCACCCTGAAGTCAGAAAAAGGTGTGGTCATGGACTCAGTTTTAAGTAGAACAGATAACACTGTCCAAATGGGTAGATGGATAGCACGGGGAAATGTCAACAGCCCAGTAGCTCCCCATATCTTTACCTTGACAAGATAGAAACTAAGGCTCTGAATTTCCAGAATTCTCTGGTGTGAATGAACTGTGACAGGACAATAACATAAGAAGTCCCCAATGGGCCCAGTTGCTCAGAATCCAACTTCTGGGTCCCCTGGCTACAACAAAGGCTAGAATTCACTCTCCACTGAGCTTTTTTCTAACCCCACCATCCTACCTTTCATATATCATCCCATGCCCAAAGGGATAAACCCCCTACTCAAGCATTCCCACCTCATGAGGAGGAATCCATGCTGGGGGATTCTCATAAGCAGGCAGGAAAACCACCGGGTAGTCATCATAAGGAATCCGGCTGTCCATCTCCAGCAAAGCCCTGAATGGAAGGAAGGGTGACTCAAAGCTGATAAAAACGGTTCAAAAAACAGGGGCGCTTGGGTGTCTCAGTCAATTAAGCTTCCCACTTTGGCTCAGATCACGACCTCATGGTTTGAGTTCGAGCCCCGCGTTGGGCTCTGTGCTGACAGCTCAGAGCCTGGAGCCTGCTTCGGATTCTGTGTCTCCCTCTCTCTGTCTCTGCTCCTCCCCCGCTTGTGCTCTCTCTCGTTCTCAGAAATGAATAAACATTAAAAAAAAAAGGTTCAAAAAGCAGTCCAGCAAGCTCCAGAAAACAACCCCAATCCGTCCCAAGGCTGTTGGTCTATGCACTCAGCCCACTTCTAGGTGATAAAGATTGAGAGAGAGAAGGAAGAAAAAAGATGGAAGAAAACTTTTAACTTTGCTTAAGATCTGGATGCCAAGCAACCGGTTAGGTAATCCATAGAGATGATCTCCTTTCTCACAACAATACTGCAAATAAATGTTACCATCTTCATTCTAGAGAACAGGAAATCGGGAGCATCTAAAAAGATCTGTCTATTCTGGGAGTCCAAGGGAGGGCTGACTCCAACTGTCCACAGGGGCTCGGGGCAGGGCACCGCTCCCACATTCCCTACATGTGATCAGTAATGGTGGGGGTCCCCAGATCGAGCCTTCCTTCACCACCAGCCACCTTCCAGGTCTCCGCCCCGCATCCTGCCTGAGTCCCACGTACACGACGCGCAAATGCCGTACCACTTCACCCACCCGCAGGCCTCCGGCACTTCAGCCTCCGCTCGCCGCCAATTCACTCTGGAAGCCGGAAGCGGATGCTCAGATGGGTCGGAAAGGGCGGGTTCAGGGTGCGGCGCGCAGGCCCGCCCCTTCCCAAAGCGTCTTCCTGCGCGCGCCGACGTGTGTGCTGTGACCGCAAGTTGTCTGTGCTTCGATTGGCTGGCGTCTCAGGGACCGATTTGAAACTTGGCGGTTAAAGCTCCGGCTGAGATAGGGCGGCGGGAGATCGGGGAAGGGACGTTCAGTTCGGTGAGTGAAGGGGCACACCTTAGCTCAGGATCTGCCTTTCCTGGTACCGTGGGGCTTTGGTTCTTTGTCGTCATCTCCGCCGGGGGCTTTCCTTTTCATTTCAGACTCTACTTCGCTCTCTTCAGAGTGTCGGGCTGACGGGCTGCCCTGTCTGAGGGACAGTGACTTTCCTGAGGCAGCGATCCCCCCTGGGATGGGGAGGCTGCCGCCGCTACTGCTGAGTTCCGTAACCAATCCATCCCACCCTCCGAGGAGGACCGGAACTCCCACCCCTCTTGACCTACCAAAATTCATCAGCAAGTGTCTTCTTTTCTCCCCTCAGAGACGGTGCTGCGGTAGGATCATGAAGGAAGAGGTGAAGGGAATTCCAGTAAGAGTGGCATTACGATGTCGCCCTCTGGTCCCCAAAGAGATTAGTGAGGGCTGCCAGATGTGCCTTTCCTTCGTACCCGGGGAGCCACAGGTGCGTAGGCGAGTCCTGGGCTGGCCTCTGAACAGCTGGGGCCAAATGGCAGTGAGGAGCGTGGTCTTGCCTTTCATTTTTTTTTTCTTACTCCTTGTTCTTTGCCTTCTCTAGGTGGTGGTTGGTACTGACAAATCCTTTACCTACGATTTTGTGTTTGACCCCTCTACTGAACAGGAAGAAGTCTTCAATACAGCAGTAGCACCACTCATAAAAGGCGTATTTAAAGGTGAGGCTATGTAATTCTTCTACTCTTTCTCGAGCGTGTATTATGTCAGGCACTGTGCCTTGGTGCTGCAAATGTAGGAACAAATGAAACATGAGCCCTGCCTTCAAAAAGCCCACAGCCTAGGAACTAACCCAGTGTCATTTGTGAAAGTCTGTACGCTTGAAAGTAGTTTGATACTGTATTTGTTGTAGGTGGTTCTGCTCATCTTTGCCTTGTATATACATTTTTTGTTTGTTTGTCCTGGAACTCCATTAGATTCTAAGTTCTTTTATGGGTGCTGAAGATGATCGGTATACCAACCTACTTAAGGCCCAGGTACTGCAAAGCCTGTTGAGGGATTCAGAGAAAGATCATATAGCTTCCAGGCCCTGGAGGAGTTCAAAGTCCAGGAGTAGGGGTGGAAGTGGATGACTACATACATAATTTTAAATACATAAAAAATTTTAACCTTTTTGCACTTACCTTTAAGAAAAGACACTTTATTTTATTTTAATGTTTATTTACATTTGAATTTTGAGAGAGAGCACAAGTCGGGGAGGGGCAGAGAGAGGCACACACACACAGAATCCAAAGCAGGCTCCAGGCTCTGAGCTGTCAGCACAGAGCCTGATGTGGGGCTTGAACTCACCAACTGTGAGATCATGACCTGAGTGGAAGTCGGACGCTTAACCCAGTGAGCCACCCAGGCACTCCTAAGAAAAGACATTTTAAAAGTTAAAAATGCACAATAGACTCAATCCTCCTATAGAAGTAGCACTGTATTCAAAGTGGTATGATAATCTAAAGGATGGCACTAATATTGCCGGGGGATTAAGGGTGAATTTCACAACACAGGGAATCTTTGAGATAGGTCTTGAATGATGAGTAGAATCCTTAGGTGAAGAAGGATATTTTCTAAAGCCCCCGAATACTCTGACCAGTTAATAATCTTTATTAAAGAAGCTAAGGCTTTAGTGTTGTTGAAGACCATAGCAGGGTTCTAAAGAAGGGAGCAATGTCTGAGAGGTGTCTAATTATTGTTATTCTTTTTTTAATGTTTATTTTTGAGAGAGAGAGAGTGAGTAGGGGAGAGGCAGAGAGAGAGGGATGGAGGATCCGAAGTGGGCTCTGTGCTGACAGCAGCAATCCCATTATGGGGCTCAAACTCAAGAACGGTGAGATCATGACCTGAGCCAAAAGGACACTCAACCGACCGAGCCACCCAGGCACCCCTAATTATTGTTATTTTAGTACAGAGGTTATTCAGGATTCAAAGCAGAGATCTACGTAGAAGTAGAAGCATGGCACACCAGTCCCTTAAAGATGAAAGGCATGTTTGTACATCACCTAGTCTTACTTTGTATCCAAAGAAAAATACTTTCCAGCAATATCTGTAAGTGAACTTACACCATCTATTTAAAATTCTTTTAAATAGGGATAGGGAACTCACTAACTCGCAATAGGGGGTCCTATTGGTTGGATTTTGGACAACTCTAATTGGGTTAGATTATATTGAGATGAAATTTGCTTCCCTATAATTTCCAGTGATGTTAGTTCATCCCTCTAGGTAAGTAGAAGCCTTCTTACAGGCAACAGCTATTCACGTGTTTTTTTTTCCCCACTTTTTTAAATGATGTTATAGCTCAGGACACACTGAACACTGTTTTACATTTTTTCAATATTAAATCAGGGCCACCTGAGTGGCTTAGTTGGCTGAGCATTGGACTTTTGATTTCAGCTCAGGTCATGACCTTGTGGCTTGTGAGTTCAAGACCTGAGTTGGGCTCTGCACTGTCAGTGCAGAGCCTGCTTGGGATTCTCTGTATCCCTCCCGCTCTGCCCCTCCCCTGCGCGCGCTCTCTCTCTCTCTCTGTCTCTCTCAAAATAAGTTAATAAACTTAAAAAATTTTTTTAAAATATTAAAGCAATAATCTCAAACTTATAGAAATGTTGCAAAAACAGCATAAAGAACTTTTTTTCCTCTATCGTTTGAGATGAATTGTTGACCTGATGCACCCTGAATGTGTATGTATATTGGCTACAATCAAGGGCTTCCTCCTACATAACTACAATATAAAGATCAAAATCATGAAATAAGCATTGCTGTATTACTACCATCTAGTCCTCACACTTCTTTCAAGTTTCACCAATTGTCCCAATAATGTCCTCTAGAGTAAAAGGATCTCATTTAAAAGCACTTATTGTATATAGTTGTACTGCCTCCGTATAGTCTGTTTCATTTTAAAGTTTTTCCAGTCTTTTTTTGAAGATCACAGGCCAGTAATTTTGTAAACTGTTTATCAGTTTTGGTGTGTCTGCTGTTATGATTAGATTCAGGTTGCATATCTTCAGTAGGAATATCACAGAAGTGGTGCTGTATTCTTTCCTTTGAATCTTATCAAGCAGCACATGATGACTTATTTCATTACTGCTGATGTTCATTTTGATCATTTGATTACAGTGTTGTCTGCGAGGCCTCTCCACTATAAAGTTAAACTTTTTCCTATTTACACATTTGGAAGACAATTATATGATTCTATCTACGTCTTCTAATTAACCATCCCTCCTTTCCTTTAGTTATTCCAGAAACAATATGGTTCCCAGGCCCTTCATCATCTGGTCATCTTCCTCAGAATGTACCTTCACGGTTTAGTAAAAGCACTATAGTTCTACTTTTATCTTAACTTGGGAAACTATAAGAATCAAATTATAGTCTTTAGAGGCAATATAAAGTAGGTAGCGATTCTAATATGTATATGTTTGATTAACATTGCTCTCAGTTGCAAAGGCAAAGCCAATATTTTTTCACTCAGCTCAGTGACATCCTCTTCTACTCTGAATTCCGAATACCAGAGAGCCCTGAATATTTTGGAAAAAGTACTGAAACTTGGTTTCCCCAGTTACTACTATATACACATATCTGTGGTATTGTAGATGATTACGGAATGTTATGTTTTTGCCCTGTAGTTGTGCCAGTTGACACTAGCTATTTATTACAGTGGAAATCTTGATTTAACATCTTATGATCTTTCAGAATATCAAGGTCTTCATTTAGACGTACAAGTTCTTTTAAAAAGAAAAAAAAAGGCCAAGAACCTATATCACATTAAATCATACTTAAATGATGACATGTCTATAAGGAGCCTGATAATATGGTCCAGATGCACTGAGAGTTTAAATAGGGAGTGAATGCTTTCATTGGTTGTAAAAAATCTACTTTGTTGCCTTTTCAGATGAAGACTGGTAATCAAAAACATATATGTTGGAATTCCTTCTATTTATGCAACTTCTAAGACTTTCATTTAATTCCCATAATTTAGAATTGCTAGAAGTAGAATTATAAAGCTCTGAATGGCTTTTTGACAGTGACTGGGCCACCTTTATTACCTCATTCATATCTTTAAATGTTTTACTTCTTTGGGGTACTTGGGTGGCTCAGTCGGTTAAGTGTCCAACTTCGGTTCAGGTCATGATCTCATGGTTCATGAGTTCAAGCCCCACATCAGGCTCTGTGCTGACAGCTAAGAGCCTGGAGCCTGCTTCAGATTCTGTCCCCCTCTTTCTCTGCCCCTCCCCTGCTCGCTTGCTCTCGCTCTCTCAAAAATAACATTTAAATAACTAACTAAATAAATGTTTTACTTCCTAGCTTTTAAGGGCCACAAAGAGGGGCACATATTCTGGAGTTGGTATTTTTTTCTTAGCTTATTTGGACTAATGCAAAATCATGGCACCCATCTAAGTTTTCTGTATGTCTGCTAGTCCTAAGAGACCCTTGTCTTAAGAGAGCAGTCTCAATTTTGTTGCAAATAATTGCTGAAAGAAGTTGAGTATATTGATTGGTTGAAAATATTTAAACACCACTATGTGTGTGACTTCTGTTTTGCCAGGATACAATGCAACCGTCCTGGCCTATGGGCAAACTGGCTCTGGAAAAACCTATTCAATGGGAGGTGCATACACTGCAGAGCAAGAGAATGAACCAACAGTTGGGGTTATTCCTAGGGTAATACAATTGCTCTTCAAAGAAATTGATAAAAAGAGTGACATCGAATTTACTCTGAAAGTATCATACTTGGAGGTAAATGATTTATCTTTAATTATACAGAATTCAAATGTAACTTGGGTGGAAAAAATAAATCCAAATCATGTTTTTCCTGGCATGACTCAAATTAGTAAATTGCATTTTTAGTAAATTACATTTTAATAAATTGATAGAGAAAATTTACTGGCTCAGTTGGATCTGGCTCCCACCCAGTTCTTTTCTTGTCAGAAGAGTCTGTTTAATCTGATTGTTAGAGGAGTTGGCATTGCCATATAAAAAGATAATAGAAATTCTTTAATTCCAATTTGGCTTCCACTGCTGATTCCCTGTAGAGTATGCAGAGAAATATCTGATTTCCCTTTATTATTTTGAAGCCTAAGTGATAATGCTTCTAGTTTCAGGAAGGATGTTATAAAAAGTGGGTGAAGTATTGAGCTGTGTGTGTGATAATAGAATGTGTTTATTCAACAGATAGTTATTAAATACCAACTGTGTTACAGGACCTGTTCTAGGTACTTAGGATATATCAATGAACAAAATATAAAAATCCCTACCCTTGCGGGGTTTTCATTCTAGTGAATATCACTATACAAGTAGATGGGCCAGTTATATCTAACCTATGACATCAAACCTATGTTTAAGAAATTTGTGGCTTCTGGGAAACTAGTTGGTTAGTTCCCTAGTAGTGATATCTTTAATAAGCAATAATTAAACTCACATAATTTAAGCATGCAATTATATATTGTATGTGAATACTTCATCCTGGAGTTGAATCTTAATATGTATAGGAGGTGTGGAGTTGGAAGATGGGGAGTTAAACATCATTAAGATTAGCTTTCTTGGATATCTTGATTAACCCAGTTGTGGTCAAGGTAATCAAATGTAAAAATTACTTAAGAACTTCCTATGTTAAATAGTAGCGACAGCCATAATAGCAAACAAATATGGTGCTTACTATCTGCTAAACACTGTTCTAAGTTCTTAGAGTTCTGGTTGTTGAAATATTGGTGGCTTCTTCTCCTGTTTGTTTTTCATTTCCCCCCTCCAATAAGGACCCTTTACTTACATTTTAACAATCAGGAAGGTGATACTGTCATGCCACCATCAAAGAACTGAATTTGGGCACCCATGTAACTTTTCATTGTGTCCAGTATTCCCAAGAAACTGTCGTAAGAGCAGTCTCAATTTTGTTACAACTAATATGTGAATTCATTCTTGTAAGTATCAAATGGTTACATGTAGAATTAAAGTCCTTTTCTTTATTATAAGAATAAAATGTTGTAAAATGTTTTTAATACAGGAAGTCACAAAGAATTTTAAAAGTCACCCAAGATTACCACTATTAACATCTTGTGTTTGCCACTTTATTTTTAACAATACCAGATTTACAACGAAGAAATCTTGGATCTTCTATGCCCGTCTCGTGAGAAAGCCTCTCAAATAAATATACGGGAAGATCCTAAGGAAGGCATAAAGGTGTGTTTGTCTCTCATTTAATGTTACTGAAAAATGTTGGCCACCACTAACATTTACATCTCTTTTATTTGCCACTGTGGTTTTAAATGACTACTGACATCTCAGTCTTTCGGGTTTTGTGGGATCTTAATTCCCTTTGTTAATCTAGAATTCCTAAATGGGAGCTCTTGTGGGGAAGGAAGTTTTATCGTCTTCCTGTTACCTATTTCTCATTTTTATTTAAATTCTTTAATATATTGTGCAGTACTGGTTTCAGGAATAGTATTTGGTGATTCATCATTTACATATAACACCCAGTGCCCTCCTTAATACCTATCACTCATTTAGCCCAATCCCCCCATTCCACTCCCCTAATAAAATAAGATAAAAACAGGGAGGGAGGCAAACCATAAGATACTCTTAAATACAGAGAACAAACTGAGGGTTATCTTCCTGTTACCTCTTGAAGGAATGTTAATATCAATCAATTAAATATTTATTATTTACAGAGTCCTAAGACCAGGCTATTTATTTAGTACAGTAACCACTAGCCACAAATGGCTATTTAAACTTAAATGAACTAAAATATAATGAAATTTAAAATTGAGTCCCTTCGTCACACCAGCCACATATCAAGTGCCCACTAGCTATATGTGGCTGGTGGCTACTGTAGGACAGCACAGATATAGAACATAACCATGGTCACAGAAAATTTGTTGGGACAGCACTGTAACAGACATTGTGCTAGGCAGTGGGATGATATTTAAAAAGGAAAAAGGGTGAATAATATAAAAGAATTTAAAATCCATAAGTACCAAAGGAAGAAGAGATCACTTACATGAGAGGCTTCTGTCATATGGTTTAGATGCGGGATGAGGAGCTGAACAGAAAATTCAAGGCAAGGTTGGGAGTTCAGTATACGGGAGTGGACCAAATCCAGAAGCTAGAATCAAAAACATGCACAGCTTGGATCTAGCTCCAGCTTGAGTATTCAGGGGGTGGAGAATCCAAGGCTGGAAGTGGATGAGTCTATATAACTTGGGAAAAATTGGTAAAATAGTATCTTACCCATCTTCTTTTCCTTCCTCTCTTCCCTGCATGGAAAGTTGAAGGTTTAGGGTACAGGTACATGAGGAGCAGCTGTGCTTATGATTTTTTTTCTTCTGGTCATTAGCCAGGTATTAAAGCAAGGCTTGAAAGGTCAGACTTATTTGAAAGCCTGAAAAATTTGGAATACAGGGAGACAATTTGGATAGTGGGGATACAAAACCTGGGCAAAATGTGTGCTATTGCCAGAAAGAATATTGGTACTGAGCCAGGTTTTGGCCCATTTCCAAGATCTTTTATATGCATGCCAAGGCAGGAATTAAATCCCAAGCATTATTTGAGGTAAAATTTTCAGTACAAAGAAGTGTGAGTATCTGACTTAAAGTAGAGTGGGTAAGAACAAGTTTGTAAACACTCTTCAAATGGTATGGATGGAATATAAGTAGAGAAAAGAAGTAAGGGTATTCTTGTAGCAAGGAGTAGCTTAAGCAGGAAAACAGGAAATATACTCTTGGGGATAATAAGACTACACCGGTCTGTCTGGATTAGAGGATTTGAGTTGAGAATTAATAGATGTGTTAGGACCAGATTATGAAGCCAGGCTAAAGCATCATGTGTTCCATCCCTGTGAACAGTTTATAAATGAGATTGCTATGGCCACTTTTGCCAAGATTTTGTCTTATGTGTGTATCTCTCCAGCTATGTTAGCTCCTGAAGTTTAAGAGTGTCTTAAAAATCTCCTTGGGAGCACCTGGGTGGCTCGGTTGGGCAGCAGACTCTTGATTTCGGCTCAGGTCATGATCTTGTGGTTTGCTGTCGGTGCGGAGCCTTCTTGGGATTCTCTCTCTCCCTCTCTCTCTGCCCCTATACCACTCATGTATGCGCACGTGCTCTCTCTTTCTCTCTCTCTCTCAAAATAAATACATACACTTCAAAGAAAAATCTCCTTGGATCCTCATTATTTAGCGCAGAACTTAGAAATTTGGTGACATTTTAGGAAGCAGGATTTTAGGGAGACTGAACAGAAGTAGACTGAAAAGGAGACAGACTAGGAAGACAGATGAGGAAGGCCAGTTGGAGAAACTTTGCCTTATTCTTCACGCATGAAGTAAGATTCGCCTGGACTAGGCAAGTAGATGTGGAAAGGAAAAGGAAGTGATGGATGCAAAAGAAGAATGACTAGGAGCTGGTGATAGATGAGACAGGGAGAAATGGGAGGCAAAGAATTGAAGGTGAATCTGAGGTTTTGAGAACAGAGATACTGCTAGAAGTGGAGAAGTAGTGGAGAGAATCACTGTTGGTGGAAGGAAGATGAGTTTGGTTTACAATTCACTGTTTTCAAAGTGTAAAAGGCAGGTAATTTGAAATGAAAGACTAGAAATTAGGGCCACAGATGCAGATTTGGGAGCCATGGAGTAATAAAATAATAGCATATTTGGGCTAGAAGGGACATTATAATCATCTAGGGCAATCTTCAGAGACTCCAAGAGATTTTAACTTGTACAAATTCTCTCAGGTGGATATGTACCAAGCCTAGGACTCTGTTTTCCTGCTATTTCCCCTAGTGAAAATGAAGTATAAAACAGGTCAGAGGTATACGAAGGATCATAGGGTCACATGGAGAAAGTAGTAAAGAGAAATACCATAACTATTTGTGTTGCCCTTCTTGGGGCCAAAGCTTACCTTCACTTGGGGGTTCTCCAGAAGGCACCTATTCATTGCTTTATCCTAAAATCTAGAGATCTCTTCTAGCTCCAATATTGTCTGGTACCCTTGTTTTGGAAGTCCCTAGGGGAGATTAGAGACCTTGGTTTGCAGTGATCACAGAGTTGCTAGTCAAACAGTTCTCATTACCACAGCTGTTCTATTTATTGAGGTTCTATTGGAACACGAAAGCATTATTTTTTTAAACTACCAATCCCTGTATCTCTGATGAAGTATTTAAAGTAGAATCTAAAATAAGTAAATAAAGTTGAATCTTAAGGAAATTTTTTTCTTTCTCTGAATTAGATTGTGGGACTCACCGAGAAGACTGTTTTAGTTGCTCTGGATACCGTTTCCTGTTTGGAACAGGGTAACAACTGTAGGACTGTGGCCTCCACAGCTATGAACTCCCAGTCATCCCGATCTCATGCCATCTTTACAATCTCCGTCGAACAAAGAAAGAAAAGCGACAAGTAAGTTACAGTTACAGCTTCAAGAGTCAACATTTTTAACTTAGTTCAACTGAAGTTGAGTATTAAGTTGCTTCTTTGGCTGATTGACAATTCCTCGGAGATCAGTACTCTGAGTACTGGTAACCAGTGGAGCCATTTGGGCTGACTTGGAAGAACATGAGAGCCAGCAGGTCAGCTTTGACACTCAGCTGCCTTCAAGCTCACGTACCATTCTCATTGGTGTCTTCTTGTCATCACAGGAATAGCAGTTTTCGTTCCAAATTGCATCTTGTAGACCTTGCCGGATCAGAAAGACAGAAGAAAACCAAGGCTGAAGGAGACCGTCTAAAAGAGGGTGAGAGAAATTAAGGCCACAGTTGTAGATGAAAATTTGCAGTACTTTTACTGTGTTGTTGCTGCCTTGACTGAAGTATTTCAGGTCGTATTCTAAAGGTAGCTGCAATTCAGGTTTGAGGCTGATTTCAGAAATAGTGAAACATTGTTTCTTTCCCTTACACTCATTTTCTAATGTAGGGATGAGATTTGGATCTGGCCCTGGGTTTGATTTCATCTGGTCCAGGCAAGTTTTAGTTTTTGTTCTGTTTTACCCCCCAACTACTTATGATTAAAATCAGTATCCTGATTCTGTCATCTGAAGCATTCACTGTCCTTCTCAGACACTGTCACTTATAAACCTCATCAGCATGGTTTCCAGATGTTCATTTAAGTTGTTGGATATACACAATGAAGCTCCTAAGGCTGAAAGAACCCCGTGGTGTATGCTATTAGACAAAGTTGTCTAGCATGATAGTGGCCTGGTAATCTGCATGCTTTGGGAATGATCTTTCAAATGATTATTAATCTAGGTAACAAAAATTAACAACCAGCTCCTATTTCTCAGTGTTGTACCTAAGGATCTCATAAAAGATTTTGCCAAATGCCTTGCCACAGTTCAGGTATACTATGTCTGCCATATTTCTCATAGCTACCAGTTCAGTAACAGTACAAAAAAGAAATAGGGGCGCCCGGATGGCTCAGTCAGTTGAGCATCTGACTCTTGGTTTCGGCTCAGGTCATGATCTCAGGGTTGTGAGATTGAGCCCTGTGTTGGACTCTACACTTAGCTTGGGATTCTCACTCTTTTCCTCTGTCCCTCTCCCCACACTCACACGTGCTCTCTAAAAAATTTTCAAAAAAAAAAAAAAAAAAGAAAGAAGGATTAGATTAAATTGATTTTGTGAATTCAAGCTGGCTTCTAGCATTTATTCTTCTGTTCCTAAGTTCTTGCAAGCCATCCCTGTAATATTCTGTCCCATAATAATCTAGAAGACTTACATCAAACTTACTGGTCTATAATTTATAGAATTAACTTATACCTCTTTTTTTTTTTTTTTTCGAAAATTGAAATTGCATCTGTCCAGTCTTCTGGGATGTCTTTCTCTGTGCTTCCTCAAAGATCATTGACATAGCTTCAGCATTCTTATTTGAAATTACTCTCATTTTTCTTGGTAATAATTCCTCTGGCCCAAGATATTTGAACTCATGTTAAAGTAGTTCAGTTCTCACTTACTACCCCTTTACTCATATTGGGCTTCAGTTTCCTCCGGGGAACTGAGGATGCAGAAGCAAAAATAGTAATTGAGGAATTTTACCTCTGTCATATATCATTATTATACTGCTGGCACAGGGCAGAGACCTATTTCTTCCTCATTCAGCTTTTTGTTCTGAATGTATTTGAAAGTGCCCTTTTTGTTCTGTGTTTGCACTGTGAGATTTAGCCTTCTTAATACTATTTTTAAAGGTTCTTCTGCCTCTGTCTTTTTTTAGGTTTACAGTTCTGAGTTTTTTTAACAGCTTTATTGAGATCTAATTCACATACCATAAAAATCACTCATGTAAACTGTACATTTCGGTAGATTTTAGTATATTCACAGAGTTGTGCAACCATCACCACAATCTAATTTTAGAACATTATTATCAACCTCAAAAAGAGACTCCATACCAATTAGCAGTCACTCCCCATTCCCACCCCCTTCTCTAGCCCTAGGCAACCATAACCTGTATTTCGTATAAATATAGTCATAGAATATGTGGTCTTTTGGGAGTGGCTTGCTTCACTTAACATAAGATTTTTAAGGGTCATCCATACTTCATTCACTTTGATTGCAGAATCATATTCTGGTGTATGGATATACAACATTTTGTTTGTATCAGTTGCATCCAATTTGGCTATTTTGAATATTGCTCTCTGAGCATCTGTATATAAGTTTTTGTGTAGACAAATGGGTTTTTTGGGGTTTTTTTGTTTTTGTTTTTTAGATTTTTTTAGAGAGAGAGTGAGAGAGCACGAGTGGGGGGAGCGGGAGAGGGGGAGAGAAAGGGAGAATCCCAAGCAGGTTCCATGCCAGCATGGAGCCCAACATGGGACTTGATGACCCAAGCCAAAATCAAGAGTCAGACATCCAACTGATCAAACTACCCAGGCGCCCCAGTGTAGACAAATGTTTTAATTTCCGTTTAGGTATATACCAAAGTGTGTAATAGCTGGGTCGTATGGTAACTTTTTAAATTTATTTTTTTTAATTAAAATGTAATTAATATACCATAAAATTCACCCTTTAAACTGTACAATTCAGTAATTTTTATATATTCACAAAGTTGTGTAACCATCACCACAGTAAGTTTTAGAACATTTTCATCACCCCAAAAAGAAAACCCACACGCATTAGCAGTCATTTCCTATTTTTTCCCAACCTCCCCCCACTCCCACCCTGCCTGTCTATGATTAATACTCTTTCTGTCTCTACAGATTTGCCTATTCAGGACATTTCATACACATATGATCATACAATATATGGTCTTTGTGACTGGCTTCTTTCACTTAACAGTGTTTTCAAGGCTCATCCATGTTGTGTAACATGTATCACTACTTCATTGCTTTTTATTGCCGAACAATATTCTATTACATGAGTATATTAATACTATTATTAATTATTAATACATATTCACATATATATTTATCCATTGATAGACATTTGGGTTGTTTCCACTTTTGTTTTTTATGAATAATGCTGCGATGAGCATTGGTGTACAAGTTCTCAAGTGGGTGTATGTTTTCATTTCTCTTCGGTCTATACCTAAGAGTGGAATTGCTGGATCATATGATAACTCTGTGTTTAACTTTTTGAAGAACTGCCAGACTGTTTTTCACAGGAACTATACCACTTTAACTTTCTTAGGATTGTTATTTTTAGAAATCTAATTCTAGTTCTAAAAATAGGATTCTAATTCTTTCATATTCTTTTATTATTTTTTTGTTTTTTTATTTTATTTATACTTCTCCCCCCATTCTTTTCTTTTTAATTTTTTATTTTTGAGAGAGAGAGGATGCAAGTGATCAAGGAACAGAGAGGGAGAGAGACAGAATCCCAGGAGGGGAAGAGAGAGGGAGAGAGAGAGAAGCGGGGCTCACCAGACATGGGGCTCAAGCTCACCTGACGCAGGACTCAAGCTCACCAACTGTGAGATCATGACCTCAGCTGAAGTTGGTTGCTTAAACGACTAAGCCACCCAGGAGCCCCTATTATTTCTTTAATTGTAGCCATCCTAGTGCGTGTGAAGTGATAACTCATTGTGGTTTTGGTTTGCATTTCCTCAGTGGCTAATGATGTTGAGCATTGTTTCATGTGCTTATCAGCAATTTATATATCTTTTTAGAACAATGTTCATTCAGATTCTTAGCCCATTTTTTAATTGGGGTATTTATCTCTTTATGGTTGAGTTATGTGTGTTCTTTATACTAAGCCCTTATCAGTTTATGAATGCTCTGGATACTAACCCCTTATCAGATACATGCTTTGCAAATGTTTTCTCCCATTCTCTGGGTTATGTTTTCACTTACTGATGGTATCCTTTGAAGCACACAATTTAAAAAAACTTGATGACATCCATTCATCTACTTTTTCTCTTGTTGTGTGTTTGGTGTCATATCTTTAAAAAATGCCTAATCCAAGGTCACAAAGATTTATGCTTGTTTTCTTCTAGGAGTTTTATGGTTTTAGATGCTGTATTTAAGTCTTTGATCCATTTTGAGTTAATTTTTGTATATGGTGTGAAGTGGCAGTCCAAACTTCAGTCTTTTTGCATGTAGATATTCAATTATCCCTGCATCATTTGTTGAAAAGACTATTCTTTCCCGTGGAACTGTCTTGGCATCATTGTCAAGAACAACTGGCATCTCAATTCTATTCCATTGATCTGTATGTCTATCCTTATGCCAGTACTATACTATCTTGATTACTGTAGCTTTGTAGTAAGTTTTGAAATCAGGAAGTGTGAGTGCTTCAACTTTGTTCTTTTTCAAGATTGTTTTGGCTATTCTGGGTCCCTTGCATTTCCATATGAATGTTAGGATCAGCTTGTCACTTTCTGCAAAGAAGGCAGCCGGGATTTTCATAGGGATTGTGTTGAATCTGTAGATCAATTTAGGAAGTATTGCCATCTTAATATTAAGTCTTTCAATTCACAAACCTCAAATGGCTTTCCATTCATTTAGATCTTAAATATCCTTCAATACTTTTTTTAACTTTCAGAGTATAAGTTTTACACTTGTTAAACTTATTCCTAAATATTTTGTTCTTTTCAATGCTGTTGTAAATGGAATTTCATTTTCAAATTGTTTATTGAGCTTTGTATAGTGATCTTGTATCTGCAACCTTGCTGAATTTGTTAGTTCTAATAGGTCTTTAATGGATTCTTTAGGATTTCTATATACAAGTTCATGTCATCTGTGAACAGAGATAATTTTACTTCTTCCTTGCTGGTCTGGATGCCTTTATTTCCTTTTCTTGCCTCACTGTCCTGGCTAGAACCTCTAGGACAATGTTGGATAGAAGTGGTGAGAATGGATATTGTTGTCTTGTTCCTGATTTTAGGGGAAAAGCACTCAGTCTTTTACTATTAAGTATGACGTTAGCTGTGGGTTTTTCTTTTCTCTTTATAATTTTTTTAATGTTTATTTATTTTTGAGAGAGAGAGAGAAAGAGCGAGCACATGTGCGAGCAGGGGAGAGGCAGAGAGAGAGGGAGACACAGAATCGGAAACAGGCTCCATGCTCTGAGCTGTCAGCACAGAGCCTGGAGTAGGGTTTGAACCCATGAGCCACAAGATCATAACCTGAGCTGAAGTCGGATGCTTAACTGACTGAGCCACCCAGGCACCCCAGCCGTGGGTTTTTCATAGATGCCCCTACCTGGATGAGGAATTTCTGTCTATATCTAGTTTGTTGAGTGTTTTTATCATGAGTTTGTCAAATGATTTTTCATCATCTATTGGCATGATCATATTATTTTGTTCATTATTCTGTTGATATGGTTTATTGCATTAAATGATTTTTGGATGTTAAACCAATCTTGTTTTCCTAGAATAAACCTAACTTGTTGCTTTAGTATATTTAGTGACTTTCTTGGACTAATTCTGTAATTCCCAGTAGTATACAGTCACAGAAGGTTAGTAGTTGGTCAATGATTGGTCTCAGATTTCCTTAAATGCCTTGAACTATAACTTTTCCAGCATTTGCCTAGGGCTCTGTATTAGGTGTTGGGGCTTGTCCCTAACACTCAGACTTGTTACAACTCTATCTTAGTCACTTCTTGAACTGGGCCTCAAAGTCAGCCAGGGGTACAAGATAAGGGCTTTTTAGGTATTTCCTGCCATTTTTAGGTCTTTCCTGAGCATGCACATAGCTTTCTAGATCTCCAGAAATATATCCTAGCTTTTTAAAGCCCCCTGTGGACACTTCATTCCCCAGATCTTCCTTTTAAGTTTTCAAGCAGGCTCTTATTTAAAACTGTGGCTATTAAGTTTGGTGTGTATTGTCACCAGATATTTTTCTGTACATAAGTGTGCATATACATGTAGTAATATATTTGTTATATGCCTTTACAGTTTTTAGTATTGCTAAGTTAATTTTGTTTGAATTACACAAGTAATGTATGGATAAATTCCTAGTATAAAAACACAAGCAACGCAGATGAAGAGAAAAGCCCCCCTTGATCTACCTCCCAATCCTAATCTAGGAATAACCACTTTCACCTGCCTGGTTTTTTAATTGGTGTTTCCCTGTTGTTTTTAAAGACAAATACTATCATACTGCATATATTATTTTTCAACTTCCTTTTGTCTCTTAATAAGATATCTTTGAAATCTTTTTGTATCACTATATAAATCTGCCTCATTTTTAGAACTGCTATATAGAATTCTACACTGTTCAAAGTCTACCATGTTTATTTAACTATTCCTGTTTTGAATGACATTTAGGTTGTCCAGTTTCTAGCTATTGCAAAATGACACCTCAGTCGATAGCAATATATATGATATATACTTGAGAGTATTCTCTAGATTATATACTGGGAAGAGGAATTGCTAGGGTGAAGGACATACACATTTGAGATTTTCTTTTTTTTTAATTTTTTTTTAACGTTTATTCGTTTTTGAGACAGAGAGAGACAGAGCATGAATGGGGGAAGGTCAGAGAGACAGGGAGACACAGAATCTGAAACAGGCTCCAGGCTCTGAGCTGTCAGCACAGAGCCCGACGCAGGGCTCGAACTCACGAGCCGTGAGATCATGACCTGAGCCAAAGTCAGACGCTCAACTGACTGAGCCACCCAGGCACCCCGAGATTTTCAATACTGCTAAATATTGTTCTCCAAAATATCTGTCCCAGTATGCATGCTATCTATACTATATGAGGATGTTTCCCTGTACTGTTGACAGTATTCATATCATTGATCTTTTTATTTTTGTCCATCTTGAACATTGCATGTTATTTTTAAAAATTTGTATTTCCCCCAATGACTTGTGAAATTGAACATTTTTTTCATGTTATTGGCCATTTCTCTTTCCATTTCTGTGAATTGCCTGTTCATACCCTTTGATTACTTTTCTTCTTTCAGGTTATATTTCTCTTGTTGACTTTAGAAGTTGTTTATATATTCCAGATATTAATAACTTGTTGCATATATATTACATATATTTTTCTCAGTCTCATTTTTTAACTTTGTAATCTTTTCATTCATGTTTTCCCAATTTTGTTTTCCTAATTTTTTCTTGAGGTAAAATTTATATACAATAAAATGCACATATTTTAAATGTTCAGTTTGTTGAGTTTTGATAGTTGTGTATGCACTTGTGTAACTATCATTCCCTTGTACCCTTTCTCAGTCAACCCACCCTACCCATTTTCCACCTTAAGCAACCACTTTCTTTCTGACTTCTGTCACCATAGATTAATTTTGCATGTTCTTAGACTTCATATTAATGGAATCATATCATTTTTATTTGCCTGGCTGCTTTTATTTACCATAATGTGGTTAGTTGTGGGCGTTTTTGGAGATTCGTCCATGTTCTTGCTTTGATTAATGATGTGTTCCTCTGTGTTGCTGAGTAGTATTCCATTATATAATTATACCACTATTTGTCTTTCCATTCTCCTTTAGATGGAAATTTGGGTCATTCCCAGTTGTTAGCTATTATGAATAAGGCTGCCTTGAGCATTCATGTGCAGGTCTTTTTGTTAATATATGTTTTCATTTCTCTTGGGTAAATACCTAGGAGTGGAAGAGGTAGATGTATGCTTAACGGTATAAGAAAATGCCTAATGGTTCTCAAACAGTTTGTACCATTTCTAACAGTTTGTATCATTTCAGCAACATATGAGAGTTCCAGTTCATCACAGTCTTAGAAACATTAGTGTGAGTGTCAACTGGCATCTCATCATGGTTCTAATTTGCATTTCAAAGATGACAATGTTGAGCCTCTTTTCATGTACTTACTGTCTATTTATGTATCTTATCTTTTGAAGTGTCCTTCAAGTCTTTTACCCATTTTAACAAATTGAGTTATTCATCGTTTTATTGATGATTTGTGAGAGTTCTTTATATATTTTGGATTCAAATGTCAGATAGTGTATATTACAAATATTCTTTTATAATCTGTGGCTTGTCTGTGTTTTTAATGATATCTTTGAGCAGAAATTTTAATTTTTGTGAAGTACGGTTTCTCATTTCTTTTCATTAATGCTTAGAAAAGCTCTAAAAGCTTTTAGCATAAAAGCTTGTGTCCTGTCCACGAAATCTTTGCCTGCCCAGAGTCATGAAGATAATCTCCCATGTTTTCTACTTGAAGCTTTATAGTTTTAACTTTTACATTAGTTTTGTAATCTATCTTTAATTAGTTTTTGGTTATAAAGTGAGATAGGGGTTGATCATTCCCCTGACCCCACATGGATATCTGGTTGTTCTAGCATCATTTATTAAAAAGAAGTCCCTTTACCCACTGATTTGATATGGTATCTTGATATGTTGGGTTGAAGATATGTGTGTAGGTGTATTTCTGGACTCCATTCTGCCCTATTAGTATATGTTTATTCTTAAGCCCTTTAATAGATATAGTTTATAGTGTATTTTAATCTCTGGGAGGGCAAGTTTCTCCTTACTGTTGTTTTATCAGAACCAGTTTGATTATTTTCTCTTCCAGATGAGTTTTAGAATCAGGCTGCCAAGTTCTATGAAAAATTCACAAATTTCATAAATTCTGAATTCAATTTATAGATTAACTTGAGGAGAATTGTGCCTACTCCTCCAGCAGCATGATCTCTGCATTTTTATTCAAGTCTTCTTTTATGTCTTTCAGTGAGCTTTTATAGTTTTCTTAATATAATTCTTACACCACCTACCTTGGTAGGCATATTCTGGAGTATTATAGTTTGTGTTGCTATTTTGAATATCCCTTCTTCTATTTTATTTTTTAATCCCGTCTAGGAAAAGTATTAATTTTCAAATTTTGATTCTGTATCTTAACACATTGCTGAATTGCTTTCTTAGTTTCTCATTATTTGGCAGTTGCGTTTCTTGGGTTCCTCGGTAGGTATTCATATTATTTTCAAGTAGACACTTTGGCCTCTTCCTAACGTACTTTATTTCTTATTTCAGTACAAGATTGAATAGTACTAGTGATAGTAGCCATTCTAATTTTTTTATTTTTTTTACTCTAGCCGGGATATTGCCAGTGTTTCACCTTTAATTATCAGTACAGCTCTGGCAGCTATCCTTTGTCAAGTTAAGGAAGTAACTTTTCATTCCTAGTTTGCTAAGAATTACATATTTTTAAAATAAGAAATGAGTATTGAGTTTATCATTGGGAATTAATGATCATGTAGTTTTTCTTCTTTTAACCTATTGTTAGAATGAATTGTAAAAATAACTTTTCTATCAGTGAATCGTCCCCAATTGAACATGATAAGTTATTCTTCCTGTACATTACTGGGTTTCATGTACTAATTTTCAATTTAGGGCATTTACACATATGTTCCTATGAGAGAGTAGCCTGTAACTTTTTTTTTATATGTGTGCTCCTTTTGTCCAGTTTTGGTTTGAAGGTTTTGCCAACTGTATAAAATTAGTTGGGAAACTTTTGATTTTTTTTCTGTGGTCTGGTACAGTTTAAATAACATGGGAATTATCTTTGAAGTTTTCTTGAATAATTAGATTTTCTATATCTGGAGCCAATGTTGATCATTTATATTTTCTTAGAAAACTATTCACTTCGTCTAGATTGTCAAATTTATTGGCATAATTTTGCATATGGATTTACTTTATAGTTTTAATCTCTATATCTGTAATTATGTCTCTCCTTTTAGTTCATTTGTTTATGTATTTTCTCTTTTTTTCTATCACATTTGACAAATTTGTTAATTAACTGTCCTTTTTTCTGTGTTTTTTTTTTTTGCTCTCTATTAATGACTTCTTCCTCAGTTGTTTTATTTTGTTTGTTATATTTTTTGTATTGCTTCCTGAGTTGAAAGCTTAGTTCTTTTTTTTCTTTTTTTTAAGCTTTTAGAGAAGTCAGCATGGTATAATGAATACCCCATGTACCTGTCCTACAGTTCCAACAATTGCTAATTTATGACCAGTCTTGTTTTACCTGTATCCTGACTACTTTCTCCCACTGATATTATTTTGAAGCAAATCCCAGATATATTTTTTTATTAATTTCAGTTTGTATCTGAAAAAATAAGAACTTTTAAGAATATAATCACCTAAAAATTAATAATAATTCCTTAATATCATTAAATATCTTGTCAGTGTTCAAATTTCCAATAGTCTCATTAATTCTGTTTATTTGGGGCCACCTGGGTGGCTCAGTTGGTTAAGCATCCAACTCTGGCTCAGGTCGTGATCTCACAGTTCGTGGGTTCAAGCCCTGCGTGGGGCTGTGTGCAGACATGCTCAATGTCTGGAGCCTGCTTCCGATTCTATGTCTTCCTCTCTCTCTGCCCTCCCCTGCTCGCGCTCTGTCTCTCTCTCGAAAATAAAATAAAACATTTAAAAAATTCTGTTTATTTGGATCAAGATCTAAGCAAAGTCCACACATTGATCTTACTTGATAGGTTTTTTAAGTCTCTTTTAATCTGTGAATATCGCCTCCATCTCTCCTTACCCCTCAATTTCCTGGAATATTTATTGAAGAAATCAGGTTGTCTTATAGAATTTCTCATAGTCTGAATTCTGCTGATTGCATCCCATGTAGTTTTAATATGTTTCTCTTTCCTTTATATTTCCTACGAATTGGTAGCTAGATCTAGAGCCTAAGTGACATTCAGGATAGATTTTTTTCTTTTTTTCCTTTTATGTATACCATTTGATTATCTCTCTTTTGGTAGCATAGTTCACTTGTTTTCAATTGTTCTCTAAAAAGATACATTTAAAACTATACATTTTCCTCTAAGTACCACTTGGATATGGTCTTATAATTTTGAGAAATAGTCCTCTATTAATTTCTAAGTTAGATGATCATACTGCCTTTTTAATTTTTCCTTTAACCTAAGAATTATGTAGAAGGTGTTTCTATGTACCCTATTATTGCTTATTTCTGATACATTGCATTATGACCAATAATGTGTGTGACTTCTGGTTTTTGAAATTTGGCCTGATTCTTGTTTGGTCTTTGTTGATATTCCATGTGTATTTGAAAAAAGTGTGTTTTCTGTTGGGCATATAGTTCTATATGTGCCTATTAGATAAACTCTCTAATTATATTATTCAGATCCTTCATGTTCTTTCTTGTTATTTGCTTAATAAGTTATTTTGTCACAATATGACCAAGGATTTGTCAGTTTCTCCTTGTATTTCTTTTTTTTTTTTTTTTTTTTTTTTTAAATTTTTTTTCAACGTTTTTTATTTATTTTTGGGACAGAGAGAGACAGAGCATGAACGGGGGAGGGGCAGAGAGAGAGGGAGACACAGAATCGGAAACAGGCTCCAGGCTCCGGGCCATCAGCCCAGAGCCCGACGCGGGGCTCGAACTCACGGACCGCGAGATCGTGACCTGGCTGAAGTCGGACGCTTAACCGACTGCGCCACCCAGGCGCCCCTCTCCTTGTATTTCTTTATACATTAGATATATGTATATATATGTATTGTATGCGTTATATATATGTATACACACACATTTTTTGCAGCTATTTTTTTAATTGAAGTGTAGTTAACATACAATGTTATATTAGTTTCAGGTGTACAACTTAGTGATTCAATGATCCTATACATTACTCAGTGCCCATAAGTATAGTCACCATCTGTCACTATACAATGTTATTACAATTATATACATATATATTTTTTTAATGTTTATTTTTGAGAGACAGAGTACGAGTGGGGAAGAGGCAGAGAGAGCGGGAGACACAGAATCTGAAGCAGGCTCCAGCACGGAGCCCGATGCAGGGTTTGAACTCAATAACCGCAAGATCATGACCTGAGCCAAAGTCAGACACTTAACCGACTGAGCCACCCAGGTGCCCACCCCCCACCCCGATGTTTTCTTTTAACACAGGGTTTTATCCTACATATATCTTATGTTTGTGTTTGGTTATTCCTGCTGTGTCGTTGGTTGCTAGCCCAGAGGTCTGCTCCTACTCTGGTACCACAACCAATTACCATGGACTATTGTCCCAAAGCTTTTTTGCTGAATCCCCTACCTTCAAGTCTGCACTACCCCTAGACTTGGTGCCACCTTTCACAGCAGTTCTCTCCTGTATTTTTTTCTTCTGTTAGTCTTATACATCTGCTTTCAATCTCTCAAGAATTTTGCAGTCTTGAGCCCACCAGTGATAGACTCACAGGTGGTTAGTGGCTTCTCACTTGGCAGCATCTTCAAAGACTTTTAGGGGTTCTCAAAGGAATTTAACTCAACTGCATTAGAGTTTTGCATACACATTCTGGGTTACCCATTTTAGCTTCAAAGCTTCACTTTCCTCATTTGTAAAATAGGACTCAAATATATACATACCCCCACAGGGATGTGAGGATTAAGTGAACTCATATATATAAAACATGCAGTGTGATTCCTGGTATATAGTAGCTTCTTAATAATCATCAATTCCATCTCCTGTGTTTTACTTGCTCTGGATGGTGGTTAATGAGTATAGGGGCCCTACTGATATTTATAGACAAGCTCAGCTGAACTAAGGACCCTAGAAGCTTGCTAGGGTGCTTGTCAACATTTGAGGTAGATTTTGTGGGTGGAAGAAGCTTTAGGGTGTGACTTGTCCTAGCAGAATTAAGTTTTCTTTGGTTAATAAAATATCATTCCCAAAGCCAAGCTCCCCACTATTAGAGGGAATCGTTTTCTACCTATTGAGAGCAAAGAAAGTTGCTAGCCACTCTTGGATATTTTCTGAGGGTGGATACGGCCCATCAGAATTTTGTTGCATATTGCATTATTGGGGGTGGAGGAAGGCAATGTACTCAAGTAGATTTGATTTATGAGGCAAAGAAGTTTATGATAAAATCATGGCCTCAGGTCAAGTGGGAGATGCCATTAGCTGAAGGGAAATTAGCAAGAAAAGAAGACATAGGTAGAGAGCAGACTACAAAGAGAAAGACAATAAATTTGATTTTGTACATGTCAGATTTGAAATGCATATTAGAAGAATCCAGGAGGAGATGGGAAATTCAGAACTAGAGCTTAGAAGCAACATCTGGGGGTGGGGGTGGGGCCTAGCTGGCTCAATCAGAAGAGGATGCGACTTTTGATCTCGGGGTGGTACATTTGATCCCCAGGTCATAAGTTCGTTCCCCACACTGGGTGTAGAGATTGCTTAAGTAAATAAAACATTTAAAAATAAAAAGCAAAGCGTCCAACTTCAACTCAGGTCATGATCTCGCGGTCCGTGAGTTCGAGCCCCACGTCGGGCTCTGGGCTGATGGCTCAGAGCCTGGAGCCTGCTTTGGATTCTGTGTCTCCCTCTCTCTCTGTCCCTCCCCCGTTCATGCTCTGTCTGTCTCTGTCTCAAAAATAAATAAAGGTTAAAAAAAATTAAAAAAATAAAAAAAAGAAGTAAGATCTGAGCTGGAGATAAAGAGTTGAAATCCATGGGTAAAGTTGCCTAGGGAGAGTTGTGTAGAGAAAGACTAGATAACAAGAGAGCCAACACTAAATATTAGTGAGGAACACTAAATATTAGTGAGGAACACTAATATTTAAGAGAAGTAAAAAAAAAAAAGAGTCAGGAGTAAATGAGCCACTTAAAGCAGTTGAAGAGATGCAGGAGAAGTAGTAGCTTAAAAGCCAAGGTAAGAGTTTCTAGAAAAGAGAGATTGTCACCTGTGTCAGATGTTTCAGAGTGGTTACATAAGTTGAGGACTGAGAAGAGACAGATGGATTTGTCCATTGAGGTTTTTGGTGATCTTTGCCAGAGTGGTGTCATTGAGTGGTATGGAATTAGGGCAGGTTGTATCTGACGGGTGTGGTGGGGATGGGGAGTGCATTTAACTACCGTTCTAAATGTGGTGTTTATCTTATCCATTCATTTCCTTATTCTAAGATCCCTTAACAATACAGAGTGATAATGTATTCGCGTTCTTTTGTCCCTGGTGTTTTGTTTTTTTGTTTTCACTCACTGTTATGTCTGTGAGATTCATTCATCCTGATACATAGAGCTCTGTTCTAAGTTTTTTAAACTAGAGTCTTGGGTTTTATTACTGTAAAATCATATCAGTTAAAAGAAAATGATTGCCAGTATTTACTCCTAAGATTCTCTTATTTTTTGTTTATTAGCAAGAAGAAGGATGTTGAAGGATATACCCTGGGCTTGTAAACTTGCTTTCTTCAGGAGGATCTAGGTTCTGATTTAAATTGGAATGGTTTTGGTATTTTAATATTTGGAATGATAATTGCTACTGGTTTTGGTAAATAGTATTTAATTCTTTTAGTTCAAGAAAGTCTTTTTTATGCTGTACTTAATCACCTAAAGAGATCTTTTTTTAATGTTTTTTTATTTCTTTTTTTTTTGAGAGAGAGAGAGAGACAGAGAGACAGAGTGCAAGCAGGGGAGGGATAGAGAGAGAGGGAGACACAGAATCCAAAATGGGCTCCAGGCTCTGAGCTGTAAGCACAGAGCCTGATGCGGGGCTCGAACTCATGAACTGTGAGATCAGACCTGAGCTGAAGTCGGATGCTGACTGAGCCACCCAGGTGCCCCTAGAGAGGTCTTTTTTAAGCTCAAGTTGTCTGTTTCTTTCAGCAACCCTGTTTTGTAAAGGCCTGTTCTGCTTGTCCTTTCTTTGGCTTTGGAGTCCCCTTATGTGGATTGTTATTTTCCTTTGTCTGCTCATTGGGACTCAAGTGTCTTAGGTCCCAGCATCTGTGTGACTGGAAAGGGCACAGTGGTTTCTGCCCATGAGCCAGCACTGTAGCAGTGGGCATGTTGTCATGTGAGTAAGCTGCTCACACCACTGCGAGGTATCAGGAAGAAGTCTCTCTGTACTCTTGTTCCCTGGTGCTGTCCTTGTCTCAAGGTGGAAAGCACCCAGCCTAACTCTTCAGTCTCTTTTCATCATTTTCACATCCAGAGAAACCTGGTATACTCCCATAGACAATATCAACCGTCCCCTAGGAGTTCATAGAGTCCTGAAGGCCAACCCTTCACCAAAAGCCCTGTTCCCATCCTTGTACTTTGGCTCTACTACATCAGACCCTAAGCCCTTGGCTCAGAGTTCTCATCTCTTCCACAGATGAAAATCTCTGCATCACCCTACTTACTATCAGGTCTCAGGCCCATCCTGTGACCTCATTCTCTTGGCTGACTGCAGTACCTACTTGGCTCAAGAACAGAGTGGATGGATCAGACTTGGGAATAGAGGGGATCCTGGGATATCTTTAACCTACCATCTGCCCAAAATCCATCTAAATTTTTAAATATACTACCAAATTCCCATGAAGAAATGAGATCATTCAGTTTTCTAAAGTTTTTTAACTTCTTTAAGTATTATTACCAATTTGATAAGTGAAAATGGTATCTCATTTTCATTTCTATAGTTATTAGTGAAGTCAAGCATACTTTTATATTTATAGGCCATTTATATTCTGGTTTAAATCACCCATTCAAAGTGTTTCTCTCCCTTTAATCAGTGTGGGTGCTGTACATTTCTTGTGAAGTTTTTCTCTATAAAACATATTCAGATCCCTGCCAGATAGATTATAAATAAATTACAGATGGATAGCATAGATCATTCAATTGAAGTATATACATACAGAAAAGTGCCCACATCTTAATTATACAGCTTGATGCATAAGTAGTGATGAAAAAACAATATTACAAGCATACCACTTATGCCCACTTCCAGTCTCTATCTTCTCTACAGGGTAACCTTTGTGCCTGACTTATTTCATTCAATGTAAGGTTGCCAGAGAAAATATAGGATAGCTAGTTAAATTTGAATTTCAGATAAACGATGAATCATTTTTCATGGAACATACTTATATTACAAATGATTCATCATTTATCTGAAATTCAAATTTAACTGGTTATTCTGTATTTTTTTTCTTTTGCTAAATCTAGTAATCCTGACTCAACATTGTGCTTTTGAGATTAATCCATATTATTGCATGTAGTTGTAGTTCATTCATTTTCATCGCTATACATATTCCATTGGTGAATATGCCACAGTTTATTTATCCTTTCTACTGCTGGATGAGCATTTGGGTAATCTCCAGTTTGGGGCTGTTATGAATAGTGCTGCTATGAATATTCTTGTATATATATTTTGGTGAACATATGTACCCAAACTCCTTCAATCCTGAATCCTCCTGTAACTGCTACCCTATCTCCTTCCCTTTAGAGCCAAGTCCTCAAAAAAGTTAACACTGCTTAGCAACACATGTGATTCACTCTTAGTTACATTTTTTGATGAGCTATAACACATAAAGAAAATTGCATAGGTAATGTATATAGTTTAATAATTATTAAGTGAACAATCATGTAACTATCACATAGGATGAAAAACCAAACATTTCCAGTGCCTGTGTATACCCCTCTCAGGTCATGACCTCCTCCCTTCCCTCTAGAGGTCACCACTCCAGGGGTGCCTGGGTGGCTTAGTCAGTTTGGCATCCGACTTCAGCTCAGGTCATGATCTCACTGTTCCCGAGCTCGAGCCCCGTGTTGGGCTCTGTGCTGACAGCTCAGAGCCTGGAGCCTGTTTTGAATTCTGTGTCTCCCTCTCTGTCTCTGCCCGTCCCCTGCTCATGCTCTGTCTGTCTCTCTCTCCTTCTCTCTCTCTCTCAAAAATAAATAAACATTAAAAAAAATGTAGAGGTCACCACTCCTGACTTTTATGATGGTGATTCCCTTGCTTTCCTTGATGGTAGTGCCACCTGTGTATAAATCTCTTAAGTAGCATAGTTTAGATTTGTCTATTTTTTAACTTTATATAACTGGAATCATACTGTATGTAATCTTTTGTGTCTTACATCTTCCATTCAACATTGTGAGTGAGAGATTCATCTATGTTGCATATAGCTGTGGTTCCTTTATTTCCATTTTGGTAGAGAATCCCTTTGACTGTACCACTATTTATTCTTTCTACTGTTGATGGATAGTAAATTTGTTCCCAGTTTGGGGGTATTATTAACAACACCCTTATGAACATTCTTGTTTATATACCTTGATGCAGATGTATAAGAATTTTCTGGGGTATATACTGAGAAAGAGAATTATTGGATCATAGGGTACATACTCAACTGTCTTCCAAAGTGTTTCAGTGTATGAACGTCCCTGTATTTCCACATTCCCCAACACTGTTTGGTCAAAGTTTAAAATTTGGGGCCATCTAGTGAGTGTGGAGTGAGAAATCTCATGTGGTTTATTTATTTTTTATGTTTTTAATGTTTATTTATTTTTGAGAGAGGGAGAGACAGAGAGTGAACAGGGGAGGAGCAGAGAGATAGGGAGGCAGAATCAGAAGCAGGCCCCAAGCTCTGAGCTGTCAGCACAGAGCCCTACGTGGGGCTCAAACCCACAGACTGCAAGATCATGACCTGAGCCGAAGTCGGACACTCAACCGACTGAGCCACCCAGGCACTCTGCATGTGGTTTTAATGTTCATTACCTCAATGATTAAAAGGATTAACCACCTTTTTCTTTAAATGTTTATTTATTTATTTTTGCGAGGGAGACAGAGAGAGGGAAGGGCATAGGAAAAGAGAGAATCCCGAGCAGGCTCCGCGCCATCAGCATGGAGCCTGATGCAGGGCTTGAACTCACCAACTGAGAGATCATGACCTGAGCCAAAATCAAGATTCAGACGATTAACTGACTGGGCCAGCCACCTGCCCCAGATAACCTTTTTCTATATTTTTTGGCCACATATATTTTCTTTTCTATAAAATACCTGTTGTAGTCTTGCTCGTTTTTCTATTGTGTCTGTCTTATTACTGATTTTAAAAAGTAGTTTTTTATATGCTGTAGATTCTAGCCACTGTTTAGTTATATTTATTGCAAACCTCCCCACTCTCACATGTTTTGCAAATGTCTTCTCCCTCTTCTCTAGCTTGTCTTTTCACTCTCTTATGATCCTTTTATTTTGTGTCTTGTTTAAGAAATCCTTCAGTACTGCACAGTCTTGAAAATATTCTTTTACATTCTTTAATAAAAGCTTCACAGTTTTGCCTTTCACATTTAAGTCTTTAATATACCTAGAACTGTTTCCTGTACATGGTATGGTGTGAGGATCCAATTTTGTTTTTCCACATAAATACCCATTTGTCCTAACACCATTTATTAAAAAGTCTGTCTTTTCCCCACTGCTGAGCAGTGTGACTTCTGTCATATAGTAAGGCCCAAATATGTCTTGGTCTGTTTCTGGGCAGTCTATTTCATTAAGTCTAATTAAATCTTCCAAATCTATGTCCATAGTATATCTCCCCATTTACTTAGGACTTCTTTAATATTGGGCAATAGTTTTCCCTGTAGATGTCTTATACATCTGTTGTTATTTTTTTAACATTTAATTTTTTTATGTTTATTTTTGAAAGAGAGACAGAGCATGATTGGGGGAAGGACAGAGAGGGAGACACAGAATCCTAAGCAGGCTCCAGGCTCCGAGCTGTCAGCACAGAGCCTGACGTGTGGCTCAAACTCACAAACCACAAGATCATGACCTGAGTTGAAGGTGGTCGCCTAACCAACTGAGCCACCTAGGCGCCCCATATATCTGTTGTTCTATTTATAGGTAATTTATATTTTGACAGTATTAGAAGATATTTTTTTAAGTTTTTTATTTTAATTCAATTTAGTTACCATTAGTTCAAGTTGTACAATATAGCAATTCAACAATTCCATACATCACCCACTGCTTATCAAGAGTGCACTCCTTAATCCCCATCACCTATTTAACCCGACCCCTGACCACCCTCCCTTCTGATAACTGTTATTGTGTTCTCTATAATTATCTGTTTCCTGGTGTGTCTCTATCTTTTTTTCCCTTTGCTCATTTGTTTCTTAAATTCCACATATGAGTGAAATCATATGGTATTTGTCTTTCTCTGTGTTATCTGCTTAGCATAAGACTCTAGCTCCAACCATGTCATTGCAAATGGCAAGATTTCATTCTTTTTTTACCGCTGAATAATATTCCATTATATATATACACCACTTCTTTATTCATTCATCAATCAGTGGAAACTTGGGCTGCTTCCATAATTTGGTTATTTTAGATAATGCTCCTATAAACATAGGGGTGGAATTAGTGTTTTTGTATTCTTTGGGTAAGTACCCAGTAGTACAATTGCTGGATCTTAGGGTAGTTCTATTTTTAACTTTTTGAGGGACCTCCATACTGTTTTCCAGAGTGGCTGCGCCAGTTTGCATTCCCACCAACAGTGCAGGAGGGATCCTTTTTCTCCACATCCTCGCCAACACCTGTATTCTTATGTTGTTGATTTTAGCCATTCTGACAAGTGTGTGGTGATATCTCATTGTAGTTTTGGTTTGCATTTCCCTGATGGTAAGTGATGCTGAGCATAATTTCATATGTCTGTTGGCCATCGATATGTCTTCTTTGGAGAAATGTCTGTTTATGTCTTCTGCCCACTTTTTAATTGGATTGTTTTATGGATGTTGAGTTTTATAAGTTCTTACTATATTTTGGATATTAAGGTGCCTGGATGGCTCAGTCAGTTGAGCCTCCAACTCTTGATTTTGACTCAGGTCGTGATCCCAAGGTCATAGGATCGGGCCCTGTGGTGGGCTCCACACTAACAACATGGACCCTGCTTGGGATTCTCTCTCTCTCTCTCTCTCTGTCCCCTCCCCCAATTGCGATTTCTTTCTCTCTAAATAAATAAATAAGCTTTAAATATATATATATATATACACACACACACTATATACATATATATATATATTTGGATACTAGCCCTTTATCGGATATGACATTTGCAAATATCTTCCCCCATTCCATAGGTTGCCTTTTAGTTGTATTGATTGTTTCCTTCACTGTGTAAAAGCGTTTTATTTTGATGAAGTCCCAATAGTCTATTTTTACTTTTGTTTCCCTTGCCTCCAGAGACATATCTAGAAAGAAGTTGCTATGGCCAATGTCAAAGAGGTTACTGCCTATGCTCTCTTCTAGGATTTTTATGGTTTCAAGTCTCACATTTAAGTCTTTTTTTAATGTTTATTTATTTATTTTGAGAGAGAGAGAGAAGAATGAGAAGGGGGGAGGGGAGAGAGAGAGAGAGAAATAGAGGAGAGAATCCCAAGCAGGCTCCATGCTGTCAGTGCACAGCTCGATGCAGGGCTTAATATTACTCACCAACCATGAGATCATGACCTGAGCTGAAATTAAGAGTTGGACGCTAGGGGCACCTGGGTGGCTCAGTAGGTTGAGTGTCCAACTTCAGCTCAGGTCATGATCTCACAGTTTGTGAGTTTGAGCCCCACGTCTGACTCTGTTCTGATAGCTCAGAGCTTGGAGCCTGCTTCGGATTCTGTGTCTCCCTCTTTCTCTCTGCCCTTCTCCTGCTCTCTCTCTCTCTCTCTCTGTCTCTCTCTCAAAAATAAACATTAAAATTTAAAAAAAAGATTTGGATGCTTAACCAACTGAGCCATCCAGGTACCCCTCACATTTAATACATTCTGAATTTATTTTTGTGTGTGGAGTAAGAAAGTGGTCCAGTTTCATTCTTTTGCATGTAGCTGTCTAGTTTTCCCAACACCATTTGTTGAAGAGACTGTTCTTTTCCCGTTGGATATTCTTTCTTGTTTGTTGAAGATTGACCATGTAGTTGTGGGTTTAGAAGTGATATTATAAAATCTTTTTTATTGAAATATAAAACCAGGAAATTACATGTAAGCAAATAGCTTGCTGAATTTTCACAAATTGAACAAACTCATGTAACTAGTGTAGGTAGAATATTTAAAAATTTTATATTCTAACCTTATTTTTGGTATGGAAATAAAACTTATTTTTAATATTGATTTTGTCTATCTAGGAACCTGATTCCCTCTCTTGGTCATCTATCTTTACCAACCTTGCTAAAACCACTATGTAAAAGATCATCAGTGATATCTTAATTACCAAAACAAATTGGTTCTTTCCAGTGTTCATCTTACCTGACCTCTTAGTGGCTTTGACATTTGAACACACCCTTCTTGAAACTTCTCTTGGTTTGTAAATCTTCATTCTCCTGGTTCTTTTTCTAACTCGAACTATTCTTTTTCATTCTCTTTTGCTTTTGCTTTTTCCCATTCTGTCATGCTAATTATTGCACCCAGCATGATCTCCTCGATTAGGAATGAGTACCCACTGCCTGCTGTTAGCTCTTCCTTAGTAATATTGTAGAGATGCACCCACTTCCTTCTGCCTCTGCAAAGTCCCTGCCTTCACCCTACACACCTGGAGACGAGCCTCCTAGGAGGCTCCAAAGAGGCATTCCGTTCTAAATACCATACCTACATTAACCTCCTTAAAATACCACTTTGTAAAAAAAAAAGAAAATACTACTTTGTACATGGTACTTTCCCTGATTAGAAACTAAGTGGCACATCACTGCTTCCAGGATGAACTCTAAACACCATAGCCAGGCCTTCCAGACCCCATGTACCCTGGTCCCAGCCTACCTGCTCAGCTGTCTTTCACAGCTTCCCCTGCCCACACTCGCCACCCCAGCTACACAGCCTTCACAACATACCTGGCTAATTCTGGCTTCTGTGCACTTTCATCACAGCCATCTCCTCCTCTCTCCCAGAATGCTGTCATGCTCTCCTCCCCCATCAAACTATCTACAACATAGCCATGTTTTCAAGGTCCAATTTAAGTCTTAGATTTTTCGATGCTGCCCTTGTAACCATTCCATCTTCTAATGTATTTTTTGTCTCCTTGAGATTCTCTAGTACCAGGGGACTACATTGTCAGTTTCTGGCCCCTGTGTCTTTCCAGCTTTATCTCACACCACCTGCCTACAAACGACAAGGTTCCAACCACAGCAGTCTACTCATCATTTCCAAACAGTAATTTCGTTTCAGATCTCTGTGCTGTTGTACTTGTATGTTCTCTGCTAGATTTTTTTTTCCCCTCTTCACTGCCTCGCAAATCTGGCTCCATCAAGCGCCCATTTCCTCCTATGTTTTTAACCTCTCCCTTTCTACTGGCTTCCCCCCAACATAGAAGCATACTGATGTGTTTTACCCATTTTAAAACAAAACAAAATCCTTCATCCTCCTACTACAGTTCTCGTCCCTTTACCTTTTACTCTGCTTGCCAGCCTCCCCATCCTCATCCCATTGAAACTGCCCCTGCTGAGGTCACCCAGTGACCTGAAAAACTGGATCCATTAGGCTCTTTTCAGTCCTCCTCCTACTTGGTGACTCCACAGTGCCTGACACCCTGCCCCCCGCCTTTTTTTTAATATGAAATTTATTGTCAAATTGGTTTCCATATAACACCCAGTGCTCATCCCAACAGGTGCCCTCCTCAATGCCCCTTTATCTAGACAGTCTCCTTCCTCGCTTGGATGTGTGACACTGCCCTCTCCTGGGCTTCCTCTTTTCTGAGGACTCTCTCGGGCTCCTCTTCCACCCACCCATACCTGAACCAGCTCAGGTTCTGTCCTGGATTTTTTTTCTTTTTCTTCCCACTGTTCAAGCCCATCACCTTGCCACCTTCACACAACTGTAGGTGGTCTCACACACTTAGGTGCTTATAACTCTTACCTACACGCTGCCCATCCCAGACCTCTACCTCCAGCCCATATCTTACATCTACATTTCAACCTCTAAATGTAGTTGCCTGTGGGGCAGCTCACGGATGTCCCACAGACACCTCCCATTCCACATATCTAAAACTGAACTCCTCATCCCTTCCTGCTTCTGTGAAAGCTGCCCTTCCATCACCTTCAGTATATAATACCAATATGCCCTCAGCCACCCATGCCAGAAACCAGGGCATCAAGCCATGCGCTTCCTTCACTCTGGTTCCTTCTCCCAATCCCATCATTCACCAAGTTCTTCCAGTCTTACTTTCTCATGTCTCAAATCACTTTCTTTTCTCTAACCCTACAACCACTACCTTAGTTCAAGCCTTCATCATTTCTTAGCTTATAGCAAGCTTTCCAACTAGTTTCCCTATCTTTTTCAGGCACCCTTGCAAGCCTTCTACCAATCAGCAGCCAGGATGTTTTCCTAAACTGGATATCCCTGCTTAGAGCTCTCCTCATGGCTCCTTACTTTGTATTACACTGCTTGGCATAACCTTTGTGCTCTAGCCCTGCCTACCTGGCTGGCTTCCCCTGTCCTCAGCCCTTCCTTGCAATCTGCTTAGCCATTCTAAGTGTGCCAAGTTCTCTCTTGTCTGTGCTTCTTTGTACATCACGCTCCCTCTGCCGGAAATGCCTTCCTTCTGTCTTCACATGGCTAATTTTTTTGCCCTTCAATGCTCAGCTCTGATTTCATCCCCTTGAAGAAACTTTCTTTGACCACCTTCAGTCCCCCCGCCATCTCGTGCTCACCTCTTTCCTACAGTAACACTAACCCAACTCTGTCATACGGTCATCTCCTAAAATGACTGACTCCCCCAGTAGACAGCAAGCCAGGCAAAGGTGTCTTATTCATCTTTGAATCCTTAGGGCCTGGCATAGTGCCTGACACGTAGTTGGTCCTGACTGAGTGCCTGAGTTTCTTGCTCCCTTTTGATCTGACTGGCAATTCTTATTAATATTTCAATTCACAATTTAGATGTCACCCAAATGTGAAATCTCTAATATGAAGCATAGCATCAGCTGGTGCTCCATAGTGTTTTTTCCTAACACTTTATTATGAGATTTTTCTAAGATACAGCAAAGTTAAAAGATTTTACAAGAACAGCCCTAAACCTAGCATCTGGATTCTACCATTAACATTTTAGTCTATTTGCTTTATGACATATCTAGCCACTCATTAAGCCATATTCTTTTTCATTTTTTTAAATTTATTTTTATTTTTTTAATTATAATTTATTGTCAAATTGGCTTCCATACAACACCCAGTGCTCATCCCAACAAGTGCCCTCCTCAATGCCCATCACCCACTTTGCCCTCTCCCCCGCCCCTCATCAACCCTCAGTTTGCTCTCAGTATTTAAGAGTCTTTTATGGTTTGCCTCCCTCCCCCCTTCCCCTCCTCCATGTTCTTCTGTTAAGTTTCTCAAGATCCACATGAGTGAAAACATATGGTATCTTTCTCTGACTGACTTAATTCACTTAGCATGACACTCTCCAGTTTCATCCACATTGCTGCAAATGGCCAGATTTCATTCTTTCTCATTGCCAAGTAGTATTCTTTTTCAAATGCATTTTAAAGTAAATCACACACATTAGTACACTTCCTCCTAAATACTTAAGCTTACGTGTTATTAACTGGAGTTTAATATTTGTTTATATTTTTTAATGTAAAATTTGAAAGAATGGAAAGCATAAATTTTAAGTGTATACTGAGTTTTGACAAATGCATTTACCTAAAAGCCTATATAACCTAACACCTTATCGTGATATAGATTACTTCCCTTCTCAGTCAGTTGTCACCCTGCCACATCTCACTGCATTCTCCCTTTTCATTGTAATTATTTGTCAGTTTTCCCCACTAGACTTTGAGTTCCTTGGAGGTAAAGACCAGTTCTTATTCTCCCACTAACTGTGCCAAGCACTGTGCCTGGCACACATTTGGCGTTCAGTAACTGTTAGTTGGCTGGATGAATGCATATCTGCCTTATCCCCGGAATATGAGCACATGTTGTATTCATTCTCTTTCTTTCTCATTTCCCACATTTAAAAGGTTACTTGGTCATGTCATTTTTATGTCTCAGATACTTTTCTTTAAAAAAATTTTTTTAATGTTTATTCATTTTTGAGATGGAGAGAGCATGAGTAGGGGAGGGGCAGAGAGAGAGGGAGACACAGAATCTGATTCAGGCTCCAGACTCTCAGCTGTCAGCACAGAGCCTGACGCAGGGCTCAAACTCATGAACCGCAAGATCATGACCTGAGCTGAAGTCGGACGCTTAACCAACTGAGCCACCCAGGCTCCTTTTCTGGTGTTCCAGTCATTAGAGATCTCTCACCTGAACTATTAAAATAACTTCCTAAAAGGTTTCCTTTTTTTTAATGTTTATTTACTTTTGAGAGAGAGAGAGCGAGAGACAGAGCATGAGGTGGGGAGGAGCAGAGAGAGAGGGAGACAAAGAATCCGAAGCAGGCTCCAGGCTCTGAGATGTCAGCACGGAGCCTGACACAGGGCTCAAACCCACAGACTGCGAGGTCATGACCTGAGCCGAAGTCAGATGCTCAACCAACTGAGCCACTGAGGCACCCTCTAAATGGTTTCTTAAGACACCAGTTTTTTACTCCCAAATTGACCTCCCAACTGACGACCAAAGTAATATTTACCAAATCCAAATTCGATCATATATACCCCCTCTTTAAAACTTTTCATTTGTTTCCATCATCTACAGCAGATGTTTTTATCTGCCTTCCTTTTAAAGCAGAGGAACGCTTCTTTAAGTGAAATCTTACAACAAATTCTAACAGTTGAAATAAATTAAAGAACGGATTTTAAATTCATGTAAATTTATTTTATAAGTTCAAATGTATAACACTGTATAAGTCAATCTTCAAACGAGAAGAACATTATAGTTATTATGATCACAATTTCTTTCTTTATGTTAATGGGCATATCATAGAGTTTTCTGTAATAAAAAATGAAGTACAACAAAGGACTTGTATCTAGAATATCTAGAAATATAGAATATTTCTGTAATAAAAAATGAAGTGCAATGAAGGACTTATATCTAGAATATATATAAGGACTTATATCTAGAATATATATAAGGACTTGTATCTAGAATATATCAGACTTCAGAAGAACTCTGGAAACTCAAAAGTAAAAAAAAACAATCCAAGTACAAAGTAAGCAAAAAACACAAACAGATGTTTCGCTAAAGGGGACATACAGATGGCAATAACTGCATGAAAAGGTGTTCAGCATCCTTAGTCATTAAGGAAATACAAATGAAAACCACAATGAGGTATTACTGCACACCTCTCATAATAGCTAAAAGAAAAAATAGTGACAATACCAAATGCTGCCAAGAATGTGGAAGAATTGAATCTCTCATACATTGCTGATGGGAATGTAGAAAGGTACACTCAGGGAAATACTAAATATGTTCTTATCAAACAATATAGCAATTGCACTATTGGACATGTATCCCAAAGAAAGTGTATGTTCACACAAAAATTCACACGTGAATGTTCATAGCTGCTCTATTTGTAATAACCAAAAACTGGAAATGATTCAAAATGTCCATCAGCAGGCGAATGGTTAAACAAAAATGTAGTGCATCCATGCTGTGTAATACTACTCAGTAGTAAAAAGAAATGATTACTGGGGTACCTGGGTGGCTCAGTTGGTTAAGCATCCGACTTCAGCTCAGGTCACGATCTTGTGGTTCGTGAGTTCCAGCCCTGCGTTGGGCTCTGTGCTGACAGCTCAGAGCCTAGAACCTGCTTCAGATTCTGGGTCTCCCCCTCTCTCTCTGCCCCTCCCCTGATTGTGCTCTGTCTCTGTCTCTCTCTCTCAAAAATGAATAAACATTTTTAAAAAGTATTAAAAAAAAAAAAAAGGAATGACTATCGATGCAGACAACACCTTGGATGGATTATTGTTATGCTGAGTGGGGAAAAAAAAGGCCAGTCTCAAAAAGTTGCATAGTATGTGATGCCATTTAAACATTCTTGAAATAGCAAAATTATATGGGAGAACAGATTGATGGTTGACAAGGGCTAGGGATTGGGGAATAAAGGAGTAGGTGTGCATATAAAGGGTAGCACGAGAAAGCTGTGTGGTGATAGGACAGTTCTGTATCTTGATTTTGGTGTTGGTTACTTGAAGTTATACACGTGATAAAATTGCATAGAACTACACACACACACACACACACACACACACACAGAGTACATGTAAAAACTGCTGAAATCTGAATAAGCTCTGGGGATTTTGCCAATGTTAATTTTCAGGTTTTGATACTGTGCTATAGCTGTGCAATATGTTACCATTGGGGAGGCTGGGTGAATGATGTATAAGACCTTCCTGTACGTTTCTTTGCAACTTCCTGTGAATCTAAATAATTATTTTGAAAGAAAAACTTTTTTAAATGCACTATAATAAAAAGCATTTTTTTCTCTTTCCCCGAATCCCTAGTCCACATTTCTAGATATTTTCTCTTTCTATACAAATAGAGGTGTATAATGTACTCTGTTCTAGTCTACCCTTTATTTTTTTCACTGAATGATATATGTTGGAGGTTGTTCCATGTTAACTTAAACATCTCTACCACATTCTTTTTTATGTCTATATATTGTATAGATAGACCATTGTATTTATTATACCATTCTGTTACTGATGAACATTTAGATTGGTTCTAGACTTTCACCATTACAAAGTAAGCTCTAGTGAACATTCTTCATTCTTAGTATATGACATGATGGGGATTCTAGATGAAAGAACCTTATTTAAGGTTTTGCATCTAACTTTTCCTATAATTTATTCTGGTGACACATTACCAAGAATATCCTGATTCATCATATGTAGCTGTGAATTATAAACACTTTTTTTTTTAATTTGAAAAGAGAGAGAGTATGCATGAGCAGAGGAGAGGAGCAGAGGAGAGGGGCAGAGGGAGAGGGAGAGAGATCATCTTAAGGTGGCTCCACACTCAGTGCAGAGCTCTACATGGGGCTCAGTCCCACAACCCTGGGATCATGACCTGAGCCAAAATCAGGAGTGGGACACTCAACCAACTGAGCCACCCCAACGCCCCTAAACACTTTGTAACAGTCCAAATTATAGCCTCAGGATTCTCCTCAATTATTTACCTGATCTGGGAGTTTCACATGATAGGACATTTAAATCCAAAGTTGTATCACTAGCAATATCTTTTCTAGTTTATGTTATATAATAACTATAAATCCTTTTAACAGGATACTTGCAAAGTTTATAAGAAGCACTGAAACTATCTTTTTTTTAGTGCCATTGGCTAAGTGTTTCCTATGCACTTTCTCATTTAATCATTTTTTCTAACTTTTGTTGAGATATTATTGACATATATGTAAGTTTAAGGTATACAGTGTGATTATTGGATACATGTATATATTGTGAAATGATTACCATAATAAGGTTAGTTAACACTTCTGTCCCCTTACATAACTACCGTGTGTGTGTGTGTGTGTGTGTGTGTGTGTGTGTGTGTGTCTGGTGATAGCATTTAGGATTTACTCTCTTAATACCTATCAAGTATACAATACAGTAATGTTAATTATAGTCACCATGCTTTACATGAGATCCCCAAAACTTATTCATCTAATAGCTGGAAGTTTGTATTCTTTGACCAACACCTCCCCATTTCTCTCACTCCTCAGCCTCTGGCAGCCACCATTCCACTCTCTTTCTGTGAGTTCAGCTTGTTTAGATTCCATGTATAATTGAGAACATACAGTATTTGCCTTTCTCCATCAGACTTATTTCACTTAGCATAATGTTCTCAAGGTTCATCCATGTTGCAAAAGGCAGGATTTCTGTCTTTTTTGTGGCTGAATAATATTCCTTTGTATGTATATGTGTGTGTGTGTACACCGAATTCTGTGTATCCATTCATCTATCAGTGGGCATGTAGATTGTGAACATCCATTTGGCACTACACAACTGACGATGATGCAGTGATAAGTGCATGAATTTGAAGAATTGCCTCTGCCTGGTGTTTCAGTACAAACTTGTACTATAGTGGTATAATAACTTGCACGATTTTCCATGAGCGAGCATGTGACCAGGGAAAAGTCTATGCAAAGCCACAGCCTTAAAATACACATTTGAGGGGCGCCTGGATGGCTCAGTCGGTTAAGCGTCCGACTTCAGCTCAGGTCACGATCTCGCAGTCCGCGAGTTCGAGCCCCGCATCAGGCTCTGGGCTGACGGCTCGGAGCCTGGAGCCTGCTTTGGATTCTGTGTCTCCCTCTCTCTCTGACCCTCCCCCGTTCATGCTCTGTCTCTCTCTGTCTCAAAAATAAATAAACGTTAAAATAAATAAATAAATAAATAAATAAATAAATAAATAAAAATACACATTTGCAAAACATTAAGACATGCACACATATTAGAGGTATTTTCAAAGACTGTAAAAAAATTAACTAACCTTGCTGCACAAAACAATGTGCTGGTAGACTTCAGCATGTTAAGATTTGAAATACAGCACACTGGAGTGAGCTGTGTAAAGGCAGTTTTTAAAATAGTTAAAATGACGGTAAGTAGTGGTGATGATTACACAACAGTGTGAATGTACTTAGTGCTACTGAACTGTACACTAAAAAATGGTTAAAATGGTAAATTTTATGTTACATATATGTTGCCATAGTAAGCTCCAGGCTCTGAGCTGTCAGCACAGAGCCCAATGTGGGGCTCAAACTCGCAAACTGTGAGATCATGACCTGAGCTGAAGTCAGACGCTTAACTGACTGAGCTACCCAGGCGCCCCTATCTTACCACAGTAAAAAATTTAAAAAAACAAAGCCCAAATGACCATTGCAGAAACTCTGAAGAATCTCTGTGGTTCCCTAAAGTATCCCTAAGGTTCTGAGGGACACAGTTTGAAAACCACTGCCCTACATGAGAAATACAAATACCTGAGACTGACCTATCTGTCGTGCATTTATGATCTCTCCTGAGCTGCCCTCTAACCTGATTATTTGTCACTCTCCATCTTATAACTTGCATTGTATTCATAGTGAATTACCCGTAGTTCTTCACAAATATGTGCCTTAGCATATGCTACTTCCTCTGCCTGGAATGCCCTTGCACTGTTCTTTCCTACTCTTCCCTCCTCCACTGGCACTGTTCTAGTCATCCTTCACAGTTCAGCTCAAATTTTTCATTCTTTTTTGAAGCCGTCTGTTACCTTCCCAGGTAAAGTTTACCACTCCCTCTTATGAGAACCCATTTTGACTATATGTATACTTTAATGTTATATTTGCAATTATTTTTGTTTGTGCATCCATCTCTCCCTGTAGATTATGAACTCCTTGAGAGTGGAGATTGTGACTTATTCATCTTTGTATCTCTAATACCTAGCACAGTGCCTGGAACATTGTGCCTGTTCACTAAGTGTTCGATGAAAAGGACTCAGATGTGTGGGGTGAGAAAAGAGACGAGTCCAGGATGTCTCAGGTTTGCTGTTTGTTGGATGACTGGTTAGATGGCGAGAAAATGGGAACAGTGGTAGAAGTGAAATAGATTTACACTGAAAGATGAATTCTGTTTTGTCCAGTATTTTTATGCAATGCCTCATGGGCACAGCCCACTGGAGGTTATTCAGTAAGCAGCTAAAATACAGCTCTGGACAACAGGAAAGAGGTCTGGTTTGGAGATGCAGATTAGGGAGTCATTCTTATCGGTATTTATTGGAACTCTAGGCTGTATAAACCCAGGGAGAATATATATAGTAAGCAAAGAGCTTAAGGCAGTTTCAAGAGAATATCAACATTTAATGGGTAGGTATTAGAAAAACCATCCCATTAAGTAGCCTGGGAATGATGGAGAATGGGGAACACATTAGTTGCATGGTTCTGGGGCAGAGACTTGACAGTTCCAGAATTCTTTATATGCTTTTTCTACCTATCCCCTCTTATCAGCCTCAAGTCTGTCCCCTTTCCAATGTACCTGATGCCTCTGAGTAAATCAGCTCATTTTCATAGAGCATAGAGATTAAGACCATGGACTTTGGAGCCAGACTGCCTTTATTTGAGTCCTGACTCTGCCACTTATTAGCTGCATGACCTTAGGCAACTTCCCTAACCTCTTTGTGCCTCAACTCTCATATCTGTCAATACAACTATGATCATACTTCATAGGACTATTGTGAGGATTAAATGAGTTAATATGTATAAAGTACCTAGAATAGGTATACACTATATAAACTTAGCTGTTATTGTCACTGTCGTCATTATTGTCCCTCTGAAGGCTCTTTAGATTGAGGCTTCTTTCATCTTGCTAAGTCCGTTATTGCTTGTCTACGTGTACTCTAAAAATATGTTGAAACCTCCTCTCTACTGATATTTCTCTCCTATGTTCTGTGATCTTGTGGGTGAGTACTTTTAAAATTCCTTTTAGTGGTGTTTTAAGGAGGGAAAGGAGAGAAATGCTGGTGGTCAAACTTCCTATAATGCTCTGTGTTCTTTTTGTATATGAATTTATTTGTTACATTGATCTCTGTGAAGCCACATCGATTTTTTTATTGGAATAATTTGTGACTAGATAATTACAGTTTTATGTTGTGAAAGCCTTCTATCCTTTTTCTCTTTTAGACGTCCTGTTCCCAGAAAGTTAGCTGTCTTTTTTCCTGAATTTTGTGGATCTATTTTCTTAACATCTAGCATACCGGTGTATGACTGTGCCCCTCAGTCCCCAGCAAACAGATTCCCATCATTTTACTTCTATAATCAGTTCTTCCGTGTGTATCAGCTTGAAGGCCAAAGCAACCATTTCCTTATTCACTCACAGTGTCTTCTGAGTGAAGAAACTGTTATCAGAATAGATGAGGAATTTGTCAGGTGCTGTCTGCTTTCAGCCTCATGTAATTTAGTAGAGATCCAAATAATCCAAGTTTGTCTACCCTATTAATAAAAACATGTAGGTAGTACTTTGTAGATCACATTTGATTTTTATCATAGTCCCCTGAGGTAAGGTATGTATTACACCTATTTTATGAATAAAGGAGAGTTTCAGTGGCGTATCCAAGCTCACACATATTGGTAAGTGGAAGAGGCAGAGTCTGAATGAAGATTCTGTCTCCTAATCAAATTCCCTTCTACTCTGTCCCTTCTCAGTACTTATTCCTATAAGTTTTGTGATCTGTTGCAGTAACAGATCATTCCCTTTCTCTCTCACTAGGCAAACCATATCAATACTATATTACCTCCATTTTTCACCCCATTTTACTTGGTTATCTGCCTTGGGCTTGCAGATATTTTCTTCACCTGTAGAGCAGGGTTTCTCAGCTGTGGCACTATTAACATTTCGGATCAGATCATTTGGGGGGGCTGTCCAGTCTCTTGGTAGGATAGTGGCATCCTTGCCCTCTACCCACCAAATACCAGTAGCATTGCCTGCCACCCCACAAATTGTGACAACCAAAATGTCTCCAGGTATTGCCAGATGTCCCCTAAAAAGCAAAATGTGTTTGTTGCCATAGTAAATAAACACCCAAAAATGTCAAGTAGTATTCTTGATCCTCTCCTTGCTTGATCTATTCTCAATCTTAGAATAACTTCTGATTTTATAATTTTATCTGGACATTTTTTCTCCATAGCCGTCATTGATCAGAAATTTAAACCTCTGCAAACATGTTCTTCCCAGTCTTTATGATGTACACTCCATCCATGTCATGAACTCATCATTTTAAATCTCTTAACAGAAAATCAGATCCTGTTTGGTGATGGGTTCTTTCTAGAGAGACATTCATTTCCCTTGCTTCTTTCTATTCCAAAGCTCCAATTCTCATTTGAAAAAGAAAAAAAAAAGCCTCTTTATACCCAAGTAAATGATTCTTGCTTAGATCAAAGTTGCCATAGATTCTTCTCAGGGTTCATCTAGATTTTTTTATTGTTGTTCTTGTACGACACTATAGATGGAAGTTTTGCTCAGCAGGTTTGAAAAACCTCAGCAGTCTCTTCCTTAACATCCCAGATGGGATATGAGCGAATGAGATGTAACTGTGTTCTGTTTGGCTCAAAGGGGAAAGAAAAGAAAGGAATGAACTAATACAAGGATTAGTACAGGTATTGGTGAGCAGCTTTGATAAATCTCAGCAGACTCTCCTTCACATCCTGGGTAGGATAAATGGCCCTGAAAAATGGTATCCCTTTCAGCTGGCAATAAAAGGAAAAGACAGGAATGGTTGCTTGAAAGGATTGGTTTTGTTTTAGATTTGGGAGATTTGAGCATGTATAGATAGAGACTGAAAAGAAGGAATTAGTAAAGGGAAAATAAATTGAAGATCTAAGAGAGAGGGAGAAGATCAAAGGTTTCAACGTCCCAGAGAAAATGGGGGGGGACTAGAGACACCAGCACACTAAAGGGGAAATAAAGGTGGTTATTTACTCCTCTGAAACAAGAAGGATGAAGGAATCAGTAACAGCAAAGAAAAGACTGTGAGGTGAGGAGAGGGAAAACCTTCCCTTCCAGATAACTTTGATCTCCATAATGTATTTGTTGAAATCATCCACTAATAGAGTGAAGGTAGATTTACAGTCTTGAAAATGATGAGTGTTTAGAATAGCTGCTGTGGTGAAGTAGGAATGAGGAAGAAAAGATTGCCGCTTGATGAAGTGTTCAGCAAAAGTCAGAGAGCAGTGTTTTATAATGAATGGATCTAGTCCATTTAGTTATGCGACTTTCTCCAGCATTGCAGCCTACAGTAACTTACACACACACACACACACACACACACACACACACACACACACACACCACAGTTAGTTTAACGTGTGACTGGGAATTGACATGATGGGAAGGCAGAAGGTCATGGGTCTAGTGAGTGCTTGAGAAAGCCTAACTGAAATGATCGATCATAGTGTCCAGAATATGTAGTTTAAGGCCCAGGGGAGGATGATCTACTGGGAGTATTAGAAAGTATCAGTAAATTGGTGGCTATTATAAGGGTGAAGAGCAGGACCCATGAAAGAAATGAAAAGCTAGTAGAATGCAGTCAGAGAGGAGTTTTGGAGCTCAGGATCTTGTAGATATATAGTTATTTCTGGTTGTATGGGAGTCCACAGTATGGCTGAGTAAATAAAAAGGTAGAGTAGCATTAAACAAAAATGATACCATTTATTTGTCATTTAACTTTGTATAATTATCTTTTTTTTATTTTTGAGAGAGAGAGAGAGAGCGTGAGTGGGATAAAGGCAGAGAGATGGGGACAGCATCTGAAGTAGGCTCTGTGCTGACAGCAGAGAGCCCAAGGCAGGGCTCGAACCCCCGAACCATGAGATCATGACCTGAGTCGAAGTCGGACACTCACCTGACTGAGCCACCCAGGCACCCCACTTTGTATATCATTTAATTCTCCACCACAACCCAATGAGGTAGATAGATGTGCCTCATTTTAGAGCAGAACCCAAAATCATATAGGTAGTCAGTGATAGAGCCAGGATTAGAACCTAAGTCTATCTGACACCAAAGCCTGTGCACTTAACCACTATACTATGTAGCCTTTTCACAGTAAACATAATCATGGGAAGGTCAGAGGCTTTAGAAGGACCTCAGAAATTATTACAGGGTTTAAAAAGCAAACTTTGGAATTCAAGAAGTGGAAAAGAATCTTTACCCTTTTTAAAGCAACAAGAGAAAATGTATTCCTCTGTGGTATGAAAGAAAAAGCATAGGACTTAACCGAAATCCTAAGATGGAATGTCAGGCCTACCACTCACCAGCTGTTTGACCTTAGACAAGTCATAGAAACTCTGATCTAGTTTCCTTATCTGTAAAGTGAGAATGATAGTAAATATAATTTAGTGACATGATAAAAAATAGCTGTTCATCTAGTTTCTCAGCACTAATTTGAGAATTAAAAGTGGTAATGGATGTAAAAAGTAAATATACAAATTGTTGTCATGGTGATAGTTATCTGTCTGTCTACTTTGTTTCCATGGGAAAGGGCAAGAAGTCTCAACAAATTCAGTTGTGCATATCCAACATTTAGACCTTTGTTTTCAGAAAAGTGAAGAAGATCAAGAAGTCTCCTTAAGACTGATGATTTAATATTTCTGTGGGGTTTTTATTTTATGTAGGTGTATGTTCGATGCTTTACCAAGCAATTTAAATTGTTTCCTGCTACTAGGCATTAATATTAACCGAGGCCTCCTGTGCTTGGGAAATGTGATCAGTGCTCTTGGAGATGACAAAAAGGGTGGCTTTGTGCCATACAGAGATTCCAAGTTGACTCGACTGCTTCAAGGTAAGCCCAGAGTGCCTCTAAAAATAAGAGAGTAGGGGCGCCTGGGTGGCTCAGTCGGTTAAGTGGCCGGCTTCGGCTCAGGTCATGATCTCGCCATCCGTGAGTTCGAGCCCTGCGTCGGGCTCTGTGCTGACAGCTCGGAGCCTGGAGCCGGTTTCGGATTCTGTGTCTCCCTCTCTCTGACCCTCCCCCATTCATGCTCTGTCTCTCTCTGTCTCAAAAATAAATAAACGTTAAAAAAAAATTAAAAAAAAATAAGAGAGTAACTCAGAGTAATAGTGCTGAGAAGGTAAAGACAGGATCGGTGAACAGATTTTTGGACTATCCTATACAGAGCTATCTAACTGATAAGTCGGAAAGAGACCCATTAGTAGGCAGGCTTGTAAGATAATGGAAAGGTGTCTTCATAGATGGGTTTGAAAGCCAAGAAATCTACAGAATGCCAACTGAACTTTATACTTTATAACTGAAAATGAACTTGATTACTGTTTATTAGTACTTGATAAGCAGAATTCCCTGAATAATTAAAACCTACCTAGAGAGGGCATCCTAAGAATGTTTAATTCCACTAGTGGCTCCTAACTTACTTGCGCTAGGCCTGAGTTGTTTTAACCCAACTAACTGCCAAAATCACAGTCTTACGAATGGGGACACATGGAATAGGATTCGAAACTATATCATTTATGCAACAAAAAATCTTAGTATTTTTACTAACAGGAAATTTGCAGATTATTAAAAATTTTTTTCTTAGAGCTCTGAGTTTGAAGGCACCGACCTAAATGGACAGCTTTCCTTGCATCCTGATTGTTTGATTTTATTTCCTCCTATTGTTATTTTTCAGATTCTCTAGGAGGTAATAGCCATACACTTATGATAGCCTGTGTGAGTCCTGCTGACTCCAATCTAGAAGAAACATTAAATACCCTTCGCTATGCTGACAGAGCAAGAAAAATCAAGAATAAACCTGTTGTTAATATCGATCCCCAGACGGCTGAACTTAATCATCTGAAGCAACAGGTAAAAGGGACTTAAAATTTGATGGGAAAAATGTTAGTGTATGAGTGGAATGATAGAGCTTCTGTTTCTCAGCTTCTCCTCTACCAGAAGTTTAGAGATGTTGGCTAAGCATTCTGTTGGTTTGGGAAAATTCTAAAGTAATTCCTGTTAACATGTTTATTGTCATCTTTAAGATTTGGGGGTGGCATTGGAGATTTCACTGATAAAAAAGTGAGCAGTGGGACACTAGGCAAGAGAGGCAGGCAAGCGTCAGATCCCAAAAGTTCTTACATGACCGCTTAGAGAATTTGAAATTCAACCAGAAAGCTGTGGAAAGCTATTGAAAGTAAGTGGGCTACATGGTGTTATGTGTGCTTTAGGGAGATCACTCTTGCAAGTATACAGAAATAGATTAGAAGTAGGTATAACTTGAAGTAGGAAAACAAATTACAATAGTACCCCCCTTATCCATGATTTCACTTCCCACAGTTTCAGTTTACTCATGGTCACCCATGGACTGGAAGCAGGTGATTCTCCTTCTCACGTATTGTCAGAAGGTTAATAGTAGCTTAACACTACATCACAGTGCCTATGTCATTCACCTCACTTAGACACTCATCACGTAGACATTTTATCATCTCATATCATCACAAGGAAAAGGGTAAGGACAGTACAATAAGATATTTGGGGGGGGGGAATCACAGTCACGTAGCTTTTATTATAGTATATGATTATAATTGGTCTATTTTAATTTTAGTTACTGTCAATCTCTTACTTGCATGATTTATAAATGAAACTTTATCATAGGTATATATGTATAGGAAAAAGCATAGTATATATAAAGTTCAGTACTATCTGCAGGTTCAGGCATCCACCAGGGGTCTTGGAACATATCCCCCACAGATCTACTGTAGGCTATTATAATAACCCAGGTGAGAACTATGGCCTAAACTAAAGACAGTAGCCATAGAAATAAAGAGAAGGGTACAAATTAGAAAGAAAATAACCCAAGTAGGTAGAATGTCTAGAGCTTGCTTGGTAACAAATTTGATGTGGAAGGGTCAGTAAGTAGGGAGAATCAAGGTTGTTCTCAAGTTTCTTGCTTGGACAACTGATTAAAACGGTAGTACCAATCATTGAGTCAGGGAATACAGGAGGAAACACAGGGTAAAGTGAGAAAAGTTTTTAAAAAATTAATAAAATTAACTATTTGTAACCACAGTGAAAAACATGGGTGAATCTCATAAAAATAATGTGTGAAAGAACCCAGACACACAGTGGAAATGATGGAATTCAGTTTGGGGTATTTTGAATTCGAATAACTTGGGGGACATGTAAGTAGAGTTTTTCAAACGTAGCTGGCCTTTGGGTTTAATGTAGAGAGGTCTGAACTGAAGATACAGATTTAAGAGCCATTAGCATTTAGATGGAATCTGAAATTATTATAGAATGGATGAGACCAAATGGCACATTCAAGGTACTCACTAAATATTTGCTGAATGAGTAAATGGCCACAAAGAGAAGAAAGCCAAAGACAGAACACTGGGGGAACAGCAGTTTTTAAGGAATGGGGAAAAGAGGGAAGACAAAAAAGAGAGACTAAGAAAAAAAGAGAGACTAAGACGGAGCCAACAAGTAGGAAGAAAAACAGTCATATCATGGAAGACAAGGGAAGAAAGTTTCAAGGACCATCAAAAGTACAAAGTTATTTTTTAAAAAGTACAAATTTATAAAGAAGTGTAGAGTAAAATAAATACTGAGAAGTGTCCATTGGTTTTTTTAATCAACAAGGAGATTATTGGTGACTTCAGTGAGAAGAGGTTCAGATTGTTGTGGGATCGACAGTGAATGCTAGATAAGGAAGTGGAGGAAGTTGGTAGGCTCTTCTTTCAAGAAGGCAAAATGAAAGAAGGCAATAGCTAGGTAGTCAAGGGTCAAAGGATATAGGTCTGTTTGTTTTTAAAAATATGGAAGAGGGGGGCCTGGGTGGCTTGGTCGGTTAAGCGTCCGACTTCGGCTCAGGTCATGATCTCACGGCCCGTGAGTTCGAGCCCCGCGTCGGGCTCTCTGCTGACCGCTCAGAGCCTGCAGCCTGTTTCAGATTCTGTGTCTCCCTCTCTCTCTGCCCCTCCCCTGTTCATGCTCTGTCTCTCTCTGTCTCAAAAATAAATAAACGTTGAAAAAAAAATTTTTTTTTAAATAAAAAAATTTAAAAAATAAAAATATGGAAGAAGCAGGGCACCTGGGTGGCTCAGGCGGTTGAGCATCTGACTTTGGCTCAGGTCATGATCTTGTAGTTCGTGGGTTTGAGCCCCATATCAGGCTCTGTGCTGACAGCTCAGAGCCTGGAGCCTGCTTTGGATTCTGTGTCTCCCTCTCTCTCTTCCCTTCCCCTATTCATTCATTCTCTCTCTCTCTCTCTCAAAAATAAACATTAAAAAAATTTTTTTTAAACATGAAAGAGGCTCAGGATGCACCTGGGTGGCTCAGTCAGTTGAGCATCTGACTCTTGTTCTCTGCTCAGGTCATGATCTCACGGTTTGTGGGATCGAGCCCTGCATTAGGCTTTGTGCTGAACTTGGAGCCTGCTTGGGATATCTCTCTCTCTCTCTCTCTCTTTTTCTCTCTCTTTCTCAAAATAAATAAAATAAACATTTTTTTAAAAATGGAAGAGACTTGAGCAAGTGAAAGAACCAGTTGGGAGAGACTGAAACTGAGAATAGGGACTAGTTGCTAAAAGGCCATCTCTAAGTAGTTGAGATCCTGAGCACAAATAAAGAGGGATTTGCTTCTGACCATGGAGGGGATACCTGCCACCAAGACTAGAAGAAACAAAGTCAGAATAGGAAGAATACAGTGATAATAATTTAGAGGGAAAAGAAGGAAAATTGAGGGATTTTCAGCCTGATGACCTTTAACTTCTCAGTGTAGTTGGAAGCAAGGTCATCTTCTAAGAGCAAGCAACCAGATAATAGGGTAGAGGGACTGAAGAGACCACAGAGGCTTGAAATCATGGAAATGGAAGAGGTAGCTGACTAGGAGCATGCATTTGTGGTGGTATCAATATAACTGGTTGTGTAACAGCTCAGTAGCTCTGGTAGAGGAGATGAGAAGGTGAGTAGTTGGATCAGCCCAGGCTTGCAGGGGTCAAGTTTTCTTACCTTCCAGGGTACTCTTTATACTGGGAATCTAGTATTTCCCAACTGTGTAGTGTTCACTCCGTCTCTGGCCTTCCTCCTTGGTGATAATAACTACTATTCAGTTAGTCTGAAGCTTTCCTTCCCTTCTCTTCCCCTATCTCCTTTCCTCCCAGGGGTCACTGTACAAAATACAAGTAATTTACCTGTTAACAGTATCATCTCAATTATAAAATACCATACTCAGTTCTGTCCCTCCATTTTCTTTCATGTGTATTTCTATTGCCAAAAATGCTCTTCTTCCTAGTCATTCATTTGTTCATTCATTCCAACAATAAATATGTATTGTACACTATTATGTGCCAGGTATTGTGTTGGGATACATTGTTGAGCAAAGGAGACAGTCTCTGCCTTCATGAAACTTACTGCCTGGTGGGAGAGACAAACACCAAACACATATTCATACCAACATACCATTATAAAATGAGATAGTGTGCTATGTAGGGTAGTATGACAGTATGGAACAGGGTCTTCTGTTATACATCTAAGCTGAGAAGGCTTCCCTGAGGTAGCAATGTGTGAGCTGAGATCTCAAGGATTGAGTAGGAAAAGAAGGAAAGAAAACAAGGAAGAGGCATCCAGGGAGAAGAAAAACCATATGTAACAAAGTGTAGTGGTTAAGAGCATTGACACTGGAGTCAGACTGCCCACATTCAAATTGTAGCTTTATAACTCACTGGCTATGTACCTTGGGCAAGTTCTCTGTGCCTCAGTTTTCCTATCTATAAAATGTGAATAATTATACCTGCTTCATAGGGTTTTTGTGAGGGTTAGATGAATTAATACATGGAAAGCACTTAGAACAGTGCCAGGCATATACCAAGTCTGAAAGGGTCCTGATTTAGGAAGGCATATAGTGCCCTTGAAGAACTGACAGACTGCCAGTGTGGCTAAAGTGGAGGGAGCCAGGAAAGAGTATTCCAGTATGAGACTAAAAAAGAAGCAGAGACCTCATCAAGACCTCACGGACTGTGTTAAAAATGATCTTAAGTCGTGTGGTACTATTCATAATTTATGTTTTTGGGTTTTTTTTAATGTTTATTTATTTTTGAGAGAGACAGAGACAGAATGTGAGTGGGTTAGGGGCAGAGAGAGAGGGAGACACAGAAACAGAAGCAGGCTCCAGGCTCTGAGCTGTCAGCACAGAGCCTGACACGGGGCTCGAACTCACGAGCTGTGAGATCATGACCTGAGCCGAAGTCGGACGCTCAACCGACTGAGCCACCCAGGCGCCCCATAATTTATGTTTTTAAAAGATGAGCTGGCTGCTGTGTGGAAATGGATTATAGTGGAGCAAGAGTGGATTCATGGAGACCACTTTAAGAAGTTACTACAGTGTGGGTTGCCTGGGTGGCTCAGTTTTTTAAGCGTCCAGCTCTTGGTTTCGTCTCAGATCATAATCTCACAGTTTCATGAGTTCGAGCCCTGTGTCTGGCTCTGTGCTGGCAGCGCAAAGCCTGCTTGAGATTCTCTCTCCCTCTCCTCTCTCTGCCCCTCCCCTGCACACGTGGTCTCTCTCTCAAAATAAACAAATAAACTCTAAAAATTTTTTAAAAAAGAAGTTACTACAGTGGTCCAAGAGAGAGCTAAATAGTGGCTTAGACTTAGGGTGATGGTGACAGTGATGGAAAGAAATGACCAGTGGCTTAGATAGGGGCATGAGGGTTCGACAGCCAAATTTCTGGCATGTGAAGCTGCATGTTCACTGACCTTGAGTGTGCTAGAAAAGGAACAGGTTTGGGGATAGCAGACAACTAAGTGGAAATATTAATTAAGTACATAGTTGAATATAAAGCTCTAAATTAAAAAAGACTTGTGTTTGAGATAAATTTGGGAGTCCCCTGTTCATAGATGGTAATTGAAACCATAGTCAGAGATGAGACTTTAAGGAAAGAGTATAAAGCAAGAAGACTGATACTGAGTTTTGAGGATTTATCATCTAAAGGACACTTGGTGTGAAGATTAGCCAAGAAAGAGCCTTAGAAGATCAGTTAGAAGAATAGAAGGAAAAGCAGGAAAGTATGGTATCTGGTAAGCCAACTGCTACCAAACAGTCAAGTAAAATGAAGACTGAAAAATGCCCATAGGATATAGTGACCTGCAGATCATTGGTGACCTTAGCAAGAGTTTTGTCAGTGGAATGCTGTAGGCAGAAATCGCATTTGAATAGGTTGAGCAGGTGAGAGAGGTGAACAAAAGGAAATGGAGGCAACAGGTATAGACGCTCTCAAACTTTGTGAAGGAGAGAATAGGACAAAAGATAGGAAGTGAGATTGAGAAGGGTGCTTTTGTTTTGTTTTAAGATTGGAGAGACTTGAACATGTTTTAATTTTGATAGAAAGGATCCTGTAGAAAGGGAGATGTGGAAGATACAGAAGAGAGAGGGGATAACAGTATGATTCATCAGGAGGCAAGAGGAGTTTGGGATCCAAAGCGCAAGCAAGGAGACTGGTCATAACAGGTGGCACAGCTCCTCTTTCATAGTAGGAGGGAATGAGAGAGGATGAATGTGCATGCACTCTGGTTTAAGAACCAGCCCCAAGAAGCCTCCTTTTGACTGTTCTGGAATTTTATTAATTTGCTTCTTCTCAGAGCCCTAAAGTACTTAACTGTATTTTATGAATTCACATCTTCTATCTTCTTTGTCTCTTACTATTTCAGGCCATTGGTTGTCTTTGTCAACTAGATTATAAACTTGAGAATAAAACACAGGAGTTTATTCTCGTATCCTCCTCATATTACCTGGCCTAGAGCTGAGTTTGACTTTAAAAAAAATAGATGCTCAAGGGGCACTTCAGTGGCTTAGTCGTTTAAGTGTCCGACTTGGGCTCAGGTCATGATCTCGCAGTTCGTGGGTTCAAGCCCCACATCGGGCTCTGTGCTGACAGTTCAGAGCCTGGAGCCTGCTTTGGATTCTGTGTCTGTCTGTCTGTCTCTATATCCCTCCCTCACTTTTTCTCTCTCTCTGTGTTTCAAAAATAAATAAACTTAAAAAACATTTTTTAATGATTATTTTTGAGAGAGACAGAGTATGAGTAGGGGAAGGGGCAGAGAGAGAGAGGGAGACACAGAATCCAAAGTAGGCTGTGCTGTCAGCACAGAGCCCCACACGGGACTCGAACCCATGAACTGTGAGATCATGACCTTAGCTGAAGTCGGATGCTTAACCAACTGAGTCACCCAGGTGCCCCAACTTAGAAAAATGTTTTAAAAATAGACATTTGGTAAAAGTCATTAAGATGCTTAGGTAAAAGGAACAACTCAAGTTCTAAGTACTAGCTATTCATATAGTGCTGTTTGGACTTTTGTCACTGAATTGTCAACCTTGATGATTTCTGTAAGGCCTAAATATGCCTTAGATTTCATAGGCACTGAGTAGAATTACTCTATGGCTAATTGTAGTAATTTAGCTGACAAGGGATAAGTAGCTTTTGATTGGTGATTAGCTTACTATTTTTCTTTGCTTTTCCCAGGTACAACAGCTACAGGTCTTGTTGCTACAAGCCCATGGAGGTACCCTGCCCAGATCTATAAAGTAAGAGCCATAGATTAATTTTATTTTTTTAAATTTTTTTAATGTTTATTTATTTTTGAGAGCAGAGAGAGACAGAGCATGAGTGGGGGAGGGACAGAGAGAGAGGGAGGCATAGAATCTGAAGCAGGCCCCAGACTCTGAGCTGTCAGCACAGAGCCTGGCGTGGGGCTTGAACTCAAAGACCATGAAATCATGAACCAAAGTCAGATGCTTAACCAACTGAGACACCCAGGTGTCCCCCCCCCCCGCTTTTTAAAAAATTTTTTTAAAAGAGTCGTAGATAAATTTTAAATGTATATTCTAACAGAGGCCATTTCTTCTGATGGTTGTTTTACCCTGATAGACTAAAGTTTCTGGTAGCATTTGGCATCAAGGTAGGGATCTTGCCAAACGTTCTAGTTAGCTTTGAGGCAGCCTGATGTGATGAGTTCTAGCCTCAGAAACTTATTAATTAGAATTTTACTGTGGCTGTTTATTCTCCCCCATTTATGTATTTGATTACTTATTTATATCCATATAGAATCATAGGTATTTATTTTATTCTATGGGCTAACATCCAATGCTATCATTATTTGTTTTATTGCTCAGATTGTTCCTGTTTTGTCCAATAGGCTCTCCTTCAGGGTGATTTTATGTTCTTCAATACACCCTCTAGTTTGTTTTTTTTTTCACCCTCCAGTTTTTAAACATTTCTACAGAATATTTCACACCCATCTTGTATTTTCCTCTCCCCAGTTCTAGAATCAACCATATCTCAAAAGAGCCCTGATTTTTTATTGGAAAATAGTGTTTAGAAACCCAGTCTGGGTGCTGGGTGTGCTTGTTGTTACTGGAGTGTCACTGCTTCTAGGCCCTCTCAGCCGGTAGAGAGGAAATATCTGTATGTCTGGTAATGCACACATATACTCATATCTACATTTTTATATCTGTCTTTCTATATATTAATAGCCAGATTTTATACCAAATACCTCTGATTCCAGTCCAACACTACAGGGTTCATTTTAGCCTTCTTCCTCCTCCTATTTATAACTCCTTTTTCCAACAGTAAGACACCAACTCTTATTATCTACAATCTATTTACTTATTTGTTCAATTCCAGGATATACATACAGTAGTTTCAAAATTGCTAGCCCATACCCCTGTGAGAAACACTTTTATGAACTGGATTACAGCATTTACATACAGTTCTTTTTGTCTTTAGGCTTAGAGTATCCAGGCAAGATACTGTTTCCCACAGTTACTGTTTGTATTCCATTTTGGGTTTCCCCTACGTCTTGGTTGGTTTTAATTGTTAGTTTATATTTCAGGTATGCAAAGGGCATATGAAATATTATCATGCTCTAAGAGCCAGAGTTATACAAAGAAGAAATACTCAGAGCAGAGCAATGCATATCAAAACCACAGTGAAATATCACCATACACCCATTAGGATGGCTAGTAGTAAAAATACTGAATAACAAATGTTGGCAAGCATGTGGAAAAAATTAGAATCTTTGTGCACTGTTGGAAGGATTGTAAAATGGTATAACTGCCATGGAAAACAGTATGGAGGCTCCTCAAAAAGTTAAAAATAAGAATAGCACATGATCCAGCAATCCCACTTCTGGGTAATATATCCAAAAGAATTGAAAGCAGGGTCTTAAAGAGAGATTTGCACACCCATGTTCATAGCAGCAGTATTCCCAATAGCCAGGAAGTGGAAGAAACACAAATGTCCCATCAGTGGATGAATGGATAAACAAATGTGGCATATACATATAATGGAATATTATTCAGCCTTAAAAAGGATGGAATTCCTATTACATGTTACAGCATGAATGAAACTTGAGGACATTATACTAAGTGAAATAAGCCAATCACAAAAAGACAGATATTATATGCTTCCACTTATATGAGATACTTAGTCAAATTCATAGAAACAGAAAGTAGAATGGTAGTGACTCGGGACTGGGGGTGGGGAGGGGCAAAAGGGGAGTTGTTTAATGGGCAGAGGATTTCAGTTTTACAAGATAAAAAGGTTCTGGAGATCTGTTTCACAACAATGTAAATATACTTTAAACCACTCAACTGTACACTTAACAGTGGTTAAGACAATAAGTTTTTACCGCAATTAAAAAAAAGAAAAAGAAAAATCCACAACAGAACTAGAAGAAAACATAGGCAAAGGTCTATGTGCTTTATAGATAAAGGTGAAAAACAGTGTAGAAATAAAAGCAATGGCAAAAAACTGTAAAAGAATAGACTGAGGGGGTGGTGGGAACAGGGAGTTGTTTAATGACTATAGAGTTTCAGTTTTGCAAGATGAGAAAGTTCTGGAGAGCCATTGCACAATAATGTGATTATACTTTACTGAACTGTACACTTAAAAAATGGTTATGATGGTAAATTTTGTTAACGTGTTTTTTACCACAATATATTTTGTGAAATGTCATTCCCTCTTCATCCCTGCTACCCTATTCCCATTGCACCCTTATTTCTACCACTATTCTCCCTCCTCCATATTGAACCAATCTCTTTAGTTTCTGGTCTAGCTTTCCTATATTTCTCCTCTACAAATGAGCATATACCTATTTATTTTTTTCATATCCTCTTATATGAATGGTAATATGCCATAGATGGTCTTTGTGGCTTTGCTCTTTTCAGTATTGCCTGTAAATCATTTCTTATCAGTTCATAAAAGCCTTCCTCATTCTTTTATACAGCTGCATAGTTCTCTTATTGTACATACTAATTCATCCTCTTTCCTATGTATGGGCACTTAGGTTTGTTTCCAGTATCTTGTGATTACAAACATACTGCAGCAAATAACCTTGTGTTATTCAGTTCTCATATTATTAGTGACTTATCTTCAGGGTAGATTTCTAGAAGTGGGATTGCCGAGACAAAAGGTAAGTGCATGTGTGATTTTGTTAGATATTGCCATATTCCCCTCCAAAAGAGTTAACTCCAATATGCATTCCCAGTGGCAGGGTGTGACAAGGCTTGTTTCCCCATATCCTCACCAGCAGAATGTGTTGTCATACTTCTCAATTTTTTGCCAATCCAATAGGTGAGAAATACTATCTCAGTATCTCATTTTAATTTTTATTTCTTTATCAGTGGATCTCAGCTTTTTTTCATATGTTTCAGGCCCACTTTTATCTCTTTTTCTAGTGAATTGTCTATTCATATGTCTCATTTTCTATCAGATTTTTTGATCCTTTGGCCCTTTTTGAAAAAATGTGGTAAAAGATACATAAAATAAAATTCACGACTTTAACCATTTTTAAGTTTACAGTTCAGTGGAATTAAGTGCATTCACAATCTTATACAACCATCACCACCATCTTGCACAACTGAAACTCTGTACCTGTTAAACAATAACACCCCAATTTCCCCTCTCCCCTCAGTCTTGGCAGTCACCATTCTACTTTCATTTAATTATCTGAAGCACCTAAAATGAGTGAAATCATACAATATTTGTCCTTTTTTGATTGTATTTTTTCACTTAGCATAATATCTTCAAGTTTCATCCATGTTGTAGCATGTGTCAGAATTTCCTTTCTTTTAAAGGCTGAAAAATGTCCCATTGTGTATGTATACCACATGCTGTGTATCCGTTTATCCTTCGTTGTACACAGGTTGCTTCCACCTTTTGGCTGTTGTGAATATGCTGCCATGAATGCTTTAAGACCCTGATTTCAATTCTTTTTGGGTGTAGACCCAGAAGCTAAATAGCTGGATCATATAGTAACTCTTTTCTTTGATTTTTTAAATTAGACTGCCATACTATTTTACATAGTGGCTATACCATTTTGCATTCCTACCAGCAGTGCACGAGTGTTCCAGTTTCTTCACATCCTTGCCAAACACTTGCTATTTTCCACTGTAAAAAAAAAAAAAAAACTTTTTCTAAAGTTTATTTATTTTGAGAGAGACAGAGGGTACAAGTTGGGGAGGGGCAGAGGAGGGGGGTACAGATGATCCGAAGCAAGCTCTTTGCTGACAACAGATAGCCTGATGCGGGGCTCAAACCCGCAAACTGCAAGATCATGACCTGAGCCTAAGTCAGATGCTTATCCAACTGAGGCACCCAGGCGCCCCTCAACTTTTTGGCTATTATGAATTATGCTGTTATGCACATTTACCTTTAAGTTTTTGTACAGACATTATTGGGTAGATATCTAGAAGTAGGATTGCTGGGTCATATGTTTAACTTTTTAAGAAACTGCCAAACTTTTCCAAAGTGGGTATGATGTTTATATTCTCATGCTTCTGGATTTTGATTCATAATTAGAATGCCTTTCCCTATAGCAGGGTTAAAGAGGAATTTGTGTCCTTCTAGTACCTATGTTGATTTTATTTTTTGCATTTTGTATTTTCATTTGGAGTTTATTCTTATGTATGTGTGAGCTTATTTTCTTTTAATATCCTTATTTTCCATAACTCTTAATCATTTTTTTCTTATTATAAAAGTGATATGTTGCTTCTCGTAGGACATTTAAAATGAAAAGTATAAAGAATAAATCTTAAAACTGCCATAATTTTATCACCCAGAGATTACCACCCTTTATAATTTTCCATCTTTGGGTAATATAATCTTGGTTTCCTGATAATATTTTAAGAATGTTGAGTAAAGAAACAGAGGAAAGCGGGGTTCCCTTAAAGGGTCTCTTAAAGACCTATTCTAGTTTAACCAGTTTAGAAGCAATTGACCCATCTTCCTTTCATTTCGGTTTAGCATAGACCTGTTTTATGTAAGACAAGTTTAATGAACACAAGGCTAATAAAAACTATTCCACACTTCCAACCACCTAGAATATATTACAGGATATAGTCTCAGCTACACAAGTAATAGAATAGATTCTAAGAAACAGTTGATGAATCAAACAGTGAACTCACCTGTTCAGTGTTCTACAGAAAAATAAAGATGCTACTACTTTTCTCAAAAATGTATGTGTATATTTTAAGAAACATTTCATAAAAGATCTCACAAAATGTACAGTTCATATACATGAAATGTTTTTTGCTTTTTTGTTTTTTTTAATTTTTTTTTTCAACGTTTTTAATTTTACTTTTGGGACAGAGAGAGACAGAGCATGAACGGGGGAGGGGCAGAGAGAGAGGGAGACACAGAATTGGAAACAGGCTCCAGGCTCCGAGCCATCAGCCCAGAGCCTGACGCGGGGCTCGAACTCACGGACCGCGAGATCGTGACCTGGCTGAAGTCGGACTTGCCACCCAGGCGCCCCTGTTTTTTGCTTTTTGTCCTAGGATTATATTCTTTTCTTATTGAATGTGTATCATGGAAGCTTTTGCATTGATTTTCTGTGTTTGTCAATTTGCACATGCTCGGCTAACTTGAATTCCTAGCATAGGCAATTAAATAGCCTGCGAAAGAGGAAACATTGGTGTTCCATTGTATTTTCACCCATTTAAAGAAATCTTGGAAATTTTTAGGAGGGCAAAACTATGGAGTTAAAAGTATCATTACTTTGGAGTTTGTCAATTTACATGAATGAAACATGGAAGTTTTCAGCTTAATAACTATAAGGAAATATCAGAGCAGTCTAAAATAACACTAAATTTACCAACAGTTTTTATTTATTTGTTTGTTTGTTTATTTATATTTTAGAGAGAGCACATGAGTGGGGGAGAGGAACAGAGAGATAGAATCCCAAGTAGGCTCCACGCTCAGCACAGAACCCGATGTAGGGCTCAATCCCATGACCCTGGGATCATGACCTGAGCCAAAATCAAGAGTCAGACACTCAACCAACTGAGCCACCCAGGCAGCCCCATTTATTTTTTCATTTTTTATTTTTTTAAGTAGGTTTCATGCTCAGCGTGGAGCCCAGTATGGGGCTTGAACTCACAACCCTGAGATTAAGACCTGAGCTGAGATCAAGAGTCAGACATTTAAAAAAAAAAAAAAGAAAAGAGTCAGACGTTTAACTGAGCCACCCAGGCGCCCCAATAGTTTATTTTTATAATCAACATTTTAATTGAACATTCTTTCATAAGAGTCTTAGTAAATTCTCAGTAGTATAACACAAGACCTTATGGTTTGGCCTTGCTATTAACTTTTTGATGAAAAGCATGCTAAAATTTTCTGTGAGAATTCCTTGAGGTCTTAAGCTGGGTGAGAGGGCATCTATTTCCGAAATCCTTTTCGATCCTTTATTGAGATTGAGAACAGATGTTCCCTGTCCTTTTTTTTTTTTTGCCTCTTTATTCTAGCCTTGACAACTATTCATTTTTCCCCTCAGTCTCCTTCAGATTCAAATCTTCATATTTCTTCTGATCTTTTTTCACCAGTCCTATTTTCCAGTCTTTTAAACAATCCCAATAGATTACCAAAAACACAAAAACAAAAACAAAAACTGTACCTCTCGTTGGTCTTTTCCATTAGTCTGGAAATGATATCAAGTAATCTGCATAAGTCCTAAAGGTTCTTATCTATATGTATTCCTTCAAACTATTTTGTTCCCTCCCACCCACTCCTATTTGATATGGACACAATTGTCACCACCCACTCTAAGCAATTTAAAATTGATAGACAAATGAACAAGAGGTTTTGAGTAAGGCAGGCATTTAGAAGGGAACACTTATTTATGGAGAGTTGTGAAATGTGCTCTCAGTGGCTGCTGGTCATTATATCAACTTTCTGACTTCCTAAATGCTATTTCCCTAAACTTCAGTAAATAAGCAGTTGACTTTTGTTGGGGTTAAATTTCACCCTGAGCTGTGTCACTTCTACCTCCCCCATACCTCTTCCTTCCCTGCTTCCCTAACCTTTAATGAGGGAATGAGGGTGGGAAGAAGAAAGAGAACATCTATCTTAGCTGCAGTTAGCCTTTACTTCTTAACTACATGGCACAAATAGATCTTAAACCAAGAGCCAAAGGTAAAGGTTAGTTAGTCATTTCTGTTGCAACCATGTCTGGTTCTGAATTATTACCATCCCACAAGTCATTAATTCAACATATTTCAGGCATATGTTTCTTATTCATTCAATATACTGCCTGACTGGAAGGGTAGATTGGAATGGACACACTTTTTTCCTAGATTTTTGGGGGTTAATTTTAAACCAGTCCGCCACACCTAAAAGGCCTGTGGGGTATATTTTTATCTACCTTTGATATAGGTGTTATCAACAGGTATTTTTCTAATATGTTACCTTCTTTGTTTTAGTGTGGAACCATCAGAAAATCTACAGTCCCTGATGGAGAAGAATCAGTCCCTGGCAGAGGAGAATGAAAAATTAAGTCGTGGCCTAAGCGAGGCAGCTGGTCAGACAGCCCAGATGTTGGAGAGGATCATTTTGGTGAGGACCCAAGACTAAGCTACTAGCAATCTGGACATTTACTAGCTTTAGTTTCTGAAATATTTAACATGCTTCTCATGAGAGACAAGTTATCTGGAAATAAATGAATTAATTTTACTATGTCCCCCATGGAGCCCCTCTTAAGCCCTCTACATACATGGGCTTATGATCAAACATACAGAAAAGTTAAAAGAATTGTATGGTGAGCACCTGTATATTCATCACAAAGAATCCACATGAATCTTATTTTAAAGTACATTTGTTCTAAAATGCCAGAGAGGAAAGAACCAGGACCTCCTGTCACCTTAAGTCCTACTTAATCTTTATCCGTAATACCAAGTAACTGTCCCCTCAGTAAGATTTTAGTTCTTCTCTATCTCCCTTCCTCTAATGTCATCACATTTCATACTCTGTCCTAACAGCTGCCGTGGTGAGATAGAACAGCTGGGAAATTAATGTCAATTCTTTTACATATGGTTCATTTCTAAATAGTGGATCACTATGTAACTGATTACACCAATTCTGTATCCTACTACCTTTCTGATAGTAACCTGGATCAGTGCATGCTGCCTCTGTAGCTAATGTTTTTCTGCTAGTCTAAGTACAATTCAATCTTTAATAGCACAATGATTGTCAAAAGCGAAAATGAGTTTCCACCAAAATGTACTTGAACATCTGTAATTTATGCACCTTCACGCATCAGTGTGCTCTCTAGTCAAGGAAGTGTAAGCTGCTTAAAGATTCTTTAAAGGGGGCCAAACCCTATATCCATTGTCTATTACTAGGGGAAGGGTGAAAATGGGAGCTAGAGGATTTTTATATACAGTTTTCTGCCACCAGTGCTGTATTCGGTGCCTTGGAAGTAACTCTAGAGGCTGTGTCTCACACATATGTGAATGTGGCTGACATAACAGACAGTACCTGTTACTCCAGCCACATACGCATTTGAACTTTGAAGGCTGTCATAATGGCTTCAAGAAAGCTTCTTATTTGATGTGCTGTTGGAATGTCATAACAAACACATTTTTGTCCTGTATAACCTGCCCTTCCCAAATCTGTCACAGCATCTAGCACATTACAGATACTGTGATTAAAATAAAATGGAAAATATCAATCATCCTTCCCAAATTGTAGCTCCCTCGGCCATTTCTTCTCTGCCACCGTTCTTGTGCCTCACCCTTTTTCTTGCTTTCTCCTACTAAAACTAGCCTACCATATCAGATAGTGTAACTTGGGAAAAAAAGCTCAGCTCATATTCAGTGTGAGACCCTTTTATGTTTTAAATGCCCTTATGCTGGGGCTAGGAAACAGTATAGTGTAGGAGGCATTTTAAAGTAAGTGGGTTTTTTGCAAACAGGGAATAGCATGCCAGGAAGTATTGCTTTTTCCCCCAATTGCAAAGTTCTGTATGGAATTAAGGCTTCACACTCCACACCATAGTCTGAGCTTCATGGCAAGCATAAGACCCAGCTGCTTAGATGCTGTTTTTAGTAGCTCATGTTGACTGAAGGGCTAATTTCCATGACTCTGTTAAAAAAAAATACATTTCTCACTAAATTACCAAAGCCCACTAAATCCTCTTATTATAGCAAAGGAGCCAACCTTTCTACCTAGGTTTTGATCCATTGGAGTAGGAGAGAGGGCATAATTAGGTGAGGCTGTTAGGCGTTGCTACTGATGATCTCCTGGGTCTCTGTTGCAGACAGAACAAGCGAATGAAAAAATGAATGCCAAGCTAGAGGAACTGAGGCAGCATGCAGCGTAAGTTTCATGCTAAATGTTTCCTATACCACCTTAGTATATAATCACCCACGTTCTGGTCTTTGCAGTATGATTAACCTTCGGGTTCCTTTGTTTGAACTTTCAGCTGCAAAGTGGATCTTCAAAAGCTAGTGGAAACTTTGGAAGACTGGGAATTAAAAGAAAATGTAGAGACAATTCGTAACCTGCAGCAAGTGATTACCCAGCTATCGGTAAGCCAAGTAGGGGCAGTGTAGATAGACATATTGCTTTCATTTGTTTCTCTTGATGCATATAAACATATCTAACTTGTGCCTTTGGCCAAAACAACTAGATTGTGAGCTGTTTGAGGACAGAGGTCATGGATCATTGCGTATGATCTGAATATTGAATTTGTTAAGTCAAAACACTCCTAGGTTACATATGCAATGGCACATCAGTATTTCAGTACTGTAATCCAATACTGGAAGCAGCAGCACAGCAGTGCAAAATTGCCTGGTAACACAGGCAGCAGGCATTGATTTGCTGTCCTTTCAGTGCAGGCTAACTTAATAAGAGGCCTTGTACCTCTTACCTTGATCTTAAGTAAGCTGGGTTCTAACAGATAGCTTAGAGCAACCAGGGAATACCATAGTTCTTTTTTATAACCAGTAATAAATTCATTTGAATGATCGTTCTGTAAGTCCCCATTTTTTTTTATTTTTAGAACTGTTACAGTAGTTGTGGGTGGGCTTGGGCTACAGGTATTTGTTGTTTTTCCCAGAAGAAAAATTCTTACAATCCCACCACCCTAAAAACCTCTTTTATTTTTGGTGTTCCTTCTCTATCTTAGCCCTTAGGCATATATAGGTTTCTTTTTTTAACTGAAGTCATGTTAAGGGGCCGTGGTTGATTAAGGGGTTATAGTAGGTTTTGTTCCATCTATACCCTCTTATTCATCATTCTGAAGCCGTGACATGTCTGTAAATGACTGGTGGTAATTTCTAGCTCTTGGGCAGAGGCTTTAACTTCACCAGAACAGTGGTAAAATCTCAGGTCTTGCCCAGTGTTTTCTGGAGTTTTCAAAAGGGTATCACAAAATCATCTACACCTATGTTTTACACTTAAAGAGTCCATTTAAAAATATCCTACAGTATTGTGGGAGGAAGGGTTAGGATGAGTTCCAATAAGTTAAGTGAGTAAATTCCCAAAAGACTTGAGAGCAGTGTTTTAGAACAAGTAGTGCTATACAAAACTACCACGAGCAGTCCAACAGAACAGTTCATTTATCCAACAAACAGGCCACAGCAGTTGAGAACCTGGGCCCCAGAACCAGACACACCCTAGTTTGAAGCCAATTCTGCCACTCAGTAGCCGTATAACCTTGCTAAGTACTGTATTAATATCAAAAGAAAATAATTTAAGTGACTCAAAAAGGACGTTAAAAGCCGATACACTCAGGGAGCACCTGAACTCCAGGTAACTCCTTGAGTGGAAGCAGAATTGGAGTTTTATAAGGTGAGAAGGGAGGGGTGTGTGTCCTTGTGGTTTGGCTCATGTAGGAGTTTTGTTGTTAATTGCTGTGAAACTTTTGGTTTGAGGCTATTCCAGTTTTCATGCCTGTGGCTTAAATTAAGAACATTGGTGCAATCCATCCTACTAGATGTCCAGTTGTTTTCAAGAGTCGTTCTTGCAACCCTTGTAGTTTGTTCGCTGGTTAAGGTTCATAAGTGGGAGAGATGGCAAAGAAGGGGGAAGGAGGCAAGGAAAATTAAGAACCCTCTCTTTCTGTTTTAATCCTCTTACATTACCAATATGAGCAAAAGGCACTGACAACACAAAAGAAGGGGTGATTAACTGCCCAGAAAATTCAGGAAGTCAGTACAGAAGACAATGGGCCCTAAAAAAGGAATAGAAGTTTGCCACACAGACAATGGGGAAAATACAGTCTATACAGAGAAAAAGGTACATGTCAAAGCAAAAATGGTTGAAAGTTCAGAATGTGATAAGGACCTTGCTATGGCTGAATTATAGAGTGCATGCCAGAGAATGGCTATCACAAGGTTAAATTTCACCATCTATAATTCCACTTAAATGTAGCTGAAACATCTGATGTATGAAAACCTTGTGTGAGCTGCCTCAGAATTAAGATAATCTAGGCTGCAGAACCATACTGGAACCGAAGCTTATATGATTACAAAAGAATGATCCAGGACACCGTTGTTCATGGCCACCACAGCAATCTTAGAGGATTTCACACCATCTCATTTCTGGGGCTTTGGGTCACATGGGAAAGATGAAGGAAACCCATGGAAACAAGTTAATAACATTAGAGAAGGCATATCCACGGTGAGGATCTGGTGATATGACTGGTGCCTGCTGTGCCTGTAGAGGAAATTGGTAGTGGTGGCTGACTCAGAGGAACTCTGTAGAATCTCTGTGTCTGCCACTGAAAGTCACTTGGCACATGCAGCCAGAAGGTACTAAAGATTGCCATGAGCTGATAAAGTCTCTGGCTTCCCTCCACTGTCACAGTTAGGCAGAGTAAACCCTTTTGCCCAAGGGCTCCTGCTGGACTCTTGAATCAGAGGTTTCCATGTCTATTGTTTCGAGACCCTCCCAGCTATGTATTTTTTGGAAATACACAACAATGTATCCTGTGGCTTTTATTAAGACTCACTACAGTGAAAGCAAAATGTTTCAGATGTAAGTGCTTGTGCCCTTCATTCTGGATTAAAACTATTTTTATTTTAAGTGACGGGTGAACACCCCTTTTTCAGTTATGAAGGCAGCCATTGTTCCTGAATATTCCTCCTGGGGCTTTAAGCACTAAAGTGTACCATTTCTTCCTTAAAAATACAATTCAAACAAACCTCCTTGCTGCAGTCACCTGTGAGGAAATTCATGCAGTCCTTTCAGTTCCCACAAAATCAAATTTTGTTGTTTTTATCCCCTCCTCTAAGACCAGTTCCATAAAAACCATTTTGCATGCCTGGTAATGGGATTGCCTACAGCCTACAAGCCCAAACTTCCTATTGAAGGGCATTGCTGGTTAATGTAGCTCAACGTACCCTAGCCTTGTCCCCCTGACCGCCACCTTCAGCAAATCATGTATTTTTACCTTACAAGAGGTTCTCCATCATAGCCTGAGAATGAGAGCTAAAGAGGCTTTTAGGTTGAAATAAATCCCATCATTATATATTTATATTCAGGATTATGAAGGCAGAATCCTACCAAGTTCGTGTAGAACATGTCACCAAAGCTTAACCTTTGGCATTATAAAATTGTATTGGGCCAAAAGGTAAACCACAGTAATATGTCTTCTTCAAAGATTAACCCATCTACTTCAATCCTGACCCCCTGGAAGGTAGTAGAAAATGTCTCCAAAAGCCAGCATTACAGGCTTTACTCATCTAGGATAGGTCTGTAAGTAGTCCATTTACTGAAACTTAAAACATGGGAGGGAAGAAAGGGTAACCATCAACCTATAATATATTGAAGTGCTCTGTTTTTCAAGAAGGATTTCATATGCCTGGTCCTTGGAGAATCACCAGTATTCTAAGTCATGATGAAAAAGGATTGAGAACACTGGAGCTTCCTTTGAATTTTCTTTGAGTCTCACTGATTGGGAATTTCTGGGCAGGGGAAGTGCTTTACAAATAGCACTTACTAAGGGCCTCTTCACTCCTCGCCTTGAAGGTATGAGATTCAAATTTCAACAACTATGTAAGGTTTCACTGGGCTGATGCAGAGACTCCATGTGCTAACCCTAAATTATTTTCTTGCTGTTGAGCCAGTAGCTCTTTCACCTTTGACCTCTTTAGTCATGTGACTTCCTGGAAATCCTTTCTTCCCAGGCTCATGGAATCACTTAAACAGAAGTGGTAATCCATATGTTGCAATACCAAATAAAGCCTAAATTCCAGTGGGGAGAAGAGAGCTTGCTCATATGATAGCCTATAAACAAATTAGTCCTAATAAGTGGGTTTAGGTTTCCCTTTTAGATGGTTGTCATTCCAGTGCCCAAAAAAGGAATTGCCCTTCTCTGGAAGGGAATCAGCGCTTGCCCTTTCCCTTCATGTAACCACTACCTGCAGTAGCTGCATAAGATTGATTCATTCTTACATATATGAGGGAGATTTGTCTGACTTCATGAGCACATTTTTCTGGGTTATCAGCCTGTATGGAATTTAATTTCCTTCTAGAGTAGGCTCTTGCTACCTTGACGGACTGTAAAAAAAAAAAATACAAAATAACCCTTCCTTCTATTCACTTTTCTACTGTGTTGCCTTTATTTCATATGTCTGTTTTTAAGGTGGCATGTCCATGTGAACTGGCTAGACCTGTACATTATAGAAGTAGACTTAGTGGTAAAAACATAAAGGATAGAGTCTATAAAATGGGTTAAACTTTGGCCTGTTAGAATGACTAATGTTTCATTGGCTCAATAATCTCTGGCAGAGCAGGAGAGGAGCAATAAATATGTCAATTGCCACATGACCCTATTTTTCTTTTTAGATAGACTACACCATCAACCTTATAACGAGGATAGACTCTTAAGAGGTGGAAAATGGAAATGTGTGGTTTTGGGTGTAGCTATGTGCCACAAAATGGGTCCAGCACCTTAAATGGTCTCTATGTATACTTGAAAAAAAATTAAGTAACCAATATAAAATCCACTAGTAAGCTTCACTTCAGGGTCTTTTCCTAAACTGAAATATCATTTGTCATTGCAGGATGAAACTGTTGCTGCAACCATTGATACTGCAGTAGAACCAGAAGCTGTAAGTAATTGGCTTTGTGTAGAACTAGGAGCTTTAACTGTGCCATTTCCTGTAATTTATCACTCAGCTGAGGAAGAGAATCCCTGATTGCTACCATCCTCCATAGAATACCTTGGAAATCCAGACATCTTGAGTATAAATGCCAGTTTTGTAAAATCCCGAAGTTGGATAGACTCCATCTCTAATAGTATGACTGCTAATGGATGGCAGGGCTTCTCAAGGATGTCATTTTCCTTATTTGCAGTCTGGTTTGCTGACTTCTTGTTAGATGCTAGTATTCTGCAACAGCTGTCTAGCAAGTTAAGGGAGGGAAAAAAAACAAATTAGGAAATTATGGCAGAGTCAAAAAAGTAGTTGAGAAGAAATGGAAGAGACTTTTTTTCCTCATCATACTTTGCTTGTGGATGGGATGGTTAGGGGCTAAAAGAACCAAGGGAAATATTTTGAGTGTTCAAGTTGCAAGAATAGATAAAATGTATTAGATGTTGGCTAAAGGTTAGAGAACCAAGTCAAAATGAAAGGCTAGACAGTGGCTTCCTTGAGACATCTTTTTGCCCTTAAAACAAACATGTATCGGTATTTTTCGTATTCTGAAAGAAAGATGGCAGATAAATCAGGTGACCTCTGGCATGTGCCCTTCATTCTGGATTAAAACTACTTTTATTTTAAGTGATGGGTGAACACCCCCTTTTCAGTTATGAAGGCAACCATTATGTTCCCAAATCTTTCAGGATTATAAAGGGATAATGAAGCCTCTTCTCCATTTCCACTATTCCTAAAGTGCCATTTCCAGAACTCTTTATCTTGTAAAGACCCCTTAGAATGAGATGAAAGTAAGAAATGTTAGCTAGATCAATAAAGGAAAGAGCAAGAAACTCAGTTTACTCTAAGAGTCAGTTAAAAGATGTAAGAAACAAGGTGCTGTGAGAACAGGGAAAGAGGCTAGGCTCAACTCATTTCAGATGTTTAAAGTAAATGTATGAGAAGCCATATTTTTAAAAGAACAGGGGTACCAGTAATGGAGAAGTGGCTATGAGACCGACCTGATGAAGTAGGGCCTAAGGATCTCTAATTGCTTGTTTCTCTTACAAGTTGTCATTTTGATCTTTTCCAGCAAGTGGAAACCAGTCCAGAAACCAGCAGGTCTTCTGATGCTTTCACTACTCAGCATGCTCTACGTCAAGCTCAGATGTCTAAGGAGCTGGTTGAGTTGAATAAAGCTCTTGCACTGAAAGAGGCCCTAGCCAGAAAGATGACTCAGAATGACAACCAACTGCAGCCCATTCAGTTCCAGTACCAGGTAAAATATTTACCAGAGCAGCATTTGTTTGTGTCTGCCACTTGTGTGTGTGAGTGGAGCAGGGGCGGGTGGAGGACAGAGAGAGAGGGAGACAGAATCCGAAGGAGGCTCCAGGCTCTGAGCTGTCAGCACAGAGCCTGACGTGGGGCTCAAATTCATGGACCACCAGATCATGACCTTAAATGACTAAGCCACCCAGGTGCCCCAGGCACACTGTTTTTGATGACGTTGAGACAACATAATGTGCATAGTACAACTGGAATTGTATTGTTGGTTTCAAAAAAAGGATACATTCAGGATAGGGAACCTGCAATTTTGTTTCATTTAATCTAACACCTTACCTTATGCAATAGGTATTTAATAAATAGTTTAATGATGTTATAATAAATGTGGTCTCTACTTGTGGAGAAATTTTGTTCTAATTACCAATACTGAGATTCTGAGAAAGGTACATCTCCTAGTAGATGGTCTTGGCTATAGTGTGAATTAGAAAGAGGCTTATGGGGTACCTGGGTGGCTCAGTCGGTTAAGCGTCTGACTCTTGATTTCAGCTCAGGTCATGATCTCACAGTTTGTGAGTTCGAGCCCCACATTGGGCTCTGCGCTGATAGCGCAGAGCCTACTTGGGATTCTCTCTCTCTCTCTCTCTCTCTCTCTCTCTCTCTCTCTGCCCCTCCCCTGCTTGTGTGCTTTCTTTCTCTCTATAAAAAAAAATTTTTAAAGAGAGGGAATAATGGATATCACTTGACTTGGCAAATGACTAAACTGTTTTTCTTAGTGGTAGTTCTATGTTTTTAAATTTTTTCTTAATGTTTATTTAGAGAGGGAGAGAGCACAGATGCACATGTACAGAGGAGCAGGGGCAGAGAGAGGGAGACAGAGGTTCCAAATCAGGCTCCACACTGACAGCAGAGGGACTGATGTGGGACTTGAACTCACAAACCTCAAGATCATGACCTGAGCTGAAGTTGGACACTCAACCGACTGAGCCACCCAGGCACTTAGTGGTAGTTCTAACTGGCCCTTGCTAATTAATAATCAGATCTTTACTGAAAGACAAGTCTTTGGCTTTCAGATTATTCCACAAGGTTAGCCAAACCTTATTTTCCATTGTAGCCCAGTGTTTCCCATCCACAAAGTGATGTTAGCAGGGCTGGTAGCGGGAAGGGTGGATTGTTTCCCCATCGAGCTACATCCAACCACCCTCGGGTCATTATTTTCATATCAAGAAATCCCTATAGAAATCATGCAGCTTCTACCCCCAGCTCCCCTAAGTTTTCAGAGTAAAAACAAGAAAAGTGTTTCTCCTAAGTAATTTTCATCACTTTTTTTCCTTAGGATAGAGAATTCCCCCAGGGTATTCCAAAATAATAACTGAGTTGCCATTAGAGGTTTTATTTCCTTTTTTTGTTATTACAGTCATGTTTAACTTTTTTTAAACTTAATTTTTATTTATGTCAAATGCAAAAAATAAATATTTATGGCAAATGCATGTGTATCATTTTAAAAAGCCAAACAGTACAATAATCAGAAAAATGAATCAATTCCTGCCCTACTACCTTCTACCCAGTTCCCTAGGCTTATATTTTACATTCTTCAAGCTGTTTCATCTGACACTTACATTCATTTTTTTATAGGTAAGAGTTGGCAGTATAACACGTTAATTTAAAAATTTTAGACATTGCAGATCAAAACCATAATGAAATATCACCTCAACACCTGTCAGAATGGCTAAAATTAAAAACACAAGAAACAACAAGTGTTGGCAAGAGCATGGAGAAAAAGGAACGCACGTGCACTGTTGGTGGGAATGCAAACTGGTACAACCACTGTGGAAAACAGTGTGAAGATTCCTCAAAAGATTAAAAATAGAATTACCATATAATCCAGTAATTCCACTACTGGGTACTTACCCAAAGAAGACAAAAACACTAATTCAAAAAGATATATGCACCCCTATGTTTATTGCGGCATTATTTACAATAGCCAAATTATGGAAGCAGCCCAAGTGTCCATTGATAGATGAATGGATAAAGAAGATGTGGTATATATACAAATGGAATATTATTCAGCCATAAAAAAGAATGAAATCTTGCCATTTGCAACAACATGGATGGATCTAGAAAGTGTAATGCTAAGTGAAATAAGTCAGTCAGAGAAAGACAAATACCATATGATTTCACTCATATGTACAATTTAGGAATCAAAGCAAAAAAGAGACAAACAAAAACACAGACTCTCAAATATAATGAACAAACTCGTGGTTACCAGAGGGGAAGTGGGTGGGCAGATGGGTGAAATAGGTGAAGGGGATCAAGAGTACAAAAGAAAATAATAGCTGGTTACTATTACATTTTAGAATAACTCAGGGTTTGATTAAAACCACAATAATTTTGTAATGTAACATCTTTTGTGGATAGCTTCCTGTGCTTCCAGAAATTCTGATTAAGTGGTCTCAAGAAATTCTGATTAAATGGGTAGGCAGTATCTCTCAAAAGGATGAGGCAGTTCTAGAGATGGAGAGTGGTGATGGTTGCACAATGTCACTGAGCTGTCCACTTAATATGATTAAAATGTTAATCTTTATGTATAAAAAAATAATAAGTTCAGTACAGTTGTGAAAAAAGTTTTAGATGTTATCAATTGATTTCCCACTATGGAAGATAGGAAAAAGCTCTCTTATACAACCACCCATGTACACTGCCTCACCTCTTATCTCTCATAATGGTAATCTCACAAGTTTTGATTAAAGGAATATTTAGTGTTTAAAATTTTATCATTATGTAAATATGTTTTACAGCTGAGCCACATAGCATATGATTCCACTTCCTTTCTTGTTTGGCTTTTTCTATTTCCCAGAGTTAATAATCTCATTTTTTCATTTACTTAGTCTTCTATGTACCTGTCAATAATTTATCTCCAAACTTCTTTACAGACTTATAAAACTCCTTCTAATATGGTCAAACATACCAGATAATTTATCAATCCATTTCTTCCTTGAAGACAACCCTCCTGGAATCTTCTGTCCTGATTTTCTTTCTGTAGGCCTGCTGCCCAGCTGGCAACCTGGGACTGTCATCCTGGGAGTCTGCTTCACTTCTCATCTCTGTGTTGAAACAGATTCTGTATCTTCCTCATTCTTGGGATACCCCTTTGTGTTGGTTAAATACAACCCCAATAACTTTCTGAGACAGTGTTCATGAAAGAGAAATGTTTTAAACCATTGCATACCTGAAAATAGCTTGTTGTTGTTGTTGTTGTTGTTGTTGTTGTTGCTGCTGCTGCTGCTGTTAGTTAGGTTGGTTGGGTTTAGATTCTACAGTGGAAATCATTTTTCTTCAGAAATGTGCAGGCTTTGGGGCGCCTGGGTGGCGCAGTCGGTTAAGCGTCCGACTTCAGCCAGGTCACGATCTCACGGTCCGTGAGTTCGAGCCCCGCGTCGGGCTCTGGGCTGATGGCTCGGAGCCTGGAGCCTGTTTCCGATTCTGTGTCTCCCTCTCTCTCTGCCCCTCCCCCGTTCATGCTCTGTCTCTCTCTGTCCCAAAAATAAATAAAAAATGTTGAAAAAAAAAAAAATTTAAAAAAAAAAAAAAAAGAAATGTGCAGGCTTTTCTTCACTGTCTTCTGTTTTCAGTATTGCTGTTGAGAAGTTCATTATAATGCCTGATTCTTTTTATTTGATCTGTATTCCACTGCCACCACCACTCCTGCTCTAGAAACTTTAAGAACCTTTTCTTTGTTGCCAAGTGTGAATGAATTTCACAATGATGTGCCTTTGTATGGGACTTTTCTTGTTTATTGTACTTGGTGGGTCCTTTCAAACTAGAAATTTGTATTCTCCTTTAATGGGAAGGTTTCTTATATTATTTCTTTAATAATGCCCCCTTTCTGTTTTTCCCATTTCTCTTTTCTTGCACTCCTCATTGTCAGATATTAGATCTCCTAGATATAGTCTCTGCTTTTCTTATCTCTTCCCTCCTATTTTCTATTTTTTATCTCTTTATTCCACTCTATGGGTGATTTCCCTCCGCACCTATTTGCCTATTAATTTCTAAGATGTTTTTAATCCTCTAATTTTTTATATCCTTCTATTTTTTTTCTTGGATGCAATGCTCATCTCTAATAGAAATTACATTTTTTTGAGGTTTTCTTTTTCTTCCTGCCTTGCCTCTGGGTCCTCCAAATTCCTGTCTTTAGTGTGTTAGGTCTTTTCTTTCATATAAGAAGCTTTCCTCAAATTTCCAGTGATCTTTGGCTACCCATTCATATTTAACAGTGGGACACTAAAAGCTGGTAGGAAGTTGTGTATGCATGGGTTTATCTTGGGTGGTCAGTTTCCAATAAAGAAATCTGTCATTCTCTCTGCAGCGGTGTAGACAGAGTGGTGGTATGCCTTATTTCTGGCAACCTAGAGAAAATAAGGGAGTTGAAGGAGTCCATCCAGTCATGTACAGACTTTTATTTAATTCCCTCAGCAATATGATACCTTATCCCTGCCTTCTGCTGTATGTGCTGTCTGTGAATCCAGCCTCTCAGATTTGGCCTCTCCAGAGAGGAAACCTGTGCTCCTCTCTGTGGTTCTATGGTACAAATTGGCTTGTTTCTTCTTGGCATTTGTCCTATAGGAGTCCTATTTTAGCTTTTTCCACTCTGCTAAGTCAGTTACCACTAGTCAACTATTTTCCTCTTCTAAATATTTGTTTATATTTCTTGACTGCTCCTTCATCCTTGTTAACTTATACCCTTTTGGGGGGTCATTTTAGTGGGATTTCAAGGGGGAGCAAATTAAATATGCAGCTCAAGCTTCCAGGTTAGCAGGACATAAAATGCAGCCTTTTTTAGATTGCTTTCCTACTTTTTTTAAGTTTATTTATTTATTTTGAGAGAAAGAGAGTAGGGAAGGAGCAGAGAGAGAGGGAGAGAGAATTCCAAGCAGGCTCCATGCTGTTCAGCCTGGAGCCCGATGCCAGGCTCAATCTCACGAATCGTGGGATCATGACCTGAGCTGAAACCAAGCGTCAGACACTTAATCCACTGAGCTACCCAGGTGCCCCACCTTTTTAAGGTTGAATGTATTTTGACTTTTCCAGGGTAAACAAAGGATTAATGGTCAGGTTGAGAAATTATTCCTCTCTTTTACTCTTTTACTCCTGGAAACATGGGGACATATGATCCCCCAGTGTACTTCTAACTCTATGAGGAGGTGCTAGGAATGAGCTAGAGCTGTAGTAACATATCTTGTCCCTTTTTCCCTTGGAACCCAATATGCTTGAGCTCCCAAACCTTAAAGTTAAGAGGAAACAAATTCTTATTGTAAACAGTACCTTTCCATCACCTGTAAATCACTGTCTCTTTCTAAGAAATAAAGGTAGTTTTTTGTTCTAAATAGTTTTTCTACCACTGAAGAATTGCTGTAGAAAAATTTGAGGAGGTATACATCTGATTAATGAAGATTGCCATGAGTTATAGTAACCCAAGACTCAATTAACTCCCTTTGTGGAGTCAGTGAGACAGTTTTGACTAAATGTGGCATATATAATGAAAAGATACTATTTCTCACCCATCCAATTGGTAAAAATTTTGAAGTGTAGTAATATCAAATGTTGAAAAGGGTGCAGGGAAACAAGTACTCTCCTACCTAGCTAGCAAGAGTAGAAATTGGAATTGCCACTTTAAAGGACAACTTAGTATCTATTAAAATTACAAGTGTGGGGGCGCCTAGATGGCTCAGTCAGTTAAGCATTCGACTTCGGCTGTGGTCATGATCTTGCAGTTCGTGAGTTCAAGCCCCCACATCAGGCTCTCTGCTGTCAGTGTGGAACCCGCTTCGGATCCTCTTTTCCCCTCTCTTTCTCCCCCTCCCCCGCTGGTTCTCTCTCTCTAAATAAATAAATAAATTCTAAAAAATTAAAAGTGTGTACCCCCATGACTCTAATTCCACTTGTTCCTACCCTAGAAAAACCTTGCATGTGTGTACAGAAGGCATGCACAAGAATATTCCATTATGGCAAAACAATGAGGTAGATCTCTATGCAATGATATAAATAAATCTCAAAGACTAAAAAAAAAAGTTACAGAATAATACACACTTTTAGTATAATTCTGCTTACCTTTAACAGATTCCAATAGACACACATACAAATATGCACATATTATTTTTGTATCTATTTAAATAAATACTCTAGACATTTGCCACAATATATTTATCAGTTATGCATTTTAAGGCATTTACATATATGTTTAAATGTCTATAATATGTAAATGTCCACATATATAATATGCAAATGTCTAGGAAGAATGTCTGGAAATCTGGACCAGTCTGTTAACAGTGGTTACTTCTGGATAGGGGACTGGCATTTTGGAAGAGTAGGGCAGTAGAGGGGACTCACCCTTTATATGTACTATCTGGATTATATTTTAACCAGAATGTTTTCATGTGTTACTTCTCTAAGTATACACACACATACACACATTATTGCCAGTTTAAATATGCAGGGTAGCTATAAAGCAATGAGACTGATTTTCGTTGGGTATTAGCATGGTTCATTATATTTTGTGGAAAACAGCTCTTGCCTGTTTAGAAAGTTTCTCTGATACAGCCCCACCTAACCTGCCTCTTTGTGTCGTTTCAATACTGGTCTAAGACCACCACATAATCTTCTTGGCTACCAACTGTTCATTCAGCCAGTGTCCTTTAATTTTTTGGTTATGAGAACAGGAAGGAATCTATTGGGTTTTCCCAATCTTGGAAACTACTAAACTTCAGTTTCTAGAATTCATTTCCTAAATGTATGCAGAACTGCAAATGGTATTGAATATATATGTTTGAAAGCTCTGAATATAAGAATGTTTGTGCAGCTCTTTACTATTTATAGAATGTCTTCCCTTCTTTATCTTATTTCATCTTCCCAACAACCCTGTGAGGTAAGTGGTGTTGTTAATTGTTCACATAGATAGGGAAACTCTTGAGGGTCCCCAAGACCACCCCAAGGTTTGACGATTCACCAGGATGATTCAGAGGACGTGGCATATAGTCATACAGCTAAGAGTTATTACAGTAGAAGGATACAAAACAAAATCATCAAAAGGAAAAAGCACATGGGGCAAAGTCTGAAAGGAACCAGATGCAAGCTTCCAAGAGTCTTCTCCTAGCGGAGTAAGTTATTATTTAATTCCTCCAGCAATGGTGTGTGACATGTGTGAAATGTTGTCTATCAGAGAACCTCCCTGGAGTCTAGGAGTCCAGGTGTTTCTTTTTAAGTTTTTATTTTAATTCCAGTTAGTTAACATATAGTGTTATATTAGTTTCAGGTGTATAATATAGTGATTCAACAATTCCGTACATCACCCAATGCTCATCACAAGGGCACTCCTTAATCCCCATCACCCATTTCACCCCAGCCACCTCCCCTCTGGTAACCATCAGTTTGTGCTCTATAGTTAAGAGTCTGTTGGGGTACCTGGGTGGCTCAGTCGGTTAAGTGTTGGACTCTTGATTTCAGCTCAGGTCATGATCTCACAGTTTGTTGGTTCAAGCCCTGTGTTGGGCTCCACACTGACAGTACAGAGCCTGCTTGGGATATCCTCTCTCCCTCTCTCAAAATAATTAAATAAACTTTAAAAAAAGAGTCTGTTTCTTGGCATAATGAGCCATTCTTATCAAAAGGGTGAGAACCCTACCAAGTTCACACACCTGAGCCAAGGGCCAATCTTGCAAGCAATACTTTTTAAGAACAGCAATCTTAGGCCTGCTATATGAACTCTCTTATGTGTAGAAACTAAGGCTAAAAAGAGAGGAAATGACTTGTTAAGACATTTAGATATTAAGTGCTGGACTCAATGTTCAAACTTTTGGATTCCAAGTTTATACTTTTTCCACTAGGTGTAACTTTCATCTCCTTAAATCAAGTACAGACTGATGTTTTTAGTTTGTAATTGAAGTGGTAAAATTGAACACATAGTTCCTTAAGATGTGGAATGTTGATTTTCTTTTTTCATTTATTATTTTTTTAATTGTTTATTTTTGAGAGAGAAAGTGGGGGAGGGGCAGAGAGAGAGGGAGACAGAGGATCCAAAGCTGGCTCTGCACTGACAGCAGAGAGCCCCACGTGGGGCTCAAACTCACAAACCACGAGATCATGACCTGAGCCGAAGTTGGACACTTAACCAACTGAACCACCCAGGTGGCCCTCCTTTTTTTTTTTTTAAAGTAAATTTTCTTTCATGCCTTTAATGCTTTTTTTCTCTCTGACCCATAACATTTCTAGGATAACATAAAAAATCTAGAGTTGGAAGTCATCAATCTGCAGAAGGAAAAAGAAGAATTGGTTCTTGAACTTCAGACAACAAAGAAGGATGTCAACCAAGCCAAGTAAGAATAAATCCAATAAATATTATTTCAAGTCCCTACTGTGTGTGAGGAAGTTATAAATGAAATAGAGAAGTAAAAGAGCCATTTCCTGCCCCCACAGGATTTATACCTAATTGTGGAAAGAAGATCTAAACAAAAGAAAAGTAATTGAGATTTTCAATAATACCTCATGATGATAGTGAAAGAATGCCGTAACAGCATACGATTAGTAGATTAGTAGCTAAATGAATTTCTTAGGCAGTAATTGCTTTAAGAGTTCAGAGGTAGGGGATATCAGTTTAGACTGGCATGATCAAGGAAAGCCTTGTAAGAAGTTAGCATTTGAGCTGGATTTTGAAAGATTATCAGACCTACCAGACAGCTACAGTTTCTTTGTCCCTGTACAGATTGTAAATTAGCTTGTGAATAGAATTAATGTCCAGGCTAGTAAATGAAAAACCTATCTAGCCATCCCTCAGTTAAGAATAAAACTAAGGCAGATAACCAGAGTATTCTGCTTTTCCTCAGACCTCTGCCTTATTGGCTATTCTACCTTATTTTTTAGTCTGTGACTCTATTATATCTCCTTTGAGTTTAAAGTTCATGTTCTTTAAAAAAAATTGTAATGATTATTTTTGAGAAAGATTGGGAGAGACAGAGCGCTAGCAGGGGAGGGGCAGAGAGAGACGGAGACACAGAATCCAAAGCAGGCTCCACTCTGTCAGCAGAGAGCCCTATGTGGGGCTCAAACTCATGAGCCATGAGAGCATGACCTGAGCCAAAGTCGGACATTTAGCAGACTGAGCCAGCCACCCAGGCTTCCCTAAAGTTCATCTTCTTAAATATTATGCTGAATGTTTACTTTCTATCTCAGACTAGTGTAATAATCACCAAAATTATTCCTTTACAGCTAAACTAAAGTGAAATATCTTCAAAGAACCATCCTTTTAACCTAGTAGTAGGTAATGAAGTATTGAGGCAATTTCATTGTTATATCCTCAAAAAATTTATTGTTTTACTCTTGGTATTGAGCTCCCATTAATGAGACAGTTTTGGTTGTTTGGGTGGTATTAATTATTTGAAGATGACTATGCAACTGGTCACCTATTTTGTATATATCAGGATTGTGAACCTGGGAGTCTATGTCTTTTGAAGTCAGGCTTTGTTGTTGCTAGTCTTCATTCCTATAGTGTCTGTTTTTAGGTTGAGTGAGCGCCGCCGTAAACGTCTCCAGGAGCTAGAGGGTCAAATAGCTGATCTGAAGAAGAAACTCAATGAACAGTCCAAACTTCTGAAGCTGAAAGAATCCACAGAGCATACGGTTTCCAAACTGAACCAGGAGATACGGGTAATAAATGCTCATCCTTGGGTTTGTTTCATTAAAACTTACAAACATAGGTGTTCCATTTAGAATTATACTACGGAGGCATTGTCAGGTGAGAAAGTAGCAGGCAGGGCCATCATCTGCAAGTGTGTGAATCTCCACAAATGCCCCTTTTACACGACATTGTGCTGGTAGTCATCTAGAGTCTGAACAATGAAACCCTGCTTTAACATTCAGAGTTTAATGTTAGATTCCCTGAAACCAAAGGAGAAAGATACCTTAGTATTTTATGGTGATATCCTAACCACCTTCCATGATTATGTAGAAGGATTTCATAAACTAGTTGCAAACTGACAGACACCTGGAGAATATTTTCAGATATTGAATGTTCAACTTCTGACATCTGCAAAGTGGAGTGAACAGGCCACTTATACTGAAACCTTTAGAATACAGTGATTGCTAAGTGGATTTGTCCTTGGGGCTTAGTAGATATTTCCCTGAAATTTCATTTATGTACAATGAATTTAGGGCTGAATTTAGCTGTCGGTACATTTTTAAAAATTTCTTCAACATGTTCATCTGTGTAGTCTATACTTGGAAACCCTGTGCAAGCATAGCAAGGGGTATTGCAAGCCTATTCAGAAAATCTGTTGGTAGCCTTCTCAGCTTAGCTCTGGGTTTTCTCTCTTCTTAATAGTTAGTCTATCCATCTGCACATCAGCTTAGAATAAGTGCAGATGACTAATAATTGTATTGGTTTTTGTTTTTACAGGTGATGAAAAACCAGCGGGTACAGTTGATGCGTCAGATGAAAGAGGATGCTGAGAAGTTTAGACAATGGAAACAACAAAAAGACAAAGAAGTAATCCAGTTAAAAGAACGAGTAAGTAACTACAGCTTCTCAAAGGCCTACCTAACAAAGCCTTCTTGGGGCTGACTAGCATTAAAGCCTCTCTTCAAACAGCTAGTTATTTCCAAAAATGTGACACATTCATGAATTTAGCAGCTATTTCTTAAACATCTACTACATGCAAGGTACTATCTGCTAGATACCATGGAAAATGAGTATTATATGAGCTCTCGCCTAGAAGAATGTCTTATCTAAAGGGGAAGGTGAGGGGCATCTGGGAGGCTCAGTCCGTTAAGCGTCTGTCTCTTAATTTCGGCTCAGGTCATGATCTCATGGTTTGTGAGATCAAGCCCCTGTGCTGACAGTGCAGAGCCTGTTTGGGATTCTCTCTCCCCTTCTCCCTCTGCCCCTCCCCTGCTTGCACTATCACTCTCAAAATAAGTAAACATTTTTTAAAAATGAAGAAATATCTCAAATCAATAACCTAGACTTCCACTTTAAGACACTGGGGAAAAAAAAGCAAACTAAACCCAAAGCTAGCAGATGAACAGAAATGTTCAGCATTAGGCTCTGTACTGACAGCTCAGAGCCTAGAGCCTGCTTCAGATCCTGTGTCTCCCTCTCTCTATGTCCCTCCCCTGCTCGCTCGCTCTCTCTCTCAAAAAGAAATAAACATTAAAAAATTTGTAATTAAAAAAATTAAAGAAGAAATAATACCAAATTTTTGGAAACTATTCCGAAAAACAGAAGCAAAGGAAACATTTCCCAGCTCATTCTATGAGTATTTCCTTGACACCAAAACAAGACATCCCAAGAAAACTGTAGAATATAGATGTGAAAATCTCCAAAATCAACAAACTGATTCCAGCAACATATAAAAAGAATGATACACCATGACCAAGTAAGGTTCATCTGAAAAAATGCAAGCCTTCCTTAAGATCTGAAAATCAATTAATGTATTACACCATATCAGTACAATAAAGAATAAGAACCACATGATTATCTCAATAGACATAGAAAACATATTTGACAAAATCCATCACCCTTTCATAACAAAAACACTCAAGAAACTAGGAGTAAAAGGAAACTTCTCAACCTGATAAAGGGCATTTACGAAAATCCCACAGTTAACATCATACTTAATGGGGAAAGACAGGATACTTTCCCCCTAAGATCAGGAACAAGACAAGAATATCCACTCTCATTGCTTTTATTCCATATTGTCCTGGAGGTTCTGGCCAGGGCACTTAAGCAAGAAAAATATATAAAAGGCATCCAGATTGGAAAGGAAGAAGCAAAACTCTCCCTGTTAGCAGATGACATGATCTTATATTGTATGTATAAAATGCTAGAAGATCTACTACAAAAACTGGTAAAACTAATACATGAGTTCAGCAAGGTTCGAGGCATTTGTACATTTTGTCAATGTACAAAAGCCGGTTGTATTTCTTTACACTAGAAACCAATTTGAAAATGAAGAAAATAATTCCATTTATAGTAACATCAATAAGAATAAAATGCTTAGGAATAAACTTAACAAGTGTAAAACTTATACACTAAAAACTATAAAACATCTTTGAATTAATTAAATATCAAAATAAATGGAAATATAACCCATGTTCATGAATGGGAAGATTTAATATATTTAAGATGGAATACTCCCCAGATTGATCTCAGATTCAGTATAATCTCAATCAAAATTCCAACTGGCTTATTTCCAAATATTCACATGCTGATCCTAAAATTCATATTGAAATGGAGGTGACCCAGCATAGTCGTAACAATCTCAGAAGAATAAATTTGGAGATGTCACATTTCCCATTGGCAACACATCCATCACCTCACATAGTTACCTGTTTTTTTCAGTGTAAAGAGAACACTTAAGATCTACTCCTTAGCAGATTTCAATTATACAATACAGTATTATTAACTATAGTCACTATTATATATAGATTCCCAGAACTTACTCATTTTATAACCAAGAGTTTGTACTCTTTGACTAACCTTTCCATGTTTTCCCCACCCCCAGTTCCTGGTAACCACTATTACTCTCTAGTTCTATGAGTCTGACTTTTTTTAGATTCCACATATAAGTGAGATCATACAGTATTCATCTTTCTCATGTCTGGTTTATTTCAATTATATAATGACCTTTAGGTTCATCCATGTTGTTGCAAATAGTGAGATTTCCTTTTTGTTTGTGACTGAATAATAGTCCATTGTATACATATACCACATTTTGTTTATCCATTCATCTGTCAACACTTAGGTTATTTCCATATCTTGGTTACTATGAATAATGCTGCAATGAATATGAGCATACAAATATATCTTCAAGATACTGATTTCATTTCCTTTGAATATATACCCAGTAGTGAGATTGTGCTGGATCGTATGGTAGTTCTATTTTTAATTTTTTGAGGAAAATTAAATCCTGTTTTCCATACTGACTGTTATACTGAAAGACTCTTTAGTTACATTATAAGGTTTTATGTCAGCTGGCTGAATAGCAATTAAAAGTCTGACTTTTTTCTTCTCAGGACCGTAAGAGGCAATATGAACTGCTCAAACTTGAAAGAAACTTCCAGAAACAGTCTAATGTGCTCAGACGTAAAACGGAGGAGGTAAGAAAACCCAATCTGCTAGGTCAGGTGTACTGTCACCTTCAGGCTTAAATGCTGACATAGTAATATCCCTTAAATGAGCCAGTGTCCTGAGAAACCAGGGATATCAATCTTGACCAGCGATTCCTAAGTCTTAATCCCTGTTTATATGTCACAAACTGTGCGCAGATAAAAATCTGAAGAAAATGGTACCATGCGGATAAGGATTTTTCCCCCAGTTGGGCTTGCTTCTTTCCAAACAAAATACAGAGTAATTTGTGACATTTCCAGACACTTTCAGTCTGTGGTACTTTGAAATGTGTACCTTGGGTCACACATTACGACTCAGGTCATGATCTCACAGTTTGTTAGTTCAAGCCCTGCATTGGGCTCTGCACTGTCTGCTTGGGATTCTCTCTCTCCTTCTCTCTCTGCCTCCCCCCTCCACCAATTGTGCTTGCTCACTCTCTCTCAAAATAGATAAATATTTTTAAAAGATTTTGTTCATTTTTCTTTACTAATATGCTGGAAATTAAAATGGTTTTTTTTTAACCCTCAATTCAACATTACTATGAGCTGTTTTTATTTAGGCAGCTGCTGCCAACAAGCGTCTCAAGGATGCTCTCCAAAAACAACGGGAGGTTGCAGATAAGCGGAAAGAGACTCAGAGCCGTGGAATGGAAGGCACTGCAGCTCGAGTGAAGGTATGGACAGCTTGAACTGTCATTTCTCTTGTCTATATTGGGGATAGGAAAAAATGGAAAATAGCTTCCTTTTTGTTTAGAATTAAACACTTCAAAATATGAAGTTCTTCTACCTGAAAGTCTGATTTCCTAATGATACCTTTGAATATCTGTGAACAAATGTGAAAGATCAAGAGTAGAGAACCCTTTCCATCACTGCCTCTATTGAAGGTCAGTTAATTTTTTTACATTTTCATTGAGGTATGATTGGCCCACAATAAATTGTATATATTTAAAATGTACAATTTAGTAAGCTTTGACACAGATATACACCCATGAAATCCTCACCACAATCAAGATAATGTCAGTGTCCATCATGACAAAAACTTAATTTTGTTCCCCTTTGTAAACCCTTTCTCCTCTCCCTAGTTCACCCCTCTACCTCCCTATCTCCAAGCAACCATTAATCTGCTGTCACTATAGACTCGTTTTTTATTTTCTAGAATTTTACAAAAATTGAATCATACAGTATATTTTCTTTTTCTGGGTTTCACTCAGTGTAAGTATTTCAAGGTTCATCCATGTGGCTGTGTGTATCAATACCTCTTTCCTTTTTATTGCTGAATGGCCTCCTGTTGTATGGCTATACCACAATATGTTTATCCATTCACCTGTTGATGGACATTTTGTGTTGTTTCCAGTTTTTCACTATTACAAATAGTGTACTGAACATTTGTGTACAAGTCTTTGTGTGGATATATGTTTTATTTCTTTTGGGGAGATAACCTAGGAGTGGACTGGCTGGTTGTCTCCTATGGTAGGTGTACATTTTAACTTTTAAGCAACTGCCAAATTGTTTTCCAAAGTGGTATAACTTCCTACTAGCAATTTATGAGTGTTCTTGTTGCTGTACATTCTCACCAATATTGAGTATGGTCAGTCTTTTAAACCTGAGGTGGTCTAGTGAAGGGGTAGTGGTACCTCATTGTGGGTTTAGTTTTCATTTCCCTTATGACTAATGTTGAGCATCTTTTTATGTGCTTATTTGCCATATGTATGTTTTCTGAAATATACGTTCAGATCATCCCCATTTTTTCACTGGGTTGTCTTTTTTCTCACTTTTCAGTTAAAATTCTTTATATATACTAGATACATCCAACAAAGGACTTTTATGTTTTTTAAAAATTTCTTCCTGGTCTGTGACTTGCCTTTCCCTTTTTTTGCCTTTCCCTTTTTTAACAATGTCTTTTGAAGAGCAAGCCTTTATAATTTTGATGCCATCCAACTTATTGACATTTTTTTCTTTTATGTTTAATGGGTTTCATGTCCTGTTTAAGAAATCTTTGCCAAAACAGGGGCACCTGGGTGGCTCAGTCGGTTAAGCGTCTGACTTTGGCTCAGGTCATAATCTCATGGTTCGAGAATTCAAGCCCCACATTGGGCTCTGTGCTGACAGCTCAGAGCCTGGAACCTGCCTCAGATTCTGTGTCTCCCTCTCTCTTTCTCTCCCTCTCCTCTGCTTGTGCTCTCTCTCTCAAAAATAAATAAATATTAAAAACAATTAAAAAAGAGAGAAATCTTTGCCAAACCCAAGGTCACTAAGATTTCCCTCTAAGTTATCTTCTAGAATTTAGTTTTAAGCTTTACATTTAAGTCTATGATTGATTCATTCTGACTTGGCACCTTTGTGAAAATCAATTGTCCATAAGTCATTGTCTAGATTCTACTCCATTGATGTACATGTCTATCTTTATGCCAGTACCAACATGTTTTGATTATACTAGCTTTATAATAAGTTCTGACATCAGCCCTCCAAAGTTGTTATTCTTTTTCAAAATCGTTTTGGGAAAAGTAGGTTCTGTGCATTTTCATATAAATTTTAGAATAAGCTTAACATTTTCTACAAAAAAGTCTGCTGGGAGTTTGATTAGGACTGCACAGAATCTATACGTAAATTTGAGGAGAATTTACATCTTACCAATATTAAGTGTTTTATGAACTCAGTGCATCTCTCCATTTATTTAAAACTTTAATTTCTCTCCCTTGTGTTTTAATTTTCAGTATACGAGTGTTGCACATCTTTTGTCAAATATATTCCTTAGTATTTCATATTTTTATGATATTGGAAGTGTTTTTTAATTTCAATTTACAATTGTTTGCATATATTTGTTGGTTCTTATAGCTTTTTAGACTCTTTATAGCTTATAGAGTCTACATAGACAATCATGTCATCTGCAAATGGGGATTTACTTATCTGCTCTGTACGCCTCTTTTTTTTAACTTGACCTTGTCATATTGTACTTATTAGAACCCCCAGTAAAATATTGAATAGAGTAGGTGAAAAGGGATATCCTTGCTTTGTTCACAATCTTAGGGAAAGATTCACCAGTAAGTGTGATATTAGCTGTAGGTTTTTGTATATGCCCTTTATCAGGTTGAAGAAGTTCCTGTCTATCCCAAGTTTCCTGAAAGTTTTTATCATGAACATACATTCAAAAATTTTTTCCGAATCCTATTGAGATGATCTTATTGTTTGTTTTTATTCCGTTAGTATGGCAAGTGACATTGATTTTTTTTCAACTTTATTAAGGCATATCTGACATACAGTAAATCTGACATACAGTAAGATTTACCTTTTTTAGTGTACAGTTCCAAGAGTTTTGATGACACATACAGTTGTATAACCACCATCACAGTCCAGGTGTAGAATAATTCTATTATCCTCCCAAATTCCTCACCCCCTTTGTAGTCAGCTCCTCCCACATCCCTAGCACTTGGCAAACACTGATGTGTATTGTTATTATTGTTTTCCCTTTGCATCAGTGTCATATAAATAGAAACATACAGTATGGCTTCTTTCACTTAGCATAACGTGTTTCAGACTCATTTATGTTATTGCTTATATCAGTAGTTTCTGCCTTCTTTTTTTCTTTTTTTGGCCAAGTTGTATTCCATTGTATGGGTGTCCCACAGTTTATCTGTTCACCTATTAAAGGATATCTTGCGGATTTTTTTCCAGTTTTTGGTGATTATGAATAAAGCTGCTATAAAAACATTTACATACAGGTTTCTGTGTAAACATAGATAAACATTTCACTTGGGTAAATACCTAGGATTGCTATAGGTAATATGTTAAGTGTGTGTTTAACTTTATAAGAAACTTCCAAGTTGTTTATCCAGTTGTTCATTGCTGGTATACAATTAATTTTTGTATATTAACTTCTGTCTTCTGACTTTATTAGTTTAGTAGGTATTTTGTAGGTTCTTTGGGATTTTCTACATGGGCAGTCATGCCATCTGTAAATACAGTTTTATTTCTTCCTTTCTAATCTGTATGTCTTTTATTTCTCTTACTTCACCTATTACATCAGCTTGGACCTTCAGGATGATGTTGAATAGGAGTGTTGATAGTAGAAACCATTCTGTTTTTCTTGATCTTAGGGAAAGGATTCAGTCTTTCACCATTAAGCATGACATTACCTTAAGTTTTTCATAGATACCCTTTATCAGATTGAGGAAGTTCTTATGTATTCTTAGTTTGTTGTAAGTTTTTATTATCAGAGCATATAAATTTTGTCAAGTTCTTTTTTTTAATTTATTTTAATTCAAGTTAGTTAACATGCAGTATAGTATTGGTTTCAGGAGTAGAACCCAGTGATTCATCACTTACATATAACACCCAGTGCTTATCTCAACAAGTGCCCTCCTTAATGCCCATCACCATTTAGCCCATCCTACCACCCACCTCCCCTCCAGTAACCCTCAGTTTGTTCTCTGTATTTAAGAGTCTCTTATAGTTTTCCTCCCTCTCTGTTTTTATCTTATTTTTCCTTCCCTTGCCCTATGTTCATCTGTTGTGTTTCTTTTATTCCACATATGAGCAAAATCATATATTTGTCTTTTTTTGCCTGACTTATTTTGCTTAGCATAATACCCTCTAGTTCCATCCACGTTGTTGCAGATGGCAAGATTTCATTCTTTTTGATCGCCAAGTAGTATTCCATTGTATATATATATACCATATCTCCTTTATTCATTCATCAGTTGATGGATATTCGGGCTCTTTCCATAATTTGGCTATTATTGATAGTGCTGCTATAAACATTGGGGTGCATGTGCCCCTTTGGATCAGCATTTTTTATCCTTTGTATAAATACCTAGTAGTGTAATTATTGGGTCATAAGGTAGTTCTATTTTTAATTTTTTGAGGAACCTCCATACTATTTTCCAGAGTGGCTGAACCAGTTTGCATTCCAACCAACAGTGAAAAAGCATTCCCCTTTCTCAGCATCCTCACCAACATCTGTTGTTTCCTGAGTTGTGAATTTTAGCCATTCTGACTACTGTGAAGTGGTATCTCATTGTGGATTTGATTTGTATTTCCCTGATGATGAGTAATGATGAGCATCTTTTCATGTGTCTGTTAGCCATCTGGATGTCTTCTTTAGAATAGTGTCTATTCATGTCTTCTGCCCATTTCTTCACTGGATTCTTTGTATTTTGGGTGTTGAGTTTGATAAGTTCCTTATAGATTTTTGATACTAATCCTTTATCTGATATGTCATTTGCAAATATCTTCTCCCATTCCGTCAGTTTTCTTTTAGTTTTATTGATTGTTTTCTTCACTGTGCAGAAGCTTTTTATCTTAATGAGGTCCCAATAGTTCATTTTTGCTTTTATTTCCCTTGCCTCCAGAGACATGTCTAATAAGAAGTTGCTATGACCAAGATCAAAGAGGTGGCTGTCTGTGTTCTCCTGTAGGATTTTGATGGTTTCCTGTCTCACATTTAGGTCTTTCATCCATTTTGAATTTCTTTTGTGCATGGTGTAAGAAAGTGATCCAGTTTCATTCTTCCACATATCACTGTCCAGTTTTCCCAGCACCATTTGCTGAGGAGACTCTTTTTTCCACTGGATGTTCTTTCCTGCTTTGTCAAGGATTAGTTGACCATACATTTGTGGGTCCATTTCTGGGTTCTCTGTTATGTTCCATTGATCTATGTGTTTTTTGTGCCAGTACCATACTGTCTTGATGATTACAGCTTTGTAATACAGCTTGAAGTCTAGAATTGTGATGCCTCCAGCTTTGGTTTTTCTTTTTTAGCACTACTTTAGCTATTTGGGGTCTTTTCTGGTTTCATACAAATTTTAGGATTGTTTGTTCTAGCTCTGTGAAAAATGCTGGTGTTATTCTTTTTTAATTTTTTTAAGTTTATTTTTTTGAAAGAGAGAGAGAGCACGGTAGGGGAGAGGCAAAGAGAAAGGGAGAAAGAATCCCAAGCAGGCTCCACACCGTCAGTGCAGAGACCAACACCAGGCTCAAACCCACAAACCATGAGATCATGACCTGAGCCAAATCCAAGAGTTGAACTCTTAGCCAACTGAGCCACCCAGGCGCCCCAGTGTTGGTGTTATTTTGATAGGGATCGCATTGAATGTGTAAATTGCTATGTATATGTATGTATATGTGAATATGTATATGTATATGTATATGTATATGTATATGTATATGTATATGTATAAATACAGTGAAGTATTATTCAGCCATAAAAAGAGACTACTTGCAAACAGTAACCAAAAGAAAGATGAAGTAGATATACTATTAACACACAGAATAAACACAAACACACACACACACACACACACACACACACACACACAAAATAGACTTTAAGTCAGAAACTAACAAAGATGCCAAATCCATTCAATGGTGAAAGAACAATCTGTTCAACAAATGGGGCTGGGACAAGTGTATTTCCACAGGCAAAATAATGCATTTGGACCTTTACATCACATCTCACCCAAAATTTACTCTATGTGAATAAAACCTAAAATAAGAGATAAAAGCATAAAACTCTTAGGGGAAAACATGGGAGTAAATCTTTATGACCTTGGACTTGACATTGAATTCTTAAATATAGCAAAATCATGAGCAACAAAGAAAAATAGATAAATTTGATTTCATCAAAATTTAAAACTTTTGGGACACCTGGGTGGCTCAGTCAGTTAACCGTCTGTCTCTTGGTTTGGGCTCAGGTCATGATCTCACAGTTCAGGAGTTCAAGCCCCGCATCAAGCTCCGTACTGACAGCATGGAGCCTGCCTGGGATTCTCTCTTTCCCTCTCTGTCTCTGCCTCTCCTTTGCTCTCTCTCTCAAAATAAATAAACTTAAAAAAATTTTTTTTGAAAAAAACTTTTGTGCATCAAAGGACATTATCAAGAAAGTGAAAGATAGCCTAGAGAATGGGAGAAAATATTTGGGGGCCCCTGGGTGGCTCAATCAGTTAAGTGTCTGATTATTGGTTTTGGCTCAGGTCTTATCTCAGTTTCATGATTTCAGGCCCTGCATCAGGCTCCATGCTGACAGTGCGGCACCTGCTTGGGATTCTCTGTCTCCCCCTCTCTGCCCCTCCCCTACTCATGCTGTCTTCCTAAAAATAAATAAATAAACTTTAAAAAAAAGAATGGGAGAAAATATTTAGAAGTCATATATCTGATAAGTGTTAATAACCAGAACATAGAGAACTCCTGCAGCTCAGCAACAGAAAGATAAACAACGAGGCAACTGGGTGGCTCAGTTGGTTAAATGTCTGACTCTTGATTTTGGCTCAGGTCATGATCTCATGGTTGGTGTGTTCGAGCCCCACATCAGGCTCTGGACTGATGGCATGGAGCCTGCTTGGTTTTCTCTCTCTCCCTCTCTCTCTGCCCTTTCCACTGCTTCCACACACATGCTCTTTCTCTTTCAAAAATAAACATATTTACAAAAGATAAACAACTCAACTTAAAAATGGGTAAAAGACTTGAATAGACGTCTCTCCAAAGAAGATATAGAAATGGCCAATAAACATATGAAAAGATGCTCATTCTTAGTGATTAGAGAAATGAAAATAAAACCTATAATAATATATCCCCTTCACACCTACTAGGATGTGGTTTTTAACAAAAAAAAAAGTAGCAAGTGTTGGTGAAGATATGGAGAAATTGGAACCCTTGTATATTGCTTGTGGGAATGTAAAGTGGTACCATTGATGTAGAAAAGTTTGCAAGTTCCTCAGAAAGCTAAATATAAGGGGAGCCTGGGTGGCTCATTCAGTTAAGTGTCTGACGTCACCTTAGGTCATGATCTCACAGTTTGTGAGCTCTCACAGTTGAGGTTCTATGCTGACAGCCTGGAGCCTGCTTCGGAATCTGTGTCTCCCTCTCTCTCTCTGCCCCTCCCTCATTTGTGCTCATTCTCTCTTTCTTTTGTTCTCTCTCTCTCTCTCTCTCTCTCTCTCTCAAAAAATAAACATTAGGGGCGCCTGGGTGGCGCAGTCGGTTAAGCGTCCGACTTCAGCCAGGTCACGATCTCGCGGTCCGTAGTTCGAGCCCCGTGTCAGGCTCTGGGCTGATGGCTCGGAGCCTGGAGCCTGTTTCCGATTCTGTGTCTCCCTCTCTCTCTGACCCTCCCCCCTTCATGCTCTGTCTCTCTCTGTCCCAAAAATAAATAAAAAACGTTGAAAAAAAAAATTAAAATAAATAAATAAATAAATAAATAAATAAACATTAAAAAAAGCTAAACATGGAATTACCACATGACCCAGCAAATCTACCTCTAGGTATATACCAAAAGAGTGAAAACAAGTATTCAAAAACTTGTTCACAAATGTTCATAGTAGCACTATTCATAGTAGTCAATGTGTAGAAGCAACCTAAATGCCTCTCAACAGATGAATGAATAAACAATATGTGGTATATATATATATATATATATATATATATATATATATATATATCACATAGACACACATACACCACGAACATTCTGTATATGGCAATAGGAAGAAATGACCTAGTGATTGATACGTGCTACAAAATGAATGAACCTTGAAAACATTATGCTAAGTGAAATAAGGCAGCCAAAAAAGGACAAATATTATATTGTTCTACTTATATGAAGTATCTAGAAAAGGCAAATTCATACAGACAGTAGATTAGAGGTTACCAGGGGATGAGGGGAGGTCTAATTGGGAGTTGTTTAATAGCTACAGAGTTTTTGTTTGGGGTGATGAAAATAATTTAGAAACAGTAGTGATGGTTATACAACATTTTTAATGTAATGCGACTGTATTGTACACTTACAAGTGTTCAGAATAACAAATTTGATGTTATATATATTTTACCAGAATACAGAAATTCAAAAAAGAAGTAGGCAATCTGCCTCAGAGCCTCTGGTTTTGATCACTATGAAGGATATCCCAGCCCCCTCCAGCTCTAAGTCCCTGACAGCTTCCATATCTGTAAAATATGAATAATAATCCCTGCACTGCCTCTCTCATCCTTGTTGTAAGAATCAATTTAAATAGGGAACAACACAAGGATTTCTAAACTGCAAAGGACTGACTGAAGTCAGGTGCCATTATTATCTTGGAGGCTTACACATAAATCACCACAATAAGTTGATACTCAGTACTGTGCTATAAAACATATTTGTTTTGCTGTATCTTGCAGCTCAGAGGCAATTTCAATTACACTATCAGTTTCCAATGACACTACCTCTAGCCCGTAAAACTTCACACTTGACCAGACTGGTAGGAATCTCTGGTCTGGCTGATTGTGGTTACAACTTTCCCAATAACAGTATACTTTTTCAAGGTATCTTACACATGCCTATCACAAAAGATTAATTCATGTAGGATCTCAGAACACAGATCAAAAAGGAAGTAAAAAGCAAACAAACAAACAAAAAAAAACATTGAAGCTTCCAGCTCTTTCTCAGGGACACTAAGGAGAGTTCCTGGGGAGCCAACAAGGTATGCAATACCAGAGAGCATAGTGGGAATCAACAAAGTGGCAGTGGTATCCAGCTTTTGAAACAGCTTCCAGACCAAGACCTACCACAGGCACAATCAGCTTCCTGAGAAGGTTCTTCAGCCTTTTCAGATCTGCTAAGCAGAATGTTTTAGAAAGACTTCCCAGAGGGTACCTGGCACATCACCCCACTGTTGGCACCAAAGTAAGAGAGTTCACAGAAAAACACGGTCTTGGACTAAATTCGCTTAGAGAAGAGAAGGCAAAAGACTCCCCACACAGCTAGTAAAGAGCATCCTGAAGTGAAAAGCCAAGGCCAAGACCTTTAAACAAGGCTGTGAGGCCACAACTCAGTAACAGTGTATCTCAGTATTCTGCTTTATACACACTCAAAGTCCAGAACCCCATTTGCCCTTACCTATTCAGAAGAAAATTCTTGAATTCTTTCTGATTTCCATAATATCTGACTTCATTTCTTATTTCCTGTTTTTGGCTACACACTTTTGACTTGTACTGAACTGGCCTTGGCCTCAGCACCCCTCCCAACTGGGAATTGCTGTGATTTCCTCACTACAAGTACTTTCAGCCATCATCTCAGTAGAACCCATCTGCCAGAATCTACCTTAGCACTGATCCATGTTCTCCAACATCCATGGAAGGGATTAAAAAGAGACAGTGTATTATATGTTATCAAATTTTGTAAATCATAACGTAAAATACCAAAATTTGAAACTCTGTAAGTAATAATAATGGCTACTACTATCTACTGTGTGCTGCGTGTTTACACATAGAGTCTGGAATCCTCACTTCATCCTTAGAGGTTAGGTCCTATTATCATCTCCATTTTTGAGGAAAGAAAAGTGAGGCCATGAGAGGTTAGATGATTTCCCCAGGTGTCACAATTAATAAGTAACAGAGATTTTTCAACAAATGTTGTGGAGCAATTAGATACCATAGACAAAAACAAACCACTTTAACCTAAACCTTGCACCTTATACAAAAATGAACTCAAAGTAGACCATAGATCTAAATGTAAAACCTAAGGGTGCCTGAGTGGCTTAGTTGGTTAAGTGTCCCAACTCTTGATCTCAGCTCAGGTGTTGATTTCAGGGTCATGAGTTCAAGCCCTGCATTGGGCTCTGTGCTGGGCATGAAGCCTACATACATACATACATACATACATACATACATACATACATAAATGTAAAACCTAAAACTGTGACACTTCTACAAGAAAACATAAGATAAAAATTTCAATGACATCATAAGCATAATACATAAAGAAAAAGTGAATACATTAGGCTTCACCAAAACTAAGAACTTCTGCTCTGGTAAAGACCCTAGGGAGACAATGTTCAAAAAAATAAGCGACATGCCTGAGTGGCTCAGTCAGTTAAGCTTCCAACTCTTGACTTTGGCTCAGGTCATAATCTCATGGTTTGTGACCCGCATTGAGCTCCACATTGGCAGTGTGGAGCCTACTTGGGATTCTCTCTCTCTCTCTCTCTCTCTCTCTCTCTCTCTCTCTCTCTCTCTCTCTCTTTCCCTCTGTCCCTCCGCCACTCATGTGCGCTCTCTCTCTCTCTCATAATAAACAAATAAACTTTAAATAAATAAATAAATAAATAAGCCTTAGACTAGAAAAAAATATTTGCAAATTACATATCTGACAAAGGAATCACATCCAGAATTCATAAAGGATTTATTAAACCCAAAAATAAGAAAACAAATAACTCAATTAGATAATGGGCAAAACACCTGAGCAGATACTTGATGAAAGAAAATATGCAGATGGCAAATAAGCACATGAAAAGATATTCAACAGGGGCACCTAGGTGGCTCAGTTGGTTGAGCATCCAACTCTTGATTTCAGCTCAAGTCATGATCCCAGGGTCCTGGGATTGAGCCCCGTGTCAGACTCCATGCTGAGGATGGAGCCTGCTTAAGATGCTCTCTCTCTCTCTCTCTGTCTCTTTCTCTCTGTCTCCCTCTGACCCTCTCCCCTGCTCATGCTCTCTCTTTCTCTCCCTCTTTCTTTCTAAAATAATAAAATATATATATTCAACATCATTAGCCATTAAGGAAAAGCAAATTAAGGCCCAGATAAGATACACTACACACCTATTAGCATGGCTACAATAAAATATAGTGACAATACCAAGTGCTGGCAAGGATACTGAGAAAATAGAATTATCATACATTGGTAGTGGGAATATAAAATGGTATAGCCACTCCGGAAAATGGCTAGTCACTTTCTCATAAAATTAGACATGTATATATATGAGCCAACAATCCCATCCCTGGGCATTTACCCTCTAGAAATGAAAGCTTGCATTCACATGAAAACCTATATGACAGTGTTTAAAGCAGCTATATTTGTATTCACCAAAAACTACAAACAATCCAAATGTCTCTCAACTGGAGAATGTATAAACAAATTAGTACATCCATACAGTGGAACACTACTCAGCAAAAAAAAAAAAAAGGAATAAACTATTGATACACTTGGGTGGATCATAAGGGCATCATGCTGAGTGAAAAAAGCCCATCTCAAAAGTTCACATAATATAGGATTCCATTTAATGAATATTCTCGAAATGACACAATTTTAGGAATAGAAACAAATCAGTGGTTGCCTGAGGTAAACGAACTTGAAATTGAGACCTTAGGAAAGCCTGCAGACATCTTTGAGGAATATACCAGTAGCTATAGCTGTGTGCAGAAGAAAAAACTCTTTGTTGAGTAATCACATGCTGAACTACTGAAACTTTTACAAGAAACTCTTATGACAGATGCTAACATACTAGCATGTGTGACCAAAATCTTAGAATATCAAGGACTTTCACCAGGAAAATCTTTCAAAACAAGAAGGAAAGATTCCTGAAGGCAGCAGATACTAAATTTTACCCAACTCTGTCACAGTACCTAGCTCATAGCAGGCACTCAGGAAATAGCTGTTTTCAGTAATTTTGAAGTTAAAGAGATCACTAGACTTCTCCCAAACTGCCTTGTCCATAGATATGCTGGATTACTCTATATGATTTAGGTAAGAAAAGCTAACATTTATGGAGTACTTATTATGTAGTAAGAAGTGTCAAATATTTTTTATATATTAATCATGTAATTCTCAAAACAACCCTATGAGGTATAGGGATGATTATGATCCTCATTTTACAGATGAGAAAAGTGAGTCACAGAGAGACTAAAAGGACTTGCTTCCAGGTCCGATCACTAAGAATTGAAGGAGCTACTTGGGGGAATCTACTCCTGAAACCAAGAGCACACTGTATACACTGTGTGTTAGCTAACTTGACAATAAATTATATTTAGAAAAAAAATAATAGAAGGAACTACAATGTAATCTGGATCTAGAATTATATTCTCATAATCATTATATAACCTTATTACATACATTCTATAGTCTCTCTCTGATACTCTCTTCAGTCACTAGGCCTTTGATTATGTTTAAGTTCATTAAAGATGCGTGAATATAGGAATGTTGAAAATTTTCTTAGATAAGACATGGGAATTTGTATAGTTATGATTCCTTCAGTCAGCAAGCATTTCCTTAATACCAATTCCAGCGCTAGTGCCTTTTATTCTCATGACTTATTCATTCCATAACTGGAAGCCTGTATCTCCCACTGCTCTTCACCCATTTTGCCTATCCTCCCAATCCCCTTCCCTCTGGCAACTCAGTGGTTCACTCACCAGTTTATGATAAAACATCTCAAATCATGGTTCACACTGACAAAAAGGAGGGAAGACTGTGCTTGATCCTATCACACGATCAAAGTGTTAAAAGCTATGGAGTTAGGGGAGAGAAGGGGAAGATGGTGGCAGTGTAGGAGCATCCTAGACACTCCTCATCCCATGAACACAACTAGATAACTATCAAATCATACTAAATAGACCAGAAATCTACCTTAAGACTGGCAGAACAAACTCCACAACTAAAGGTAGAGAAGAGGCCACATCAAAGAAGGTAGGAAGTGCAAAGATGGGACTTGGGAGAAAAAAAGATCATGGCCACTGCAGTGGGGAGGTAGCTGCAGTGTAGAGAAGGGTGAGAGACAGACTAGCAGACAGAGCAGCTCAACATGGGGGAAATGAATCCCCATAGCAATTGGTTTGTAAAGTGAGAGGGGCCAAATTTTGTGAGTTCTTGCAACCAGTGGAGCTTAAAGCCTGGGGTCTTAAAGGTCAATGGGCTTAGCTCAGATAGACCCTGAAAGGCATTGTACTGCTCTTGGAGAGAAGGAAGGCTAACAATGCCTGGACATTCAGCATTGAAATGGTGATCTGAAGAGCACCTGAGCATACAGTGGAGCGGGTATTTGCTCATTTCGGAGTATGTCCCAGAAAGGCAGCGTTCATGGAAAGACCTCTCTGGGAATAAAGAAACTGGTAGACACTATTTCCCTCTGCTATCTCTCAGCATAAACACAAAACCACCTACAGGAACACAGCACTGACACTTACTACCTAACTTGCTTACACGAAGCTCTGCTCACCCATGCTGTGGTGAAACCCCCCTTCTCAGTCTCGCTCACCTCAGTCCAACTGTGGCAAGCCCCCTCCCCCAGAAGCCTGTCCCAAACCCCAGCTCACACTATGTCTGCCAACCTGGGAGTTTTGCAGAGCCTCAGTTCCGGTGTCAGTGGCAATAGGTCCCATTTTACAAGCAGACCAGAGCATACCTAGTAAACAATTGCCAGATTCAGGCCAGGGACCAAACACTGCCCCCAACAAAGAAAGCCTCTGCAGACAACTGGCCTGAAGGATAAAGCAGCCAGGACACAGATGCAGTGCACACAGAGTACACATTGGAGACACTCCCAAAAGCACCAGGCCCTGTAGAAAGGGGACACTACAAGGAACAGACAACAAAACATCTTCGTAACACCATTACCTTCAAGAACAGGAGATATAGCTGACTTTTCTAACACAGAGAAATAGGCACAGAGACTTAGACAAAACGAGAAGACAGATAAATTTCTCCCAAATGACAGAATAGGACAAGGCCATGGCTGGAGATCTAAGCAAAACAGACATAAGTAACTTGCTTGATGGAGTATTTAAAGCAATGATCATGGAGATACTCACTGGACTTTGGAAAAGAGTGGGAGACATCAGAGAGACCCTTAACACAGAGATGAAAATGAACCAATCAGTGATGAAGTGTGCAACAAACAAGATTAGAAACACACCTGATGCAATGAACAGCAGGCTGGAAGAAGCAGAAAAATGAATTAATGACCTAGAAGACAGAGAAATGAAAAGTAATCAAGCTGAACAAAAAAGGGAAAAAAGAATTATGTAAAACAAGAATAGAAGTAGGGAACTCAGTGACTCCATCAAACAATAATCTTCGTATTATAGGAGTCCCAGAAGAAGACAAAGAAGAGGGGACAGAAAATTTATTTAAAAAATAGCTGAGGGTTGCCTGGGTGGCTCAGTAGGTAAGTGTCCAACATCGGCTCAGGTCATGATCTCACTGTTGATGAGTTCAAGCCCCGCATCAGGCTCTGTGCTGACAACTCAGAGCCTGGAACTTGCTTCAGATTCTGTGTCTCCATCTCTCTCTGCCCTTCCCCCATTCATGCTGTCTCTCTTTCAAAAAAAGGAATAAACATTAAAAAAAAATTTTTTAAAGAAATAGCTGAAAACTTCCCTAATCTGGGGAAGGAAATAGATATCCAGATCCAGGAGGTATAGAAAACCTCCAACAAAATCAACAAAAGGATATCCATACAAAGACATATTGTAATGAAATTGCCAAATACAGTGATAAAGAAAAAATGTTTAAACCAGCAAGACCAAAGAAGACAGTAACATGCAAGGAAAACCCCATAAGGCTAGCAGCCCATTTTTCAGCAAAAATTTTCCAGGCCTGAAAGAGTGCATGATATATTCAAAATGATGAATGGGGGAAATTTGCAGCCAAGAATACTGTATCTAGCAAAGTTATCATTCAGAATAGGAAAGATAAAGAGTTTTACAGAAGAACAAAAACTAAAGGTGTTCATAACCATTAAACCAGACCAGAAAGAAATATTAAAGGGGACCCTTTGCGTGAAATGGAAAGATCAAAAATGACAGTTTCAAGGTAGGAAACACAAACACAGTAAAAGTGAATATTTCTGTAAAAAATGAGTCAAGAAACTCAAAAAGATGTAGAATATGACATCATATACCCAAAATGTAGGAGGGATAGGAGTAAAAAATTAGTTCAAACTTAAAGGACCATCAACTTAATATAAAATTCTATAAGCAGATGTTATATACAAACCTCATGGTAACCACAAATCAAAAACCACTAATAAATATGCAAGGAATAAAGAGAAAGAAATCCAAATGTATCACAAAAACAAAACCAGCAAACCATGCAAGAAGAACAAAAAAAAAGATCAGAGAAAATGTTCAATAACAACTATAAAACAAGTAATAAAATGGTAATGCATTCACATCTATCAATAATTACTTTCAATGTAAATGGACTAAATGCTCCAATCAAAAGATACAGCATGGCTGAATGGATAATTTTTAAAAAGACCCATCTATATGCTGCTTAAAAGAGACCTATTTTAGACCTAAAGACACCTACAGATTGAAAGTGAGGGGATGGAGAAACATCTATCTGGCAAAAAGCCAGAAGAACAATAATATAAAACAAAATAGACTTTAAAACAAAGAATGTTGGGGGCACCTGGGTGGCTCAGTTGGTTAAGCGTCCAACTTCGGCTCAGGTCATGATCTCATGGTTCATGGGTTCGAGCCCTGCGTCAGGTTCTGTGCTGACAGCTCAGAGCCTGGAGCCTGCTACGGATTCTGTGTCTCCCTCCCTCTCTCCCCTTCCCCTTCTTGTACTCGCTCGCTCGCTCTCTCTCTCTCAAAAGGTAAATAAACATTAAAAAAAATTAAAAAAACAAAGAATGTTACAAGAGACAAAGAAGGACACTATACAATAATAAAGGGCACAGTCCAACAAGACTATATAACAAGTGTAAATATGCACCCAGAACAGGAGCACCCAAATGCATAAAACAGTTAGTAAACGTGAAGGAACAAATCAATAATAACACAAAAATAGTATAGTACTTTAATACCCCACTTAACACCAATGGACAGATATCTAAGTAGAAAATAAACAAGGAAAAATGGCTCTGAATGACACACTGGAACATGTGAATTTAACAGATATATTCAGAATATTCCATCCTAAAACAGCAGAATACAGTCTTTTCAAGTGCACAGAGAAACGTTTTCCAGAATAGATTACATATGAGCCCACAAAACAAGCCTCAACTCCACAAATTCAGGAAGATGGAAGTCATACCATGAACCTTTTCTGACCAACAATGCTGTGAAACTGGAAGTCAACCACATTAAAATATCTGGAAAGACCACAACTACATGGAGGTTAAATAACATGCTACTAAACAATAAATACATCAACCAGGAAATCAAAGAAGAAATTAAAAAGTACATTGAAACAAATAGAAATGAAAACACGATGTCCAAAACCTTTGGAATACAGCAAAAGTGATTCCAAAAGGGAAGCTTATAGCAATATAAGCCTACCTCAACAAGCAAGAAAAATCCAAGGTAAACAACCTAACCTTATACCTAAAGGAGTTAAAAGAACAACAAACAAAACCTAAAACCACCAGAAGGAAGGCATAATAAAGATTGGAGCAAAAATGAATGATATATAGAAAGTAAAACAACAACAACAATAGAATAGGTCAATGAAACCAGAAGCTGGTTCTTTGCAAAAAAAAAAAAAAAATCAATGAAATTGATAAACCTCTCAACTGATTTATCAAGAAAAAGAGAGAAAGGACTAAAATAGAAATCACAAATGAGTGAGGAGAAATAACCAACAACACAGAAATACAAACCATTCTAAGAGCATATTATGAAAAACTGCATGGCAACAAATTGGGCAACCTAGAAAAAAAAATGGATAAATTCCTAGAAGTATATGAACTGCCAAAACTGTACCAGGAAGAAATAGAAATGTGAACAGACCACTTACCAGCAAAGAAATTGGATCGGGGGGTGCCTGGGTGGCTTAGTCAGTTGGGTGTCTGACTTTGGTTTAGGTCATGATCTTGCAGTCTGTGAGTGCAAGCCCCATGTCGGACCCTGCGCTAACATCTCAGAGCCTGGAGCCTGCTTCAGATTCTGTCTGTATCTCTCTCTGCCCCTCCCCTGCTCTCACTGTGTGTGTCTCTCTCTCTCAAAAATAAAATAAAAACATTTAAAGAAATTTTTTAAAATTGGATTGGCAATCAAAAACTCCCGGGGGCGGGGGGATGGCAGAGGAGAGGGGGAAATGGGTGATAGGCATTGAGGCAGGCGCTTGTTGAGATGAGCTCTGGGTGTTGTATGTAAACAGTAAATCACAGGACTCTACCCCCAAAACCAAGAGCACACTGTATACACTGTATGTTAGCCAACTTGACAATAAATTATATTAAAACAAAAAACAAAACTCCCAACAAACAAAATTCTAGGGCCAGATGGCTTCAGAGGCAAATTCTACCAAACATTTAAAGAAGAGTTAATACCTATTCTTCTCAAACTATTGCAAAAATAGAAAAAGGTAAACTTCCAAATTCATCCTATAAGGCCAACATTACCCTGATAACAAAACCAGACAAAGACATCACAAAGAAAAGAGTAACTAAAGACCAGTATCTCTGATGAACATAGATGCAGAGATCCTCAACAAAATACTAGCAACTAGAATCCAACAATATATTAAGAATCATTCACCAAGATCAAGTGAGATTTATTCCTCGGATGCAAGGGTAGTTCAATATTAACAAATCAATCAACATGATATATCACATCAATAAGAGAAAGAGTAAGAACCATATGATGATTTCAACAGATGTAGGAAAAACATTTGTCCAAGTACAACATCCATTCATTATAAAAACCCTCAACAAAGTAGGTTTAGAGGGTACATATCTCAACATGATAAAAGCCATATATGAAAAACCCACAGCTAATGTCATCCTAAATGGGGAAAAACCGAGAGCTGTTCCCCAAGGTCAGGAACAAGACAAGGATGTTCACTGTCAACACTTCTATTCAAAATAGTACTGGAGGTCCTAGCCACAGCAGTCAGACAACAAAAAGAAATAAAAGGAATCCAAATCAGGAAGAAGTAAAACTGTCACAATTTGCACATGACATGATACTATATATAGGAACCCTAAAGACTCCACCAAAAAACTGCTAGAACTGATAACCGAATTCACAACAAAACAAAAGAGCAACCTACTGAATGGGAGAAGATATTTGCAAATGATATATCTGATAAGGGGTTAATATCAAAAATATATAAAGAACTTCTACAAGTCAACACCAAAAATCCAAACAATCTGATCAAATAATGGGCAGAAGACCAGAATAGACATTTTTCCAAAGAAGACATAGAGATGGCCAACAGATACACTAAAAGATGCTTAACATCACACTAATCATCAGAGAAATGCATATGAAAGCCACAACGAGATATCACCTTACACCTGTCAGAATGGCTAAAACCAGAAAGACAAAAAATAACATGTGTTTGCGAAGATGTGGAGAAAAAGAAACCCTCATGCATTGTTGGTGGGAATGTAGATTGGTACAGCCACTGTGGAAAACAGTATGGAGGTTCCTGAAATTAAAAATAGAAATACTATATGATCCAGTAATTCTGCTACTGGGTATTTACCCAAAGAAAATGAAAACACTGACTTGAAGATATTTGCACCCCATGTTTGTGGCAGTGTTATTTACAATAGCCAAGATGTGGAAGCAACCCAAGTGTCCATTGATAGATGAGTGGGTAAGGAAGATGTCACACACACACACACACACACACACACACACACACACACAGTGGAATATTACACAGCCATAAAAAGGGTGAGATCTTGCCATTTGCAACATGGATGGACCTAATACCTCTAGGGTATTATGCTAAGTGAAATAAGGCAGATCAAGAATGACAATTACCATATGATTTCACTCATATGGAATCTAAAAAAACAAAATAAACAAAAAGCAGATCTATAAAAACAGAAAACAAACTGAAGGTTGCCAGAGGGAAGAGGGATGGAGGGATGGGCAGAATGGGTGAAGGAGAGTGGGAGGTACAGGCTTCTAGTTATGGGATGAAGTCATGGGAATAAAAGGAACAGCATCAATATAGTCAGTGATATTGTGATAGTGTTGTATGGTGACAGATGGTAGCTACACTTGTGAGCATAGCATAACATATAAAGATACTGAATCACTATGTTGTACATAGGAAACGAATGTAAAATTATGTGTGAACTAAAAAAATTTTAAAACAAGAATGGATATCTTTATTAAAATCAACAGATGATCAAAATATACTTCAATTCTTTATCAGATGATCAAAATATACTTCAATTCCTTATCAGGACTAGTTAAGGACAAAAGTTAAGGAGAAAATGGAGAAGTCAAAGACGATGTATAAAAATACTAGGATATCTAGAGAAAGATTTTCTGCAGAAAGCCTCTTTCTTGTGACCTTCTGGGATATTTCTGTTTAAGGCTCTTGGAGAGCTATTACAACTTTTGGTGAGTGTGGGCCTGAATGGAAATCTCACTTCTACTTATGTGGGCTCTGTTCTGAGTGAAATTTAAGTCTGGAGCTGAATCTAGCCCATGGGCCAGTGATTCCTCATTCCTAACCCAACATCACTAATTTCTCTTCTAGAATTGGCTTGGAAATGAAGTTGAGGTTATGGTCAGTACTGAGGAAGCCAAACGCCATCTAAATGACCTTCTTGAAGATAGGAAGATCCTGGCTCAGGATGTGGCTCAACTCAAAGAAAAAAAGGAATCTGGGGAGAATCCGCCTCCAAAACTCCGGGTAAGTGCCCTTATGGACATACATGATCAGTAATCAGACTGCACTCCCCAGAAACCCTCACAGCTTTGGAGGGTTACTTTCCTTTTAGCACTTCACCCTCATTCCAACTGTTCTTTACAGAGGCGTACATTCTCGCTTGCTGAACTGCGTGGTCAAGTTTCTGAGTCCGAGGATTCCATTACAAAGAAAATTGAAAGCCTAGAGACTGAAATGGAACTCAGGTAATGGGACTGTCTCTAAGGCATTGTAATTTATAAAAATTTATGCCTGGAATCAAAAGAGAACCTATCAATCCAGTGATTCAAAAGCTTGTTTTTCAAAGGCTTTCTGATGGTAGAGAAATGAGAGAACATAGCAATTCTTTTGAACCACACACTTCACTAGACATGTTGGGTACATTTTCTCATTCCCTCCCTATGAGGTATTATTACATTTTATGTGGTAAGTATCATTCATTTGACTTTAAAGATTTAAACAGGGGCACCTGGGTGGCTCAGTCAGTTAACGTCCAACTCTGGATTTTGGCTCAGGTCATGATCCCAGGGTTGTGGGATCAAGCCCTGCATTGGGCTCCTTGCTGAGCATGGAGCCTGGGATTCTCTCTCTTTCCCATGGCCCCCACCTGTGTGCTCTCTTGCGCTCTCTCTGTCTCTCAAATAAAATTTAAATAAAGATCTAAACAGAAGTTCAGAAATCTTAAGAAATGTGCTAAAGGTTATACAGAGTTGGGATTCGAAACCTGGTCTAATTCCAAAACACATGCTCTTTATGATGCACCACATCTTAGTATCTCTGAAATGCAGAACTGGCTAAAAACAAAATTTTAGAGGAAGTCAAGAACTGATACCAAAAGAGCTACAGTACAGAAGGAAGAGAAGTTTAGAGATCATCAGCAAAGTAGATATATAAGGAAAGTTATCATGAGCATTAAATTACATTAGTAAATAAAGTACATAACACAGTACTTGGCATATTAGAAGTGCTCAGTGAACGTTCTCTCTCCTTTTCTGGCTCTAATACCATAACTTATGCTGCTCTAGTTACTATTACTATCTTTTAAGTATCTATGATATCTAGAAGGAATCAAACTTTGACAGAGATTTTAGAATGTCTTACGGTAATAGAATTGTATTGCCCAGAAGACCTTAAAGATCATTTAATTTGTTTTTAGCAACACACACTAGCTGTTTATCTTTGGATACATCTATAAATCACTCAACATTTGAGTGTCTGCTTTGTGCTGCACTGGATGTGTGCAGTTGGGATATATAGAAAGTAGGTGGCATTCCTTGCTCTGAAGTAGAAATAGTATAATGATATAGTGGTGTGTTGGAATCATTTGTTAAAATTTCAGGACTGTTGTAAACCATTGATAGCTTGCTACACATTTATGCTACAGAAACTAGCAAAAGCTACAAATCAGGTCTGGTTTTTTAAGTGCTGGTTGTTAAACATTTACCTGCACACCACTGTGCATAATTAAATGATTAAATGTTAAACAGGTACCAAGTAGAGAGTAATGAAACAGAGGTGAGTTTAACCAAGGGGATTTTCCTAAAGTTGATGAGACATAAACTAAATTTTAAAAGACCTAAGGGACATGAATTATCAGAGGAGACAGGAAAGGCCATATGACCAACTGACAGTTCCGAAATGTTCTAGCTCACCTCTTCCGAGAAGTCTTCCCTGACTCTTCATCCCCCATTAATCCTCCTCTTCTCTAAACTCCTTCAGAACTTACAGTACCCAATCATATGGTACAACAGATGTGTCATCTTTATATTTGTTAATTTTTTACATTTATTAGTCTTGTTGATATAAATTGATCGTAAGCTTGTTGAAGGAAAGGACTATATATTACACCAGAGTTCTCAAAGCGTGGCCCACAAACCCCTAGGGGTCTCTGAGCAATCAGAACTATTTTCACAATAATATTATGACATTTGCCATTTTTACCATATTGACATTTGCCATGACCATGCAAAGCAACAGTGGACAAAACTGCTCAGACCTTAGCTTGAATTAGAGTAGTGGCACCAATCGGTACTAGCGGTCACCACCACACACTCTCAGATTTTATTTTTAAGTCAGTTTTACTTAAGACTGGCTTTGATAGGGGCACCTGGCTGGCTCAATCGGTAGAATATGATACTCCTGATCTCGGGGTCATGAGTTCAAGCCCCACATTTTTTTTAAGTAGTAAAAAAAAAAAAGAGAATGGCTTTGTTAAAGCAGTAAAAATTGTTAATTTCATTAAATCTCAACCCTTGAGTTCAAATCTATTTAGTATTCTGCATGACAGAACGGGAAGAACACAGACTACTTGTGCTCTGTGCTAAAGTCTGAGAGTTGTCTGGAGGAAAAGCACTTGTACGATTGTTTTTCCATGGAACATTAGTTGTCTTTGAAAGAATGACTGACAAACTATGATTATTCAGACTTCAGTACTTGGCAGACACTTTTCTGAAAAGTGAACAGAGTGAGCCCGTCGCTTCAAGGAAAACAACTGGCAGTGTTTGTCACCAAAGTTAGAATTTGAGCTTTCAAGCAAAACTTAGAACTTCGGAAAATTTTTGTCTGCCACTATTGAGCTTGACAGTTTTTCATAACTTTTCTGATGAGACCAGTAGTGATGTTAACAATTTTTTATTTTTTTTATATTACATCATGAAATGTGTTCACATTTGGAGACTTTGCATCACTCAACATTCTCCAGATGATATTACAGAAGCCTGTAAGGGTAAAAGAACCATTGAGATTGCAAGATAGACCGATGGATTTTAACATAAGGGAGTAAGAAAAGTTTACTAGTAATGGTTTCCAATTCCACATTTCAACTTTAGGGAACTACCACTTGCAGGGTTTTAGTATAATCACAAAGAAGAGTATCTATCCACAATTACCTGAATAGGCTATTAAAATGCTCCTCCTTTGTCCAACTACATATCTATGAGAGGCCAGCTTAAAGACAATTAATAAAGATGTTAATTTCAGCCAGAACACATCACAAAAGACTGGTTGCAGAGGGAGATGTGAGAATCCAGCCATCTTCTATGAAGCCAGATATTACAGAGATTTGTATAAATGTAAAACAATCCCACTCTTCTCACCAAATTATTTTTTGTTTTAGAAAATGTATTTTTCATAAAATATATTACAATGGCTTTTTGTTATCTTAAGTGAATTAATAAATACTTAATTTTTTCTCAGTTTTACTTTCAATACTGTAAATACCTATAGGTATAATATATATAAACAGAGTTTCTCAGAGGTCCTCAGTCATTCTTAAGAGTGTAGAGGGGTCCTGGGGCACCTGGGTGGTTCAGTCAGTTGGGCATTTGACTTCAACTCAGGTCATGATCTCACAGCTCATGGGTTCGAGCTCCACGTCGGGCTGTGTACTGACAGCTCAGAGCCTGGAGCCCGCTTTGGACTCTGTCCCCATCTCTCTGTGCCCCTCTCCTGCTTGTGCTCTGTCTCTCTCTCTCTCTCAAAAATAAATACTTAAAAAAAAAAGAGTGTAGAGGGGTCCTGAAACTCCAAGACTTGAGAACTGCCACCTTAGATTATTTTGGTACCCATCTTTTATAGTACCTTACAGAGCAGCACGTCACACATATGCTGGTATACTACCTCTCACCAGACACATAGCAAATTTGAGAAGGAAGCTATTAACGAAACTGCATTATTGTGTAAACCTTGGTCTCAGGCCATACCTGATCTGAAAGTATCTGTAAGTTATAATCAGGGTCAATGGTATCCAGTCTTCTTAGAAACTTCTCAGTCCTGTGCCAGGCACTTCAAGGTAACCTCTCGCAACATTAGCCATATGTATCAATTTGGTATTCGGTCCCAGCAAAGAACATTTACTTGCTTGTTCTTTTGAGATTTTGTTTTTCCTTCAGGTCTCCAACATGACTCTTACTCTTGCATGGTTGAGCCACTATATCACAGTCTGAACTTAAATGGCCTCAAGACAAAGTCACATTACAGTCAGTGCACTACAACAAAAGCCCTACTGATACAAATATTTCCAAATCCCACTATATGACCCATTTATTTCGACCTGTATTTAATGAAATAAAACCAAGATAGTCTCTTGGATTCCCTTTGCACCAAGAATGGAGATACCTAACCAGATGACTCAATCATTATTTAAAAGATATTTAACTGAGGGGATATTTAAACTGAGCCTCGGTGGCTCAGTCAGTTAAACGTCCGACTTTAGCTCAGGTCATGATCTCGACTTTAGCTCAGGTTCGTGCCTCGCATTGGGCTCTGTGCTGACAGCTCAGAGCCTGGAGCCTGCTTCAGATTCTATGTCCCTGTCTCTCTTTGCCTCTGCCCTACTTGTGCGCTCTCTCTCTCTCTCTCTCTCAAAAATAAACAAACATTTTAAAAAATTAGAAAAAAAGATATTTAATTGGTACCTCCATCCATAAAACTATTTGAAGTTTCTCCATAGAGCTCTTCCCCTCTCCTTGGTGTTAGGGATACTAGCGATGAGTCTCACTGTTTCTTTCCCTGAAGGAGTGCTCAGATTGCTGACCTACAGCAGAAGTTGCTGGATGCAGAAAGTGAAGACAGGCCAAAACACCGCTGGGAGAGTATCACTACCATTCTGGAAGCCAAGTGTGCCCTGAAATATTTAATTGGAGAGGTAAGCATCACTCTTCCCTACCAAGAATTAGGGGCCTGTCTTGGTAGGTTGAAATAAGATGTTATCTTGGAATACTGTCATAGTGCTATTGCCACTTTTCATGCTGGAAACTGCAATGACACTAGCATTAGAGAAATCATTTTATGGGTAAAGGCTGGTGTGGACAAGTACAAGCCATTCACTTGGAAAAATATAGGACTTGCAAACTGATACCTGTCATGCCTGACGCATAGAAAGTACTCATTAAACATCTGCTATTATTATTGGGAAAATATCAGGATGCCATAGTAGGCCACTCATTAAACATAAGCTCTTATACTTACTGCGTTTTGAAACACCTATGACATGTATATTCAAAAAGTTTAAGATACAATCTAGAAAAGAGGAAACCTAATCATCTTTTCACATGTAAAGATGAATCCATCTTTTTAAAAATTTTTTTTAAACGTTTATTTATTTTTGAGACAACAGAGAGAGACAGAGCATGAATGGGGGAGGGTCAGAGAGAGGGAGACACAGAATCTGAAACAGGCTCCAGGCTCTGAGTAGTCAGCACAGAGCCCGACGTGGGGCTCGAACTCACGGACCGTGAGATCATGACCTGAGCCGAAGTCGGACACTTAACCGACTGAGCCACCCAGGCGCCCCAAGATGAATCCATCTTAAGGAAAATCCATCCTCACTGACCCTAAAATAATGTATCATCTTACATTGCCACAAGAGGGACTGAAGTTCATCAACTCTGGTGACTGAGGCATTTTCACTTTGAGACAAGCATACAAACTCCAACTCTGGAAGTTTGAGCAATGTTATATCCTTTACATTTTTTTATTGGGTGACCATATTTGCCCTACCAAGGCAATCCTGTTTAGTCTTATGAACAGTGATATTTATGATGTTCACAGTGTGGGCCAGCAGAGACTATAAAACTAGGCCAGCAAAGGATATCACTCTAGCCTGAAGAGCCAGATCAATAGTCCCAGCTAATGTGTCTACTAGTTCCAACATGTGAACACAGACATTCTGAGATGGGCCATAATTGGCCATAAGGGTGTGTCCTATGGGTTTCTCTTTAAGACGAAGGAAGAAAATCTTAAATATCAGAACTTGGAGTTGTCAGATACTGTTTGTGTTCAGTTTATTCTCGCCTGGAGACAGAGCAAGAGATTAAATGACCTCAGCAGTGGCTTCTAGCTCTAAGAGATCTATCTCAACAGAAATATGGGCTCTTGGCCTGGGTAGCGTGGTTACTATTCGGTGGGAGATTCCATATGACATAGAAAGAGAAGAATGGACTTGGACATGGAGGAACTTTTCTCAGTCCATTTCAGGAAAGCTGACATTTTCCTGCCTAATGAATGGGGAAAGGTGGCCATTCTCCAAATAAACTGATCTTCTTTTATCCCTTCCAGCTGGTCTCTTCCAAAATACAGGTCAGCAAGCTTGAAAGCAGCCTGAAACAGAACAAGGCCAGCTGTGCTGACATGCAGAAGATGCTGTTTGAGGAACGAAGTCATTTTGCTGAAATAGAGACAGAGTTACAGGCAGAGCTGGTCAGAGTGGAGCAACAACACCAAGAGAAGGTAAACTCTGGCAAGCCAAGAAGCTATACTGAGAAACAAAGGGTCGTTGCTTTTTGTTATTAGTTTTAAAAAGATAGTGGGGAGAAAAAATTTTTTAATAAAAAGATAGTAGGGGGGGATATAAAGTTCCCTTCAAAAGACCCCGTAGTCTTTTCCAAGTTTTGCAGGCGAGGAACTTGAGAGAAATTACTTGTCGAAGTGTGCACATACAGTGGCTCTTAGCCTCCAGCGTTAAGACTGAGAGTAACATTGTGGCCGTGCTTACTACTTCAGGCCATGAGAACAAAATGCAACCCGTACTTCTAAATCAGAGGAGTCATCTGGGTCCCTGCTTGAACTAAGCCGGAATTCCTTTTTCCTCTTTCTTACTCCTTTGTCCCTTAGGTGCTATACCTGCTCAGCCAACTGCAGCAAAGCCAAATGGCAGAGAAGCAGCTAGAGGAGTCGGTCAGTGAAAAGGAACAACAGCTGCTGAGCACACTGAAGTGTCAGGTATGATAACGAGGCAAAGGTCTCCAGAGGTGGGATCCACAAGCCTGGCTGAGAATCCTGTCTGATTTACACCATTGTACTTTCAGCAGAGAGTAACCACTGAAAAGAGATTTATACTAGTAACCTCTGCAGCCTTTTGGCCCTATTTATTCAATTTAGGGGTATTTAGAATGTAACCACACATTGAATAACCTCCTTCGCAGTACAGAAATGACGATACATACTCCATACCAGACTTTGAGGCCTCCTGGTTCCTTGCCTCAGCCCTGAGCCCTAAAAGAGTTGAGAAAGTTCAATCATCCCACAGAATCCTAGGGGCATTCAGCTGTCTCTTCCTGAGCTTGTTTTGAGCTGAGACCTGACATGTTTGTAAAGTGCCTAAGGTCTGAATCTCTTCCAGAGGCTGGGAACACCACACCCTTTAGTAGCATGTTGGAGCACTATTTTATCCAACTTAGAATCTTTTTTTTTTTCCCTGAACCACCAGTCTCGAGAGTTTCCTTGGCACCTCCCATCGAAGACATAACCAAACTAGTTAAGGTCGTATGCACGAATCATGAATCTAGTTGTCTTAAGTGCCAGGAAGTTTAAGCAGGCTTATGAGAGTAGCAAATAAAATGCCTAGCCTGTGTTTAGAACGGTGAACAAAAGCATCTGTCGACTTGAAAGAAACAAAGCTAACTGTCCATTTTGGTCTCTTAATCAGCATCCTGATGTGAATGAATAAGGGATGCAAGGCTAGAAAACAGAAAAGAATAAGGAAAGCATTTAGGGCAGAGCACATGGTTCCTGTGAGTGTGGTCAGGACGGCTTGGGAGTGTTGGAATAGAAGTGGCATTCAGGACACCTAGGAACTGGTGGAATCAGGCATTTTTCTGGGTGCCAATGCCTGCTGTGCAAAAACCATCTGCTGCCAGCAACTTGGCAGCAGTATGTTTTCATCTATGTGAGTTGTTTGGTAACCCACATGTAGTGCCCAAAATAACCCCACCTATCACTGCACTATCTGGAAATAGGATGAAGAACTTGAGAAGATGCGAGAAGTGTGTGAGCAAAATCAGCAGCTTCTCCGAGAGAATGAAATCATCAAGCAGGTAACACAGCTTCCCACCCACTTTAATAAGCCCTGGGAGACCCTGTTGTAATTGAGGTCAGCTCTTGGGAGCAGCCCCGAGTATGATGAGTTGGCTCTATTTCTGAGGTCTGTGTCAAGTTTCCATGTAATACAGTCATGTGCATTTCAAAATGGTATAAACACACATTTTTTAATCTGCTCTTTTCTGAATCTAATGCCGATCTTCTAAAGTGAGTCCTTCAACCTACTTTACTATTAACTTGCCTCACTTTACTATGGTTTAAATTAAGCTATCTTGGGAGTCTTTATGTTTTAGCCATTAACATTCCCAGTGGCTGCCCTGCAGCATACACTATGTGTTTTCTTTCCGAACAGAAACTGACCCTCCTCCAAGTAGCCAGCAGGCAGAAACCTCATCTTCCTAAAGATACCCTTCTATCTCCAGACTCTTCTTTTGAGTATATCCCACCTAAGGTAAACTGCTCAGTGCCGGTAATACCTGCACATGGCCACGGTTGGGGGTGAGTGTGCTAATTAAGTTCATCTTTTAGAAGAGGTTGAGAGTTAAAAAGCCCAAATTCCAGCATCTCAATTTTCCTTGGAGTCCCAAACAAAACTACAGTACAATCTTGAGGAAAATAGGCATTTTCCCTCCCCAGAAGGCTGACTTTGGGCCATTTACAGGCATTATGTAACACAACTGAGGAGAAACAGGAGAAAAGAGCAGTGTTCAGCTGTCCATCCAGAGATACTTATCTCATCATATCATGAGTCCCTGTTTCTTCCCTCAGACTGCTCAGCCTCTATCCCTTCAAAGACTCTGCAAGGCCAAAGGCTAAAGCAGAATTTCTTGATTGGTAAAGCCAAGGGCGTATATTTGAGGGAGTCTGAAAGCTCAGCTCTGAGAATATAGCTGGCAGTAGCTACTGGGAAGATATGATCTACATGTATTTTTTAAATTTTATTAAATAATTATTCCAAACCTTTTTCTTAGCCCAAACCTTCTCGTTTTAAAGAAAAATTCCTGGAGCAAAGCATGGATATCGAGGATCTAAAATATTATTCAGAGCATTCCGTGAATGAGCCTGAGGACAGTGCTGGTGACGATGATGATGGAGATGATGAGGAATGGAAGCCAACAAAACTAGTTAAGGTGTCCAAGAAGAACATCCAAGGGGTAGGAGGCAGCTCTCATCTCTGTCAGGGGTCCTAGTCATTAGTCTCTACTGTCATTGGGAAGGTGCTGGCCGCATACCCTGCCCCTGAGCCCCTAAATCCCGTTCGAAGGCATTTGGCTCCGTGAGGAGTCCTTGTCGGGCCAGCTCTATATGGAACCTGGGGCTGGCAGAGAAGGTTGCCTGAGTGCACAAGATGGCTGTTTTCGTATTTTCAGGTTCTCACTAAGTCTGAATGGGTAGTAGTGTTCCATACCATTTCGTTGAGGCTGATCGAGGGATCATAATAATCCTTCATATTTTTATAACACTTTACAGTTTAGAAGCCATTCTCATATATGTTCTCCCTTTTCATCATCACAAATAAAATCCAGTGAGGTATTTATTATTTGCATCTTACAGATAGATTTGGAACCCACAGGAGTGAAATGACCTTGTCTAAGGTTGTAAAACCAAATGACAGGATTTGAAACCAAATATTCCAACTCCAAATCCAGTCAGTTTCTATCATATCATGGTCATACCAATAACAGTTGCAGACCAGAAGCTAAGTAGGAACTTCATCTTCCTTGCCTACTAGAGTGATTGTGTTCCCTAGGCTGAGGGCCAATAGGAATTACAGAAAGGGCTAATAATTAAGCTCAAACACACCAAGTTAAGGTCAGTCAGAAACAATTTGACTTTGAGGCATGCTTATTTACTTCCACGATGATAGTCCTACATAATTATCAAACCTAGATGTTTCATGTTGTGAAATATTAACTTCCCAGGCACTGTAGTTCACCACTACCCCAGATGTGCCCTGTAGCCACATTCCACTTAAAGAGAACAGTTCACAAATTAACCCTAGCCAACTTCCTGAAAGGTTACTTGATTTCATCAGCTGATTGAGTCCCACAAAGGGAACTGAGCCTTAGAAAGCCACAACACCAGAGAGAAGCAAGTCATGAGGAATAGACTATTAAGTCATTTGGGAAGAGTCATCAAGAATGCAACATGTCATGTGTTCTTAGTGGGACTAAGAGCTCATCCTTAGCCTCAGAGAGCTCATAATCTAATGGGAAAAAAAGGCAAAGAAATAGAAGCATACCATAGAACCTGAGCATATTCATCTCAGGGAGATGGACTGAGGGATTTTTTAAAATAAAGCTTATGTATTTATTTTGAGAGAGAGCACATGTGTGAGCAGGGGAGGGGAAGAGAGAAAGGGAGAGAGAGGGAAACCCAATCCCAAGCAGGCCTCCGTGCTTTTAGCAGGACAGCTGACACGAACCATGAGACCATGACCTGAGCCAATATCAAGAGTCCTATGCTTAACCGACTAAATCACCCAGGCACCCCCTAAGAGTGACTATAAAGCCAAATCAAGTATATACCGCTTAGGAAGATACCATGAAAGAGATGACTATTGTTGCATCATAAAACAGAAACGGAGGGGCGCCTGGGTGGCTCAGTCGGTTGAGCGTCCGACTTCGGCTCAGGTCATGATCTCACACTCCATGAGTTCGAGCCCCGCGTCAGGCTCTGTGCTGACAGCTCAGAGCCTGGAGCCTGCTTCAGATTCTGTGTCTCCCTCTCTTTCTCTGCCTCTCCCCTACTCATGCTCTGTCTCTGTCTGTCTCAAAAATAAATAAAAACATTAAAAATAAAAAAAAAAGACAGAAAGGGAAGCACAGTCTTGGAAGCAAATTGAGAGCCCATTTCTGACACAATGAATAGCATATTGCAAAGACTCAGTTATAGAGGGACAGGGGGTTGGGACACTTACAGAAAATGGGGCAGAATATGTCTGACTTTTCACTCACTTATTCAACAAACGTTTTTGGACTCTACTATGACTGAAGTGGAGAGCATGAGCTGAATGTAGACACAAGGGTCAGCTAAGTAATAGGAAGCAGAGTTGAGAAGTATACACAGAAACAAATGGTAGAGGACCTAAAACTCCTCGGAAGGCATTTCCAGATGTGAAGCAAATGTGTGTATATTTGTGCTGGAGACAAGTTTACTGTATGTATTATGGCACTGTGGCTCCAAGCATAAAAGGGAAATATAGAAGTCTGGTAAAAATTGCAAGTCAGTGTTTGCTATCAGTGATAAATTCTATGTCTAAAACAGTGAGAGACTATTCTTTTCTAGGCTTTTCTCCTGATTTTGTAACTTGAGAAAATATAACTGGGCATTAAGGGGAAGGAGTTGGCATACAATCTAGTTTCTCCCTTTTGGCAACCTCAAAGTATGTGGATGCTATGACTGCTCTCTGATCAGACGTGTAGACACATTAGTTACAGACCTTGACGCTTTGCATGAAGGCCGTATTTATTGTTCCTACCCAGCTGAAATGGCCTGGTGTTATAGCACTAGATTGCTTCAAAGGAGACTGCAGCAGGTACCAAACTAAGGACTCGTCTAGAGCTAATGCTGAAAGAGTAGGCTTCCTCACTCAGCCATGTTTCCTATATGTACTAAGGAGATGCTGAGGGATAGGCCATGTGCTATAGTAAAAATAATAGGTTCAAAGCCAGGTAGACATGGGTTCTAGTCTTTAGTTTGCCACTGGCTAATTGGATGACCTAAAACAGGTCACTTAATCTCCCTAGGCTTCAGATTTCTTATCTATGCAATGAAGGGATTAGACTATAGTAGATGATGTATAAGGTCCCTTCCAGCACTAATATCCTGAGTCAAAGTAACAAAGTTGTATAAATATGGTTTTTTTAATTAATTAATTGAGTTTTAGTAATACTACCTTTATATGGTGTTTTATGGTATCTGAGAAGTTAAAAGAAGGAATATATGCAAAAACACCTTGTGAAGAATCAAATATCATGCAGGTATTATTAGTAAAGCACCATAAGCGGGGCACCTGGGTGGCTCAGTTGGTTAAGCATCCGACTTCAGCTCAGGTCATGATCTCACAGTTCGTGGGTTTGAGCCCAGCATCGGGCTCTGTGCTGACAGCTCAGAGCCCGGAGCCTCCTTCAGATTCCATGTCTTCCTCTCTCTCTCTGCCCCTCCCCACTCGTGGTCTGTCTCTCTCCCTCTCTCTCTCTCAAAAATACATAAACATTAAAAAAATTAAAGCACCATAAGCATTTTTACAAATAGTCATTTGTCCCCTTTGGCAGAAAAGAAGGGGCAGGTATTCTTAATCTCTACCTTAGTGATGAAAAAATGGAGATAAACTTGAATGAAGTGACTTGTCCAAGGTCATACCAAGTATTAAATATAGGAGTAGAGCCTGAGTCTCCTGTCATAGCCTGGTATTCTTTATGTTAAAGTTTTTACCAGATCTTATTTTGAGATACAGTATAATACTGAAATCAGTGCTAAAAGAATTAGAGACTCTAAAGCAATAGTTCTCAACCCTGGCTGCACATTAGAATCCCCAAGGGAGCTTTCCAGCATAAGGAGCCTGGGACCCACCCCCAAATATTCTGATTTAATTGGTCTGAGGTGGGACCTGGTCTTTTTGAAAAGCTCCCCAGAGATTTGTTTGTAGCCAGGGTTGCAAATCACTGGCTTAAAGGAACCCCAGAGGTCTTTCAGCTCTACTTCCCACTCTATATAAAGAATCCCTCTATTATAGTGGTTCTCACCTGGGGTGTTGGGACATGCTGGTGGCTTGCTGGCTGTTGCAATACACACACATGTATACACACACACACATGCCATGTACCACAAACATATATATTTGAAGTCATGGTTGTGGCAAGGTCATGTTCCCTCTTGTACGTTATGATCTGGGTCCTGGTGGGAAAGAGAATAAGGTGAAGTTATAGCTTGTGAAATGGCATTCATGCGAATGCATCTGTCATGTGTGTATCATGACTGTTCCCATAATACCACTATCAGGTGTTTAGCCTCTGCCTGCTTGAAAACTTCTAGTACTGGGAAGTTCACAGCCTCATAGGGCAGCCCATCATAGTCCACTAACCGTTAGGAAGTTGTTCCTTGTTGAGATAAAATATACTGACCTGTAAATCATCCCAATAGGAGATGGCTGTGTAAAAGTCTAGTTGTTCTTCCTCACAACAGCCCTTCAGATACCACTCTCATTGTATTATCCCTTTGGATAAAATAGAGACACATTGACAGGATAATAGAGTGTGAGGCATTTAGATGAATTTGTGAATGGTCAGAGGACCATACCCAGGCTATAGTAATCAGTGGATCACTGTCACCTAGTGAGTTGTCTCTAGGACATGTCATAGAACTCTGTCTTTTGTCCTGTCTTACTCAAAGAAACAAGATTTTTTTCATCATAATGTCCGGTATTGGCAAGGGCGACTAATGTGGGCATTCCTCTCTATTGCTACTGGGTAGGTAAATTGGTGTGCGTCTGAGAGGCAATTTGAAAATATGTATCAAAAATACATATGTATCAATAATATGTATCAAAAATACAAAAATACACCTGGCCGGCTCAGTCAGTAGAGCATGTGACTCTTGATCTGAGGGTTGTTAAGTTCAAGCCCCACGTTGGGTGTAGAGATTACTTAAAAATAAAAATCTTTTGGGGCACCTGGGTGGCTCGGTCGGTTAGGCATCCGACTCCGGCTCAGGTCATGATCTCGCGGTCTGGGAGTTCAAGCCCCGCATCAGGCTCTGTGCTGACAGCTCAGAGCCTGGAGCCTGTTTCGGATTCTGTGTCTCCCTCTCTCTGACCCTCCCCCGTTCATGCTGTCTCTCCCTGTCTCAAAAATAAATAAACGTTAAAAAAAAAAATTTTTTTTTAAATAAAAATCTGTTTAAAAAATACTTATCAAAAATCTTAACAATGAGGGGTGCCTGGGTGGCTCAGTTGGTTGAGCGTCCAAATTCGGCTCAGGTCATGATCTTGCAGTCTGTGAGTTCAAGCCCCACATTGGGCTCTGCTGACAGCTCAGAGCCTGGAGCCTGCTTCGGCTTCTGTGTCTCCCTCTCTCTCTGCCCCTCCCCCACTCGTGCTCTTTCTCTCTCTCGCTCTCTCTGTCAAAAATAAATAAACATTAAAAAAATTTTTTTTTAATCTTAACAATGTTCCTGTCCTCTGGCCCAGTAATTATGCACATAGGAATTTATACTAAGGAAATAGTCACTGGTACATAAAAAGATTTATTCATTCAACAAATCTTTTGTGAGCGCCTAGATATATATCAAACACTGTTTCTAGGTGCTAAGGATACAACAAACAAGACAGGTAAGATCCTTGGCCTTACAAAACTAAAGATATTCGTGTGAAGAGAGACACACCATGACAAATAAATAAAATAATTTTAGATGATGATAAGAGAGAAACAGAAATACAGTGAAGCCATAGAGAATTCTGGGGTAGGGAAAGAGTGCTTGGGAGAGACCTCTCCAAGGAGGAAGATGGTTAAGCAGAGATCTGAACAAAGTGAAGGAGTAAGTCAGGGAAAAGAATCAGAGGGAAAACATTTCAAAAAAAGGGAACAGCAAATGCAGGAAAAAGCCTCAGACAGGAATGAGTTTGGTTTACCAAGGAACAGCTGAAAAGGCCAGGGTAGCTGGAGAGTATTGAGAAGTGGGAGAGCGTAATACAAGGTCAGGCCAGGGTAGTTAGGGGCCATATCATGGAGGGCCTTGTCAATGGTGGGAAGATTTAGATTGTGTTTATGTAGCAGGATATATGTGGTAACATGATTTTGTAATAGGAAATACTTTCTTTGAAAACAATCTTAATGTCTACCATTAGGGGGCTGGTTAAATAAGTCAACATTTTCACATGATAAAATACTATATACAGCTATTAAATATCAAAAATCACAGTTTTGATTTTCATATTTTATAAAGAGATATATAGTAAGATCATCAGGAAAAAAGATATTATAATGGTTTCTTTTACCTTCACAACTACAGAACAGTGGTGATGGTTGTCATATGAAAGAGACATAAGGACTTGAATTTAACTGTAAACTCAGTATGGATTCACAAAGATCTGACAAAAGAAAGAAAGCTACTGTGATTTTTTTTTAGACCTCATTAACAAGACTGTTGGATCCGTATTAAGGGACTTGTTTGTGTCAGTCTACCTCACAACAGCCACACCACATTTAGAAAGTTATGCTCAGGGCACTGGGGTGGCTCAGTCGGTTAGGCATCAGACTTCAGCTCAGGTCATGATCTCACAGTTCATGAATTCAAGTCCTGCATCGGGCTCTGTGCTGACAGCCTGGAGCCTGCTTCAGATTCTGTGTCTCCCTCTCTTTCTGCCCCTCCCCCACTCATGCTCTGTCTCTCAAAAATAAAATAAACATTAGAAAATTTAAAAAAAAGAAAGTTATGCTCATGTCTGGATGTCACAATTAAGGATGAACTTGGACAAATTGGCATATAGCCACGGTGGTGAGGATTCTTGGAAACAATGTCATGTGGTGAATCATTGAGGAAACTAGGTCCATTTAGCTTTGAGAGGATCTGAACAGAAGGGGACTGGGGAGTGGAAATTATGTTCAGGATAAGAACAAGAATGCTGTGAAAGTGGAGTTAAACTGATCCCTTATCATTCCACATGGCAGAATTGGATCCTCTGGTCAGAAGTTACATAGAAACTATCCTCATCTCAGGATAAATAGAGCTTCAGATAATTAGACCAGGGACATGAGAGAAGGGCTTCAAATCAGGCTCTAGATGGTTGCTGAGGTCTCTTCTGACTCCAGTCTGTCATTCTGTGAGCTCTGCCACCTATGTCTCTTCCAAGCCAAACTATCCTTCCTTCCTTCCACCATTTCTCTTATAACATAGCTTCCTATAATGCTAGTCACCTGCCTCTTTTTTTGCTTAATGTCCTCTTTATTAAACACATACCCACACTGAACTCCTGAATATGTGCACAAGGAAACATACTTCCTGATTAAATGGGTTTAATACACAGAAAGCACTTATAACAGTGCTTGGCATACATTAATGCCAGCTATTACTATTGCAGCCTGGTTGGTAAGTGTGCTCATGGCATGATGAAGAGTGTGACTACATCATGGTGTGTTCGTAGAATGAAAATGAATGGAACTGGGGGCACCTGGTAGCTCAATCAGTTGAGCGTCCAACTTCGGCTTAGGTCGTGATCTCACGGCTCGTGAATTCAAGCCCCACGTAGGGCTCTGTGCTGACAGCTCAGAGCCTGAACCCTACTTCAGATTCTGTGTCTCCCTCTCTCTCTGCCTCTCCCTTACTCATGCTTTGTCTCTCAAAAATAAATAAACATAAAAAAAAAAGAAAATGAGTGGAACCGGAGCAATGCATGTCAACATATAGTAAGATTCCATTTATATGAAGTTTATTTTTTTTTATTTTAAGTTTTTTTTAATATATGAAATTTATTGTCAAATTGGTTTCCATACAACACCCAGTGCTCATCCCAAAAGGTGCCCTCCTCAATACCCATCACCCACCCTCCCCTCCCTCCCACCCCCCATCAACCCTCAGTTTGTTCTCAGTTTTTAACAGTCTCTTATGTTTTGGTATATGAAGTTTAAAAGATGTAAGATAATTCCTTGTTTTTTTATGGAAACTCATACGTGGTACAAAGACCTGTGGGGGAGTGATAAACACCTAATTCAAGAGATTTTGCCCCTGGGAGAGTGGGAGGTGAATGGGATCAAGAAAGGGTAGGTAGGAGGCTTCAGTTATATCTGTATTTTAGTTATTAAGGGAAGAATAAGAACATGAGTGAATTTTTTTATTGTCTGTGCTTTGATATACCTGAAAAAAATTATCATGCCCAATATAAGATGATGCATCATTTCAAATGGGATCTGACTGATACTGAGTCTAGTGAAGCAATTGTTCCCCATGATTTCCAAACTCCAAATTTCTACCTGACTGATTTGCTTTTTTTTTTATTTGAGAGAGAGAGAGAAAGAATATCAAGCAGTCTCCACAGTCAGCACAGAGCCCAATGCAGGCGCTCAATACCAGGACCCTGGGATCACAGCCTGAGCCAAAATCAAGAGTCAACCAACTGAACCACCCAGGCACCCCTGACTCATTTGCTTTTTGACAGCCATTTCACACTGTTGACTCATGGAGCTTCCTGACACCTCACATCCTTAGGCCCTTTTTGCACCAACTGCTTTTAAGCCAGATCTATATTTATATGGCTGATGTGGAGAGAACCTAGATGCCAGACTTATGTTTATCCTTGTTATAACTTTTCTTTTTACTTGCAGCCCATAATTCCAGCCTGTCAAAATATTTTTGAATTGTGATTCTGATATCTTACTTATTAATCACCCTTCCAGTTTTGTGTCGTCATTACAGCCAATAAACATGCCTACCTTGTCAACTGGCTATGAGATTCAAATGAAATTCTGTATTTATATATATGAAAGTACTCTGAAAACTGTAAAGTGCCATATAAAATGTAAATGACTTTATTTCATATCATTGGTGATTTATTAAAACGTTGACTGATTCAACGGCTGCAGACGTAGCCCAGGCTGACACTGAACAAGCTGTAGAACTGTGACTTGGATGCAAGTACAGCTGGGTAGATCGAAAGATATTGAGCAACTATACTCAGTCCTCAAATATACCTAACACTCCTACCATCCAACTTGCAGTTCTTCGCTTTGACCATAAAATTGTCATGAGAGTCTTTGCCAGTTAGCCTGTGTTATCATGGTATCCCTCTGGTATCAAAACAAGAAAATGGATCTGTCTACCATGACTTGTTCTTAGACAACTTCTCGTGGTTCTGATGATCATTGTTTCACTAAAGAAGAGGGGACTGAGGAGATAGAAGCATGGTAAAGTCAATGGTACTTTCCATTTTTTTTTCTGAAAAGGCTTGCAAAGGAAGGGAAGGCATGTTAAATTGGTCTTCTAACTCTTTTGGTAATGTGTCTTTCTTTCTACACACCCATTTTTGCAGTGTTCCTGCAAGGGCTGGTGTGGGAACAAGCAGTGTGGGTGCAGGAGACAAAAGTCGGACTGCGGCACGGACTGTAGCTGTGACCCCACAAAGTGTAGGAACCGTCAACAAGACAAGGTAGGATCAGCCGTCCCTTCAGACATCCTGCCAGTTCCCACCATCGTGAAACCTGGAGTCTCCTGCCCCTTCTCTGGCCCTCTGCAACCAGAGACATTTCACTTCTCGGTCCTTCTTCCTCGCTGCCAGCCTGTTCACATACCCCTTTCAGAAACCACAGCCTGTCCCAGGAGATTTCCAGATATGCAGCTCCCCACCCCAAGCCTTGGCTGTAAAGTTGTGGTGCCGTTTCTGAGGCAGAAACAGGAAATAGGAAAGCAGGCAACTACAGGCACATAGACATGCAGGACCAAACTAGCCCAGAGGCTTAGCTGAAACTATAAGGGCCACGTGGCAGCTTCCAGGAAGGAAATTAATCCTTCTGACATCTTGAGAAATTAGTTGCTTAGACCCTCTCCATGGGAACCAGTTATTCCATGGCTCTAGGAAAGACCCACAGGAACTTGGTCTTTCAAATAGTCACTGTTGTGGCCAAGTTAATTGTACCTGTCCTCCTTATATTCCCAGGAATAGCAAACTCAGGGAAACAAAGATTGCCTTACACCTACCTGTGCTCATGGCAAAAGCCTGTTCCTACAGCTCTCTATGTGATGTACAACAACTCTAGCAAGCTTGGTATAATGATCGTTCGTTCATCGTGCATTTCTTGAACATCTGCATGTGAACGGTTCTGCCGGCTCTTCTATTAAAATGACTTCGAAGGAAGATAGTCATTAGAGGACTAACATGGCAAGCTGGGGTTCAGGCTAAGAATTGTAGAAGTAGCAGGGATCTCTGTTCCCATGGCTTTTTCAATTTGGGTTCTGGAGTCTACCCTAGTGGCTCCATGGAAGTACTTCTTGAACCGAGGACCATGGCCTGGCTCGGTTTGACTTCATGTCAATCAAAGCAACTTGCTCTTTACTTATTTATGTATTGGGCTTCCCCTTAAGAATTTTGGTTGTAAAACCACTGATCTAGTCCAATGCTCCCATTATACAGAGAGGGAAACTAAGACCCAGAGAGAGATAAGCTTCAGTGACTCACCTGATATTGCACAGCTGGTCATGACAGCTAAAATTAGACCTCAGGCTTCCTGACTCTCAATCCAATTCTGTTTCCATGACAACAGGCTATAATTCTAATCTGAGCTCTACCAGAGTCTCCTTGTTACCTAAGTAACTTTTCACTCTTGGCCTTAGTTGCTTCTCTGAAAGGAAGACCCAATACAGGCAACACCCTATAGACATGCTAACAAGGGTACTGCATATTATAGAGGGTGGAAGATTAATCAAAGAAATGACTAAGGCTTGGCCTTGTTTTCAGCCTTGCTTTGTGATATCCTACCCAGTCCTTTGCCTTCAGAGGCTGCCAGCAAGAAACCCCAAGCAGGGGTCTCCCTGAGACTTGCTTGGACTGGCAGATGAGGCACTCAGAGCTGGTACCTCACTGGTTAAAGGGGAGCAGACTGATTTTGTAACCCTGGTAGCCACGTTTCTAATAGGCCTGTCTGATTCTCAGGATAGTTTGGGCACTGTTGAGCCCACCCAGGATTCCGAAGGCTCTTTCAAACTGGAGGACCCCACAGAGGTTACCCCAGGATTGAGCTTCTTTAACCCTGTCTGTGCCACTCCCAACAGCAAGGTAGGTGGGCTGAAGGCAGGCATTTTCAACTCTATTAGCATTCCTCTCTGCATTAGCTAAGACAGAGTGCAGTGGGAGAAAAGGGGGCAGAGGTACGATCAGCTTGCTGGGAAGTGGGACTTGTGCATAGACCAGTCTTTCTTTTTCTTTTCGACAGACCGATCTTGGGGGACACCTCATACTACAGCGTACTGAGCTTTTGTAGTGGCGAGGCTGAGCTGAGCCTCTGCCCCTACCCAGGATCTAGTCATACCTGTCTCTGTCCTTTCTAGCTCCTCAAAGAGATGTGTGATGTGGAGCAGGTGCTGTTAAAGAAGACGACTCCAGCTGCCTCTTCCCTTGGCCTCCCAGAATCGAAACATGTAGCAGAATCCCAAGAAAATAAAGCTCCAGGGAAGAAAAAGAAACGAGCTCTGGCCAGCAATACCAGCTTCTTCTCTGGCTGCTCCCCTATTGAAGAAGAAGCCCACTGAAGCTGGACTTGCCATCTCTTTCCCAGTCTGGCTTGGGAGATACTTTCAGGTTGCAACCAGAAGGAGTTTTTTTTTAATGACTCCTCTGGATTTCAGGCCTCTTGCTGTTGAAAAAAAAGGGACAGCCCGTTACCAAAAGGGAGGAAGTCTTTGTTGGATGTTGGCCCTCACTCTCCAGCCTCCTGGCCCCAGACTACTGCTCTCTCTTCTCCAGAAAGGTGCTAAGCCACCTGCTGAAGAGAGAACCAACTAACATTCTTGATGACTCACTGGGAATCAAATCCTCAGTACCAATCTAGCCCTTTCTTATTTGTGAGCAGGTAAGGCCTCCCCACTGATGGGGATGAGGCCAAAGCCGTCTTACCTCTGGGTTGTCTCAGCTTAATGGCAGAGCGTGGCCAAGGTTGGAGGTTTGGCACCGATCCTTCATCCCACATCAGGCATGGAGGCGCTATTTGGGATATTTCCTGCCCTGACCATCTCTGGATTTTAGGTGTTTTAACAGTACACTTAGTTGTCTTCCATGTTGCTGAAGTAAATGAAATCTTTTAAAATGTTAATATTAAGTACATAAATAAATCTTAGTCTAGCCACTATTTGGAAAGATCCTCTGTGCTACAAGGAGAAATACCTGTGCTCCTCAGCCCCCGGGAATGCTATCAAGGAGAATCGGTACAAGTACCCAAGCCTCACTGCCTTGTGACAGCTAACCTGAACCCACATTTAGCTTACACCAAAGCTTCTTGTGGGAATCTAGGGTGACCGTGGTAGCTGTTCCTAATGCCCTAGAGCCTGATTTCTTGGCATAGCACTGGTGTGGGACCACACTGCTGCCCATTCCCAGGACAGCACAGTACTGGCTGCTTGTTGTCTCCTTTGAAAAGGGAAAAGGGGGTGTTGCTTTCTCCTTACTATGCATCAGGGTTCTCCATCTCTGCTTCTAGCGAAAATGAAAACGAGGCCAGCCGTGGAATGCCAAACAGGCTGCTGACTGGCCTTGTAGCTTTTTGAGGAGCTTGCAAGCCCTGGGCTAACTATCCATGCTTTAGGAATCCCAGGCCCCTCCCCCCACCCAACTAAAAGCTCCCAAAGCACCCCTGAGAACTGGGCACATGAAAGCCAGGGCTCCTCTAGAATTTACCAGACCCCAAGCAAAGGAAACTGAAGGATAACCTGTCTAAAATGAAGCCTGCAGGAGGACTAGGTGACTACGCAGCCCTCTCTGGCGTCCTGCCAGCCAGCAGCCCAGCTTCTCTTTGCATTTTAATGACGGGGGAGCAAAGGAGCCTCTGCCATTGCCAGCTAGAGCCCCTGGATACAATGGGAAGGCAGAGGGAGGGGGGGCAGCTCTTGGCATAAGAGAGCTAGTCTTCCTTCTCACTGTTCCAAATCCAGTACGTGTCAGGGGAAGGGTAAGCAAGTTTATCCCCAGTGAAGACTTTTTTCCCACCAACACTGCAAGCCCCCCAGGCTTTGAGCCACTGCATCAGCCAAAAGGTAAACAGGGAAGGTCAGTCAAGCCAGTCCCCCAGCCCTCCTCTCACCCCGAGCCCTGTGCGTTAGCACTAACCTGACTATTGCACGCTAGCCAGCCTTCTGCTGATGGTATGTATAGTAACAGCATCTTTCAAAAGTCATCTTCCAAAAGCTTGTGACCCTCACACTACACTCTGCAAATGATTCCTGGAAAGAGACTTTAGATACCTTGGGGACAAGACAAAAGAAATGACACAAGTCTCTACATCCTGAATCATCAGCTCCTGTCTGGGGTGATAGGGGGAAGGGGAGGGCTGCTAGTGTCTCTCAGGAGTCACAAGGCCCATGGAGATCCCTGGTCCAGAAACAGGGCAACCTGCTGCCCAGAGTTCAGGAAGTAGCTTGGAACCCTGTATCTTCTAGATGTACCTTACAGAAGTAGAAGTAGGATCCCGGGAGGAAAGGGAAGGTGATAAATCGAGGCTATCCTCCCAGGGAGCTTGAGGGAAATGCTAGACTTACACACACACACCCACACCCACACACACACACACCCCTTCCCAGGGGGTTGACTGGGCCCCCTCTTCTCTGCCAAGTTGCAGTTGTGTGGTCACCCCCAACCCCACCCCCGCCGGTGCCCTCAGCCCTCGCCTCCCAGAGCCCAGACAAAGCCCCGGCAGTGACTGAGAGGGGAACAGGAGGAGGGACAGAGGGATGGGAAAGGCTGCACAAAAGAATTCCTCACCCCAAGCCCCCGGACCGGCAGCGAGTAAAGAAGCAGCTCTGCTCCCCCTCCTCCTTCCTCCCTCCCATCGTCCCACCCCGGCTGGGCACTGGCCATAGAGCAGCTGAGGGCTTTCGGAGAGAACCCGCACAGACTCCTGTAGGTGGCAACACTGCCACCTGTTTGACCAGTGGGGCTGAGCCAAGGACTGGAAGAGGGAGGAGGCAGACAAGTCGGAGAGGAGCTGGGAAGCAGTGCAGTGCAGAGCAGAGAGCAGAGTGGAGCTGCCGCTGAGAAAAGGTGTGAGGACTTGGGAAGGCTGGGGGTTATAGCCGGGGGTGGTGGGGTGGAGACCGGCTCCCACTGGCAGGAACTGGGCTCAGGGATTGAGCAGTGCCCCTGCTCAACTCCCCTGATTGGGGTTTTCAGACTGCTCAGATCCTGGAGGGAGGTGGGACTCTGGAAGGCAGTGTCTGGAATACAGGGGCAGAACCTTAAGGGAGGCAGGGAGTGTGGATGGAGCCCGGGGCAGGCTACTGGAAGCCAGTCCCGGGATGGGAAGAAGCAGGGGTCTCCTTTTAAGATGGCTTTTTCCTGGGAGGGGTCTCAGAGAGGGGAGAGTTTTCCTTCCCCCAGCTACGATCCCTACCCCTCCACTCCCTATCCCCTAATTCTCCTTTCCCAAGGCAAGCATGGGATAAGGAGGGCAGTTTCAGGAGCAGCCACACCCTTCCTCCTTTCAGGGAGCCCACCACTGTACCCTCTAAGACTCCACAGCCTTAGGGGAGCCTAGATGACAAAGGGTCATGTCCCTCAGACCACACACACTTTGGGTATATCCAGGGACTCCTTTACACACTGAAACCCACTACCGACAGCCACTAGTGCACACAGACATACAAAGCTGACACAAATCGCACACCCTCTCACGTAGAATGACAATCACACACCCAGCCTAGTTTGGGGATCAGTAAGCCAGCCAGGTCTCAGCCTGACCCAAAAGCACAAGGTCCAATGATCCCCAGCCCCAACACAACCACACCCCCCCACACAAACCTTTGACCAGTATTTGTTGTACCTTCACCCAAGTGATCTCAGAGGGTGGGGCCCCTAAAAGGGGGAAGGTGGAGACTGGTTCCTGGCTGGGGGGTGGGGGGGCAGAATGACTGGACTGGAAGGGACAAGACTGGGGCCAGAGGGCTTAGATTTTCCAGGTGTGTGCGGGCAGGAGAGTGGTTCCTTCAGAAGGCTGGGAGTGACCCAGGCAACCTATTTCCCTCAAGTCTTCCTGTTATTGGCAGTGTCCCCTGGCCCCTGGGAGGTGGAGAGTGAGAATCTTATAGTCGGGGTTTTGTGGTGTGTGCAATCTCTGTATCCATAGCAACTGGCCAACTAGCCAGCCTCCCTTAGCCCCAGGTCAGAACTAGAACCTCTGCTTCAGGTTACTCTTGGTTCCTGGGGTGGAAGGCTCCCTACCTTGGGGCTGCCTAAAGCTTGGCCAGATCTGCCTCAACTTGCTAAATTGAATTTGCCCCACCCTGGTGCAGTTTCTCCTGAGTCCCCACCCTGGGCAAGCACTCTATCCCCAAAGCTGGATGCATGCTGTTAAATGGGGAGGAGTTGGAGAGGTTGGGTATGCACCCTGCCTGCAAAGAGGCCCGATCTCCTGGTTGTCCCACCGACTTTCCAGGTATCCAGATTAAAGGGAAAGAAAGACCCCAGAGATTATCCCCCTTTGCTCACCTCCTCATCTAATCTGGGACTTCAGCAGCCCTATGACCTCCGTTGCCCAGCAGCGGCCCAGGCTTCTGCTCCTCCCCCACGCTCCTCAGATACACTGGGAGGGAGGCTGGGATCTGCCTTCTGCTAGGGTCCCTGATGGCCCAGTATCCCTTCCCCCAGGCCCTCGCCATGGCCGAGTCCCCCAGCTGCTGCTCCGTCTGGGCCCGCTGCCTCCACTGCCTGTATAGCTGCCACTGGAGGAAATGCCCCAAAGAGAGGATGCAAACCAGCAAGGTGGAGTAGGGATGGGGGGGACTGGAAGTCCGAGGCAGAGGGTGCCTGGAGGGGATAAGGAAGCCAAGTGTGCTCAGAGGCAGCTGGTGGGGGGTGGTGGGGAGGGGGGGAAGGGACTTTCTTTCCCCAGGAAGAAAACTTCTGTCTGCCTGCGGAGCAGAGCAGAGCAGCCCTACTCCTGGCGGGAAGCCCCATGGAGCTGTCATCCGTTGGGGACTCTGAGCTGGAAGTGGGGATCGGCTGTGAGCTTCTCTCCTGCCCCTTTGCAGTGCGACTGTATCTGGTTTGGCCTGCTCTTCCTCACCTTTCTCCTCTCCCTGGGCTGGCTGTACATCGGGCTCATCCTTCTCAATGACCTGCACAACTTCAATGAGTGTGTCACAGATCCCCCCCTTCCTCTGCATACATGTTAATCTACGCCCCACCTTGGGACCCCTGGGTGGTCAGTCATTCCCGGCCCTGCCCAGCTGTCCTGCTACCCAACCTCCTTAGAAAATTGCTCCATGAAGTCTCCCCAGTCCTTGGAGCCCCTGGCCCCATGAAAGGCTTCCCTCTCACTCCCTTCTAGTCCTCCTTCTGAACCCACCCACCCCAACTCCCCTCAGGCCACTATTAACACCCCTTCCCCCACTCAGACACCTCTCTCTCCCCTCCCACAGATTCCTGTTCCAACACTGGGGACACTGGATGGACTGGTCCCTGGCATTTCTGCTGGTCATCTCTCTACTTGTCACATATGCATCCCTGCTATTGGTGGGTCAGGGAGCGGCCCATCTAACCCCTACCTCAGTCCTCCCTTCCTGCTCAGCTTCAACCCCTGGCCACTGAGGGCAGGGGAGGGGAGGGGGACGGTGTCAGCGTCAGCCTGGGAACCCAGGAAGCCCACCTCAGTGACCCCTCTTGGCACCTCATACCTCCCACCACCCTCTGCTTCCAGCTCCTGGCCCTGCTCCTGCGGCTCTGCGGCCAGCCTCTGCATCTGCACAGTGTCCATAAGGTAAGAGTGCGGGTGGGAGTGAGCGGGAAACGGGGACCACTGGGCCCAGGGCTTGGCCAGCTATTTTGCTGAGCACCTCAATATTCTACCCATGGACTCAAGCTCAGGACCTGAAGCCCAGTAAATTTTTGTTGAGTGAAAGAAAGAACGTGGATGAGCCAGGGGAAAGAGAGAGGTGGCAGCCCAGGGACCCCCAGGCTAACAAAGAAGACCCCATTCATCTCTGGTCCCCCAGATGCTGCTGCTCCTCATCATGCTTCTTGTGGCCGCTGGCCTTGTGGGACTGGACGTCCAATGGCAGCAGGAGTGGCGTAGCTTACGTCTGTCACTGCAGGTGAGTGGCTGATCTCCAGTGCCTATGTGGGAGCCTTGGCCTGTGGCCAACCTCTGGACGTATCTTGCTCCCTGGTCCCCCACGACTGCAAGTAGCTCTGAACTCCAAAAGTCAGGTCCTAGGAGAAGGAGAGGGGCACTGGAGAGAAGAACCCTCTTCACCAACTCTTGTCCGCAGGCCACAGCCCCGTTCCTTCATATTGGAGCAGTTGCTGGCATCACCCTCCTGGCCTGGCCTGTTGCTGATACCTTCTACCGTATCCATCGAAGAGGTACCAACTCCACTCCCCAACATACCCTCCCTGGCCATCGATGCTTCTGCCTCCTGCTGCCCATTTTACTGCACCCACACTCTGCTTTCTGTCCCCAGAGCTCACCCATTGCCCTTTCTCCATAGCCTGTCCCTCATTCCCCACAGGTCCCAAGGTTCTGCTACTGCTCCTATTTTTTGGAGTTGCCCTGGCCATCTACCTGGCCCCACTGTGCATCTCCTCACCCTGTATCATGGAACCCAGAGACTTACCCCCCAAGCCTGGTCTGGTGGGACACCGAGGGGCCCCCATGGTGAGTGTCGGGTAGAATGCTGGTAGGGTGGGAAGGGTCTGCTCCTCTAGGCTGCAGCAATCAGGCCTGTGGGTTCCCAGGCTCGCACCCTTCTCTGCTACACCCCTACCAATTCCCTTTCCCAGCTGGCCCCCGAGAACACCCTGATGTCACTGAGGAAAACAGCCGAATGTGGAGCTGCTGTGTTCGAGACTGATGTGATGGTCAGGTGAGAGACACTAGGGGACAGAGGGACACACTAGGGGAGCTTGGGAAATGATGATCAGCCCTAGAACTCAGCCCTCTGACACCTCTTGTGCCCTCAGCTCTGACGGGATCCCCTTCCTCATGCATGATGAGCACCTGAGCAGGACCACAGATGTGGCCTCAGTGTTCCCAGCCCGAACCTCCTCCCACAGCAGTGACTTCTCCTGTGCTGAACTGAAGAAGCTCAATGCCGGGACCTGGTTCCTAGAGGTGAAGACAGCCTCACAAAAGAGGCAACCACCTGTGGGGGTGCTGAGGGGAGAGTTCATTCATTGATAAGTATTTTCTGATCCCTGTGCTGAGCAATAGGTGTAGAGGCTCTGCCCTCAAGTCACTCCCTCCGCTGAAAGAAGAGAGCTTAGCCAACAGGCTATCAGAATAGGAAACCTAGATCGATAACAATATCCTTAGTAAACAAAGAGGAGAGAGAGCAAAGGCACTATTTGGCAGGGTAGGTGTGGGAGAGGATCAGGAGTGGTTTCACAAGAGAGAATGCCTGAGCAGCACATGAAATGAGAATGCTGTTTAAGATGGGCAAAGCAGGGATCAGCAATTCTAGTCAGACGGAAGAGCATATGTAAAGCCCAGAAGTATGAAGAAGTGTTCTCAGGAAACAAAAAGTGGCTCAGTGCAACTGGGAGATAAAATTTGTGGGAGCAGTGGGAGCTGAGACTGTCAAGGGGAGCAGAGGCTTGGTCTCAGAGGGCTTTGAATGCCAGAACCACCCCCCTCCCAAAAAAAAAGAATGTCAGGCCCAGAAGTGCAGGCTTCAGTTCTGTAGGTGATGGAAAATATTCGTAAGGATACTTTATTTTCTCAGTTCCTGTTTTCCTACCTTTAAAAATAATACATGTTGGGGGGCCTGGGTGGCTCAGTCAGTTAAGCATTCAACTCTTGATCTCAGCTCAGGTCTTGATCTCAGGGTCGTGAGTTCAAGTCTCACATTGGGTTCCCCACCCCAGTACACAGCCTGATTAAAAATAAAAGTAATACTTGTTCCGCATAAAAAAAATTAAACATTAGAGAAATAATGTAAAAATTGAAAGTCTCCCATAATCCAACTCCTCTGAGATAATCATTGCTAACAGTGGGTACATATTCCATATGTGTATACACACACACACGTCATTTTGCACAAATAGGATCACTTCATATATTCTTTTGCAACTTGATTGTCTTTTCATTTAACTCTATATACAATGACATGCCAGAGTGATTAAGACCAAGGGTTGTCTGGGTTTGAGTCCTGGCTTCACTACCTACTAGCTATGTGAGCCTGGGCAACATTCCTTAGTCTCTCTTGCTTTACTTTCCTCGTCTGTAAAATAGGCATAATAATAGTACCTACTTTGTAGGATTTGGGCAGGATTAAATAAATCAATGCACATAAAGTACTTCTAACGCTGCCTGGCACATAGTAAATACTTTATAATAAGTATCAGATAGCTAGCTTTTTCCATGTCAGCGGTTAGGAGGTAAGGTCGTTTGTTGATTACAAGGGGAAGGGAGGAGAGTGGCAGAGGTTTGGAAGAGCCACTAGGAATGGAAGAAGGAGCAAAACAAGAACAAGTGAAAGGATGATTAAGTGGGGCACCTGGCTGGCTCAGTCCGTAGAGCATGTGACTCTTGATCTCAAGGTTGTGCTTTCAAGCCCTGCGTTGGGTATAGAGCTTACTAAAAAAAAAAAAAAAGGATTATTAAGTGGCAATGAAGGTAAAAGACTATACAGTCCACATGATGTGCTCTGCCCCTCAATTCTAGGGGTGGAGGAGGCAGACTGTCACACAACTGAATCAGGGTTTAGGATTTGTGGGGCGGGCAGGGCAGGAAAGGAGTTGAAGGTGGTATGGAAAAGTAATTTGAGCTGTAGGTGGACCATGGGTAGGGGATGTAGATGTGGCAGACAGGGGCTGATGGATTGGGCAGAAACCAAAGGGCCAGGGTCCCAGAGGTCTCTGCAAGACCAAAGAGAAAATGTGAAAAAGTTAGGAAACCAGAGGGGTAGGAGGTTAGGGTCACAGAGTAAGGTGTTAGAGGGTCTGGAAAGGGTCACGGTTTGGAGAAAGAAAGACTGTGGCTCAGGGGTGCACACAAGCCTGGCGCCAAGTGGGGGAAACGAGTGAAGATCGTGAGGATGGGGGAATGGCCTAAAGGCTTCTTCTGGTCTTGAAATAATTTTACTGTTCTCATAGAGGCAACCCTTCTGGGGGGCCAAGCGGCTGTCAGACCCTGATCGGAAGGAGGCTGAGAACCAGACAGTCCCGACATTGGAAGAGCTGCTGAAGGAAGCTGCAGTCCTTAACCTTTCTATCATGTTTGACTTGCGCCGCCCCCCACGAAATCACACATACCATGACACATTTGTGAACCAGACACTGGAGACTGTGCTGAGTGCAAGGGTGCCCCAAGCCATGGTGATATTTCCAGGACCCCAAGTGCCCCCTCTTGCCCATTTCCCTACCCCTGCCTTCCCTAGGCCACGGTGATAATTTTGAGGCTGCCCCCTGCCCCAGGGCCCCACCTCAACTCATATACTCCATTCTGTTATCAAACCTCTCTGCCCCTGGCCCCGCCCCGGGAATCCCCAAGCCTTCCTCAGCTTCATGCCCATCTTCCCTGAACCACAGGTCCTTTGGCTACCGGATGAAGATCGGGCTAAGGTCCAACAACGGGCACCTAGAATGCGCCAGATATATGGACAGCAGGGAAGCAACAGAACTGAGAGGCCCCAGTTTCTCAACCTCCCCTATCAAGACCTGCCACTGTTGGATATCAAGTGAGTGCCAGAGGAAAGGAGCCAAGGGGACCCCGTGAAGCTTAATGGTAGGGAAGAGTCACCTCAGGGAGGGCAAAGGCCATTCATTCATTCACACATACAACAAATATTTATCAATATATTTAACACTTGCTATGTGAAAGGCACTATTGTTGCAGGCTTTGACCGTACTAGTGAAAGAGATAATAAACTGAACGAATTATATGCATACTGGATAAGTGATATGAAGATAATAAAATGGGGAGATATAGTAGAGCAATTAGGGTTGGGAGTGAGGGCCAGAGAGGGGCCACATCCGGAAAAGTAGCTAAAGGGGTGATGTCTGGGCTGAGACCTGACAGGTCACAAGGAGCTAATGAGGAAAAGAGCTGTGAGAAGAGCAGAAACAGCAGCCCAATAAGCAAGGGAAAGGTGAGGCTGGGGATATAGGCAGGAGCCCAATTGGGTAGGACCTTGTGGGCCACAAGAACAGTTTTAGCTTTCATTCACCACCAAAGAGGTAAGTGCAAGGGAGATGGATCGAGAGGAGAGAAGCAAGAGAGTCCCAGATGTGAGCCAGGCCCCAGAAGCTGACCCAGCCCGTAAACATGATGGACTGCAAAGCATGCAGTTGCCAAGGTCTCTTCTCATGTCCTTGTGGTCAGATAGAAAAAAAAAGTGTACTGTATGGTAGCCCAGTTAGCATAAGTATTTCAAGGACCTTTCCCCAAGTTGTCACCATGGAGGGAGACACGACATGGGGTTTGGCCCTCACTTTAGACTTGTCCTGGTCAACCTCAACCGCTGAGCAGGTTTCCAAAAGACATGAATTAGTAATGAATACAGTGGTAATGAAATTGAGGCCCCGAAAGGTCTAAGCACTCTAAGATGATGGACCAAATATACCGGGATAAAGCACAACAGGGATAGATGTAAACACCTACCTACATTTGCACTCCAAAAGAAGTTCAATTGCACAAAGACAAGAGAGGAGACTGGCATCAGCATGAACATGTGTGAAAAAGACCAGAGCTTTGATTGAATAGTGTTCATAATGAGTCATCAATGGCACGTGACATTGCCAAAACTAACCTGACCCCGGGCTGCCTTCAAACAGCCACAGTGCCCAGAAGGAAGGAGGAAGTTTTGCTGTACTCAAAGCTGGGCCAAGCCCACCTGGGATATCATGTTCAGATGCAAGCCCCCATACCATGAAAGGAACACTGATAGAGGCGCCTGGGTGGCTCAGTTGGTTGAGCATCTGACTCTTGATCTCAGCTCAGGTCGTGATCTCACGGTTTGTGAGTTTGAGCTGACGGCACAGAGCCTGCTTGGAATTCTCTGGCTGTCTCTCTGTGCCTCTCCTCCATTCATGCTCTTTCTCTCTCTCTCGCAAAATAAATAAATTAATTTCTAAAAATTAAAAAAAGGAGGGGCACCTGGGTGGCTCAGTCAGTTGAGCATCTGACTTCAGCTCAGGTCATGATCTCACAGCTCGTGAGTTCAAGCCCTGCATCGGGCTCTGTGCTGACAGCTTGGAGCCTGGAGCCTGCTTCGGATTCTGTGTCTCCCTCTCTCTCTGTCCCTAACCCACTCGCATTCTGTCTCTGTCTCTCTCAAAAATAAATACACATTAAAGATTTTTTTAAAAAAAAAAAAAAAAGAAAGGAACATTGATCAACTGAAGTAAGATCAGGTTAGGAGAGGTTTGTATGGTGAAGGGAATGATAACCCAGGTCCCAGCCCTGGATGAAGGAACTGGGGCTGTCGGGCCTAGAGAGGAGATGACTCAGGGACATGGTCACTGTTCCTCAGACCTCTGAAGGTCTGTCATGGGACAAAGAAGAGAGACATTCGTGTAGCCCCAGATGGCAAAGCTCAGATCTGTAGGTGGAATCTGCCAGGAGACAAAGTTGAGCTATGCAAAGAAAATTACTTTTGCTCAGGGGATGCTATGTAAAAGTAGGACTGAGAGTTCCTTGGCAGTGACACTGCAGCTTCAAGCACAGACAAAGGCTGCTTCCTGTGCCTCATGCCCCATGATACTAGATGTTCCTGTTTCTTTCCCACCCACCCCCCCCCCCAGGGCACTACACCAGGATAATGTGTCGGTGAACCTATTTGTGGTGAACAAGCCCTGGCTCTTTTCCCTGCTCTGGTGTGCAGGGGTGGACTCGGTGACCACCAACGACTGCCAGCTGCTACAGCAAATGCGTTACCCCGTCTGGCTTATCGTAAGGGCTCTGGGGCTGTCACCCCTCCCTTTCTCCCATCCCTGGCTCTCCTTAACCCTGTTCCTCTATTCCTTACACATTTCCCCCCATATACTACCTTTGGGCCTCTGGCCACTGACAGGAGCCTTTTCCTATTCCCACAGCCCCCTCAAACCTACCTAATGATGTGGATCATTACCAATTGTGTCTCCACCCTGCTGCTTCTGTGGACCTTCCTCCTACAAGGGTGAGTGCTTCATGCCTCAGCTTTCTGGGTCTTCATGCCCCCCAGGGTCCCGGTGATAGGGCCAATTCAGACTCCTACATGCTGCCCAGAGCTTGGGATTTGGTTCCTTTGAGATTCTTGGACCCTTCCTTGTACACCAAATTGGCCTGAACCTGGGAAAGGCAGTTTGGGGGAACCTGGGATCAAAAGGCCATGCCTGCAGCTGGCTGAACTCACAATGGGAAGCTTTTTCTCTCTATAGGAGATGTAAGAAGGAGAGAGAGAAAACTGGTAAGAACTTTCTCCCTTCACCTCATTTTTCTCCTCTTATAGCCTTCTCTTTGGTCACTCCCTATATGTCTTCCCCACCCCCTGCTCCAGGCTTAGAAACAGCAGTGCTGCTGACCAGGATCAACAATTTCATAATGGAGTGAATGCCCAGCCCCGGACCCCCACCTACCAGAGTCTGAGGCCTCTCTGGATTGGCTAACAGCAAGGAAGACAGAGCAGCTGAGATGGAAAGTTGGTGGGGTTGGGGTGGGGTAAACTTTGTCAACAGGAGGTTTTGAACTATGAGGGCCCTCTGCACAGATGGTGGGCATGCTGCAAGCTTCCATGGAATCTGCTCCCCTTAGGGTTTTGACCTGAGGTTAGGTTAGGAAGACAGTGACTCATAGGAAGTTTCTCTGCAAATGTTAACAGAGGAAGTGGAAAGGAGGTTGCCAAGATAATGTTTCAGACCTGTGTGTGCGTGTTCTCGAGTAGAAGACACAAGGTGTGTCAGGGATGGGATAGCTTGGACCTATGACTGAAGGAGATGACAAAATAGCCTTTGCTGGAGAACTAAGATGATGGAGTCACCAGTCCTCACTCCATTCACTGTCTCCCCTGGCCCCTGCAATTTAGCTGCTTTCCTGCCTAGACGCTGAGGGCCGAAGAGCCCATCTAGCCATTTAATTCTGTGACTATAACTGGCTTTTTGTTGTGCACAGCCTTTTCTTCAAGACAGGTTGGTTCCTGTATGGTGTCAATCTGCTTATTCAATGAATTTAACTCCTGTTTTGTCATAGTCTAATCTTTTCCGCGCCGGGGCTTGGTGGGGGATGCACATTCCATCCTCTGTTGTGACATGAATGACATTGAGGGGTCATCACGGAGAGATTCTTGGGCTGGAGGGGTTGCTGCAAGAGGGGAAGCGGGAGAGCAGCCATCACGGGACATTCTGGGTGGCCAAGGCACGCTGCGCAGAGTTGCGTTGTAGCTCCACCTTGTGGTCACCTGCCGCAAGAAGAGGGCCGCGACAGTCATCACCATGACGTAAGAATGTCACCTGTTTTCCGTGCCGGTTGGGGACCTGTGTCCTTGACTCGAGACCCTGAGGGTATAGTCCGATTTCCACAAGTTCTCGCCTCCGTGGGCTGTTGCGTGCAGGGTCTGGTTCCCAGGCCCTCCTTCCCCTCTAGGAGCAGGTTCCCCAATGTGTTTGCTGCTCGCGAGTTCCTGGGCTAAAATAGTTCAGGAGACCAGTGAGGAGCTGACCTAGGATGAGGCATCTGGTAGAAGGGGGAGGGAGGAGCTTAAGGCAAAAACAGGGACCCGAGCGGGCTCTGTGGCTGACCATTCGTCCCTCCCACCGCACCAAGTCACCCCGGTTCGCGTCCCCACACGAAGGGAAATCTAATTAAGACGCTGGCGAGGTCAGGAGGTTCGCTCCTCACAATTCCTTTTTTCTCGCCAGACTGGGACCTGGGGCAGCACTAGCGCCTCGGGACAAAACCCCACTCGACTGCAAGGCAGCCCAGGGAACTACAATTCCCAAGGTGCCCCTGACAGCTTCCGGTCGCGGAATTGACGGAAGCGCGTTTGAATTTGTGTTCCCGCCCCCTCCTCCTCCCGGACCCCGCCCCTTCCCCTCTCGCCGCCCCGCCCCCGCCGTGCACACACATGCACAAACACACACAGGCAGCCATCCAAGACTACAAACCTGGCCTGCAGCTGGCGCGGTGGGCGGGGGCGCTGGCGCGCGACCGGCGGGAAGGAGGTAGGCGCATCGGGAACCAACGCCGCGGCAGCTGCCCGGTCCCAATCTCCTTGGGCGTCCACGCCGCCTTGTAGAGGGCGGGTCTCCTTCACACACTACCCTTTGAAACTGCATTTTCTTAGTTTTCCCTGTTCCCGATCCGCCCCTCAATCTGACCGACTGCCGGCCTCAGCTCCGGGGCGCCTAGCCTGTCCGATACTGCAGGGCTCTCACCTCTCAGCGTGTACCTCCACCCCGCACCCCTACTTTTCTGTTCCCTCCCGGGCGCCCACCCTCACAGCCCTGCGGCTTCTTCCTCCCCTCCCCTTCCGACCTAATCCTGGCAACCTCCAGGCTCTCCAACCCCCGCGGGCCTCAGCCTCTAAGCTCCCAGGCTCTCAGCTGCAGTCTTGTAACCTCAGAGTCCAGGCTCCTGGCCAGAATGCCAGGTCCTAGTCCCAGACCCTAAACCCTTACGCCTAGCCCCTAGCCTTGAGTTCCTGGCCCTGAGCCTGCTGCCGCTTACCCTTACTGTCTTCCTAGGAGGACAGGACAGCAGTGGCACACTTAACTTCTATGAGGCCCTGGACTGGAGACTGGGACTGACAAAAACTTGAGGGTGGAGGGCCTCACGGAGCTGCTCATTGGGGTTGAGGTGCAGTTGCTTTCCGTTATTTTTAGGTATTGAGTCACAGCTCCTGGCATCAGGGTTTGGGGCTAGCAGGCTGGGCTAGGTGGCTATTAATAGAGCTGAGGCACAGCTCCGACCCAGTTCGGTTCGGAAGCACAGAGAGCAAGGAGCCTCCCTCTGTCACTACACCCTGTGGAGATGTTGTGGACTGAGGCAGTAGCTGGACCAGTACCTCTCTGGCTACCAGTACCTCAGCCTGATATCTCTACCTTGGAACTCTCGAGGGAAGGCCCACAGTGATACTTCTGAGCACAGCTCTCCCCTAAGTGTGCCATGGCTTGGAGTCCTGCCACAACAAAGCTCCTGTTGTACTAGCTGAGTGAGGAGATGTGTCCCAAGTAGAGCAGTTATTGTGGCTACAGCCTTGGCCTGCCTGGACCTACTCTTGGGCTGAAATACTAGGTTGTGTGGGAAAAAAGCTGTAGAAGAAAAACTGTGGATTTCTGGTCCCCAAAGGCCCTCATAGAGATGGGGTGCTTCAGGATGGTCCTAAGAGAGGGGGCATGGAACCGAGAATTTGCTAGCTCCAAACCAAACACAGCACTAGGAAGCTGCTGAATTCTGTTTATCACCTGCCGATTCTTTTTATTTCTTTCCCTCTTGTTGGGCTCTGTCCCTACTCACAGGAGTCAACAGACCTCAGGATCTCTCCCAACTCCATAGAGGAACCTAATTCAGGAAAGCCACTGAGAAACTTGGCTCCACCAAGAAATGAATGATCCTTTATATACATTGTCATTTCTATGGAGAGGTGTTTGTTTAATTTTTTTAAATATTTATTTATTTTTGAGAGAGAGACAGAGTGGGGGGGAGGGGGAGAGAGAGAGGGAGACACAGAATCTGAAGGAGGCTCCAGGCTCCAAGCTGTCCACACAGAGCCTGACACGGGGCTCGAACCCATGAACTGTGAGATCATGACCTGAGCCGAAGTCGGTTGCTTAACTGACTGAGCCACCCAGGCGCTTCTCTATGGAGAGTTTTTATTTCAGTGGGCTAAAGTAAGAATTCCCTAATCCACATATTGAGAATGGTGGGGAAATCTTGATACTTTACTAGACTAATCACCAAAATTTTTCCCATCCACACCCAATGTGCTAGAATTCCCATTCACCGAGGATGCACACCTACAACAATGCACCCTACTTGCAAACCAGAAACTTCTGCCTTCAAGCGACCCAGATCTCCAGCTCCCAGGTGAAACCAGAGGGCTTTTGGACAAAGCTGATTGTTTTCCCACACACAAAATCTGTCTAAATTGTACACAGCTCTGCCTTCAAGAACGAGCCTAGATCATCAGCAGCGGGCCCCCCTCCCCCAACTGGGTCAATTTGTCGAGGACCCCAGTGAGACGGTGGATGAGGTGAGAAGTGGTCTCTCTCTTCCTCCTAAATCCCCTTGCCTATTCCTTGGTGGCTTCAGCCTCTGCACTGGCCGCCTGGTTGCCTAGCAACCGCAGCCGCCTGTAGGGGGCGCCTGTCCCCCTGGGGCCTTAGGCTGGAGATCTAGCAGTTGCGAAGGTGTGCCAAGTGTCAAAGCATCTCAGGGCTGTCGGGTCCTCCCAGCCTCGCCAACCCAGTCCAGTCGGAGTCTCTCTGGAGTGAGTGGAGGAGAAGCTCACTACGATTCTAAAGGGATTTTACTCATATTCATTAAAAAATGAAAAGATGAAAGAGAGAGGGAGGGAGGGGGAGAGAAAGCGAGGGAGAGAGAGTGAGCAAAAGCAAGCAAGAGCGAGCAAGAGCGAGCTAGAGACCGAAAAAGAGAGGGCGCGATCGAGAGCAAAAGAGAGCGAGAGAGAGAGAGAAAGAGAACCAGTCAGTACGGATGGGACATGGGGAGAGCAGTTTGACACTCTCCATTCTCCATTCTCTCCAGGCTTAACAATGCTTATTCCTCAATCAGAGCAATTCAGAGGGCCCAGGCTATAGGGGGCTTTTTTCCTGAGCCACTTTTAGGATGTGGAAAAAAGAGTCTAGCACTCTGTATTGTCAAACTGCTGAGCATATATAAAAAGCTTCAAGCTCCTGGGCTACCAGCCTAGCCTAGACTTGGTCATAACTGTTGTGTACCAGGGAATGCGCTAAGTGTTTTACATTTAATCCTCCCCCCCAAAAAAACCCTATGATTATTTCCATTTCTCTAACTTTGAGCACCTCAGTGACAGGGTCTGTTGACCAGTCATCTCCATCTGGATGTCTAATAGACATCTCAAACTCAACATGTCGAAATCTGGCACCTGATCTTTCCCCCCAAAATGACCATTCCTAAAGCTGTCCCCATCTCAGTCAATGGCAGTTTCACCTTTCCAGTGGCTCTGGCCAAAAGACCTTGGAACCACACCTCATATCCATTCTGTCAGCAAATCCTAGTGACCATCTCCTCAAAATACAGGTTCCCGTGAAACCTTTAATAAGCTGAAATGGCAAAAAAAAAAAAAAAAAAGCAATTACTATTAATGTAGTATATGTGCTGCCAAAGCAAGCACAATTACCATTAATGTATATGGAAAAATTGGGGGGCATTCCCAGACTCAAAACATAACCTCTCTTAGGCTTTTCTGATACCTTAGGGCACATCTCGCTAATGAATGCACAAGATAAATGGACAAAAGAAAAAAAAAACGTAAAGCACAGATGCACGCACACTTCAAATCTATGGTGGCTTGATGCTGAGATGCTGAGTGTAGTTCTCCAGGAAGGAGCCTAGCCAGGCTGCTCTTGCTGCTGCCTCTATAACTGCTCGCTGCACAACAAATGCTGAATGCCATTGTCACTTTTTTTTTTTAACAAGCAAAAATCCTCTTTGGGTTTCTTTGTTAGCAAAAACAGGTACCATTGCAGGTCTTTCATAAAAGCAAAGTGGTGTGATGCAAACTTTTGAAAAGTGGGGGATATCTGTGCATCCAGAATCCAACACAGTGCTACCACCCTTGTCCAAACCACCATCATCTCTCCCCTGAATCACTGCAGAAGCCTCCTGACTGGTCTCACTGCTTCCATCCTTGCCCTCTGTGGCCTATTCTCCACACAGAAGCCAGAGTGATCTTGCTAAACCAAGTCAGATCTTGTCAGTTCTCTGCACAAAACCCTCCAATGGCTCCCCATGTCTCTCAGGGTAAAGCCAAAAATACTTTTTTTTTTTTTTAATTTTTCTAGAGAGAGGGCGCAAGTGAGCAAAGGGCAGAGAGAGGGAGAGAGAGAGAGAGAGAGAGAGAGAGAGAGAGAATCCCACACAGGCTCCGCGCTGACAGCGGGACTCAAGCTCTACCCGCATGTGGGGCTTGAACTCATGAAGCATGAGATCATGACCTGAACCAAAGTTGGATGCTTAACCAACTGTGCCACCCAGACGCCCCATAGCCCAAATACTTATAATGGCCTACAGGCCCTATACAATCTTGTCCCCTACTAAACCTCTGATCTCATCTCCTGGTACTTTTCCCCTCCCTCATTCTGCTCTGGCCACTTGGTCCTCCTTACTGTTTCTTGAACAAGCCAGGTATACTCCTTACTCAGGACCTTTGCACTTGCTGTTCCCTTACAAGGTATACCTTTCTCTATGACTCACTTCCTCACCTCCCTCAAATCTTTGCTCAAATGTCACCTTCTCATTGACGCCTACCCTGACCAAGCTATTTAAGATGGTCTCTATTCTAATTTCCAGTTTACAGTAAATACAGGGTGTAAAGTATTGAAATAAATGACACCATGGTGGGGGGTTGGGGGGAGACAAATCCAGAAAGTAGAATAGTCTGCAAAACAACTGACTCGTACTCTTCAAAGCAATGTCATTAATTACAAACAAAAACAAAAAGATGAGACACTTCTAGTTCTGGACCCAGTTTGAGTAAATAAACTTCTCCCTATTCCTAACTACAGCTAAAATCCTGGGCATTATATATAAAACAAGTGTAAGAAGACTCTGAAAGGAGGAGGAAAGCGCAGGCTTATTAGGAACCCAAGTAACCTGAACTCAAGGTGGGGAGTTCCCTAGGTTTTCTCATTGCCTCCCTATATCCCAGACTGGCGCTGGAGAAGCCAGCAGCCTAGAAGCACCAGTGGACACAGACCAGAAAAAACCTCAATAAAAGCCTGCTTTCTCTAAAAAAAAATTTTTAATGTTTATTTTTGAGGGGGTGCAGAAAGAGAGGGGGACACAGAATCTGAAGCAGGCTCCAGGCTCTGAGCTGTCAGCACAGAGCCCAACATGGGACTTGAACTCGTGAACCACGACATCATGACCTGAGCTGAAGTTAGACGCTTAACCAACTGAGCCACCTAGATGTCCCAAAAGTCTGCTCTCTCTAGCCAAAAGACGGGGAAATGGGCTGATTAGCCAGACAGAAAACTCTGAAACAATAACTACTCTACTGTAATCAAACATCATAGAAACAAACTGTAGGCCCACCCATGCCAGCAAAAGCCAAGTAGAAACCCAGAGTGTTACTCTTGCCAGGCTCCCCCAACAATCTCTGTGCTGGTGTCAGAAAAGGCTGGGGGCGCATTTCTGCTCAAGTCATGATCTCACAGTTTGTGAGTTTGAGCCCTGCGGAGGGCTCCATGCTGGCAGTGCAGAGCCTGCTTGGGATTCTCTCTTTTTCCCCCCTCTCTCTCTGACCCTCCCCCACTCACTCTCACTCTCCCTCTAAAATAAATAAACTTAAAAAAAAAGGCTGAATAGGGAGGCTGGACTTCCATTCCCACAGGGTACCATGGCTTCCTCTTCCTGTTGAGTGATATTGGAGTGTCAGAGGAGGAATAGTGGAGACTCAGGACTTTTAACTGCTATGTTCTGTCTCCTCCCATCCCCCTCCACTGTCCTACCATCCTTGCCCCTACCTGTACCCCCCACCCATGGTCAGTGGAAGCCACCTGGGGAGCAGGAAAGAGGCACTTCAATCTCTCCCAGCCACAGAGGTGTCAGTGGCGGTCTGGTGGGGAGCTGGAACTCTCAACCCTGCCCAGTAGCAAGAACTCTGCCTCAGGTGTCAACTGATGCCAAGGGGGGAACTTGAACTTCTGTCCCTACCTGACAGTAACCAGGCAGCAGCCTCTTCCACTGATGGCAACAGGGTCAGAAGAGCCTACCAAAAATAAGATTTAAATAAGATCAGAGTCTTATAACATAATACCCAAAAGTGTGTAGGATGCAATAAAAAAAATCACTCATCATACCAGGAACCAGGACACCCTCATCTTGAATGAGAAATAATCCACAGATGTCAACACCAAGATGACAGAGAGCTTTCAATGATCTGACAAGGATTCTAAAGTGGCCAACATAAAAAAATGCTTCAATGAGCAATTACAAAGAAGGCTGAAACAATTTTTTTTTGAAGAACAAAGTCTTAGCAAAGAAATAGGAGATATAATGAAGAATCACATAGAAATTTTAGAACCAAAGAATACAATAACCAAACTAAAAAACTCAGTGGATGGGCTTATCAGCAGGATGGAGAGGACAGAGGAAAGAATCAGTGAACCTGAAAATAGAACATTAGAAATTACCCAATCTGAACAACAGTGGGAAAATAGAATTTTTTAAAAAAATGAACAGCGCCTCAGAGACATGTGGTGACTATACCAAAAGACCTAACATTTGTGTCATTGGAGTCCCAGAATGAGAAGAGAAAGAAGGTGAGGCTAAAAAAAAGTCCTCCAGAAATAATGGCTGAAAATTTCCCAAATTTGGCAAAAGACAAAAACCTACAAATTCAAGAAGCTGAAAAAGGCCAAACAGGATAAACTCAAAGAAACCCATGCCAAGATACATCATAATCAAACTTTTGAAAACAAGACAAAGAGAAAAATCTTGAAAAAGGCAAGAGAGAAACAACACCTTACTTACCTACGGAGGAAAAACAATTCCAATGTCAGTGGATTTCTCATGAGGAACCACAAAGGCCAGAAGGAAGTCACACAAAATATTTCAAGTGTTAAAAGAAGAGAGCTGTCAACCTGGAATGCTTTTACCTAGTAAAAATATCCTTTGGAAATGAGGGGGAAATCAAGATATCCTCAGACAAAATAAAGCTAAGAGACTATATCACCAGCAGACCCACCCTAAAAGTATGGTTAAAGGCAGTTCTCAAAACAGAAAGAATGATGAAAGAAGAAATCTTGGAACATGAGGAAAGAAGAAATAATTGAATGAGTAAAAATGGAAGTACACACAACAGACTCTCCTTCTTTTAAGTTGTCTGAATTATGTTTGATAGTGGAAGAAATACATATAACATTGTCTGACGTGGGGCTCAATATATGCAGAAGAAATATTTAAGACAGCTATACAATGCCATGCTATAAGTGGGACCAGTAAAGGTGTTTAAAGGGAGGTAAGGTTTCTAAAGTTCCCTCAGGCTGATAAAATGTTGACAGGTTGATCTCTGTGGTGACAAAATAATTCTGTACCTTATTTGCCCCAATTGTTACAGGAATCTCCACATGTGGTAAAATGGCAAAGAACTATACACACATTGCCAGTGTGGTTTTCCTAGTTTTGATATTGTACTATAATTATGTAAGATGTAATCACTGAAGAAAACTGGGTGAAGGGTACATGGGCCCTCTCTGTACTATCTATGCAACTTCCTTATAAATCTGTAACTATTTCAAAATAATAAGGTTTTTTTTAAAGATTGTGGCTGTTCTAGATTAAAAGTGGTTGAAGACACAAATGTGATGTGGGAGCATTGATTAGATTCTGATGTTAAAAATATAAAAAGGCGGGGCGCCTGGGTGGCTCAGTCGGTTAAGCGGCCGACTTCAGCTCAGGTCATGATCTCGCGGTCCGTGAGTTCGAGCCCCGCGTCGGGCTCTGTGCTGACAGCTCAGAGCCTGGAGCCTGTTTCAGATTCTGTGTCTCCCTCTCTCTGACCCTCCCCCGTTCATGCTCTGTCTCTCTCTGTCTCAAAAATAAATAAACGTTAAAAAAAAAATTTTTTTTTAAATATAAAAGGCAAGTTTGGGGGAATTTGAATACAGACTAGACATTAGATGCTATTAGATGATGGGAAATTATTGCTAATTTTCTTAGATGTCATAATAATATTGTGGTCATGTGGGAGAATACAAGATATATGCTGAAGTATTAGGGGCAAAGTGTGATGAAATCTGTAACTTGCATTCAGATGGTTCCGAAAGCAATGTAGCTAGATGATAGATGGATGGAGCGAATATAATAAGACAATGCCAATTGTTGAGTCTATGAGAAAGATAGACTCTTATTGTACTATTCTTTCAACATTTCTGTATGTTTGTGGATTTTCATTTAAAAAAAGTTGGAGAGAATATGTGGAGGATAGATACATAGTAAAATGTTAATGAAAATCCAGGTGGCAATTGGGTGTTTATTCCCTGTAAAATTCTTTCAATTTTTCTGTATGTTTGAAAATTTTCATGTGAAAATGTAGAGGTAAAAAACTTGAAGAGAGAGAATCACAGCCCAGTGTCCTCCCCCTAGCATTCCCAACACCCTCTTCTCTGATCGACTTTTCTCTTTTTCCCCACAGCAGTTACCACCTTACATATTCTATAATTATCTTATTTATTATGCTAGTTTTTGTCTGTATCCTCTCACTAGAATGTAAGCTCCCCAAGGGCAGGGATTTATCGTGTTTTGTTCTGTTTGCTTCTATGACCCCAAATCACGGAACAGTGTCTGCACATAGCAAGTGTCAGATGAATGTTCATTGAATTAAGAATGAATTTCTGTATCCCTAGGACCTAGGTGGAGGTCTTGCGTAGAGTAGGTGTGCAATGACTGTTTGTGGGATTGAACTGATATCTACATTCTACAGGAGAACTTAGAATAGACCTGTTGTACTAGAGTGATTCAGAGCATGGGCTCTTGAATCAAATAGCCAGGATCTGTATCCTATTCTGTCACTTCCAGCTGTACTACCATCTCTGAGCCTCAGTATAGAGTTAATAGGTGTAGTGACATTTCTGACCCTCAATTTCTCGATTGGTAAAATTAAAATAATGACAGTAGCACCTTGGTAAGGTTTTTGTTTGCATGTAAAGCACTTAGGACTTTGTGAAGACTCAATAACTGGTAGCCAATGACAAAACAAGAACAGCAAAAAGATGGTCTTCCACGCATGCCATTCTTCCTCCATCCCCCAACAGGCTGCTCCAGGGAGGCTAAAGAGATGTCCTTCGACAAGTATTCCTAAGTTCTTCTCCGGGCCCCCTGGAATGGTTTCTCTCACTTCAGATCTCTTCTTACCTTTCCTTCTGCCCTAGACTCTCTTTCCTCTTGGCATCCTGAAGCTCTTTCTCCCATCATAACGTGCAGGAGAGGGGTGAAGGAGACAGGAGCCTGTGGGCCAGGGACAAGAGCTTTCAACTTTCCTTTCCTTCTGTTCTAGGCTGGAGCCCCTCACTAGTGATGGAAGCAGGTCAAGTGTGAGATTGCGGTCATTTCAGGGCCTAGAGGCTGAGAGAACAATAGTCTTGAGGAGGGGGCACTAGCAGGAGAGTAGCCTCATATGCTGCCCTCTTCCTTGGTCCCCTGTTAAGAAAAATCACCTTCCTTGCCCTGCTCCAACGTCCCTTTGGTCCGTTCTGCTGCTTCAAGTCTTTACTTCTGGTAGCCCCAGCTCAGAGCAAGCCCAGGGACCCATTGAGCATCTCCCTGCAATTCCCTCTTGGAAGTGGGGTGGGGTGGAGTGGGCAGAGGATGGGCTGAAATTGGAGATATGGGGGCATTAGATTAGGGGCTGAGCTCGCCCGTGGCCCCAGACCCCTGCCCCCGCCTTAGGGTCGGCGGTACCCCAGATATCTGGAGAGCTAGGGCTGAGCCTGGGGGCGCCACTGCCTCTGTTCCTTTAAGGAGCCGCTGTTTAGCATTCCTGCCGCTGCCGCTGCCGCTGCCTGACTCTGCACGCTGATTGGCTGGAATCAACTGAGAAGGGAGCCAGGGAGAGATGCTCTTGACTCCACTCAGATCCATCCTGGGGACCAGTGAAGGAGCGGTCCTCTCAGCACCCAGCCTCTGCCCAGGCTTCCGCTTCTTCTTTGCCGCTGGGCCTTGGCCCAGGAGCCACGACGGGCGACACGGAGCCGCCAGTGCTGGAGGGGGAGCCGTGGGTGCGGGGCAGCGTGGGGGCAGAAGCCCCGGGACGCCCGCCCGGCCCCAGGCCCCGCTCCGCCAGAGCACCCCCACGGGTGCCCCCCCCTTCCTGGTCCGAGCAGTGTGAGTGTGCCCGGGAGCCCAGCGGCGGCGGCGGTGTGGAAACCGGCGTGGGCTGGGGGGTCCGGGCGGCGGGGGGCAGTGCCATGCACAAGCACCAGCACTGCTGTAAGTGCCCGGAGTGCTATGAGGTGACCCGCCTGGCTGCCCTGCGGCGCCTCGAGCCTCCTGGCTATGGGGACTGGCAGGTGCCCGACCCCTATGGGCCAGGTGCGGGCAATGGGGCCAGCGTGGGTTATGGGGGCTACAGCTCGCAGACCCTGCCCTCACAGGCAGGGGCTACCCCTACGCCCCGCACCAAGGCCAAGCTCATCCCCACCGGCCGGGATGTGGGGCCAGTGCCCCCTAAGGCAGTCCCGGGCAAGAGCACCCCCAAACTCAACGGCAGTGGCCCCAGCTGGTGGCCCGAGTGCACCTGTACCAACCGGGACTGGTATGAGCAGGTATGGACCAGCAGTGGTTGGGGGGAGTGGTGGGGCAGCCCAGGGGGGCTGGAGAGTGGAGGCCTAGAGGCCTGGGGTTGCAGCAGGGGTTCCTGGAGGCTTCAAGCCAGTGGACCCTGTGCCCTAGCATTTCACCTGGGGCAAGAGAGGTGGTTAGAAATGTGTGCTTCCCTGTGTGTGTCTGGGGGTCTCCATTTGGAGGGGGTTGGGAGGAGCTGTGTGTGTCAGGAGGTGAAGGTATGGCGGAGGGGCACATTTTCCTGTGTGGGGGAATTGGGTCTGTCTCAGTGCGGGGGGGCGGGGGGGATTAGCAGCGTCTCTGTGTCTGGCAGGGGGCGGGAGGTTCTGCGGGGGCTGTGTGTGGTGTGTGTCTCCACAGGAGAGGAGGAGGGGGCATGGTGCTCTGCGTAGGGGGGACATATGTGTGTATGTGTGTATGTGTGTTAAGGTGTGGGGAGGAAGGCAATGGAGCTCCTGTGAATCTATGTAGAGGAGCCCATGTGCCCGGCTCGTTGAGCTTCTTCCCTCAATGCCATGGGTCCCTTTCCGTCCCAGTCCCTTTGTGTGTGAATGTGCACATGGACATGTGGGGATGTCTCTTTGAATGTGGAGGTGTCTCTGTAGATGAGGCTGCAGAGATAGCTGTGTTTGCCTGTGTGTGTGGCTACATGTATGTGTGTGTGAGCATGTGGCTCAAGTGTGTGCACGCGTGTGCGTGTGTGTGTGTGTGTGTGTGTGTGTGTGGTGTCCCTGGTGAGAGGCGCTTGACAGGCAAGGGAGGGGAGCGGGAGGAGGCAAGAGACACGTCCCAAGCAAGGCTGAGAGGCTGCTGAGAAGGACGGACTCTTTTGTCCAAGCAGCTCTGAAGTGTGTATGTGCTGGGGGGTCCAAGGGGAGGGGGTGGGGGGACTGAAGCAAGCTTCTTTGCTCCAGAGCAGGCATGGTGCCTGGAGCCAAGCAAGGGGCAGCTGTCCTGGTGCAGCACTGGCCCCAGTGGGGCATGTCCCCCTTGGGCATCTCCAGATGTGAGAGAACTTGGCCCCCGAGCCCTGACTTGGCACAGCTTGGGAACCCCTGGGTGCTGGGCACAACTCCGGCTTCCACTCCCAATCTAAACTGCCAGCTTAGAAAATGGAAGGAGCATCTGTGGGAGAAGCAGCAAAATGGAGGCTGGGCCGGCAGAGCCAGGTCCTTGGCATGCATAGCGGAGGGCCTGTCTGGTTATTTGGCTCTGCGGCCCCCAGGTTAGGGAGAGAGGAGAAGGCTTTGCTGTGGAGGGCAGGTGCTGACTGCCCCAAGGTGGTGACCGTTCTGGCCACCTCTGTCCTCCTCTGGGGATAGAAGGTGCTCTCACTCAGGAGCAAGGGTGGGGACTTCCCGGGGAGAGGAGTCCTCAGTACTGGCTTCTGTCTGTCCACACTTACTGCTTCCCGTGTCCCTTGTCTTGGCTTCTTGCCCTCTCCAGTGAGTCCCCCTCTTTCCTTTTCCCCTGTATCCTGGGGCCCTACCCTTGCAAACACTCTCTCATGTTTGTCCTGCTCAACTGGCAGACAGGTTCCAGTCCCAAGGGTAGGCCAGTTGGTCAAGGTTTCTTTGCCAGGGCTACTCCCTAGATGGCTCCTGGCCCTGGAGGCTGGGGCCCCGAGTGGGGCAGTGGGAGGCTGGAGGACGGACCAGCAGGAGCCGGGAGCCTCTGGGCCTCACTGGAGCTGGGCTGGAAGCATAGCTTATCACATGTGGAAACACATGGCATACCAGATGCATACGAGAGCTGCATGGGTGTACTTTTGCTTGTGTGTCTGTTGCATCTTTCTTTAGGAAGCTCTTTTGGTTTCAGGGCTCTGAAAGGCAATCGGTTCTTTCTTCCTCCTGGGATCAGGGACCAGAGTGGGGCTGCAGCTGGAGTCAATCCCACCAACTCCCAGGGCTGCAGGGCGTAAAGTCCTGGGGTCAGGCCCTGAAAAGGTGGAGGCATGACTAGTCAGCCCTCCTCCTGCCCCCTGTTTCTCCAAGCCAAAGCTGCGTGGAGGGAGAGCAGAACAGGGCATGAGAAGGAGCCCCCACCCTAGGTTTGCAGCTCCCTTCAGAGGATGACACCAGGGGTCAGGAAAGGAGCAATGTGGCCAGAGAAAGATGAAGGAGGGGGCTCTGGGATACCCGGGGAGAGAGGCAAGGGAGTTCCTCCATTCTTGGGGATGAGAGGGGGAGCCAGGAAGCAGGTACTACTTGTCTTTCCAGGATCACATTTTCACTTGACAATGGCCACCAAGTATGTCTTGTCTGGGAGGCCACTTCTGTGGGCTGGTCAGAACAATCCTTGTTTCCATCCCCTTCCCTTGCCTTTCCTCCCATGGCTACTGTATACTGGAGGCCATGGACACTGCTGCTAGTCGTCCAATGGGTTATTAGCTTCTCCTTCATGGGGAATCTTGCCCACTCTACTCCTTTCCTGCCCCTGGCTTTGCCTCTGACTCCCAACCAGATCCTACCCAGGCTTTTTCTGCTGGGAAACACAAAGGGTTCTGGATCGAAAGCCCCTTGGTAGAAAATGGAGTCGGACTTTGACTCCTTCTGCCCATTTGAAGAATTGGGTTCCTGGGAACACAGAGGAGACACAGAATGAGGATTCCTGGGGTATTCTGAAGGGTGCAACTTCCCTTTTCTCATGAGTTCTGCTGGGGAAGGAAACGAGCGGCCAAAACATCAGTAGCCCCGGCAGCTTGATGTAATCAAAAGAGTATCTGGAGATCCAGGTTCTAGCCCCTGCCCTGCCACTAACTCCCAGTGTGCTCTGAGGTACAACCTGTATCCTCTCTGGGCCACAGTGTCACCACCTGTCACATGAGAGAGGTTGGACAAGATGGTGTCTGCTGTCCTACCAGTTCTGACATGGTGGGAGTCTGTGATCCCTGAGTCAGGGAGAGCTATGATTCAGAAGGGGACTAGGTCCCCATTGAGGCCACTGGGTGCCCCCCTGAATGTGAGGTGTGGCGTGGTTTGCCTGCCATGTTCCATTTCTGCCATCCCCCTCAGGCCAGCCCTGCACCCCTCCTAGTGAACCCTGAAGCCCTGGAGCCCAGCCTCTCAGTGGGTGCACCACTGGCTGGCTCAGTCCCAGACAATTGATCTGGGCTAAATGGGTTTGGCCTGATATGGCTGGAAGCAAGCGAAGGATGTGGTCTCCTCAGGGTCAGCCTGTCCCCATCGGTGGCCAAGAGGTGGTCTCAGGGCAATTGGGGCTCCTACTCTTTGGGGAGTGGGGGAGGACCAGGTTGAGCAGGAGCAGATGGGGGGGAGGGCAGGAATCACTCAGAGCCTGTGTCTCCCCCTAGGTGAATGGCAGCGACGGCATGTTCAAGTATGAGGAGATAGTACTTGAGCGGGTGAGTCTGCCAGTGGGTCAGGATGAAAGGGAAGGGGAGGGTTCAAACCTGAAAAGGAAGGGCCCTGAACTTGGGTCTCAAGACTCATGGGGTGGGGGTGGGGGGGAACCTGCATTGAGAGGATGGGGAAACAGCGCCCCTCAGAGGCCACATACTGCACCAATCAATCAACCAACTAACAAATATTAATTGACCTTGCTCTCTGAGGCCTGGGGAACTGGGAAGGGGCTAGCTTCGCTGAGTCTTCTGTGCTATAATGGTCAGCACAGGCTGGGAAGCTGTGTGCTGGTTTGCCATGGCCCCCTCTGAGGCCTGGAGAACCCTCTCGGAGGGTTTGGAGGAAGTGAGGAAATCAAGGACCCTCCCTCATGCTCTCTGAGTGAGCAGACTGTGCTCCCCTTTGCCCCCTTCTGCAGGGCAATTCTGGCCTGGGCTTCAGCATTGCAGGTGGCATCGACAACCCCCATGTCCCTGATGACCCTGGCATCTTTATTACCAAGATCATCCCTGGTGGAGCAGCTGCCATGGACGGGAGGCTGGGGTGAGGTGGCCTGGAAGCAAGGCTGTGGGTAGCAGGGGCAAGATGGAGATGAAGGGAAGAGGGCTACCTGGCAGGATGACCCTTTTTATTAGAGCTGAGAGGGGGCAGGGGAGGGGAGGGGAAGGAAGGAGGATGTGGTGGGAGAGGGGGTGGAGGGGCAGTGGCAGGATGTCGTGTCTCTTGGGCTTCCCCTGCAGGGTGAATGACTGTGTGCTTCGGGTGAATGAGGTGGACGTGTCGGAGGTGGTGCACAGCCGGGCCGTGGAAGCGCTGAAGGAGGCGGGCCCCGTGGTGCGGTTGGTGGTGCGGAGGAGACAGCCCCCACCAGAGACTATCATGGAGGTCAACCTGCTCAAAGGACCCAAAGGTGCGGCCCTCTGGGTTCCTGTGCTCTGGCCAGAAGCCCCTGGTTGGCTCTTCAGGAAATGGAAGGGAACAGCCTTACTCCTTGCCTGACTCCCTGTTCTAGCTCACAGGCTTCTTCCTTGACCTCACATCTGTTCACCCTTACTGACCTCGGGATGGCAGCCTAGTGTTTGGGATCCCTGGGGGGAGCTCCTGTGGGGCCAGGGGGTTGGCTGCGGTGGGGAGTTGGGTCTGGGATTGACTGAGCACGCTAACTTCTCCTTGTGGCCCTCTCCCACTCCCTTCGGGCCCCCACCCAGGCCTGGGTTTCAGCATTGCTGGGGGGATTGGCAACCAGCACATCCCGGGAGACAATAGCATCTACATCACCAAGATCATCGAGGGGGGTGCTGCTCAGAAGGATGGACGCCTACAGATTGGGGACCGACTGCTGGCGGTGAGACAACCTTCCTGGGGATGGTAGGGTGGGGAGGTGGGGCTCTAGGAGCCTCTCCCTCCACCTGAACCTCACTCAGGGACTAGCATCATGGGGCATTTCAAGAGCATCATCTGAGTTGTGTGTACTCAGATACCAAGGCCCTACCCAGTTCTTTTCATGGCTAAGACTCCCTCACCTGTTCTATGTCATGCTTCTCCACTTCTCACAGCGCTATACTGGGCCCCTACTAGAGCACTGTCAAATTTCACGGAAAGGGCACCCTTCAGGGTTACCTGGAAAGGCCCTCCCTTCTCCCAAGTGCCAGCCCTAAGGCCCCTCCTCTTCTAGGTGAACAACACCAATCTGCAGGATGTGAGGCATGAGGAAGCTGTGGCTTCACTGAAGAACACATCTGATATGGTGTATCTGAAGGTGGCCAAGCCAGGCAGCCTCCACCTCAACGACATGTATGCACCCCCTGACTACGCCAGCAGTACGTACCCATCTGCCCTGTCCCTGGTCTTAAGCCCCTGCCCCCCCTGGTTTCTGGAGGGGAAAGAATTCAAACCCCCTGTTCAGAGAGTGAGCAAGTGCAGAAGACTAGTGCTCGGGAGAACTGAGTCCACATCCCAGCTTTGTTTGCCCCTTATAGCTGGGTGCCCTTGGATGAGTCCTTTTCACCTGTCTTTAGTTTCCTCTTTGGCAAAAAGGAGCTAATGATATATGTGCTGCCTTCCTCATAGGACTGCTGCAAGGATCAAATGAGATCATGGACAAGAAAGCCCTTGAAAAACCGTATTAGGCTTTAGAGATGTGAGGGATTATTATTAGTCACACCTCTAGTCATGCCTTTCTTTGTAGACTGCTTGACTTTAGCTCTTTCTAAGACTCACAGGAGTGAGCCCAGGATTCAGAAAGGGACTGTGGAGGAGGAACCCGGGGGTGGGGGTGGGGTGGGGAGAGGGGAGGAGAGGCCTGAGGAATCAACATCCCTTGGTGGCTTTCGCACCGGAGGTAGGGTGTGGGGCACAGTCCTTGTCAGGGTGGGGTAGGGACCCACATGGAATGGTCTCTGAACTTTTCTCTCCTTTTCTTGATTCCAGCTTTTACTGCCTTGGCTGATAACCACATAAGCCATAATTCCAGCCTGGGTTACCTTGGGGCTGTGGAGAGCAAGGTCAGCTACCCTGCTCCTCCTCAGGTTCCCCCTGCCCGCTACTCTCCTATCCCTAGGCACATGATGGCTGAGGAGGACTTCACCAGGTAAGACTCCCACAGCTTCATCCTCCCTAGGGATGAGGAGAATGGGACTCCATTTCTGGCTAGCCACAGGTCTTCCCTTGTAGTATGGCAAAGAAGAGATACAGCCCTCATCAATTGTCTTTGGGGTCTGAGGCCCTTTCTTAGCCCTTAGGGCCCTAGGGAGGGACTGAGGTAGCTGCAGGGACAAGTTCCACCATCAGGGGGAGTGCCAAGTGTGTGCCCTGATCGGAAAGTACAGAGAAAGGGTGGGATGGAGCGCTTAGGGGGCTGAGAAGGTGGCGGCTGCGGGGGTTTCCTTCCCCGAGACAGTTGCTGCCCCCTCTGCTGCAGTCATTCTAAATTAGAAAAAAAAAAAAAAGCAGTTCAGGGTTGGCGGGACGCTGGGAGGCTGGCGGGCCCGGTGGCCTCCCAGGGAACGGCTCCGCCCCACTCTGGCGGCGGCCCCGTGGAACTGGTCAGGCCGGCCCGGGTTCCGGGGGACAGGTTTGCCGCGGGGTGGGGCCTGGTAGACTACTGGGCTGGCTGCAGTGGAGCCGGAAGGGTAGACGGACGGGGGGAGAGCTGGTCTCGCTATGGAGAGGGCACGCAAGTTCTCAGGCTCCGGCTTGGCCCTGGGCTTGGGCCCGGCCTCAGCCTCGGCCTGGAGGAGGGCTTCGCAGAGGTGGGCCTGGCCGCTCCGCTCCCTGCGGCCTGGAGGGGATGCCAGGTAGGAGGAGAGGGGGGATTTGAGCCAGAGCATCCGGGACTCAGGGAAGGAGCCTCGCACCCTAGACTAGAGGCAACAAAGGAGGAGTCTTGGACTTGGGGCTCCTCTGATGAAAGATGTTAAAGTGAAGGCGGTGGGCCAGGAAAGAGTGCCAGGATTCGGGTTGTATGGGTATACAGGAGCGGCTGTAACTCTTACCTGATGACACTGACCACTTCCACAGGGATTCCTTAGACATGGTTAGTTGCAGTTGAAGTTTTCCTGTGTTAACTCTCTTAAGTTAGGCTCCTAAGCTCCTTCCAGGCACCTGGGATTTCTTTATCTGTCTCCCACATCACCTGGCAAGGGCACATAGTGGTAGCTGGTGACCAAATCTGTCACTGGGGAAGATAGAAGGGGTCATAGTGGGTGGGTGGAATTTTGAGACTGTGGAGGTGCATGTGTGAAGTAAGTATGTACATATTGTGGATGGTGAGTGCAGTCAACCCCCGGTGATTCCATTGCTCCTAACTGGTTCCCCTTGTCGTGACCCAGGTCCATCACACCGGTGGTAGGATAGGAGAATCTGGGGAGAAAGAAGACCAGTAAATGGGCCCTGAGATGATGATGGTCTCTAGACAGGGTAGGGGTGTGTTGAACTGAGAGAGTAGGGGACTGTCCACAGGGAAGCTGACTCCAATGCCTCAGGAAGAAGGGAGGGAAGAGGAACTGAAACTTGGCACCTGGCAGAAAACAGCAGCCAAGCAGGTTTCAGGAGAGGAAGGAAGCAACAGGGTATCATACATAGGGACCTAAGTCATTCTGCAGCAATGTGGGCCTTGCCCTAGGCTGGCCCTGACAGGGAGGACAGTTTATATCCACCTCATCCTGACCCTTCACCTTCTTTCCCACCAGAGAGCCCCGCAAGATCATCCTGCACAAGGGCTCCACAGGCCTGGGCTTCAACATTGTAGGAGGAGAGGATGGAGAAGGCATTTTTGTCTCCTTCATCCTGGCAGGAGGCCCAGCTGACCTGAGTGGGGAGCTGCGCAGGGGAGACCGGATCTTATCGGTGAGGAGACAAAGGAGAGGTGGGAGGATGGGAGCTGTGCCAATCGAAAAGGGAGGAGGGGAGATGTTGCCTTCTCCAAGGAACACTTCTTGAGATGGGGGAAGGCTGAGCTGGAGAAAACTTATATTCTCTTTATAGATGACCTTAGGGAAAGACAGGGACTGAGACCAGACTTAGCCTTGAAGAGAAAATGAGTGTGCGTTGGATCTTAACCATGGTTGGCACTTGACCTGCACAAAGATAATTATGACACTAGAGATGTCATATTCTTTAGGTCCTGTCTTAGGGACAAGGATGGGAAATTGAGAAAGACATCTGATTAGGTTTAGGGATGAGCTCCCTCTACTGACTGCTATGACAGAGGACTGCCTTTCTTGCTTTTGGGGTGGCTCATAGCTCCTCTCTTTGGACAGGTGAATGGCGTGAACCTGAGGAATGCAACTCACGAGCAGGCTGCAGCTGCTCTAAAACGGGCTGGCCAGTCTGTCACCATTGTGGCCCAGTACAGACCTGAAGGTAGGAGAAGGAAGGTTGCAAGAGATGATTTGGGGAATTTAGACTTAAGTGTTGACTTTTTGCCATCATAGGTATCCAAGCCACTTGATCAGGTCCCTTCCACCTTAGTGCAGTAACCTCTTCCTCTCTCGTTTTCCTTCTGGACGGGGCATGGGGAGGGGTAGGTTTGGGTAGCTTGTGAGCATCTATCCAGGCTGTGCTCAGAGCCTGCTGATCAGGGCTGCAGTGCAGCACAAGGCCAGTAGTGGGCAGCAGCCTACGGAAGGAAGCACAGAGATGGGGCGACTGGAAAAAGGGGAGGGGGAGAGGGGCGGAGGTGCAGGGCTCAGAGACCCAGAGACGCAACTGTGGCCCAGGAGAAGAGTGGCTCTTGGTTAGAAGGGAGAAGACATCTGACCTCTTAGGAGATCTTGGCCCAAACCCCTAAGCCCCCCACTTCCTATCATCAGGGTGACTGTGAAAGACCCATAAATGCACTGGAAAGGTGATGCTAGGCTTTCGGGGTAGGCAGTCCGGAGTGGACCTCCTCCCCCTACGGGGAGGGCCTTCTTTGTGTTCTCAGGGAGCGGGCCCCTGGCTGGGGCGAAAGGGCGGGGCTGGACATGCAAATGAGGGCATTTGATTGGCTGGGGCCCGCCAAGGCCCAGGTGCCGAGGTGAGCTGCGGGATGGCGCGCCCTAGTCAGCCGGCCGGCAGGGTGGCCATTGGCGGGCCGAGCGCGGCCTCCAGCCGCACGCTCCGCCCCGTGACCCAGGCGGAGGGCGGCGGGCGCCCCTCCTTCCCCCCCCTCCGCGCCACAAGCGTCTCCTCCTCCTCCCTCCCCTCTCCTCCCCCTCCTCCCCTCTCCTCCCCCTCCTCCCCTCCTCCCCCCCTCCCGCGCGCCCCGCTTTGTGTCCGTGGTCTCCCGCGCGGGACGGAGGGGCTGGCCGGAGCTGGCGCTTTCTCAGCACTAGACCTGGACTCCGACCCGGCGCCAGGTGAGGTGGGGCGGACGAGGGTCAAGCCCCCTCGCAGTCCCCCCTAGCCTCTCTACGGTTCTGTTCTCAAACTCTCTCTTTTCCGACACTGCGCCCCCAACTCTGCGCTCTTCCCGGAATCCCTTTGCCGCACGCCCGCAGCCCCGTGTGGCGCGCAGCTTTGGAGTCCCCCCCCCCTACTCCGAGAGCCCCCGTCTCGGCCCCAGGGGAGCGCCGCCCGGGACTGAGCGCCCGCTCTCCCGCCACTGGGCCCTGTCTGGCCTTCACCTCCTGGCCATCACCTCTCTTCACTCACGAACTGTACCCCTTTTCGTCCCAGGACCTCTGCTCTCCCCTCGGCCTCCGCGTCCCCACAGCTCCCTAGTCCCCTTTCCTCAGAGGAATTTTCTGTCCCCCTCCCCCACGCGCATTAATCCGCCAAACCTGGCTACCTCTGGGAACACCCGAGATTGGTTTGGTAGTCTCAGGACCCCACCCCCACCTCCGCTTTTGTTTGCAAGGGTTTTCATCCTGCTCCCGACTTCTTTCGCCTCCCCCTCCTCTTGGTAAGCCCGGCCTTTGTCCCTTAGGGCTGCAGCGCCCAGGCTCCTTGGACACCTAAAGCCCCTTGAGCCGGTTACTGAGGTGGAGGAAGGGACCTCTCTCGGGCAGGTGCTACGGTTCCGTGATAAGAAGGGGAGAGGCCGGGAGCCCAGGCGCAAAGCTGTTAAGAGATCGAAAGCGCCTACCTTTGTCCTTTCCCCCCTCCCCCGCCCCCCCACTCTCCTTCAGTGCCTCCAGCCGAGGGCCCGAAGGGGAAGAAGAGAGGGGCTGCCACCTTCTGGTCTAGGCTTTTTTGGTGGGGGCAGAAGTGTGGGAGGTAGCTAACAGGAGAACTTGTAAGTCTGAGGTAATGGGAAAGACGGATGCAAACGGTCACTTTGAGTCATTTCTCTCCATGTTTGGTGGTCGGTTAATGACAAGAAACACACCTTAGGGTTATTGTTTTGTTTTTTCTTTTTATTTCTGCGTGTGCTCTTTGCTTCTCAGTGGAGAGCTATCCATCTGAGTTTTATTAGCAACTAGTATTTATCAGTTCATGCCCATAACTTAGATAACGGTAGGTTCTGCAAAGAAAATGGTTTCTCTTGCATATTTGTGTGTGTGTGTGTGCGCGCGCGCGCGCGCGCGCGTGTGTGTATAGGAGAAATTGATGCATTTCTTTCGGTTCTGCTCTGTGATGTTGGGCACATGGAAACAATACTGTGAATTTGTCTGGTGGTAGTGTGTTGGAAACTGGTGACTACATATTTCTATGAGTTTTGTTGGGAGGATGTAACTGGTTTGCATAAAAAGCTGCAAGTTATCCATGGTAAAAGGATTCATTCCTGCCAGTGTTTATTGCTCTCTGCGCATATTTCTGAGAGTTTATAATGTATGTTGAGGTGCTGTCCTATGTTAGGTCTCTCTGCCACTTGCTAAACAAAGCCTTTCTTAGGATTTAGTCGAACCACTGTTGTTAAGGCTCTGGGGCCCAACATGCAAAAGCTTTTTTTGTTGTCGTCCTGTTCAAAAATGGACCCTTAGAGACAGGTCCAGAGGGACTATGAAACATTCCACATTGGGCTCTGAATTTTCTTTGATAAAGTGATAGCTTTAAAAAATAAAGATTCCATGTTGATCACTTTATGACCATATTAAATACTGTTCTTTGGGAGATTGTATCACATGGCCATTTACAAAATGAATAATCCAACTATATGTTTGTTGGCTAAAATGGCAAAGACTTTGCATGTTATGGACCAAATAGGTGTTCATTATTTGTATTATTTTCACATAGAATGTGGGAGCTGGAAAGGTTTGTGTAGTAGTCCAACTCGTCTTTGTGCAAACCGGAACAGGAGAGCAAGTACATGACTTGCCTAAGGTCATGAAGGGAATGTTGCGGGGTGGGGGGGGGTGGTTGGTGGTCAGCAGTCGGTTTAATTTGGAGGTCCACCAGTTAGGACAAACTGTGCCTGGGAATACCTGAGAGGACCCAAGACCTAGTTGGAGTGGAGGAACAACAGGAAAGGAACTGGGGGAATAAAGAAGAGAGACTAGGGAAAGACTGAGGGAAAGAAAGATGTATGGGCAGGGGTAGATTAGAGTGAGCTCCATAGTGGCCACTGAGTTCCATTGCCAAGCCAGTGCAGCCTTTAGATACATTTAACATGAGAGCTTAAACCATAGCTTTGGGTGCCTGGGTGGCTCAGTCAATTGAGCGTCCGACCTCAGCTCAGGTCATGATCTCACAGTTCATGAGTTCAAGCCTCATATCAGGTTCGTGGCTGTCAGCGCAGAGCCCACCTGGGATCTTCCGCCCTCTCTGCCCCTTCCCTGCTTGCGCGCTTTCAAAAATGAATAAAACATAAAAAATAGCTTTGACTAATTGGAACAATCAGAGTAAGAATAATTTTTCTTTTTTTAATGGCTTAAATGAAATAAAATTCATATACCATACAGTGCACCCATTTAGGTATACAATTCAGTGGCTTTCAGTGTATTTTAGAACATGTTCATTTCCCCTCTCCTTTTATTTTTTTTTTTTTTTAATTTTTTTTCAACGTTTTTTTTAATTTATTTTTGGGACAGAGAGAGACAGAGCACGAACGGGGGAGGGGCAGAGAGAGAGGGAGACACAGAATCGGAAACAGGCTCCAGGCTCCGAGCCATCAGCCCAGAGCCTGACGCGGGGCTCGAACTCACAGACCGCGAGATCGTGACCTGGCTAAAGTCGGACGCTTAACCGACTGCGCCACCCAGGCGCCCCTCCCCTCTCCTTTTAAAACAGAGAGTGTTTAAGCATTGGAAGGGTGGTAAGTGTAGTAGGACAATTGCTTCCTAGTGTATCTCCCCTCAGCACTTAGGGGCTGGATGGCAGCTTGATGGGAATGTTTTAACCCTGAGGTTCTTTCATGTATCTGGTTTGTTCAGTGTGGGTTAAACCTATAATGAAGATATGAAACCATGTCTATCTATTTTAATTCCGTATTGTGCCTAGCATGGGTGCTTTACATGTATTTTTATGATGAAGCTTTGGAAAATATTAAAATAGGAATAGAAATGCTAAATTATAAGATGCCACAGTGAGAGATGCTATTTAATAGTTTCACTCTTGATTTCTCTAAACTGTTGTGGACACAGCAATCCTACCTATTAGCTAAAAATAGCATGATGTTCTTGGGCACGTATAATCCTGCTTAAAATTCAAATTGAAAATTTAGACAACTGGCTTTTGGCAAAGGCTCTCTCCCAATCTATTCTAAAATGAAAAATATTTTTCTGTGATTTGTGAAATTGTTCCACCAAGGGAAGGATGGGCTTCGTGTACTAACATTCTAATTTAGAAACTATCTCCTACATTTCCGCCCCTAGTTACTTTATGTCAGCCTCTATTTATAAGCTGAGCTAGTATTTTTCTGGAAAGCCCTTTTGTTTTTAGAGTAAACCCTGAGCCCCAAATCAGGAGGTGAGCCAGAAATTCGTCACTAAGGTAGCTAAACTGGGAATTGATCTTTTGTGACCAGTCTTTCCACCTGGCATGTAAATCTGGACCGGCTGGGGGTAAGGGAGTGAGAATGAGTTTTCCATATTTAACTTTAAAGTGCTGAGTAAGCACACTTTCATCTTGGAAATGCCTGCAGGTAAGGCCTGAAAGAGTTAAGGATTAGTGGTGATAAGGACTTGAAGGCATAAAAGGACTGTTTTTCCCATAACATTTAAGTAACCATCCCATCTCCCCTTGTTTGAGAATGAAAGATGTAAACATAGCTGCTGCCCTATCAGTGTGATCTCTCTTGAGAGCACAGAGGTGAAAGTTTATCAAGGCAAAGAATTAAACTTTTGAAACTCCTTCTGCTATCCTGAAAGAAGGCTAATGTAGGGAAGGCAGAAAATGAAGTCCTGTTAACAGCATTTCTGCACCGAACAATTTAAAGGCAGCTCCTTTTGCATTCATGTTTGTGTCCCCACCACTTAGTCTACAGCCTGTCCCATGTTTTGTGGTACTGAATTAGTGAGTATGTCTGTGTTCCAGATGGCTTTGTAAATATCAATCTTCAGGATATCCCTGCAGGATAGGTGGTATCATCCCCATTGTACAAATGAGGAAGGTGAGGGTCAGAGAGGTTGAGTGACTTGCTCAAGGTCACACAGCCAGTAAAGGGCAGAATCAAAGTTCCAAGTCAGATTTCCTGAGAACTTCAGGTCCAGGGCTTTAGCCTCTAGGCCACAACTACCTCCCATCACAGCAGAGAAGCTGTGAGCCCCCCTTTCTACCCAGATACATCTGGACACAGCAGAAGGTACTGCTCTGAGACTCTTTAGGTGCCAGAAGCTGTTAACAAATGGAGTAAAACCAACTAGCAAATGTCAGCTTTTTAGTCCTGATGGCCCCAAACTCCTGCACCAAAGGAAGAAGTAACCAGGGAGTAGACCAGCCGCTGGAGGCCTGAGGGAGACCTACAGGCTCCTAAAAAAGGCAAGTGGGCTCAGGAAGTCTGCTACAAAATGGTATTGTGGGGGAACCCGGGAGGAACAAAAAGGTGGGAGCTGGTTTACTTTGACTATGATAGCAAATGTGTGCAGGTTTAAGAATATTAATTCAGTAAGTAGGCATTTCTTATTTGTTCAAGTGAAATGGAGTCGTATTTATCATTCCTTTTTTTATGACCCTACTGTTCACTCATTTAAGGTTGCAATTCAGTAGTGTTTGGAATATTCACAGAGTTCTGCAGCCATCACCACAATCAATTTTGGAACATTTTCACCAACCTAGAAGGAAAACTATACCCTTTAGCTGTAACCATGTCCTCATCTCCCCTAGTACTAGGCAACAAGTAATCTACTTCCCATCTCTTATGGATTTACCTATTCTGGACATTTCGTATACATGGGTTCACATAATATATGGTCTTTTATGACTGGCTACTTTCACTTAAAACTGTTTTCAGGTTTCATCCATGTTGTAGCATATATCAGTACTTCATTTCTGTTTATGGCTGAATAATATTCTATTATATGCATACAACACATTTTGTTTATCCTTTCATCAGCTGACATAATTGGGTTGTTTCTACCTTGGGGCTATTATGAATAATGCTCTATGAGCATACACATGCAAATTTTTGCAGGGACATGTGTTTTCATTTCTTTTGGGTATGTATACTTTCTGGATCATATGGCAACTCTGTGTTTAGCCTTTTGAGGAATGGCTGGGTTGTTCTCCATAGCAACTACAGCACCTCACATTCCCACCAGCAGAGTGAGGGTTCCACTTTCTCCACATCCTCACCAATGCTTGTTAGTGGTAGTCTTTTTGATTCTAGCCATCCTGGTGGTTTGAAGTAATATCTTGGGGTTTTCATTTGCATTTCCCCAGTGGCTAGTGACATGGAGCATCTTTTCGCATGCTTGTTGTTTGCCATTCATTTTTGCTTTTGCTTGAGCCCCTGATTTGATTCTCACCCTGTTTCCAAATTGACTCAAGACCAGAGCGGGCCAACTATGTTATTACTCAGGTGATTAGAGGGAACCAGGAGGGTAAGGGACTATGTTTCACTCTTATCACTGTGTGCTGGAGGGGCTGAAGTCTTGGGTGTAGATAATTTTAGCTAGGAATGCTGACCCGATAAAAGTGATAGGGCCTACCTAAAAACAAAACAGCTTATTCACATGCCCTACAATTCACCCAGTTAAAGCATACAGTTCAGTGTTTTTTAGAATGTTCAGAGTGGTGCACCTGCCACCACAATCACGTTTAGAACATTTTCCTCACCCCAAGAAGGAGCCCTGTCCCATTAGCAGTCACTCCCCATTTCCTCCAACTTCTCCCCTCCCCTAGCCCTAGGCAACCACTATTCTACTTTCTGTTTCTATAAAGTTACCTTTTCTGGCTGATTCATATAAATGAAGTCATACCACATGTGGTCTTTTGTGTCTGGCTTCTTTCATTTAGCATAATGTTTTCAAGGTTCATCCCTGTTGTAGCATGTGTCAGTATTTAATTCCTTTTCATGGATGAATAATATTCCACCCTATGGCTTTATCCCATTTTGTTTATGTATTCATCATCAGGATGGACAATTGAGTTGTTTCTGCCCTTTGACTATTACTGCTGTGAACATTCATGGACAAATTTTTGTGTGGTCATAGTTTCAGTTCTCTTGGAGATACACACACACACACACACACACACACACACATACACACGTATACATACACACCTAGGAATGGAATTGCTGGGTCATAAGGTAACTTAACATTTAATATTTTGGAGGAACTGCCAAACTTTTTCCCAAAGTGGCTGCACCCTTTTAGGCCTACCCTGTATGTAAACTTAGAAGAGAAAAAATGTTAGCTTTCTTTCCAGTTTTGCCTCCTGGGCTGAACTTTATATATACAGATATGTGTGTTTATGCTGGGGTTTTCTGTATTCCATGTAGCCCAGGGACATGGTAACTAGAGGTGGCAAAGCATTCTGCACTTAGCTAGACAGATGCTTTCTTGGCCTTGTTTGATGGTTTGAGACAAAATCTTATAAAACATCAGTTTTACTGATACTGTAGAATGATTACAATAATATATAGTAATGAGAATGAATTCTTATTTAGTTATAGCTTTTTAAGATTTCCTTTTAGGGGTGCCTGAGTGGCTCAGTCAGTTAAGTGTTGGAATTCGGCTCAGGTCATGATCTCATGGTTCATGGATTTGAGCCCTGCCTTGGGCTCTGTGCTGATAGCTTAGACCTGGAGCCTGCTTTGGATTCTCTGTCTCCCTCTCTCTCTGCCCCTCCCCTGCTTACTTTCTGTATCTCTCTCAAAAATAAAGAAACATTAAAAAAATTAAAGATTTCCTGGGATGCCTGGGTGGCTCAGTTGGTTAAGCCTCCGATTTAGGCTCAGGTCATGATCTCACAGTTCGTGAGTTTGAGCCCTCCCCACCCCCAACCGTTGGGCTCTGTGTTGACAGTGCAGAGCCTGGAGCCTGCTTCAGATTCTGTGTTTCCCTCTCCCTCAGCCCCTCCCCTCTTCATGCTCTGTCTCTCGTCTCTCAAAAGTAAAGAAACTTAGGGGTGCCTGGTTGGCTCAGTCGGTTAAGTGGCCGACTTCGGCCCAGGTCATGATCTCGCGGTCTGTGAGTTCGAGCCCTGCGTCGGGCTCTGTGCTAACAGCTCAGAGCCTGGAGCCTGTTTCAGATTCTGTGTCTCCCTCTCTCTGACCCTCCCCCGTTCATGCTTTGTCTCTCTCCGTCTCAAAAAATAAATAAACGCTAAAAAAAAAAATAAAGAAACTTAAAAACAATTTAAAAATTAAAGATAATCCTTTTAATTCAGTGTATTGCTTGTCGAAATCTTTTTTTTTTTAAGTTTTTTTTTAAGTAATCTCTGTACCCAACATGTGGCTCAGACCCATAACCCTGAGATCAAGAGTCACATGCTCTACTGACTGAGCTAGTTAGGCATTCTGCTTGTTGAAATCTTGACTGTGTTACTTACACTGTTGATTTCTTTAAAGGTTTAGCCTTATATTCTGTAATAGGGAAATTGTTTCCTTGTTTTAGAGAAGTAGGAGAAGTAGAATAACTTGGGCTTGTCATTGTCACTGAAATTAAAAAATACAGTTTTTGCTCCCTTATGTTAAGAATATATGTATATGTGTACATATATAAATCTATTTTTATGTGTGCATATATATGCTAATATATATATTTATATGCTATATATGTCATACACACACACACACACACACACACACACACACACACTAGGTCATTAAATTCTATGGGAATCATCTTGGAGGAGGAGAGCCAGGGCCCTGGATTCTAGTTCTGACGTTAAGTTAGCTGAATGATCTTATGCTAGTCAACCTCTTTGGGCCTCAATTTTCTGATCTTTAAAATGAGGGGACTGTGCAAAATGATCTCTAATGTTTCTTCTAACTCAAATTTTGTGTTAGATAAATGGAATTGAGTTGAAAATTCAATTTACAGTTCTGTTTGTACCTAGACTGTTATTGAATCACAAAGTCTTGAGCTAATAACAGTCTTGCTTTAATAAGGGTTTTGTCTTCCCCTCTTCTTTTCTGTAATGAGGATTTCATTGTTTTGAAATGGACCTTTGTTTACTTTTCATTGAATTTAGATATCTTTAAAAAAAAAACAAGAGCCCTAAAGATTTGGGAGTTTTTCCACTTGATGAAATTAATGATAAAAATTTGAATAGACCGAAAGAAGAAAATTAATATATTTTATATAAATATATTTTATGTAAATATAATAATAAATTTTATTTAAATACATTAAGGGTCTGGTTTACATACATGTTCTTCAGATTTTCAAAAAGGAGGAAGAATGTTGCAAATCTTGGGTTAAATTCCAGACTAGATTATCAAGTGTTATTTTGTAAACACTCAGAAATAGTAAGCACAAGAACTGGTATTGGTTTACCAGGTTCGAACAAGCCATGTCAGACGGGCCAGATTGCCTTCATGGGACAGGGTTGTGGGATTGGTAGATCAGGGAAATAGGGTAGATGTGGTATATCTAGGTTTTGGCAAGGAATTGGCAACACTTTTTTGGTCCGTTTTTGAATAAGATGTGAGGTGATAATATGTCTAAGGGGATTTGTCTGCAACTGGTTAAATGATCAATCCCAGAGGAAAATGATGAATGAGCCAGGAGCAGTGTGGAGGGGAGTTTCTAATGCATTTGTGCATCCTGACTTTGTCCTTGGGCCTGTCCTATTCAGTCTGCCTCCCCACCGTCCTCAAATTATATTCATATTTTCCTGGATATAAAAGTATTGCATTTTGGGGGGCACTGGGTGGCTCAGTCGGTTAAGCTTCTGACTTTGGCTCAGGTCATGATCTTGCTGTTCATGAGTTCAAGCCCCGCATTGGGCTCTGTGCTGTCAGCTCAGAGCCTGCAGCCTGCTTCAGATTCTGTGTCTCCCTCTCTTTCTGTCCTTACCCCACTCACACTGTGTCTCTGTCTCTCTCAAAAATAAATAAACATTTAAAAAATGTTAAAAAAAAAAAACTATGGCATTCAGATTTATAGAAAATTGGAAAATATAGCAAAATACAAAGTAAAAAAAAATTCAAATCACCTGTAAAACTACCTCCAGAAATAACCAGTTTATGTCTGTGTATTTGTGGCTATATGTTTGGTGTTATTTCCTTCCAAACTTTTATGTATCATATAATATGTATGAATCTCTTTCAAGACTGGAATCATTGAATTTAGACAGTTTTGTATCCTTTCTTTTAACTTAATGTCATGAATATCTTACTAAAATGGTTTTTACTAGTTAAATAATATTTCTTCATGTATTGCCATAATTCCTGTAACCATTCCCTTTGGTGGACATTAGTTGTTGCCAAGTTTTATCTTATAAATAGCACTGATGGATGTCCTTGGATGAGACTTTTGTGAATCTGGTATTGCTTCTTCAGAATGAATTCCTTTGTGTGGCATTATTGGTCCAAAGGGTATGAACATGTTTATGATTTTGATAGAGGGGCACCTGGGTGGCTCAGTCGGTTGAGCATCCAACTCTTGATTTTAGTTCAGGTCATGATCCCAGGGTTGTGGGATCGAGCCACACATTGGGCTCTGCACTGAGCATGGAGTCTCCTTGAGATTCTCTCCCTCTCTCTCTTCCTTCCTCCCTCTGTTCCTCTCACCCACTTGAGCTCTCTCCCTCTCTAAAATAAATAATAAAAAAAAGACTTTTGATATATTTTGCCAAATTAGGCTCCACCTCCACCAACAGTATAAAGAGTGTGTAGTTTGAGATCTTGCTAACATGGAGTATTATTTTAAATTTCTGCAAATTTGATAGGTAAAAAATGTTATTTAACTTATATTTTAATTTTACTTTATCATATATAGTGCAGTTTTATATCTTTTTTAAATGTTTATTTTTGACAGAGAGAGAGAGAGAGAGAGAAGGGGGGGGCAGAGAAAGAGCAAGACACAGAATCTGAAGCAGGCTCCAGGCTCTGAGCTGTCAGCACAGAGCTCATTGTAGAGCTCAAACTCACAAACCACAAGATCATGCCCTGAGCCAAAGTTGGACACTTAACAAACTGAGCCACCCAGGCACCCCTATTTCTTTTTTTAATAATAGAATTGAATGTGTGTGTGTGTTGTGTGTGTGTGTGTGTGTGTATGTATATGTTCATTGGTCATTTTGTGTGTGTGTGAATTGCCTGTTCACACCTTTTTCCCATTTCTCTGCTGAGGTGTATTCAGTACTTAAACATTTTTTTTAATGTTTTATTTATTTTTGAGAAAAAGAGAGAGAGACAGAGCATAAGTGGGGGAGGAACAGAGAGAGAGGGAGGCACAGAATCTGAAGCAGGCTCCAGGCTCTGAGCTGTCAGCGCAGAGCCTGATGTAGGGCTCGAACCCATGAACAATGAGATCATGACCTGAGCCGAGGTTGGACTCTTAACCAACTGAGCCACCCAGACACCACCATCAGTACTTATGAATGTGTAAAAGCCTAAATGTAGTTAGAATAATAATTCTTGGTCATGTATATTACAAAGATTTTTCCCAGTTTGTAGTTTGCCTTTTTAGTTTGATGTGTAGATATTTTATGTTTTTATGTAGTGAAACCTATCACTGTTGTCTTTTATGCATTTAGTGTCTACCTGTAGGTTAAAAGGGCCTTCCCTATCCTGACAGCAAATAAATATTCACCTTTGTTTTCTTCTAGTTATTTAATGTTTTTGTTTTTGCATTTAAAACCTTAACCTGCCTAGAGTTTATTTATGATGTAAGGCAGGATAGTACCTTATTTTTGCTCCAAATGTTTAATGAGTTATGTCAGTAGTGGGTTTTTTTTTTAATTTTTTTTTGATATTTATTTATTTTTTTTTTTTGAGAGAGACACAGAGAGTGTGAGTCGGGGAGGGACAGAGAGAGAGAGACACAGAATCGGAAGCAGGCTCCAGGCTCTGAGCTGTCCGCACAGAGTCCGACGTGGGGCTTGAACTCACAGACTGAGAGATCATGACCTGAGCTGAAGTCGGACACTCAACCGACTGAGCCACCCGGGCGCTCCTCAGTAGCATTTATTACATATAAATAAAACATCATTTCCCTACTGTTTTGAAGTCCCACTTTAATCTTTTATTTCATACACACACACACACAATTTGGATTTTGGGTTTCTTATTCTCTTCTGTAATATTTTACTCTGGAATTATCAGTTACTGAAAAGTGGCCACAGATGACCACATTAACAGGAAGAGGCTTTCTCTAGGTCCCATTTTCTGGGTTCCTTCTACAGAAACTTGACACGGAAAATCAGTTGATACCCCAATAAAGATTACCAGTGGATTTGTGATCCTGTCAGAGTGACTACTCTGAAGAACATTTGACTCTAGATTCTCAGTTGACCTGGTAAAATGTAGAAATCTTTGAACATTAACTCAGGTTAGCAAGCTTAGTCATAAAATGTGTTTCAGTCACCATGTTGTAGCATCTCTGTTATGTGGGAAAGATTGTTGAGGATGAGATTACCCACTACCTTGAGAGCAGGGAAAGGTATATTCTGACTTCATTCTCATGTTTTCTGGATGAGGTTTTTGTCTTGGGGTGGTTCTTACATACAATTTGACTTATGGGTAAAGGAGCTAAAGGCTTTGTTAATCTTGCAGTTGAATATACTACATGAAGTTCCTTTGAAATAGAGAAAAGGCCCTATTTGAGGGTTTTACCCCAGTCTGCTGGGTCACCTGGGATAGGTGATAAGGACCAATGGCAAGGTCCTGTGAATAACTTTTTCTTAGCTTGATGTGAGATCAAAGCATTTTTCACTCTACTCATTTCAGACCAGGTGGCTGAATGTCATGAAACCTTTATATACTATAGCACTTTCACTCAGTAGCTCTTCCTACATCCTCAGTAAGCTCTTTGGGGGACAGAGACAACCAGTCTCTATATAGGGATAAACTGGAATCTTTCATGGCATGCTGATCTGGCATGTCTTGTTTTCTATTTCATTTCCAGTATCAGGATGCTATCCAGAACCCTGGCTATGTGTGTGTATGGCTGAGGAAGCACACTGTGGCAGTGCAGGGACCAGAACAATGACACTGAGGTGTCTGTTCTGGGTTAGTCATAGTTCTGAGCCCGTTGTTCTAAAAGTAGAGCAGAAATTATTTTCCTTCAAGCAATATTTGCTCATATTGAGGCCTCTTTGCCACTTTTCTGCCTCTCACATAGCCTTAAGAAAAAAAAATTTTTTTGCAATTTCTACCCATTGATTTGGTATTATTTTTGACCCAGAGAACTTAGGATTATTTGCAGATGTGAAGATTTCCTTCTTATAGATCATATTTAGAAATTAAATTAGACTCATCCTAGGTTTGATTCCTTATAGACCTCATTGTCTTAGTCATAAAATCATAATTATGTCAAAAATAGAAGGGACCTGAGGAATTGACTAGTTTTAGAGGTCTTAGATTCTTTAATTAGTAGACCCCATAATTAAAAACTTAACCCAAGTAGAGGCACCTGGGTGGCTTAGTTGGTTAAGCATCCAGCTCTTGGTTTTGGCTCAGGTCATGATCTCACAGTACGTGAGTTCAAGCCTCGCGTCGAGCTCTACGCAAACAGTGCAGAGCCTGCTTGGGATTCTCTCTCTCCCCCACCCCCCTGCCCCTCATTCACTCTCTCTCTCCCTTTCTCTCAAATAACTAAAAACAAAATCAAAATGAAAAAAATAAAAACTAACCCAAGCAATAGGCTTCATATTATTTTTCTAGAGACCAGTTTGTGATTGTAGAAACATGCTATTTGGCTACTCATATACTTACCTGCATAATGACAGATATCTTCCTGATGGATTTATTTTACTTTCAGCTCCATCCATTTCTTTGGAAAACATGAGCTATATTGTTGAGACAGATGCTTGTAATTCAAGCAGTCCTGAGGGTTTGCACTCCAAAGGCAACTGTAGAAACCTAACATACCATTCATACTCATCAAAATCTGTGACTCTCATGAGGTGGTTGTTTCATTTTCACCACAGTTCTGTACATTTTCACAATGGGTGATTCCCTTGAGCTCATGGCAGCTCAGCTAATGGCAAACAAGAGCTGTGTGAGTTTGAGATTTGAACATCTGTACTTCTGTAAGAATAAATGAACCTTTGGGCAGCTATCAACTTATTTGGAGTTTCTAGCTAATCAATATACATGCTGTTATTCAGCCCTGTCTTCCCTGCCTAGTATTTGTGTGGGGACTCAAGGTCAGGAAGTTACATTTCTTTTTTGTGTGTCTTCCTACTGTTGCTACCTGTCACAGTCCGTGTGTCTGAAGTCTGTCATCCAGTTGTCTCCCCAGCTTTGTTGTCATTTCCACATTTGATAGGCATGGCTTTTATTTTATTTTGTACCATTTCCCTTTTCTATCGTCATTCAAATAATTGGTAGTCTGTACCACATGCAGAATAAGCACCCTTTGTTGGTACCATTTGTTTCCTATCTCTACAACATTTTCCTACCCATAATCAAATAGGCCCAAATAAATGTTCTGTGGGTTGAGAAACTGAGCCCCTTTCAGCTTTTCTGAATTAGTGACAAATGTCATTTTTTATTCTGAGGACAATTTTGTCATTAGGAAAGCAGATGGATTTGAGAGCAAAGTCTTAGAGGGGAGATGGATTTGGAGGCTTGGATGTGTGTCTAGTTCATATTAGTGAAAATTGCAGTTTCAATCCCCTTTGATGGTTTATTAGGCTATTAAGTAGATCTTGAAACCTCTGACATGTCAGAGTTTTGCATAAATGCTTTGTGGTTTTGTTGGCCAGTTTTTAGCATTTTTGGGTGGGTGGAAGGAGAAAGTTTTGTACTTTTTCTTACCTTAGTTCCCGAGGAGCCAGAACTGAGAATTAGTGTCCGGGTTTGTCCTGTCAGATCTTTATCATGAGTTAACACATTCAATAAAAGTTTGTTGACTCAACAAGGGTGCCGATTGCCAAACTTTGAGAAGGAAACAAAAACCACATCAAGGAGCTTATAATTTTGTAAAGGAAATGACATCACAAATTCTGGGCACTGGATTTTAAAAGGGAGAAATAGTACAGGGTCTGGAAACCATGTTAGATGAAGAATACTTACAGAAGTAACAATGTTTAGCCTGGAGAAGGGATAGCTGATTTTGAGGCCATGGTGACTATTCTTTATTATGGCTGATGTTATTGTACTTTTTCCTGGTCTTTCAGGGAAAAACTCAGAACCCTTTGATCCATTCCTCCAATCAGATATCAAATTTTATCTCTTTTAGTTCCAACATATTTCTTGATTCTTGTTCCTTCTTTGTATTCTCAATTGCCCCCTGCTGTGTCAGGCCTTTCAGGTCATTGTCTCTATTAGAAGAGGTTTCTGGTCTCTGTTATTTCTCTCTGTCCTCCATTCTATATTACATTCCCAGAATAATCTTCCCCCAAACCTAGTTCTGATTGTTATCACGTCCCTATTTAAACACTTAACAGTGGTTCCCCTAGCCTAGTAAGAAAAGTCTTATCTAGTCAGGCCCCACGCATTTCCATTGCCTTCGCTATTTTAGATCTCGACTTGTAACACTGAGGCTCCAGTGTGGGGAGGGAGGGGTCCACGAGCTGATTCTGTGCCCTCTGATAGTCCTGTGCCCTTCGTGGGAGAATCTTACGTGTGTTGGGATTTCACGGACAATGAGAGTTGTAAAATACCAGCTATAAGAAACTAGAGTACGTGATGGCATAGAGTTTTCACTAGCTTTATCACAATATTCACGATGAAGAATTATATTACATGGTAGCAGAAATAGGCATTTTTATGTGTTGCTTATATTTTATTTACCTCAAATTAAATTGTAGATATAGGGTAATAAATAAAATCCATCCATGCCTTTCACACACTTAAAAAAAAAATTCTTATCTCAAACTCTTACAATCTGGCCGCCCACCTTCCCCTGTTCATACTCTACCTTCTATTCAGGCTTATTCAGTATTCTTGGAACCTGCTCTAGGCTTTCCCAGCTCTTTGGCCTTCTTTAAACTATTCCTTCATACTACTATTATGAAGAAGAAATCCATCATTTTTTGTGTTGTTTTAGACACCAAAATTAGGACCAGCTGGCAAAAGAGATGGCTCTTAACCCAAGAATTTTCTCCTGAATACTGTTGTCTAATAATGAACGAATAGAGAGCTTTCCAAAGTTGGACATTTTTGAGCAGGGGTTACTTATACTAGGGGCTGTAGGAACTAGAGAAAAAGAGAAAGCATGGTCCTTTGCTGTTAAGAAACTTAAATCTACATGTGAGGCACCACACTTTGTCTCCCCACAATAGCCAATGTGATACACACACACCCCTGATCATGTCATCTGTTTAAAATCTTTGAATAGCTTCTTCCTATCACTCAGGATAATCAAGAGAAAATGAAGAGGCAAAATCAACAGTAAGGCAAGAACAGTGAAATTTAGAAAGAGGTGGATTGAGGAAGCAATTAGGAGCAAACATCATCAGTACTTGAGGAAACACTGATTGTGTGCAGGGGAAAGGGGGGGTTGCTTATAGTAACAGGGAGGTTATCAAGTAGGGGAAGCACAGTGGTCAAGTCTAGAGGTAAGTATTTCCAGAGTGCATGTAGAGCATCATATAGGTGGTAGCACAAGCCTTTTGAATCAGCAGCTCCACCCACAGGAGGCTGATCTTTTCTGTGATTATGCAGGGAGAAAATTTGAGGTTCCCCTTTGTCTTTGTCCATTCCAGAATACAATCTTGCCTTTATTTTTGCCAAACCAAAAGTCTCATTGAAGTGTTTTTCCCCACACAAAAAAGATCAATCTATCCTCAAAGGTAGATTCTGCCTCTACTTCTTCAGAAACAGAAAAGCTGCTGGAAGCTTTAGAATAGCAATTTATCCTCACTTCCAGTCATAAAGGTTTCAGAAGGTTGGGGTTCAGTTTGGTAGTGCCAGTCAAATGTTTTTGTGTGCATATAATTTGACCCTGCAGTTTTACTTTGAGAAATCTATTCTATAGAAATGCTCAAATATACAGTGCAGCGTTGAGGGTAATATTAAAAATTGTAAACAATTTATGGGCACCTGGGTGGCTCAGGTCATGATCCCAGGGTCATGGGATCAAGCCCCATGTTGGGCTCCGCACTCAGTATGGAGCCTGCTTAAGATTCTCTCTCTCCCCCTCTGCCTCTCTCCTCTCCTGATGCATGCTTACACACGCACACGCTCTCTCAAATAAAAAATAAAAATAAATGTAAAAAATTGTAAACAATTTAAATGCACATCAGTTTGGATATGACTGAATAAATTATGCTCTATCTATAATATGAAATACTCTGCACTATTAAAAAGAATGATATAGATCTCTATGTAGTGACATGGATGGGTTTCCATGACTTATTAGAGGATGAAAAAAAGTTGATTTATGGGAATCTGTATGAGTTGTGAATATATGTATATAAATAATATATACAGGGAAGTAAGTTGAGAAGGATACATGCTAGAAATACTAACTGGTTACTTTTGGGTAGTGGGGTGGGGTAGTGATATAGGAATGTCTAAAGGAAAAAGTTAAAGATTCTTAAAAATCATGTGCTACTATTATAAAAAAGTGTAAAACTCATCAGCTTTCTTTGCAGGCATATTGGACAGAGGCCTCTAGCACTTTCCTTTCCCGTGGGATTTGCAATTGTATTGCCAATTTTTTTGAGAATTTTCCAGCCCTCTTGCCCTATCTTCCTTTTCATACACAGTGCAGGATAGCTACCTTATCTTTTCCCTAAACTAACAAAACAAAACTCAATTTTGTAAGCCAAGACCAGCAGTTTCAAACTTTACTGGACATCAGAATCGCCTTGATGTTTGGTGAAAATGCAGATTCATGGGCCTGCTGAATAGATTCTGAGTCAGTGCGTCTGGGGTTGGATCCAAAATCCTGATCTTTCAGAGGCATCCCAGGTGGTCAGTGAGAAACCCTGTTTCAGGGAATGACGTCTGATTGTGCCCCCACCCCCTCATTTCTCTCTCCATGATTAGCAAAGGGAACAAGGGAGTGATGACTCACTGTGGATATCTTTGTGGGTCACAAATGATTGGGTTCATCTGAATGGGAAAAATGAATAAAACACAGTTTAGTAGACTTGAGAGTTAAGTAATAAGTGTTGGTTCTTTAAAGTAGCCTATTTGAAGTGGGGACCTTTGGGTTGGAGGCTGGTCTGGTGGGCAGTGACTAGGCAGTGACTTCAGCCTAGGAGATGCCTTCCAGCAATGGCTTCATTAGTTATAAGTGGAAGAGGGGAGGAGGGACCTTGACAAACTGTGAGGTTTCAGAATTCAGATGTTTTGTTCTTTGTTTTTTTTTTTTTTAATTTTTTTATCATTTATTTATTTTTGAGACAGAGAGAGACAGAGCATGAACAGGAGAGGGTCAGAGAGACAGGGAGACACAGAATCTGAGAATTCAGATGTTTTTTAAGTGGAGCTTTTGTCCTTGGAAAATGATGCTTCTAATATTAAGATGAGGTACTATCTATCTTAAGACTATTCTAAATGGGTTTTTTTTGTTAGAATTATTTTTTTCTTTGTTATACACAAAGTCTGTTAATCAGATGCCCACTGTGGGTTATTAACATCACAAAAGGGTGTTTAAAAACCATACACCCCAATTGCTCACCCCAGTTAACCTTGGGAATAAAAGTAAATGGGAGTACTTCTTAACTACCTTTCCAAGCCCTCAGTGAAACTGGCAGCCATCAGTTAAATAAACCATTAGGTTTATTAGTTTGAGAACAGAAGCACCAACTTGGGCACAGTTTTCTAATTTGCTCCTCATTTACCCAACAATCATTTATTCGGAGGCTACTTTGTGCTTGGTGGACATTAGGTAATTCTACAAATAAAAGCCAGAGACTGATGGGTAGGCTGGAAGTCTAAGGGTTCATCTGAATGGGAAAAAAATGAATAAAACACAATTTAATAGACTTGAAAGCTTAGTAGCACATAGAAAACAGAAAGTGGATCCCTTAAAGCAACAGCCTTGTTCTCTTTCTGTAGTCTATTTTAAGTGGGCCCTCTGGCCCAGCATTATCAACCTCCTATTAGGAGCTCTGAGGAAATAGTGGTTTGGTGGTTGTTTTTTTAAAGGATTTTTAAAGAAACGTAGTTACTAAGCAACTGCAATGACCTGGTACTAAGTTGGAGTTCAGCAGGCAAGTCAATTCCAAAGAAGGGAATACATAAACAAGTTGTGAGATGGGGGAAGAATGGCTTACAGATAGATTTGGTATATATTTTTGGGGTGCGTGGGTGGCTCAGTTGGTTAAGCGTCCGACTTCAGCTCAGGTCATGATCTCATGGTTCATGAGTTCGAGCCCTGCATCAGGCTCTGTGCTGACAGCTCAGAGCCTGGAGCCAGCTCTGGATTCTATGTCTCCCCCTCTCTCTTTGCCCCTCCCCTGCTTGTGTGCTCTCTCGCTCTCAAAAATAAATAAACATTAAAAAAAGATTTGTTATCTATTTTTTCTGGGTTCAATTCATATTTCTGCCTTCTACTTTATCTTCCCCAAGAAAGAGCTGCCTGGTCAGAAATCTCTTTGTCTCACCAAGTTCTCCTCCTAGCGGGTGAGGAGGACTGAGTGAGGAGGATGACCAGAAAGGAGCAACTAGAGGGCCAGGGTGGAGGGCTGAGCTCTGGAGTAGGGCCAGTTCCCCAGGCAGGCAGAGAGGTAGACGGCCCCGCTGCTGCACTCTTGGGCAGTCCAGGGTTTCTATGACAGATTGGTCACCACCCTCTGCATTTAGATTGCGACGCCTCATTGATATTGATGTGTTGCCTTGTAACCCTCAGATCGGGGACATTGTCCAGCTGCTGTCTTTTTCCCCCAACACTTAATGGGTGAGTCAGTGACTTAACTGCTTCCTGCAGGATTTCAGGGACTGGAGTAGGTAATGAGGACAAATCACCATTAACACCAGTGTGTGATGAATGAAGAAATGGCTAAATGGCATGGATTTAGCCGGTTGGCTTCATTGGTACCAGAGTGAACAAAAAGAAACTTTGTTGAGGATCTGTGTGAATTAGAACTCCTTCCATCCCCTTAAGGCTTTTTAGCATTTCCCTTTATAGCCGGCTGAAGGTCAGGTTGCTTTGCTGAGGGAAGGGGAGTGTCAGGTGTTGGAACAGGTGTTTTGTTTTCTGCCTGTAGAGTCATACAGACTAGATGGGGATGCTTCTTGCCAGCCCTATATGGTGCATGAAAATGCTTTTGTGGAATTCTTTTTCCCTGGAAATATGTTTGGTTTTTTAAAACAGTTCCACAACCTTCAACCCCAACTATCAGTTCTGTTTTCCTTTGAAATCATCTTGTCATAATGAGGTATGCCTATTTTCTACCATTTTCACAGCCTGTGCTTTAGATATATCCCATTTTATGCAGCCAGTACAGACCTGAAAAATGCTGTGTATGTGTTGGGTAGGGGGAATAAAAAGGTGAATATCATATTTTAAATGTACTAGGAGAATGTCACAGCAAAGCATCCCTATAAAAAAGCCTCTTAAAATAATTGTACGGTTAGGGAGCTTTCCTCCATCAGGTTTTCTTAAGTTCAGTGTAAATCTGTAGTTGCCTTTCCAGAGTGATAAGGCTGTTTCGAGGCTGTTGTGATGGTATTAGTGGCCTATAAAGCTGGGCATATGGACTTACAACCTCACGGACTAGATGATTTTGGAGGAGAGAGGTGACAGCAGATTTCTTGGTTTGGGAGAATTTCTGTTTTAATGTTTGTTACTGAAACCAAAGACCCTGTTTGTTAAAAGGGAAGATTTTCTTATCTGATTGTGAGGTTTGTTTGTTTTTACCTTTGTGTCATGAGTTCAATCTCCACCCCCACCCCCAACCTCCAAAAACAAAGTCATCTGGAAACGAGTCATCTCCCTTGCCTAACAATGATCTAATGGCCTCAGGTCCTTCCCAGCCCCTCCACCCTGTGTCTCAGGGCCATCTGTTCTCTGCAATCCACTTTTTGGGAAAGTCTCCTTTCCCATCTGCTCTCCTTGGGCCTTAGTGCCCGGCTCCAAAGATTTATGAAGGCTGCACTGGAGCGCTTTCCAGTTGTTGTTGTGTGTTGTTGGTTTTTTTTAATGATACATGAGATTTCAAGGCAGATAAAAGCTTTTTCCACTTGATATATCTAAATGTTATTCCTTTTTCAGGTGTGTTTCTTCTTTCTCTTAGTTGGGGGCTGGAAAGAAGTCTGTGCTTGGAGGAAGGACTCTACTTATCAAAGCAGAGACTGACTGTGTTGGCTGTGGCTGCTTTGAAGTCAAGTGTCCTCCTGGCTCTTTAGCCACTGGCACACAGGCTTGGTGCGGTTTCTTGGGTTCATTCTTTTCCTGTCTGTTCCCTTGTCTCCCTGACAGAGTACAGTCGCTTTGAATCGAAGATACATGACTTGCGAGAACAAATGATGAACAGCAGCATGAGCTCTGGGTCTGGGTCCCTCCGAACAAGTGAGAAGAGGTCTTTGTATGTCAGGTAAGTCACACTTCGGAGCACCAGGCCTTGTGCTGCACGAGGGGAGCTTTGTGCCAACACAGCCCTTCCTGTTTAACTAGTGGGGTAGGGAGTGTGTACTCCCAGTACTAAAGCAACATTGTGTACTGTATGCTCAGGTTGTGTACTTTATGGTCAGTGTTTCTCCCTTTTACGAGCTGGCTTCTTCCTCTTTGCTCATGAATGACTCAGTACGAGAAACTTTGACTTTGCTCTAATTGTAAAAGACTATTGAGTGATTATTGCTAGTCAGTATTCAAATAGCACTCAAATGTTCAGAGTCCTTTGCTTGCATTCTGTGATTTGAGGAGAAAGCTTGGCATTCCCTCCCTTCCACATATGCATAGTAGACATCAGGATTTGTATCTGAGCATATCAGCTATCACTCTATTCTGGTCGAAGGTCTTTTACAGGAGACCAAAAACTGACAGGTTGCTGCTTCTGGGTCCTTTTTTTTTAATGTCTTTATTTTTGAGAGAGAGAGAGAGAGAGAGAGAATCTGAAGCAGGCTCCAGGCTCTGAGCTGTCAGCACAGAGCCTGACTTGGGGCTCAAACTCACAAACCACGAGATCATGACCTGAGACGAAGTCAGACACTTAACCGACTGAGCCACCCAGGTGCCCCAGGGTCTTTTTTTTTTAATGGTGTTTTGTTGCTCCCTGCTGTGCTGGTCTGCTGTATTTAAATCATGGGACATGGGATGCAATGGTGTATGGTTCCCAGGAAGGGTGGGTAGAGGGAATGGATATATAGCATTGAGTGTATTGCTGCTGAAAGCTATTCTGAGATACTGCCCAAGGTTGAGCTGTTGACCCTTGAGGCCCATTATGATACTTTGTCAGGTCAAAGTACAAACCTCTTGGGGAGTTGGACTGCTAAATGAACACTATGGACTCCTCGTTAGAATTAGGGATAGTTTTCTTCTTCCTGTCCAAGCTTCTTGGCAAAACTCCAAACAGTGTGGTGCAAGTACATATTGTATCTCTCCAAGGTTAAAATCCTTAGAGTAAGAGGTGGTGGGATTCCTCCCCTGAGCCAGAGATAGTCGCGCGCGCGCGCGTGCGTGCGTGCGTGCGTGCGTGCGTGTGTGTAATGCTTAGGTGTGGACTTGTATTAAACTCTTGGGTTGAACTTTTCTGGTGGCCTCTGATACATGCTGGGGGAGGTTAGGAAGGAAGGCTACATTTGCTGATTGCCTGGCAGTGGGACAACTGGTCTGTCTTTGGGGTTTGACTCGATGCTAGCCAGTGGATATAAATGCTAATTGCAGTTCTTGTCATGGTGCTTCATTTTCTTTTCCCTCAGTTGGTAGTCCCTGACACTACTGCAGAGAGCCGAGCCAAGGGAGCCCAGCTTTGAGTCTGAAGCCCACTAGAACCCTTCATGGTTCTTTTTAAAAAATGAACCCCCTAGGGGCGCCTGGGTGGCGCAGTCGGTTAAGCGTCCGACTTCAGCCAGGTCACGATCTCGCGGTCTGTGAGTTCGAGCCCCGCGTCAGGCTCTGGGCTGATGGCTCGGAGCCTGGAGCCTGTTTCCGATTCTGTGTCTCCCTCTCTCTCTGCCCCTCCCCCGTTCATGCTCAGTCTCTCTCTGTCCCAAAAATAAATAAAAAACGTTGAAAAAAAATTTTAAAAAAATAAATAAATAAAATAAAATAAAAATAAAAAATGAACCCTCAACTTCACTGGTTGTTTGTTGAGAGCAGCTTTCTTCACATTTGCCGTGCTCACCTCCTGCTGTGAAGGGAGGAGAGCTGGAGGAAGGCTGGGCTAGTCACTGATGATCTTTTCAGTCTTCTGTTTTTTGTCACTAAGCCCCTGCTCTGGGTCTGCAGCCTAGATGCTGCGGCACTGACGGGGGAATCAGAAATGTGCTATTGCCCCCAGCAAGAGGGTAATACTTATGTGACTTGGTCAGGATTGTTCCGTTCCCGTGCTGCCAGCCCCCGCAGATGTGGCACTCCAGGGTGCGTGGGAAGCTGCTCTTTAGGCAAGACAGTTTCTTCAGAGAGCTTTATTTTTAGATTTCCTCTCTCCACCTATCCTGTGCTAGAGCTCTCCCTGCCTGGGTAGGGGGATTGGGGCATTAGCTCCTGACCTGGAACACCTAAAAGACTTAGAACAGCCTTCTCTGACCTGGGGAAGGGATACATCATGTCTAACTCTGGGGAGGAGGGTGGAGACTGCACTCTGTTTCTAGCAAATCAGTTTATACAGTTTATATCATCTGCCCCTAACCTTATCTAGATAACATCAGTGTCCTCTGAGGAGATTAAGTACTGTTTAGAACAATGAACATTTGTGATCACTAGAATTAATCAAGGGAAATGATATTTTATGGCTAAAGCAGTGAGCAGAGGTCTTTCGCTAAGCTAACCTCTCTACCAGAGCCTGGCTTGCTCTGTGCTGTTTCATGCCTGTTTGGCCTTCCATGCTGTACTTCGTCCCTATTGTTCAGTATGTATTCAAGTTTCTTCCATTCTTAAAAAGAAAAGAAAAACATTCCCTTGATACTAGTAGTCCCTTAAACTGTTATCTCTCTTCTGTTTACCACATTTGCTGAATTATGTGCCAAGAAACACTAGTTCCACAAGATGTTAAGTATTGTGTGCAAAATCAGTGGTTCAGTAAGTTGGGCCAATGCCATGTGAAAAGAGGAGAACAGAGTCTTTTACTGTGATTCATCTGCAGGAGGGTCTGCACTAGGCAGTGTTTCGCCAAAGGATAGGAGCATGGGAGCCTTATTTGGAGAAGTCCATCTTAAATCCATGTTGGGAAATGTTGGAGTCCTCTGTACCTACTCCTGCTATGTCTTCAAATCACCTCTCTTTCGGTAGGAAAGGAAGTGTGCATCTGCTTTTCAGCATGGTGGTGTGGTTCCAAGCAAGTCCGGAAGGCTCCGGAGGAGCAGAAGCTCAGCTCCGTCAGGGATCCACGGTGACCTCTTAGTCATCACATTCAATGACTGATTCACTGATTCTCTGCCATTGGTGTGACCTCTTCACCACATTTGTTCCCACAAATTACCTACTTGCTTCTTTAAAGGCTCTCTTTCTGTCTTGCTAACCATTCCTCAGTACCTTTCATTAGCTCTGCCCCCTAAATGGCAATGTCATTTATTTTTACAGCTTCAGATCCTGTTGTTGTATAAATGACATCCCTGATCTTTTTAGTGAACTCCAGACCTGCATATCAACTACTTGCTGGGCATGTGCATGAAGCTGCGCTCCCACAGTGTCTCAAACAAGCAGTGTGTTCAAAATTGAACCCCCCTCCACACCTACTGCTCCTCAATTTCCTTATCTAAGTTAATTGCATCACCCTGTCATGTGGAAAGGGGATTAGATTTGTTCTGTCACCCAAGGCAGATCTCAGCTCAACAGAAGGAAGAAAGAGCTAATGATTAAAACTGTCTGAAAATGGAATGGACTGCTTCCGGGGATAGTAAATTTGATCTTTTGTTACTGGAGGTGTTACAGGAAAGGCTGGGCACCCATTTGACTGGTTGTTGCAGAGGGGGTCAAAGCTAAAAGCAACGATCTGGACATAAGCTACTCAGAAGCTTTCACTAGTTCCCTAGTGTCTTTAGGATGAAGGCAAACTAACATTTAGGGAACATCTGTGCATTTGGGCCTTTGTTACTCTCTTTAAATTGGGATTAAATCCTTTAAATAATGCTACAAAGTACACATTATTCTCATTTTACAGGTGTGAAAACTGAGACTCCAGTTATATAGCCAAGAAGTTCCAAAACTGGAATTTGAACCTGGTTGTTCTGACCACAGAGTGTGGCTTTTTTCAGCATTTCCCAAACTTGGTGATAGGAATCTGCTGGCATGCTAATAAAAATACAGATATCTAGTCCCCCTCTTTTATAGTCTTGGATTCACTGGATTTGGGAAATGTATGGGTTTTGGGGTTTTTTTTAGTACTTGAAAGTTATATACATGTATTTTTAAATATAGGTTATTGTCAAATTGGCTAACATACAGTATATACAGTGCACTCTGGGGAGTTTTGGGGGTAGATTCCCGTGGTTCATCGCTGACGTACTACAGTGCTCACTCACCTGGTCATACGCTGTCTCTCCCTAGTAAAATAAACATTTAAAAAAATTTTTTTAAATGTTTTTAAATGTTTATTTTATGAGAGAGAGAAAGAGAGAGCGAGAGAGAGTGCACATGAGCAGGTGAGGGGCAGAGAAGGAGAATCCCAGGCATGCTCTGTGCTATCAGCACAGAACCTGATGTGGGGCTCCATCTCACGAACTGTGAGATCATGACCTGAGCCAACGTCAGGTGCTTAGCCAACTGAGCCACCCTGGCACCCCAAATGTATGTTTTTAACAAGCAATGTGAACACTCAGGAATAAGTGCTTGTTTGTCACAATAGGTATTTGTGTCTGTTTCGCTTGAACAGCTGAACATTACACTTACTTTATTTTTTTTTAATGTTTACTTATTTTTGAGAGAGAAAGAGAGACAGAGCACAGCAGGGAAGGAGCAGAGAGGGAGGGAGACACAGAATTCAAAGCCGGCTCCAGTCTCTGAGCTGTCAACACAGAGCCTGATGTAGGGTTTGAACTCACAAACCGCGAGATCATGACCTGAGCAGAAGTTTGACGCTTAACCAACTAAGCCACCCAGGCGCTCCACATTACACTTACTTTAGCTCCTACTATGTGGAAAGCAGGAAATCGCAGGGCTAAGAATTTGGGCATGGTTGGGGGGTAGATTCAAGGAAGCGGCACACGCAGTTCCTGCCCTCCAGTAGCTTGCCATCTACGCAGTAGACACTGAGCAGCAGGTGGTTGAAGTGAAGGAACCCTTTTCCATTGGGGTTTCACCTCTAATTCTTTTAGCTGTTGTTTTCCCTATGACATGTTTCTCCTCCTTTCCCTTCTCCTGAGTCTCTGTTCTCTGGTTTGCATGGGTTGCAAAGCTATTTTGAAGCAAATAGCACCTTCTTACAGCAACATGGAGGCTATAGCAGGTAAAGCCCTAGCGAGCTGCAGCTGTACTAATGAGAGGGGAGATGAGATTTGTAGAGCCTGGAGAGGAGAAAGAAGGAAAGATGACTGTGTTTGGAAAATGCAACTTGTTTTTAAAATCACTAGTGACTTAATGGAAAGACCTTCCCCACACTTCACCATACTAGACTCACTTCTTAAATGGTACAGGTAGGATGAGCAGAGCCCGTCTTTCTGCCTACTCTAGGGTCTTTGCTCTGTTATTGAACTTGCCTTCCACACTGGAAAAGTCCACAGAAATAGGTCGCTCTGGAGCCTCTTGCTCAGGGTCAGGATGGCTGGGTGTTTAACTCAGGTCATTCTGATGTGAAGGTACTACAAAAAGACACCGGGTAGGTGAGAGTTCCAGGAACCTCCAAGTTCTAAACTTGGATTTTCTTTTGTTTGTTTCTTGAGTGAATGAACAAAAGACCCTGTCGTCCAAAGGTTGCCAAGAGGCTTGAGAGTACATCTGTAGAAATGGCTTTTGCAAGTCTGTTCTGGCCAGGTGGGGTGCATTCTTCACAGCCACAGGGTGGCATCAGGCAGGCATTTTAGGAGTCCTGGCCTCCTGGCTGGCCATCTACCATCCCAGTCTTCTCCCCACTCTGGGAAGGAAATCCTTTTGGGACATCTGCATTCTCAATTCAAGAAACATTGTCACAAATATTGGCTTGGTCATCAAAGGAGGCTGGAGAATGCTCCTTGTCATCAAGCAGACATGAATTGTGAAAGTGTTCTGTGATGATAGCCCAGGGTGATGCTGGGGAGAGCCTGACTTCGACATACTCATTAATGAGTTTCAGTAGTGGATTAAAGTGCCAGTGAGGCGATTTGGGCAGGCTTCACTATCTAACAGAATTTGAGGGTGACATTAATATACATCTTAAAATGCAACAGCAATTTATGTAGTGTTCCGGGCTACCAGAGGATGGGGAAGACTTTCTGATACCAGCGATTCTTGAACCGCCTATTGCTAGAGCATGTTCCCCAGTCACCATTCCTTGACCTGTGCTCATAATCCCCCCAGGTGACCCAAAAGGTGTTGTGAACCCCAAATGTTCACATATCGTGGGCTGATGGGTCCTTGAATGCCCCTCTAATTTCATAATTGACCTCTAAGGCCTGAGACTTTGAGGTAGACTGAGGAGAATAGTGCCCCTTTCCTTGTTCTCCATGTTCCTGTCTGCAAGGAGTGTCAGGAAGACCCAACTTGCTGTCAGCTACATTTGTTCCTCTTGTGATGACCCATCTTGTATCTACTTGACTGCTCGAGTTTGGGCTTTTAGGTTGGTCTTCAGAAGCTGCTAGACATTTTAACTCTCACATTAAAGTCAAGGGCTCATAAGTGACAGTTGCTTTGCGGCTCTCTGTGCATGCTTCATAAGGACGGGGCAAGGGAGGGGCTGCTCAGTTTTCAAATAATAGGTGCCTTTTATCTGGTACTTTCTGTGGCTCAGGCTGCTATAACAAAATACCATAGACGAGAAGCTTAAACAACAGACATTTATTTCTCACAGTTCTGGATACTGGGAAGTCCAGGGTCTAAGTGCTAGCAGGTTCAAGTTCTGGTGAGTGCCCCCTCCCTCTTCCTGGCTTATAGGTGTCTACCTTCTTGCTATGTGTGCAAGTAGAGGGGGGTGGGGCACGTGTGTGGCTCAGTGAGTTAATAAGCTTCTGACTTCGGCTCAGGTCATGATCTCACAGTTCATAAGTTCAAGCTCCATTCTGCTGTCATCACAGAACCCGCTTCAGATCCTCTGTTTTCTTCTCTCTCTGCCCCTCCCCTGCTCATACTCTGTCTCTCTCAAAAATAAATAAACATTTAAAAAAGAAGAGAGAGACAGAGAGATGTCTCTCCTTGTCTCTTCCTCTTCTCATAAGGGAACGATCTCCCTCACGACCTCATCCAAACCTAATTACCTCCCTAAGGCTCCACCTCCAAATACCATCCATCACCTTAAAGGTTAGGGCTTCAACATATGAATTTTGGTGGAACACAGACATTCAGCCCATAACACAGATGAAAGGAGGGAAGCAATGTCTTAGACCCCATCTGGTATAGGAGGGAAATACAGTGAGAGAATCCTCTGAGGGATAGTAACTAACTGGAGAGTAACTGGAAGTGTGTTTTGTGCCCTCCTGCCCTAGCCTGATCTCCTGCACTGTTCATGAGCCTCAGACATGGCCTTCGTCCTCAGAGGGCTTCCCCTTTGGTGATACACTATGAAATAATTTAAAACTGCAGGACTTAAGTAAATAGAAATAAACAGAAAACATTAAGAAAAGTCATTGCAAAATATGTAGGATGAATTTGGAAGAAAGACATTTGGAGTGGGCAGGGTCACAGAGAGAAGAGTGGGGCTTGGTTTGGGCCTCAGGGGAACTAATGAGGGCGAGAGGGGACAGGCTGAGTCTCCCAGGCCACCATAGATGGCTGGAGCCACAGGCAGAGAGGTGGGCACGCTTACTAGGCCAGTGCAACAGAAGGAGCCATTTTTCTTGGAGGCCGAAGGGCTCAAGTGCTCTCGTTTACTTTGCTTTGAGAAACCCGCCTGACCAGTTTCCTTAGTAGTTGCTATTTTCTTTGCCTTCCTGTTCACCAAGACACCGATGTGACTGTGCCAGGTGCTTCTGATTTCTTGGGCTTTTTTAGACCCAAACCTCACAATTTAGGATCTGAACTGCCAGAGACTTTGGCCAAGTAATCTGTTTACTTTGAGCTGATTATATTCCTGCTTTCCCCTCCAGCAGTGAGGTCTCAGCTGAAAGGAAGATTAGGCAAAGTCCCCCAGAGCACATGCATCATGTGGGCAGGTGCACGCAGCTCGTAGGGGATACTATTTGAAAGGTCACCACTTACACAACATATCTTTGAAGACCTTTGGCAGTGCTTTCTGTCGGAAGATAGGCAGAGGCATTTAAAGCTGACGTGCTGAATCTTAGCTTGGAACTCCAACCTGCAGACCCTGGGAAGTGAGCATCTGCTTTTCATGCTGGTGTGACTTGGCTCTGGAAGGTTGCTGCATTACCCACTTTCACTTTGATTTTACATGCCACGTTTTCTCTGGGGCACAGTCTTTACCCTGCTCTTAAGATACATCAGTGTTTAAAAAATAAAAAGAGAAAATAAACATTAAAAAAGGGTGGGGGGCTCCTAGGTGGCTCAGTCGGTTAAGCATCTGACTTCGGCTCAGGTCATGATCTCACTGCTCAAAGGGTCATGAGTTCGAGCCCCGCATCGGGCTCTGTGCTGACAGCTCAGAGCCTGGAGCCTGCTTATGATTCCATGTCTCCCTGTCTCTCAAAAATAAATAAACATTAAATTTTTTTTTTAAGTTTAAAGACAACATGGGGCGCCTATGTGGCTCAGTCAGTTAAGTGTCCGACTTTGGCTCAGGTCATGATCTCACAGTTCATGGGTTCAAGCCCCACATCAGGCTCTGTGCTGGTAGCTCAGAGACTGGAGCCTGCTTCTGATTCTGTGTCTCCCTCTCTCTCTGCACCTCTCCTGGTCACGATCTGTCTCTTTCTGTGTGTCAAAAATAAACGTTAAAAAAAAAAAAGATGTTAATGTTTTCCTGGCCTGGCCACAATGTTTGAGAAGTTGCAGGAAAACCCAGGATCTGTGGCTTTCCCTTGCTTCACAGACTGTGCAGCCATAACCAAGGAGGAACATATTCAGGGTTGAAGGATAATCTTTTATGTAGACCACTTACTGTGATCTTAGGCTTTAGATGGTAATTTTTCCATAAGCTTTGTTCTCTCCTGACATAGGGTTTCCCTCTGAGATGACCAGTCCTCCACTTGGAGGCTTTCATGGAATTCTTTTTATCTAGACTCAGAAAAAATAAGGGGTTTCTGAGGCTGCTCATCTCCCAACACACCATCTTGTCAATAAGCTCACATACACGGGGTGAAACCAAGGTGCCAGAGTAGTCAAATATGGTTTTAGGTGTCTGGAGACAAATAGGTATTGCTTTTTTTTTCCTGCTCACTCTTTTTGAGTCAGAGGTTGAAAAGTTTCATTGGTATGTCATCTGGGCCTTGCATGTGTAGAATTTTAGTTTTGGGACAGTGGTTCAGTCTGATTTAAAAGGGGTGGTATGTTATATGCCTTGACTTTTTCTAGTTCTTGCCCTAAGGATAAAAAAGGGTGGGTAGGAAGATATAACAGTGTTGGCAAAAAAGGTGCTCCTTCATCCTCTTACCAGATCCAACCTGAGGCATTTGTAACAAGGAGCCAGTCCCTGTTACTTTCTTAGGTTTCCAGGCTGTTCCTAAGAGAGATTGTCACAGCTAGATGGCCACAGTTTAGCATGCTTCTGAAAGATCTCAGGTAAGTAGCCGACACTTTTTCAAAGTTTATTAAGGTCTAATTTACATACTTTTTTCAATTACATGAAATATGTATCATTTGAAAGGTGGTTCGACTTTACTATTCAGGCTTGTTCTCTTTTAGTTTCCTTCCTTCCTTCCTTCTCTATACCCAACGTGGGGCTTGAACTCATGACACTGAGATGAAGAGTCATATGCTCTACCGACTGAGCCAGCCAGGTACCCTTGTTCGCTTTTAATTTTACTTTCCACGTGAAAGTTTAGCCTGGTAATGATCAAAAGTCCGAGGCCATGGAGTCAGTCCCACAAGACCTACTAAGTGGATGCCAGACTCCTTAGCTGGACTGCAGACTGAGTGCCTTGCACTGCAGCCAAATATGGGTGTTGCTGACCCTGCCACACAGCCTTGGTTGCTCGCCTCCAAGTCCTTGCTCACACTGTTCTTTCTAGCCAGACGGGTGTCTCCCTTCTCTCCCTCGAAATCCTGAACCTTCATTGAGGCCCAGTTCAAAAGTCAACCCTTCCTCATAACTTCCCCAAGGTAGGTGTGACCTACCTTTTTTAGGCCTTGGCTTATCCTGCCTCTCGTTACAGCATACTTGGCCAGCACACTCTGTAAGGCCAGGACTTATTTTCTTCTGTGTCTTCCATCCAGAAAGGTATTTTTAAGACATAGCCAAGTGGGGAGTTAGCTTTTGTTTGTTTGTAATGTGACTGTGACTTAGACCTCATGACATTTTTCTGAGATTTAAGAGCCCTGGTGTGAAGTTGCCCACCACACAACTCTAGATGAGGCCCTGTGTGACTCTGGGCCTGGTTTGTGTCATCTCTGAGGAAGTTTTCTAGCTCTTAGTCAAATACAGTCTCAGCAGGAAAACAGACAAAGTGGATTTAGAGAACATCTCCATTATGGATTCAGAAAACAAATCACCACCACGACAGTGGAAGGACTGGTGAGGGAATTGGGCATCTTTAGCCTGGTAGAGAATACCTCAGAAAGACTTGGGCTCATTAAATGCTAGAATTGGAAAGCAACTTAGAGACCTCTGAGGCTCCGATGTCCTGCAAAGCTCTTTCTCCATTTGTAGTTCTGATTGATAGAAAAGGAAATTCTTGTTAATTCATTTCACATTCTCAACTGAGAATGACATTATAGCTCAGAATTTCAAATTTGATTTCTTTTCTCGTATTTCAAATTCAAATGTGCTGCTATGTGTTTAACAAAAGCATAGTTTACACTTGATCACAGCCAAAAGGCCGAGAAGCGATAAGAAGATCATAGTTTAAAAACATTGCTTATTCTGTTGTTCAGTGTTCCTCATCCACAAATTCATCAAACAAAATCCAGATAAACTTGGGTACCACTTTTTTTTTTTTTAAGTTAGGCATCATGCCCATTGTGGAGCCCAATGAGGTTGAGACCTGAGCAGAGATCAAGAGTTGGATGCTTAACCTACTGAGCCACCCAGGTACCCTTTGGTACCACTTTTTACTGGAAAATTGCCTTTTTTTGCCTTGTTGGCTAGGGAACTTAGAGCCAAACATGTTCCTTATCAGAAGTAAGTGACTCAAGCCAGGTGCTTGGTAAATCGATTTCCCCACTTGCTTTCTTTTTTTTTTTTTTTTCTTCCCCTTAAGCATCCAGAGGAGGGCCTGATCATATTAGATGCTCAAAAATGCTTGTTTAATTAATGGATGTCCTTAAGAATACAATATTGTATCATCTTTAAAAATACTAGTTTTGGGGCACCTGGGTGGCTCAGTCGGTTAAGCCTCCAACTTGGGCTCAGGTCATGATCTTGTGTGTTTGTGAGTTCGAGCCCCACGTCAGGCTTTATGCTGACAGCTTGGAGCCTGGAGCCTGTTTCTGATTCTGTGTCTCCCAATCTCTCTGCTCCTCCCCTGTTCACGCTCTCTCTCTCTCTCTCTCTCTCTCAAAAATAAAAATAGAAAAAAAATTAAAAATTTTTTTAAATATTAATTTTGATGAATCGTTAATGAGATGGGAAATATTAATGATACAATTTCAAGTGACAACTAAAGTTGCCGAATTGTATGTACACAGCATGTTTCCATCTCTGTGAAATCTGTTTTTTGTTTACTTATTACACAGTATTATGCAGTATCACAATGGTATGAAGAGTGGTTCTGAGTTATATTAAATGTGATTTTTTTTCCTTTTTTAGATTTTATGTTTTACAAAAATTCTATGATAAGTTTATATTAAGTAAATAGTTAATGAAATGAATGCATATGAATAGTTTGAAATCTCAAATGTTTACAATACCATATTAAAAAAATAATCCTTTTCCTGTTCTCTCCTTTTCTGGCTCTCCAAAGTAAAGAAATAGTAAATCTAAGTAGCCCTCTATGTGTTACACAATGGAGCTAAAAGACAGTAGGGTCATAGAAAAATAATCAGATAAAAAAGTATTTCCACCAGGAAGGAAACCATAGAAAAAGCTTATAGGAAAGGAGGGGGTAGTTCTCTGTGGACACTATTTGCACAATAGTGTAAAATTAACTATTATTTACCTCAAAAATGTGATATCAATAAATTAGGAGGGGTGGAAGGATGAGTGAGAGTTATTGAAAACCAATAGGCAATGCCTGAAATGTAAAAAAAAAAAAAAAAAGTAATCAATAAACAGCAAGAAGCAATTATTTAGAAATGTGTTATAAAAGAAAGAGTTGAAATATTTGAAAGCAGTTTCTTTTTTTTTCTTTTTTTTTTTTAACATTTATTTATTTTTGAGACAGAGAGAGACAGAGCATGAACAGGGGAGGGGCAGAGAGAGAGGGAGACACAGAATCTGAAACAGGCTCCAGGCTCTGAGCTGTCAGCACAGAGCCCGACGCGGGGCTCGAACTCATGGACCGTGAGATCATGACCTGAGCCGAAGTCGGACGCTTAACCGACCAAGCCACCCAGGCGCCCCGAAAGCAGTTTCTTTTTATAGTGACTTACGTTTTTGAAAGTTAAAGTTGTAAAAGGAACATGTGCCCTTGGTTAAAAACCAAAGCAGACAGTGCCATTCCTGGCGTGCAGTGGCCACTGCTGGCATTCTTGTTGACTTGGATTCCACGCTTAGTTTGTTGTTCCTTAGCTTGTGTTATATATATTTTAATATTGTAATGTATCGGAAATTCATCTTGGAAGTACACTGGCCTATTGGTTTTATTTCAATCTCAGATGTTTAAAAAATTACCAGTAATTGGGTTCCTGACATTCAGAAAACATGTTTCTTATATCAGCTTTATCATATGTACTCCACTTCTTAACTGCCGTTGGCACAGGTCAGGCGTGCTTCTGTGGGGTGCTCAGATATATATTGGATTGTCCCTGGATTGTAACCAGTAAGCTCTCCCTTCCAGCATTCTACAACCTCATCCTAATCTCTCCAAATTCATTTTTTTTAATGTTTATTTTTTTCATTTTTGAGAGAGAACACAAGTGGGGGAGGGGCAGAGAGAGGGGGACAGAGGACCTGAAGTAGGCTCTGTGCTGTCAGCGCAGAGCCCTATGTGGGGCTTGAACTCATGCACCTTGAGATCATGACCTGAGCCGAAGTTGGACGCTTAACCGACTGAGCCACCCAGGTGCCCCTCTCCTAATTCATTTTAACATCTTTCCTTCTTCCCCCACCAAAACTAATTTGTGCTTAATCCAAGTTCTGTTCTTTTCCTCACTACATTTGTTTTCACCTGTGAAGCCCAGAATGACATCTAGTGTTTCTCATTGCCACTTAGAATAAGGTCTTCCCCATGCACGTGTCTGTAGGAACATCTGACAGAATGCCTTCCTTGCTTTAGGAAACTCAGTTTCGAATGCAGTACAAATGCATTCAGATTTGATCCTGTCCCACAGAGCTGGGAAAGAACCTCTTGGGCAGAGTGCCTCCTTAATCGGCTGGCCTCAGGCCCTCTCCATATTGCTTCACATGCATAAATTGAGGGAGGTAAAGGGCTCTGTGTCAGAGTTTGAGTATTTTCATTTTCAGATAATCTGATACTGATGTCTTAAGAATCCTGTTTCACAGAGTTTAAAAAGTAGATGAGTATTTCACTCTGCACAGTTTTACTACATTCTGTATTTCATTTGGGCCTGCAATGTGAGGAAATAGCGTGTTTTACTTTGCAGCTTCCAGGTGAGCCACAGACCACCACACTGCAGGTAGAAGTCTAAATCTTGGAACTAATTCTGGGAAATCCCCTGGGCTGTGTGTACAAGTAAGGTGTTAAAGAGAATATAAAAAAGAGAGCCTAGATTGCAAGTAGAAAAATACAAATTTCTCACTGAAATCACCCATCCATAGTGACTCTACAAGGAGAGATCCAGTGGATGAGAAAAGTAGACACTTTCTTTTTTTATTTTTTTTTATTTTTTTTAAAAGTAGACACTTTCAAACACAGGTGAGTTTATTGAGCAGGGAGCTCAGGTGTGAAGTGTCACCTTCACCAGAGCCAAAGTCAGCAGTAGATCCTGAAGGATTTGAGCTTGTAGTTTTGGTTTAAATTTGCCTTCAAAATCCACCCCACTCTGCGATTATCCAATTACATGTGAGGGTGGATTAATGTGCCTAAAGCTCTTTTGATGTGTCACTTCCCTACTCTGAAACCTTCAGGGGCCACTGGATTGGGTAATATTCAAGGCCTTCCAAAATTGGCCCCAGACATTTGTTTCCAACCTCATTTCCTAGGACTTCCAGCTGCAGCCATGCTGGGCTCCTCCTTTTCCTCAAGCCTGGATGGTATAGCTCCCTCCCCACCTTTTCCCACCTTTCCTGTTATCACTTTACTGTGTATGTCCTGCCAGAGGACCTGGCCTTCATCCTAGGTTAGTTAGGTGTGGGATGTAGGTCACATTATTCTTCCTCCCTGAGCCTCCACCCCCCCTCCCCCCATGTAAGAGCAAAAGACTGAACTAGGAGGCTTCTTGGTGGGGTCCTTTTGAACTTTACCATTCTGTGGGTGAGCATCAGCCTTATATTTTTTTCCTTAGTGGCCCCAGGACACAGGGCCCTTTTCTCTTCTGTGTCCCTGCAACATTTACCATTTGTTGTTGTTTGAGATGGTTGTTAACATGTTTACGTCCTGCTTTCAACTACTTTTTGAAGAGATGTTTGTAAACTGAGAGAGCCCTTTGGTAGGCTAACTTGTTTCCCTAGGATGTGGGTGAGGGAGAGGACCACTGAGTGTGTTCTACTTTGGACTTCCACCTTGTATCTGGAAGCTTCGAGGAGATGGGACTCATGAAAGATTTTCTTATTCCCCTTCTTGGGAGAGTGGGATGTCTCTTTGAGAAGAGGCACATATCTATAACATCAAGATGGAAAAGAGGATGCAGACTCCTGGAGAATTCCCTCTGGTCTTCTCTGAGGCTGCTGTGTCTGTGCTCACTCTTTGGGGTGTTCTTCCTCCACAATCCTTTCAAGACTGCCAGGTTCCTGGCATTTTGGGGTAGGATGGTAACGTCATCTTTTGCTGTGCGTTTCAGGGCCCTATTTGATTACGATCGAACTCGGGACAGCTGCCTGCCAAGCCAGGGGCTCAGCTTCTCCTATGGTGACATTCTGCATGTCATCAATGCCTCTGATGATGAGTGGTGGCAGGCGAGACTGGTGACCCCACATGGAGAAAGCGAGCAAATCGGTGTGATCCCCAGTAAGAAGAGGTGAGTTGTCATGATCATGAAGCCTTCCCTGCCCTCTTCTTGGTATTGATTTCTTTTTTTTTCCCTATTCTACTATAAGTAAGTTACTTGAGAGCAATGGATGTGCTCTATTATTCCTTTTTGGTAGAGAGTTTGTGCTCAGGACGTGGTTGTGACTCGGTGAGCCAAAAAGTGGCTTCTGAGACCATGCACTGGCAGTAAGTAACAGGACTTCTTTCTGACTCCAAAACAGGGTGGAAAAGAAAGAGCGAGCTCGATTGAAAACTGTGAAGTTCCATGCCAGGACAGGGATGATTGAGTCTAACAGGGTAAGTGGGGATCCCCAAGGAAGTGCAGCCAACATGTGAAGAGGAGTAAGAAGCTTGGAGTCTGTCCGGCGGATAAGAGAACTGGGGAGCACAACAGAATATCTCTCTTTCAGCGGGCTGGCTCTGTCCTATCAGAATACTGACTGCTTTTCAGAAAGCAGAGCGAGGGCACTCAAACTCTGTGTCCAGTGTATACTCCCTCCCCCTGGGTTACTGGCTCTTGAAGATGTGTTAGAGTTGGACTGTCTGGAAGGCTGACTTGTTTGGAACACACAAAACCACCTGTGGGTATCTCCCCGGCTACAGACCCTGTCGGAGCTGTGGGGACCCCTAACAGAAGCTGGCCTTGTTGTCCAGCGAGGAAGGCCAGCCTCAGAGCTCTGACCAACCCCTCAGACCAATGAGGCATGAGGGCTCAGTCATTCACCCCTTTTCTTCTGTGAGATTCACAGGCCAAAGAACTTCTGGAGCAGTAAGAGGGAAAAGAGACACGGAGTAGATGCCTCTGTGTGAATGTATCAGTGGCTCCTTAGGGCATGTGTCCAGGAGGCTACCATGATGTTTGTCCTTTAGAAAGTGCCAGTGAGTGCTGTGAGTCTGGATTAGGTAGAAACCTCTAACATCCCTACAACATTTTCCTGTAAACATAATTTTCCTCTTACATCAACTTTTCATTTAATCTCATAGACTCCATTTGTGAGAGATGGTCTTTTATTTAGCTCACCATTGTCTCCATTTTAGTTTTTCTTGCATGCTTTAAAATCCATTGTTCTGTTTTTTTTTTCTTCTGTCCTTCCCCTCCATCTTCATGTTCTTTCACAGTCGATCAAAACGAAACGTAAAAAGAGTTTCCGCCTCTCTCGAAAGTTTCCATTTTACAAGAGCAAAGAAAACATGGCCCAGGACAGCAGCATACAGGAACGTAAGTAGCAGCAGGGTACAGAGAGCAGACTGCCCACAGCCCCGCCCTCTCTTCCTCATTTGCACCTCCCCCTATGAGAAGACAGCGAGAGTGTGTGTGTGTGTGTGTGTGTGTGTGTGTGTGTGTGTGTGCGTGTGCATGCGTGTGCGGGCATACTCGCTCATTTGCAGAGTCAGCGTAGAAATTGGTGTGCAGAGCGAGACACTGGGTCTCTCATGCAGCTGCTCACTCTGAAAGAATGTTGGAGGCTCTAAGGAAGAAATGGTTCCAAGCCTGCCCTAGCAGGAAGTCCCTGGCACTGGTGTTGGGGGTGCCAGGCTGAGCTCTGCCACGGTGGTGATGAGCAATATTCAGCTATAGTGTCAGGTTTGGAAGAATGTTTTTTAAGAGAACCAGGTCTAGGGACACAGTGTTGCTCTCCTGGCTTCTTCCTCTTGTGTTTTCTTTCCCTGAACTTCACTCCTCTATGTTAAGAGAAGAGCTCTCTCTTCCCTAGACACCTGGAGTGGGACCTGCTTCCTGAATTACATGCATGTGCATATGCACCCAGGGTGTCCACACGGCTCCAACAGACTCAGTGTCATCCCAGAGTGATTACAGAGACAGCCTTCAAAATAAAATCCTTCCTGCTTACAGGAATTGACATGGAAGGGGGATTACTTGACATTGTCTAAGTAAAGATTTATTGCAAAACAATAAACAGTAGAAAAGGCCATAACTGAGCTATATAAACTTTTAAGAACCAATTTAATCCTGAGAAGTACTCATGTTCTGCCATATGCCTTGGAAACTAACTGTTCTGACCCTAACCTTAAACACCAGGTCACGCTGGTGAAATATTTCTCATATGGCTCATGGTGAATTGTAAACGTCTCCCCTGCTGCCTCACAAGGAGGGGCTCTGGGGTCCTGGGCTGTGGGAACTGGCAGGAGATGGACTAGTTCCAGTTGGGAAGGTCCTTTGTGTAGGCCAGCCTGATTCACAGTCATGGTCTACGTAGGTCATTGCCATCTGGACTGGTAGCTACTAGATCCAAGGGTGCCCTCATCCAAATGGAGGTTAAATCTCATAATCCTGGCCAGTTCAGTAAGAAGCACTAGGTGCAGTTAGTTCTGCTTGTGAGCAGTAGGAGGCGGTCTGAAGTGAGATCAGTTCACTTCAGTTCACTGGATCAGTCTCAGAACCTCCATGCCAGACCCAGCCTGGGGAGGGTTTGCTGTTGGGTGGCCCAGCTAAGGGTTGGGGTGAGAGTTGAAACTGCCTAGCGCTTATTGTCTAGAAGCTGGGCTCATCCCCTGTGGTCTGTGCAACTCAGGTCAGTGTTGAAGGCCATACCTCACACTGCATGAAGCTTTCCTTGAAGGGTTTGGACAGAGTGAGTCAGTATTGGGCAAAAAGCTCCTTGGGATGACGATAATTCTGCTTGCTCTTTTGTGCACCCTTGGAGGGAAATGGTGATTTCAGGGGCAGAGCAGAGACCTGGGTTCTGTAGCTATAAATTTAGTCAAACCAGGTACTCTAAGCCTTGGAAAGTCACCAGGCCGGTCCTGTTGGGCTGTAGACTATAGATCACTTCAGAAAGGCCCTCTGGCAGCAAGTTGGACAGCATAAAATACATGTATCTTATCTGACGTTGGGGCATTCTTTCTGTAGCAAAGTTCTTAACCTCACTATAATTATAGGTCTTCATAGTATTTCATACTTCTGTCGCTAATGCTCACCTGACTCTGTATTCTTCCTTCCCCTTGTCTTTTTTCTCTATTTTCTCTTTTGTCCCCATTTCTTTCCCTCCCTCCCCCACCCCCTCCTTCCCTCCCTCTTTGTCCTTGCTGTCTGTGAAATCAGGACTTCCCTGGGTTAAGTGACGATTATTATGGAGCAAAGAACCTGAGTAAGTCAAACTTACACACCACTAACTCTATTTCTGGCATGAGTGGAGGTGCTGGGGATGGGGGTATAGGGAACGTGGGTGAGGGCAAAGGGTGAGGGGAGGACAGTGTTGAGAGAACTCATACCACAGCAGGAAGAGGAACAAATGGCTCTGAGTGTCACACTTTTGCTCTGGATCCCTGGTACCCTAATAAAAGCCTGTCACTCATGTCTGTGTTTTCCTTTTGTACTTTGAAGGAGTGGGGAGCCATCTTGGCTCCCCACCTTAGAAACAAGGTGGGCAAGAAGTACTTCCTCAGGGGTGGCCACTCAGCTCATCTAGCCTATTGTTGAGGTGAGGGGTGCCTGCTGGTTGGATTCTTCTCCTAGTGACACAACATTAAAGAATTGGGCTTAGAAATGAGGTGTTTCAGTCTCTCTGAGGGCAAGAATACTATGGAGCCCTTTACCCAACATGCATCTGGGACATCCCAGCAGGTTCCAGGGGTCTCAGCAAACAGCTGTGGGCTGGCTTTCCATGGAGCATCTCTAAGGGGCTGAGCCGGGGGGCAGGTCTCAGTAGCATTTATGGACCATATATATCTAATGCCTTAGCTTGGGAAAACTCTGACCTCTCCCGTCTGGAAGATAATTCTGGAGTTGAAAATGAAGGAACCTAGATGGCAGGACCTTAGCGTCCCCTCTGTGCACAGAGGGGTGCATACACACGGCTCTGCCGGGCAGGTTCCGTCCAGGTATACTCTCCTTCAATAAGTAATAAAGTCACGAAGGCAAAGGAGCTTCCTCAGGGGATTGCTCAGGAACTAGCCTTGGGGGCCACCACAGCCAGTCCTTCCTATGGGGGCCACAGCATATCACAGTCTGGAACAGTGTCATCTTGGCTGAAACAAGCAGTGTCTCTGTCCATAGTTTGTTGTATCTGTGTCCCATCTTCATTTGCCTGTTGCCTTGGGAGCAGTGGGCTCTGTTTGGGCCACACTGTGCCTTGTGCCTCCTTTGAGCATGGCTGCTCTGCCCACACTCAGATGTGGGCAAGTCCTGGTGGTCCGAGGCAGGAGGGTTGCCGTGGCCTCCATATGTTCTTTGTTGTCTCTGTGTTTTGACATGTCTGTCTTCTTGTGGCTGGAGGAGCATCATCCCTCACCATTGAGGCCAAGCTAGGAGGAGGAAACTAGATAGTGGTGGCAAGAGGGCTCTTGGTGCCACCGAATGGTCAGAGTATCGTTCCCTGGTGACAGCTCAACTTAGCCAGTGCTTAGCCTCTTATTTCTGGAGCACTGCACAGTTCTGTACACTTCAGGGGCTCTGTCTGGGCAGGAAACTCAAGAGCAACCTGGTCCCTGGACTTCTCTTTGCTGCTGTCCCTGCCTTGCCTTTCCTATTGTTAGCTTTGGGAGATGTGTTTTGAGATAGGATTTGGAAACCACCCAAGTCAGTTCTTTTGATTCAGACGAAGAAGATGCTGCCAAAGAACGGAAGGCTTGTAGTGTCCAGGGAGGGACTTGACAGACCGAGAGGGCTCTGGGGACAAGTGCAAGATGGTCAGGGGCTCTGGATTGGAGCTGTGCCTCCCAGTTGGTAGCCCGGATGTGGCAGGCCTCTCGTGGCCTGACTTGGTTGGCAGCTCAGAGTCTTGCTCCTGGAGTATTTGAGTTTTGTGCCACGTGTGACCTCTCAGTGGTGTGTTCTGAATCGGAGTCTCTTTCTTGTTGGCTTGCAGAGGGAGTGACATCCAACACCAGTGACAGCGAAAGCAGTTCCAGTAAGTGTGTGTCGCTCTCCCTCATGTCGTGTAGCTCCACCACATGTCCTGGCCATCATCCTCATTCCGGCATTGCATGGCTGCCCTTTCCGTTCAGAGGCTACTGCTTCTTTCAGCCATGTACACTTTGAGATCCTGGAAATGCTGTGGCCATTTTGTCCTCATGGGGTGGGGTTCGGGCCATGAATTAAAGGAGAGTATAAGCCCCACACTTCTGGCCAGGACCTGGCTGAAAGATGTCCCTGGGGCCCTGGGAAGGGTGAGCTGCCAGTAAGTCAATCCCTGCCATGGGCCTCACAGGCTATAAATGCTGCCAGTTTTACACATTGGTTTGGAGACCAAAAGGCAAATGGCTCCCATGGGATATTGTCCCGAATTGCCTTTCCAGGTCTCTAGGATCTCCTGGGTTAAGGCTCGGTGTCCTTGTCTTTTTTTTCCTGACTTAAATCATCCAGGAACTGCCTAGTTTTCCTTCAGAGATCCTATGACCAAACCAGAGAAGCCACAGTTGAAACCCTATGACCTTTGGGAGCACTGGCCTCTTGGGAGCTGTGGCGAGAGGGCCTTGTACAGTCTGCCCACGAGTCTTAGGCTCAGAGGAAGCCCGTGAGCAAGCATCCCAGGGCCTGATGCAGATGTTGCTGCCTTCCCCAGCACTGCCACCAGCTACCTGGGGACCTCTGGGCACCCAGCACCAAGTGGCTTGGTGACTGTTTTAGGAAAAGCTTGTCACTGCTGGATATACAGAGCTCTACCATGAGGAGAGAACAGGGCTCAGCATTACTCTAAAGGGCGCTGGGGACCTTAGCCCAGCCTTGAGCCACTTGTCTGGATGTTTGTCCCAGTGCATGGGGAGGGAGAGGTAAACCGTTAAAAGGGCAAAGTTAGGCTGCAGCTTTGGGGGCCTGCGTGAGTGCCCTGATTCCCCTGCCTGCAGATTATGGGATGTGGGTAGTGTTTCTCGGCCTGTTGAAGCTTCCTCATAATCCTTACCAGAGCAAGAGGGTAACTGAGCACTGAGGGTAACTGTGACCTCTAAGGACAGTTCCTGAGAAATTGGGGTGGGTTTGGGTGGAGGCTTTCTGGCTGGCGGGTCGTGTCCCTTTGGTCAGCTATATTTTGCTGAACAAGAGGACTCCTGATTCCTGTCCTTTCTTGTTGGTGGGAAGCAGACAGGCCCACAGGGCAGGTGTTAGCAATTACTTCCTGACCAGGCTGTTTTCTTGCAGAGGTGGGGGTGGGGTGAATGTTGTAGGGGGACCAGGACACAGGGAGGCAGATTATAAAGTGCTAACATGTCTCCCTGTTTTGTTGCAGAAGGACAAGAGGACGCAATTTTGTCATATGAGCCAGTGACGCGGCAAGAAAGTAAGCCCCCTTCTGAGAGTCTTGCCTTCAAGCTTGTGTCATGGTCGTGGGCCAGCACAGCGGTTGGCCGTGTGGGCAGAGGGGAGAGCGCAGGTGGAGTATGAAGGCATGGCTCGTTGCACATCCAGCCCCTGGGCACCTCCTTCTCTTCGACAACTTTCTATCATTCATAGAGAAGGGGGAAAGGAAACCCAGTGTGCACCCCTTGCCATACCTTTGTTGCTGCCCGGGTGCCTTCCAGAAGATAGGGCAGGTTTGCAAAGATGGCAAAAGTCAATTTTGGTGGGCGTGACTGTTGCCAAAAGAAAGGTTCTGGTCCCTCCCTCCAGTGGCTCCTCTGAGAAAACCTTGCCTAGCTGCGGGTGCCCATGCAGAGATTTCTCCTGAATCTGCTGGGAGGGGAGATGTTTCTGACTTCAGACTTGCCTTGGCCTTAGATATTTTCAAATTAAAGGCTCTTTGATGTCTTTGTAGTTAAAAGCTAGAGAATGGGCTGCATACACTCTGCTCTGTCTGACTGGTGGCTCCAGAGCCTAGGTGTTCTAGGCAGACTTGGAGGTAGAATAGGCTGTCTGGTGGGAGGCCTCACTCACTGCCTCCATGCTCTGTCTCTCCAGTTCACTATGCAAGGCCTGTGATCATCCTGGGCCCAATGAAGGACAGAGTGAACGATGACCTGATCTCGGAGTTCCCACATAAATTTGGATCCTGTGTGCCACGTAAGAGCCCAGGAGGGTTTTGGGAGTGAGGCATCAGTGCCCAGGGAACTATTGCTCTGATGTTTTATGGAAAGGGTCTGGGGCCAGGTTCTAGGGTTCTCTGGGTACAGGGTATATCTAACACTCTGGAAGACATTAGGTAGCAATAGATCCCCACAAAGCTCATGGGGTTGGGAGGCCTAAGACATCAGGCTGGCCTGCTTCCTTCCTTGGAGAGAAGTTTGAACGGCAATGGTCAGGAAGGATTGGACTAATGGCGGGGGACGGGCAGCCCGAGTGGTGTTGACATGGCCTGGTGGGCAGCTTGTTGGGTTTGCTGGCTCCCATACCACATTAGGCATCCTCTGCCAGGTTTTGGCCCAGGAAACCCCACCTTTCTGGTCCAGTTTAAGCTAAAGCAAATAGTTCCCTGTGTGTGAGACCTGGTAATTATAACAGAAGTAGACAAGACAAACTTCTTTTCAGCTGCTTCCCCCCTCACCCCACCACTCATCTGGAAAATACTTGAGTGGCCTCGGGACCCAGGTAGAGAAGAACAGGTCATCTCTTTGGGCCTGGGGTAGGTCATTGTCCTCGACCACACAGCATTTCTTCTCTTCCTTCAGATACTACTCGGCCTCGGCGTGATAATGAGGTGGATGGACAAGACTACCACTTTGTGGTCTCCCGAGAACAAATGGAGAAGGATATTCAGGACAACAAGTTCATCGAAGCAGGCCAATTCAATGATAATCTCTATGGGACCAGCATCCAGTCGGTGCGGGCAGTTGCAGAGAGGGTAAGAGGAGAGGAGATGGCCCTGCTAAATATAACCCTCAAAGGAAAAACAGAAAAGTTCCTGCTGACACTCCGTTAGGATCCTCCTCCTCCTGGCACAGGGCCAACCAAAGGCGTGTCGGCTCTGTGTGTTCCTAGCTGCTGGAAGGAGGTGGCTGTCTGTCTCCTCCATGCAGCTCACCCCAGCGTGTCCCCCACATGAATAGGGACCCTTCTGCAGATGTGGCCTTTTCTGGGGGTAGGAGAAAAAGGTGGAACCTGGGTGCCTCAGGGGTAGAATCTTCTAGGCCTCTCTGGGTGGCCCCAGGTTCCTCCTCCCGCCCCCGCCCCCCCAGGCAGATGTTTGGGTTGCCACCCGGTAAGTGCTTGGGACTGGGTAGACAGGGACTGGGTGGGCTGAGAACAAGTCTTTGCCTTTTCAGGGCAAGCACTGCATCTTAGATGTTTCCGGCAATGCAATCAAGAGGCTGCAGCAAGCACAACTTTATCCCATTGCCATTTTCATCAAGCCCAAGTCCATCGAAGCACTTATGTAAGTATTTGCTGAGACTCAGACACTTCCAGCTAGGAGAGGCCCTGGAAAGGAACAAGAAAATAAACTGTTTTGTTGGGCAGGGGTGAGCCCCAGTGGAAGGTCAAAGGAAAGTCTGTACCCCATCTCTGGTCACTGAAGGCTCCTTCTGATTTGAGTGCCCATGCATGTATTCCCGGTTGTGCATTTACTTACTATTTATTTATTTATTTATTTAATTTAAAGTTTACTTATTGATTTTGAGAGAGAGGAGAGAGAACACAGCCAAGGGAACGGCAGAGAGAGAGAGAGATGGAAAGAGAGAGAATCCCAGGCAGGCTCCACACCATCAGTGCAGAGCTCAACATGGGCTCAATCCCACGAACTGTGAGCTCATGACCTGAGCCGAAATCCAGAGCCAGACCCTTAACCAAGTCAGCAACCCAGGCGCTCCATCCTGGTTGTGCTCTTAAACCTGGAAGGTTTGTGGAAGATGTTTAGCTATGAGCCACTGCTGCTCTCAGAGAGCAGCTGAGTAGCTTTTCAAGGAGCCTGGAGCAACTCTTTATGTCAGTCAAAACGTAGAATCCGGTTTGTTAACCATTTTTCTTCCGTGTCTGTGGCAGGGAAATGAACCGACGGCAGACATACGAACAAGCAAATAAGATCTATGACAAAGCCATGAAACTGGAGCAGGAGTTTGGAGAATACTTCACAGGTAAGAGTTCCTGCTGCCCGGCTTGGGTAACATGGGACAAGCCAGACGCCTATTCTGGAAGTGTCTCCTCTCCAAGAGGCTTAGATACCCGACACAGACTTTCTGGATGCTTTTGAGGTCACACCTTTTGAAAATACTCAAGTGCCTCCCATCCAGCTGGAGGATAATCATTTTGCAGTATCAACCACCACCACCCAGCTGCTTTAGATCATTTTGTTCATCCTATCTTCGTGTCCTTGCCACATCTAAGGCTCCCTATGTCACTTTGCTCCCCTCCCAACTTGTCCCCTCCCCGATCCAATACTCAGTTTTGCACGTTGTAGGTGCTGAATATATGTTTGTCAATGATGTTGGTTCCTCTGTGTGGTATACAAGTTGTCTGGCAGCATGTGTCTGTGTGTGTGCATGTGCGTGTGTGTGTACCTGCTCACCTATCCCGGAAGGTCAGTTCCTAAAAGGTTGTGATGGTTTCTGTGTCCCATGTTGCTTACCTTTAAAGGACAGTGCCCTAGGGGCGCCTGGGTGGCGCAGTCGGTTAAGTGTCCGACTTCAGCCAGGTCACGATCTCGCGGTCCGTGAGTTCGAGCCCCGCGTTAGGCTCTGGGCTGATGGCTTGGAGCCTGGAGCCTGTTTCCGATTCTGTGTCTCCCTCTCTCTCTGACCCTCCCCCGTTCATGCTCTGTCTCTCTCTGTCGCAAAAATAAATAAAAAACGTTGAAAAAAAAAAGTAAAAAAACCAAAATTTAAAAAAAAAATAAAATAAAATAAAGGACAGTGCCCTATATGTGCAGGTTGGTGCTAAGTAAACCCCTGCTGGTGGTGTCACCAGGTTAAGTAGGGAAAGGATGCATGGCCATACTCTCAGACCTGGGCTTTTGGAGCTCCCTTTACCATTATGTCCCTGTCCTTCCTCATGTGCTGGGCTGGCCTCTGACATGGAGCAGATATGACAGCCCCAGGAGCACTGCCTCTTGCTGAAAACTGTTTCTTTCAGTTTTTTCTTTGGATAACTGAGATTTTCCCAGTCTTCTGCTAAGGCTGTTGAGAATGACCTGCTGCTGGCCTGACGGCAGCCTAGAGCAACATGAGCCACGAGGTCTGGCATCTAATGGATGCTCAGTAAACCTTTTTTAAGCAATACGTGTTCCTCTTCGTTGCTGCTTAGTCTCACTGTCTCAGCAAGTTGACATTAAGCCCTGGGCTTGGAGCACCTGCCAGTTTCCCTCGCTGCCCTGGGCTCACAGGCTGGTGAGACTGGCGCCCACATCCACGTGGGTGTCTCTGCTGGACTGAGCTGTAGGGTGGCGGGGTCAGGCTAGATTGCCGGGTTGGGGTGTGTTGTGGAGCACATTAATAATTTTGTTTTCCTCTTCACTGTAGCCATTGTACAGGGTGACTCACTGGAAGAGATTTATAACAAAATCAAACAGATCATTGAGGACCAGTCTGGGCACTACATTTGGGTCCCATCCCCTGAAAAACTCTGAAGAATCCCCACCAAGCACTCTCTTGTGAACAGAAGACATCAAGTCCCTCTTCCCTCCTCCCTCTTCAGTCCTGTCCCCACCAGGAGAACAAATGACTACTGTTCTTGTCCCCTTTTTTAGATATGTCCCAAAAATTGAGTTTTCTAGTCCTGTTCTGTTTTTTTAAATTTTCGTTTGATTTTAGTTTACTTTTTGGGATGATGCCATCTCACTTCATCATGTGACTGTGCCCATTCCTGCATGGACCTTTCCCAAGCACTAGCACAGGTGCAAATCCATCAGAGTCATTGTTTTCATAAGAACCAAGCAGAAGCGAAGAGAAGAGAAGAGGACCTGACAGAAAGATAGGCTCTGGACAGCTGCACGGCTTGTGAGGCGAGCTCAGTGTGCCGCGTGCCGAGATGCCCCGGGCATTTCTGCCTGTCGTGCTGCTGTCACGCGGTGCTGAATGGTGTAACGTATGGTGACAGAAAGTATCTTATTTATATATAGATATATATATGTAATTTATATAAAATATATAGAAATTATTATATATATATATATTATACACTCTCATATAATATATATATATTCACTCACATTTGGACTAGAAAATCTATGGAGACTTCATCAATGGTACTGTGTTATTAGAGAAATGCTTTAATTTTCATAATCCAATCAGATGGCATCTTATATCCCAACTGGTTGGGGAGGGATCGAAAGCGGTAGTAAGTGCTGTACCAAGGGCACTCGCATATGGTCATTCTCTTGAAAGCGAAGGTTTGCTCTAGGACTGGTCGTGAGCGGAGCTTGTGCCTGGGGGGCGAGAGGGTTAGAGACTTGACCCAAAGGCGCTGCTGCCCTCGAGGTGCGGTCAGTCCTGTGTGTGGACAGAGAGAGAATGGCTAACGATGCTCCATATTAAATTGCCTATTGTTTTCTGCCACCTGATGTGTCTGCATGAGAGGTTTCCTTTTTGTTCATTTTTAAGCTGCTGTTAAACCAAAACCATGTTGTGCTACCGTGTCAGCCTTTTCATTATTCCAAATTTTACTTTTACTATTTAAGTGAATGCGTAGAATCCAATTTGACCGTGTTTTAAAGGCTCATGATGTGGAGGAGCCGGGCCTTGTGATAGAGTAGGTGACCCGGGCTCTGCTGTCCAGTCAGCAGAGGGGAAGTGGGGGCTGCTGAGAAGCGGGAGCTGGGGCTCTGTGTTGCGATGTGTCCCTTTCTTTACTCATGCACCTGGGACGCACTGGACTCCACTAAGACCCCTTCGTGCCCCCCCCCCCAACAGGGACGGGGTGTCACTTGCCTTCCAGTTCTGTGCTGGGACGATGGGACAGCACTGGGCTTGGCCAGCCACATAACAAGGAGTTTGATTTGGGTTTTGTTCACAGCTGCTTCATATGCCCTACCCTTGCACCCTCACCAACAGCTGGTAGCTTACTGTTTCCTCAAGAAAGTAGACTTTAAGGGTGTCAGTTTGACCTGTAGAGCTGAGAGTCACTCACTGGCAAGACGTGAAACCTTGTTGGTTTTCCCCAGAGTCAGAAGGCAGTGACTGTGGTCAAAGGAGTTTTTCCCTGACCACGAGAGCAGGTGGCAGGTGCGGCTCGGGCCCCACCCCTCCGTGCCCTTTGGAAGCCACCAAGCCTCTCTCGCCCCCACAATGGAGGCATCATGCAGGGGAGGAAGGGGTGGACATGCTTAGCCCCAGGGGTGAGTCTGTTGTTTCCTACCCGCTGGGTTGTGACCAGTGCAGATGATGCCACGTCGAAGACGCTTTGAGCACCACCAGCCAAACATAGGAAATCTGTTAACAGTCCTCCTACCAGCATAGTGAGGCCAACTGTAAAGTGTGGGGTCCAGACCGAGGGTAAAGAAAGGGCAGCAGCTTTACCTGGGCAGTTCACTGGATTGAAGGCAAAGAGGGATAAGGTGATGGCCGATGGTGACTCTGGTGAGGAGGGGGGGTGAGCAGGGAGTGTTGATTTCTCCAGTGTTAACTGATGGACTTTGAGTGGTGCTCAACCCTCTGCCCCTCCCAGGGAAGAAAATCAAGATTCAAAGTAAGCATGACACTAGTTGATTTACCAGTGTTCCTTCCAAGGAGACATATATTTTTTAATAAATGATAGTTGCAATGAACTGTGGCTTGGAGACCTTCTTGAAGGAGTGGAGAAGGGAGGGTGGGGGCACAGGGAGGGTGGGAGAAAGGCTCAGACCTCTGGGGTCCTCAGTGACCGTCTGCTGACTGAGTCAGGTTTTCCTCTGAATGGTTCGAGACCCTGGCAGTTGCACCAGTTCCTTTGTGAAGGCTGTACGCTTGGTCTTCTGCCGTAGCCCCCAAATGTTGCCTCAGATAGCACCAGCCAGTGGGGGTCGTGTCCATATTCTTGGTGGCAAGATGCTGACATTTCCCCCAAAGGTACAAAAGATGTGAGCCGCCTGCTGCAGCAAAGACATTTGGTAGAGAAAGCAGGGACCAAGCTAGCAGCATGGGTCTGAGTCATAAATATGGCAAGAAAAACCTGGCCTGCCAGCTCCCAATGTTTCCAGAAAGCACTGAGGGCTCAGGGAAGGCCCCAATTAGTAGGACAGGTGGCCGTCCCCCTGCCACCTCCTGAAGACAGCAGGAGCACCGAGAGCAGGAATGCGACATGGCTGATGGCGTTGCAGCTTCTGTGGAACAGCCTGAGGAGACACCACCGTGATTATCGTCAAGAGCAATGACTGACCGGAAGAGCAGCCCTGACATGTGGGCTGAACCACATAAAGGGTGATAACCCTTAACTGTTTGTGGCACTTTCTAGTTTGCAAGGTGCTTCTTTTGACATGCTCTCTCATTTGCTAGAAGGTAGGCCAACAAAAGAGAGTCCCCAAGTGTTCTGTAAGGGCTTAAGGGAGTCTGGCTCCCAAGTGCAAAGGGAACCAAGAACTGGCCTTGTCACCCCACCATGTGAGGCTCAGTCTGTCTTGACAGCAGCTGTTCCTCCTAGGGGAGGCTCAGCTGAAGAAAATTCAGCCCCAGCGGGAACATACTGAGCAACTCGGAAACCCCCAAAGTATACTACTACCTCACCGACCCTAAGCTCTGCCATGACCAGAGGGATAGAGCCCCATCTCCATGAGGAGTCTGCGCCAGGATCTCTCCCCAGTTCTGCTGCTGACGGCCCAGCTAGTCACGCCTCACTTTCTTCATCTCTAACAGACCTTAAGTGAAAACATTCATAAGATCATACTCATGACTACAAAAAACATTTGTTCAGAGACACATGACCAACTTTGTTTTAAGGCGAAAGCACTGCTAGAAATTAGCTAGTGAAAGCCAAATCTGTATCCAAAATGTGTGTAGAAGTTGTGCTCAAGGATGAAGCTGATATGGAGGCAGAAGAAAGTGGGAGTCGAGCAGCAGGACTGGAGAGAGCCTGGAGGTCAAGGGTCAAGCAAAAAAGGATGGGACTGGGGCGCCTGGGTGGCTCAGTCGGTTAAGCGTCCGACTTCAGCTCAGGTCACGATCTCGCGGTCCGTGAGTTCGAGCCCCGCATCAGGCTCTGGGCTGACGGCTCGGAGCCTGGAGCCTGCTTCCGATTCTGTGTCGCCCTCTCTCTCTGCCCCTCCCCCGTTCATGCTCTGTCTCTCTCTGTCTCAAAAATAAATAAACGTTAAAAAAAATTTAAAAAAAAAAAAAAAAAAAAAGGATGGGACTGTAGGGAACCTGGACTCGAGCAGAAAGGCCAGTGCTAAAGGGAATGGAGCCCTTCCCAAGGGACAGTGCTTGCCTGGTGCCAACCCCTGGAAGCCCAAGGTGTCAGAGAACCTTGTAGGAATGAGATGAGCATGTGTTCAGAGAGCCGTTAGCTTTCTCGAGGCAATCCAGTCCAACAAATGAGTGCCAAAGTTGGGGAGTAGTGCACCAAGCCGTCCTGGCCCTGGCAGGATTCATTTAGTCTCCATATTCTCAAGTTCTGTCCTTCATGCCCATTCCTACCTTGGATTTCATGGCTTTGGTTCCATTGATCTTTTTATCCATTTAGTCATTGCCTTGGCACCACTAGGATATTTTGCCACCACACAAATAATTTTTTTGTATGACTTTTTTTTTTTTTTAGAGAGAGGGTGCAAACGAATGAGGGGCAGAGAGAGAGAGAGAGAGAGAGGCAGAAGTGGGGCTCATGCTCACTTGACGTGGGGCTCACACTCACGAACCGTGAGATCATGACCTTAGCCGCAGTCATGCTTAACCGACCGAGCCACCCAGGCCCCTACAAATAACTTTCTGAAGCTCGAATTACAGATGTGGAGAAACCTCCCCCACCCATCACTTCCAAGAAAGAGAACTGGCTGCCACAACGCCTCTGTCCCTCCCCAGCAAATGGGGTCTTCGTGCCACGCGCTCTGCCCGAGAATAGAGGAGCTGCTTTAGCAGTGACGCCCTAGATTTTTTCTCTGCAGAGCCGTGCCCCTAGTCACACTATGGCACTCACTGGTGGTTTTCATGCTGCAGATGAACTACCTGTGTGTCCGGTCCCTGTCCCGCCACTGGCACTCTAACCGGATGTATCCAGCATAGTTTGAGGAACTGGAAAAGGGGTGGTTTGAGAACAAGGATTCAGACCCACCTGGTCACCGTGAAGGGCATGTGCAAGAGGATGTTCTCCTGACTGGCTTTCCTGTCCCCAGAGTCATCCTCCCCATAGTGGACAGAACCAGCCATATTATGCTCTTCCCTTCCCATGGGGCCCACAGGAAGAAGTTCAAGCTCCTTAGCATGGCCCTTCTGCCACCAGGCCTTGGCCCTTCTCTCCTGCTTTATCTTTTGCTATGTCCCCATCTGCTCTGACCATGAATTCCCTGAACGCCACAACCCCATGTTTTTGCTCACACTTCTTTTTCTGTGCAGTGTGGCCACCCCATCTTGAAGACTCCTCTTAATGTTTTCAGACTCAAGAGTTACCCTCCTACACTGCCTTTCCTGAAGCACCTCTTCTTCCCTCCCACCTCTTAGGTCAACTTGACTGTCCGTTCCTCTGTGCTCTGTTAGACCCTCTAAAACCATTTGTCACTGTAACAGCTGACATTTATTTTGTGTTCCTATGTGACAGGAACTGTACCAAGTGCTTTACACATTGAAAAAAAATTTTTAATGTTTATTTTTGAGAGAGAGAGACCAAGCATGAGAGGGGGAGGAGCAGAGAGAGGGAGACACAGAATCAGAAGCAGGCTCCAGGTTCTGAGCTGTCAGCACAGAGTGTGACGCGGGTCTTGAACCCACCAACTGTGAGATCATGACCTGAGCTGAATTGGATGCTTAACCGACTGAGCCACCCAGGCACCCCACTGCTTTGCCCATTTTAATTCACTTATTGCCACCAACAGCCCTATGAGATAGGTGCTCATATTATCTCATTTTCCGGATGAGGAAACTGAGGCACAAGGAGGTGACACAGCTAATAACCAGCAGGGCTGAGTCAAACACAGGCTGTCTGGCTGTAGTAGTTGTGCTCTTAAGAGCTACACTGTGCTGCCTCTCACTTCGCCACACTTGGAACATTTTATTGCCCTTATCTCTTTCTGCCTTCCTGCCCTTGACTCCTCTTTGAGAGCAGAGACCACATCTTATTCATGTGTAAACCCGCAGCATTTAGCACAATATCTGTCATGTAGCAGGTGCTCAGTAAAAAAGAAGAGATGCACTAGTCTTTGGTTCAACCTTGCTAGGGAGAGATTTGACTAGGCCTAAACCTGTGGGAAATACAAATTTTGTTTTTATGGTCTATGGAGAGCTTCCGTTCTGGAGTCCCTGCAACTTCCTCTGGGATCTTTCTCCATCAATTATGACTCCTTTTCATCTCCAACCACTTCCTCTCCTTTAGCTCCTACCCCCTTCTTTTCACTCTGCTGTCTTCTCACCAAGAATTCAACAATCTCCCTACTCTACCACTTACCATCCGTGTGTTCATTCAACACGCTCATCGAGAGTGCCAGAAAGTTCTCAATGTCAGCCACAACCTCCCAAGCATGATGTTCAGTTCAAAGACTCCTTTCTGAGTCTTAACATGGCAGAAAGAAGAAAATGCCATGTCCCTGCTCTCACGGTCGATGTCATTTCTCCCTGGGACACTTGGGCCTTTTTTTGACTCCTTCCCTCACTCCTCTCCCACTTCCTGAGTGCCACCATTTTCCTAGTCACCTGGGCCCCAAACCTGATGTCTCCCCCTTTGGTCATTGTATTCAACTTCTTACCACAACGTGTTGATTCTTTATGGTATCTGTTCAATTTGGTCCTTTGCTCTCATCGCTGCTCCTATTCTCACAATAACAAGAGCCACAGCCTGGTAAGTACTTAGTGATAGCACTGTGAGTGATGCTGAAAATACAACGGCAAGTCAAAGAATACAGTCCCTGCTCTCAAGGACCTAATAGTCTAGTTGGGGGAGAGCAACGAATAAGTCAACAAGTATATAAATACACATTATAGGAAACATTCTGAAGGGCGTACACAGGATGTAGCAATGGGATAATATAGTGAGAGGACCTGCTGAGGGAAGGTGCCCGAGAAGGCTTCCCTGAGGAGGTGACATTCGGGTTGAGACTTGTAAGATCAGTAGGATCAGCCTGGTGGAAGAGGGGGTGTGAGATGTGGGATACGGATTTATTTACCACCCTCCACTGGCCCCATTGTGCTTATCCAGGATTATCTCCTGATGGTTCTCTACAAACCACTCTAGACTATTTGTCTTTTTTTTTTTTTTTTTGACCTGTGAGCCAGGTCTTTGTGTGGAGTGTTTCTGGTCCTCATGTCTATGAAATCCATCAAGCTCCAGCTCAAATGTCACTTTCCACAAAGATGTCACTGATCACTCGAGGAGAGCCTTCCCCTTGCCTTCTTTTGCACCACTCCACCAGGTTATAGGGAACATACCCTGTTCTTCCTTGCATGCTAGCTAGCTGTCCATTATGTACTTCTCTAGCCAGGCAAAAAACTTCTAGAAGGCTGGGAGTGCATCTGGTATCTTTGTATCCCTCACAGCAGCTAAAATGTGCCAGACGCTCAATAAATGATTCTTGAGTGAGCTTCCTCTTTCTGGACCTGTCTTAATCTAAAACATGAGGGAAGTTGCACAGATGAGCTCCAAGGCCTCTCTTATCAATGATGATGAAGAGAAATCTTAAGGGACATTCACTATGAATCCTCAAAAAGAAAGTTCATGCCTTTTGCAATGTTTGGTTCAGAAAAACATGAACAGTGATGGAGATGACAGAGAAGGTTTAACTACAGCTGCCAAATAACATGGCACATGGCACATGAGCACATTAAGTTCCTACACAATTAAACATTACACACACACACACAGAGGCCATGTGCCTGCTGTGAGAGAGCAAAGGATACAGAAGAGATGCATGGACTATGACAGGGCAAATATCCTTTCCCCAGCTGGGAAGATGGGTAGGATTCCAGAACAGCTTAAAAAATGGAAAATTTTGTCATAGAACAGAGTGCAGATTCCGATTACTTACAGCTGGACAAAGAAATGGTGCTACACGGCAGGGGGGCGGGGTGCCTGGCGGGCTCATTCGGAAGAGCATGCGACTCTTGATCTTGGAGTTGTGAGTTTGAGTCCCACATGGGGTGTAGAGATTACTTAAAACTCTACAAAACTGAAGAAACTTCTAAAAAACTGAAGAAAAGGGGCACCTGGGTGGCTCAGTTGGTTGAGTGGCCATCTTCAGCTCAGGTCATGATCACATAGCTCGTGAGTTCGAGCCCCATTTCAGGCTCTGTGCTGAGAGCTCAGAGCCTGGAGTCTGCTTCAGATTCTCTGTCTCCCTCTCTCTCAGCCCCTCCTCTGCTCATACTCTTTCTATCTCTCAAAAATAAATAAATGTTAAAAAAATTAAAAAAAAGAAATGGTGCTAGGGAACTAGGAGAATGGACATGCCAAATATACCACTCAATGCCCTTGTATGGAGGGTTCAGGTGCCCCACGGTGGCAAATAGCATTTCCTGGCAGGATTTCCAGATGAAGTTTATTTTGAGAGAGAGAGAGAAAGCATGAGTCAGGGAGACGCAGAGAGAGAGGGAGACACAGAATCCCAAGCTTCGCACTGTCAGCACGAGGCCCAATGCAGGGCTGAAACCCACGAACTGTGAGATCATGACCTGAGCCAAAGTCGAATGTTTAATCGACTGAGCCACCTCGGCGCCCCTGATTTGAATCATTCTGGAGAAGAGATGGCAAACAATAGGGAAGACGGAGGGGAAAAAAACCACAGTCGGGACTACTCTGAGCAGAAGAACACAAAACACAAAATAAGAACCCGTATCACTGGAGTTGCCCCATAATAGGTAGGAAGCCTTTCCAGGAGGTGATAAATACAGGTCTCCCAGAGTATGAGAGAACAAGAGGGTGTCAAGATTTAGTGGGTGTGGGGAAACACAGAACCCCTACCACAGGGCATGAGTCGAATAGCAGCATTCAAAAAACACTTATATATCAGACATCACTGTAAGAGCTTGGCATGTTTACTCATCTGTTCTTTCCAACAACTCTGACTACATTTTATAGATGAAGAGACTGAGGCATGGAGAAGTTGAGTCATTTACCCAAGGTCGTACAGCAAATAAGTGCAAGAGCAAAGACTTGAATGCAGGTGATTTTGTTCCAGGGTGCACGCTTCTGTGCTACACTGCCTCGTCTAGTTTTTACCATGTCCCATCTCAGTTTTTCTTTGCAGTCTGGCTTTTGCCCTGAGCATGCCACTGAAACTGTGCTCTCCAAAGTCAGTATGGCTTCCAAGTTACCAGATTTTATGCCTTTGCAGGCCTCATACTCATCAACCTGTCTGCCATATTTAACATTGTTGAAATATTCTCCCACCCAGAATTGAAACCTCATCTCTGATTATGACTCTACAGTAGTCCTCACATTCACCATCACTGTTGGCACAACTGTAATTCCAGTTCAATTCTTCATTATTTCCATTCATTCAACAAACCCCTAATTGTATGTCAGGCCCTGCAGATACAGTAGTGAACAAAACATATAGGTCTCTGCCCTTATAGAGCTTACTGTTGAGGAGATAGACATTAAACAAATAATCACACAAATAAACACATATTTATAAACCAATAAGTGCTGTTAATGAAGACATGGGGCTTTATAAAAGGGTGAAATAGGAAAATTACAGCAGCCTCCAAATAAGTCTTCCTTCCTCTACACTCTTCCTTCTCCAATCCAATGTACCTACTATTGCCTAAATTAATATTACTAGAGTCCGTCTCTGACCCTACCACTCGCCAGCTCAAATTCCTTCAGTGACTTACAGAATAAAGTCCAAACTCCTTACCCAGATATTTGAGATCCTCCCTAATCTGGTTCCAACCTAGCTTTTTAAGCTTTTCCCCACCATTCCCCAAGCACCCTATGCTACAAATATACAGAACCATTCACTGTTCCTCGGATGGAAGGACTGCATGCCTCTGCCATGCTGTCATTTTTTTTTTTTTTTGTCAGGAATACCCTTCTCATTCCTTATGTTCAAATTTTATATACATCTTTAAAGTCCAGTTCGACCTTCCCCATAAAGCACTTTCTCATCACCTCCTTTGGAATCTCAGCACTTTCCCTTCACTTTTTATAGGATTCATATTCTATCTTTAATATTCTAGTCACTCTAATGCAGTAAATGTAAGCCTAACCTCTTCCTATATTAGAGCGTAAACTCATCGAGGGCAAGATCTTGGTCTAGACCACCATTATTCATTGGTTGTAGATAGATTAATGAATGAAAGAACGAATGAATGAATGAACAGATGAATGAATGGTTGGTGAATTCCTGATTGACAATATGGAGGGATCATAAATATGCATATATATATGAATATTTTCCTTGATGTATTGTCATTGCAGTTTAACAGAGAGCTGTGGGAAAGCTATCATATCAAACACATGCTGCTCATTTCCACCTGACTCTACCTCTCTTTTTTTGAAGATTTTTTTTTAAGTTGGGGCACCTGGGTGGCTCAGTCAGTTAAGCGTCTGACTTCGGCTCAGGTCATGATCTCCCGGTTTGTGAGTTCAAGCCCCGCGTCAGGCTCTGTGCTGACAGCTCAGAGCCTGGAGCCTGCTTCAGTTTCTGTGTCTCCCTCTCTGCCCTTCCCCTGTTCACGTTTTGTCTCTCTCTGTCTCTCAATAAACGTTAAAAAAAAGATTTTTTTAAATTTATTTTGAAAGGAGAGAGAGAGAGAGAACCGGGAGGGGCAGAGGAGAGAGAGAATCCCAAGCAGGCTCCATGCTATCAGCGTGGAGCCCCACACAGGGCTTGGTCTCACAATCCTGGGGTCATGACCTGAGCCAAAATCAAGAGTGGGACACTAACCGACTGAGCCGCCCAGATGCCCCTAAAGATTTTAAGTAATCTCTACACCCAACGTGGGGCTCAAATTCCTGACCCGAAGATCAAGAGTCCCGTGCTCTCCCAACCAAGCCAGCCAGGCTGCCCTCACTTTCCTCCACCTCTTAATCTAACAGGTGTACGCTTTCTAGGGGGGAGCGGCCCCACCAACGGAGACATGGAAATCATCTTCAAGGACTATGAAATTATGGATAGCAAATTCAAGGACTTGGGGGACCATGTGGTGTTTTCTCTTCTTCTTACAAAGAAAAACTGGTACTTAGGAATAGAAAAGAATATGTGGAAGATGAAATGGCTGCCTATAGAAATGGAATTTTAGAATAGGATTTGTTTTGTCTGGACCATAGTTTAAAATACCAGATTGCTTGGCTCTTGGCTAGGGACAGAGTTCTCTATGATAACTAAAAAAAAATGTGTTTATCCAGAGCCTTGCTGATCTGATAAAGAGAAATTGAAAATGGAAGGGAAAGCAGAAATGCCCTGATAATATTATAAAATCAATTATTATGGATGATATCAGATATGACAACAAGAGTAGTATTGTAAGAGGTGCCCATTCAGTCACAGAATACATCTGGGAAAAGAGTCAGAGTCATAAACAGAACTTACGGGGTTAAGGTGTTTCTGCATCAAATCACAGCACATGCATCGTGTTGAACAATATGAAATTGCCAACATTCAACCATTTGGGGCTTATAAATTTGCAACTTCATATGGTACCACCTAATATTATGAAGTAAATATGAAATTTTAGTTTATTAAGACTTGAAGGAATGAAACTTACAACTGGAATTTTGCATCTAGAGGAACATATTGTTAAGAAAAACGATGGCTTTGAGAATGGGAGGTTACATAGTGCTGTCTGCATAGAAATCCACAAACATGAGGGGTGCTTGGGTGGCTCAGTCAGTTAAGCGTCCAACTTCGGCTCAGGTCGTGATCTCACTGTTCGTGAGTTCAAGCTCCACATTGGGCTCTGTGCTCACAGCTCAGAGCCTGGAGCCTGCTTCGGATTCTGTGTCTCTCTCTCCCTCTGCCCCTTCCCAGCTCGTACTTTGTCTCACTCTCAAAAAAAAAAAAAAAAAAAAAAACAGTAAAAAAAATTTCTTTTGCTAAATATAAAAAAAGTCAACAAATCAGTAAGAGGGACTGTTTGTTCTTTAGGTCCTAATTCTGACTAGTAATGAAGAGCTGATTGGTGAAGGGGAAATTTGAAGAGCAACCATTTTAGCTAAGAGTTTGTAAGAATGTAAGGCTGGACACAGTAAGGTATTTTGCCATAGAACTTAAGGCAGACTTCAAACAGCTCAGAGAAAAAAAAGGTAGCACGAGGGCAAAGAAAAAGCAGGGGTCCAGGGGCGCCTGGGTGGTTCAATGGGTTAAGTGCCTGACTCGAATTTGGCTCAGGTCATGATCTCATGGTTCTTGGGATCAAGCCCCTTGACCGGCTCTGTGCTGAAGGTGAAGAGCCTGCTTAGGATTCTGTCTTTACTCTCTGCCCCTCCCCTACTTGTGCTCTCTCTCTCTTTCTCTCTCTAAATAAATAAACTTAAAAAAAAGAAGAAAAAGCAGGGGTCCAATAGACCTTAGCTTCAAATCATGGTTCTGTCATTTTGCAGCTGTGTGACCTTGGTTAATTTACTTATACTTTCTGAGGTTCCATTTCTCACAGAAATGAAAAGGGAGGGAGGGAGGGAGAAAGAAGAAAGGAAAGAAGGAACAATAACAGAATGCCACTGACTACTTTCTGGGCTTGTTATAACAATTAGATAAGATAGCACATGTGAAGTGCTTAGCACTTAGTAGGTATTCATTCATATCTACTAAGTTTTCTGGCATTTTCTGTTTGGCCACCCTTCCAAAGGGCTGAAAGGTTCTTAGAAACTAAATTCTGACCATGTAATTGTGAAATATTTTAATGAAGAAATAAAAGGAAAGGTATCTAAAGGAAATGATGTAGATGCACAGAGAATTCTTTGATGATGAGAAATGAGAAAGGTAGAGAGAAGGGCAGCTGACCAATGCCGAATATGAAACAGTAACACCAGAACCGCCAAAATCCTATTAGGAAGGCCTGACCCAAAATGAGCTAATTCCAGGAGTAAGAAAAAGAGGCTGCTTTCACTTTTGTTTGCATGAAAAAGCAAATGAAGGCGGCCTTGAAGTCGGCAAGATGGGGCAGATAGTACATTTTGTTTTTAATTAAAATTAGTTTTTAAAATTATAAGCATGTGCCAAAAGAATTCCAGTAGTGCCACAGGGTATAAAATAAAAAAGGAAATGGAGTACTGTTGTCAAACAACACAGATCAAGAAACCTCTTTAATTCCCACTTTGCTTTGTTTGGTCTTCTCTGCCATACAAACTCTGCCTGTGAGCCTGGAAAGGGTCAAGCAGACATTGCTGAGAGGGAACCATCATAGTAAGTACAAAAATTCTTTAAAAAATTTTTTTTGACAGTTTATTTTTGAGAGAGAAAGAGAGAGTGGGAGTGCATGGGGGAGGGGCAGAGAGAGAGGGGAGAGAGAATCCTAAGCAGGTTTTGCACTGTCAGTGCTGAGACCGATGTGGGGCTCAAACTCACAAACCACGAGATCAAGACCTGAGCCGAAACCAAGAGTCGGATGCTTCACTGACTGAGCCACCCAGGTGCCCCCATAAGTTCAAAAATTCTAAGAAGCATCAAGGTGCTTTAAATGATTTTGAGTCTCTTGGCCCAAATTCTATTTCAGGATGTTGGGAGAACCCACAGATGAGATCACTGCACTGGAGTCTGTGACCCTTGGGGAGCCAGGGGGAATAAGAAAGATGCTGGAAGCCTAGAGAAGGCCGTATGCTCCTTTTTAAAGGGAAGATGGTAGGCATCACAAGCTTCCGACAGGTACGTTTCATCTTGATCACAGGCAAGTTTCCAGAATACATTATGGGAAGGGATGGCTTGCATGACACCTAGAAGGGAACTCGTGATCACAAAGGGTTCAGAAAGCCCTTTACTTAAGAATAGCTCAAGACAGACTAAGCTCATTTCTTCTGCTGAGACGACCTTAGTAAGTGTAAGTAAATGGGTAAAGCAGAGGAACATCGCATAGTGTATCTAGATTCCAGCAAGGCATTGATAAAGTCATTCATGATATCCTTGTGAAAAAGTTGGGAAAATGTAGATAGTACCTTAGTACCTTTATCAAAGGGGTGAGTGATCATCCTCAAGTGTGCTAACTGATGGGCCAATGTTTACATACTAGTTTGTTATCTATCCTGCCCCCACCACTCAAATGTTAAAGCGAGCTCCTCGCAGGAGAGACTTTGTTTTCTATTTTGTTCACTCAATCCCCAGTACCTATCGTAGTGCCCAGTATATGGTCTACCATGTACTTTCTCCAAGTGTTCAGGAAGTACTTGTTGCATGAATGAATAAACTTGGAAGTAGGACCGCGAGGCATGTCACCAAGCTTTGTCTCAGCCCTCTCCCTATTCAGGACGTTTGATCATTTATTTGGATAAAGGTATTAGAGGGGCGCCTGGGTGACTCCGTCGGTTAAGTGTCCAACTTCGGCTCAGGTCATGATCTCATGGTCTGTGAGTTCGAGCCCCGCATCGGGCTCTGTGCTGACGGCTCGGAGCCTGGAGCCTGTTTCGGATTCTGTGTCTCCCTCTCTCTCTGCCCCTCTCTGACTCGTGCTCTGTCTCTGTCTCAAAAATAAACAAACATTAAAAAAAAAAAAAGGCATTAGATGGCATGTGGACAGAATATGCAGATAAAGTAGGTCTGACAGGGGTGCCTGGGTGGCTCAGTTGGTGAAGCATCGGACTCTTGATTTTGGTTCAGGTCGTGATCTCATGGCTTCATGGGTTCAATCCCCACATCGTGGTCTGTGCTGGCAGTCTGCTTGGGATTCTCTCTTGTGCTGTCTCTGAAAATAAACTTTAAAAAAATTTTATTCAAGATAAAAAGTAGGTCTGAGAGGCATAATGACATAATACAGATAGACTCTACCCAAAAAGAACAACTGGCAAGAGCAACGTAATAGGGATGAATGCAATTAGATGAAAAAACTGGAAGTACAACCGAGGTGCTAATTAATGACAGGAAGGTATGAAAACAAACCAAATTCTCACTCATTCCTTCAACAACTATTTGCTGAAGATGCCAGGACTGCGCTAGACAATGGGGATATACTGTGGTGAGGAAAACATACTGTCTGCCCTTACGGAACTTAAACACTATTGGGAGAGACTCATATTAATCAAACTAGTCCACGAACAAATATATATTGACAAATTATGAAGACTAACAACTGAGTGCTAGGAGAGCATATGACAGAGGAACCTGACCCAGGCAGGGAAGTTTTCTCTGAGGAACTTGCCTTTGAGCTGACTTCTCAAAGCTAAGTACGAATAAACTAAGGTGAAGGCCGGGCAGAGTCAACAGTAAGTCCAGTGAGTCGACAATAAGAAATGCCTGTTTAAATGCGAATGGGGTCCTTTGCCCTTTACCTTGATGGGGACTCAGCTAAGGGCTCAACTTGCTTCCTAGAGAGGCATGGGGGCTTGGCTGATGACTTGGTCAGTGTGTTTTCCAGGGCTTGCCAAAGGGGCAGCCCTCACAGGCCAGGATGGTGGGGTTAGGACTGAGGAGACAGCCGCATGGCTGGGAGAGTGTTCTCAAACAGGGAGATTGAGCCAGTAAGTGGCTATTTGGGAGTCACAGGAGCCAGGTTTCTCAATGTTGGAAGAGACAGTTGCAAATACGGAAGGGGAAGATGGCTAGAACAGTCTCGTGTTAGATTGAAAATGCAGGTATCGGTATGAACTCAGTTTTAACATACGTATGTACACATAGGCTTTTTTTTGTCGATACAGTACTGTGAATGTATTTTCCCTATGATTTTCTTAATAAATTTTTCTTTTCTCTAGCTTACTTTAAGAATGCAGTGTAGGGGCGCCTGGGTGGCGCAGTCGGTTAAGCGTCCGACTTCAGCCAGGTCACGATCTCGCGGTCCGTGAGTTCGAGCCCCGCATCAGGCTCTGGGCTGATGGCTCGGAGCCTGGAGCCTGTTTCCGATTCTGTGTCTCCCTCTCTCTCTGCCCCTCCCCCGTTCATGCTCTGTCTCTCTCTGTCCCAAAAATAAATAAAAAACGTTGAAAAAAAAATTAAAAAAAAAAAAGAATGCAGTGTATAATACACATACACATTATATGTTGGTCGACTGTTTCTGTTATTGGTAAGGCTTCCAGTCAACAGTAGGCTATTTGTAGTTAGGTTTTGAGGAGTCAAAAATTATATGTGCATTTTTGACTGTGCAGAGATTGGCATCCCTATCTAGGGTCAACTTTATCTATATTTGTCTATAGATATGCATGTACATGTGTAGATGTACATACACATACACACTTTATCTTGAGTTATGAGTTTGACCACATTGGCTGTGCAGATTACATAAAAAAAGATCTCTGGGGGTGCCTTGGTGGCCCAGTCGGTTAAGCACTAGACTTGACTTTGGCTCAGGTCATGATCTCATGGTTGGTGAGTATGAGCCCTGCATCGGGCTCTGTGCTGACAGTGTGGAGCCTGCTTAGATTCTCTCTCTCTTCCTCTCTCTCTGCCCCTCCCTGCCTCTCTCTTTCTCTCAAAATAAATAAGTAACCTTAAAAAAATATCTCTGGCTACTATTTCCTAGCTCTGTCCACTGAGAGGACCTAGAAACAATGGTGTCCGGTAATGAGTGCCTCAGATCTTGGGCACTGGCTACCATTCAATTAAAAAGGAACCAGGGATTCTTGGAGAAATTACTGATTCCAGTGCTGGGACAGGGAAACTATAACATGAGCCTGGAACATCTTACTGTGTCACAAAGAAAGGAAGTGTTCAAAAACTGATAGGGACATGTCAAAAGGGCATAGGAGCCAGCTTTGAGCAAAATGATGATCTAGAAGTTCTGCACATGCGTGTCACCATTTCCTGCAAACACCAATGGAAGGTCATGCCTGATCTCTACCTCTATAGAGATCCTGAAGAGATTGAGAAGGAAGAGCAGGCCGCTGCTGAAAAGGCTGTGACCAAGGTGGAATATCAGGGTGAATGGACTGCTCCAGCTCCTGAATCCACTGCTCCTTAACCTGAAGTCACAGACTGGTCTGAAGGCATGCAGGTGCCCTCTGTGCCTATTCAGTGGTTCTCTGCTGAAGACTGGTCCGCATCTCCCATGACTCAGACCATTGAATTGGGAGGAACAACCACTGAGTGGCCTTAAGCTACTCTTCCACAAAGGCAAATGAAATGGAAATGGGTGGACAGAAAAGAAGCAGTTTCTTAAAAAACAAAGATATAGTGGATTATAACTCACTGAGTAAACCAGAAATCCGTCAGTCTGTATTTAAACATTTTTAGGGGCGCCTGGATGGCTCTGTCAGTTAAACGTCCCACTCTTAATCTCAGCTGAGGTCTTGATCTCAGGGTTGTGAGTTCCAGCCTGCATTGAGTGTGGAGCCTACTTACAAAAAATTGTTTTAAAATATGAATAAATAAATGGGGGAGAAGAAAATGTTCCACCTAACAGACGCCAACTAATAAATGAAGTGGGAATGATGGAAATTAAAAAATCAACATTTAGCAACCATCACAGTAAAAATGGATTCAGGCAAGAATCATCAATGGATGCTAAAACTAGTAAGCGGAAGCTTAATGAGGAATGGAAAATCTGGTCTCAAATTATCTTCCACAAAGCACTTCATAATTACTTTTTAATTACTAAGTACCTGGTCGATGCCATCTTAACCTTAACCAGTGATGGGACAAATTGACATTGTGTGCCTGTTGGTACAATGCACCAGGAAGAACATACCAATCTTGTTGCAGGCCTTCCCAAAATACGTAAATGGAATCTAATCATTAGGAAACATCAAACAGACCCTGGCTGCAGTTCATGCGACAGAGTAATTAGCCTGTACTCTTTAAAAATGTCAAGGTCATGAAAAGCAAGGAAAGACTGAGAACCTATTTCCATTTGTAGGAGATGAAAGAGACATGACCACTAAATGCAACTTGATTCTAAACTTAGGGAGGGCTTTATTAGGACAATTGGTGAAATTTGAATGAGGTCTGTAGATTAGATGGTAGAATTGCATCCTTGTTAATTTCCTAATTTTGATGGATTAACTGTGGTCCTGTATGAGAGTGTCCTTGTTTTTAGGAAATATGCACTGAGGTATTAAGGGGTAACAGAGCAAGATGTCTGCAAATTAATCTCAAATGGTTTAGAAAAAAACACAAAGAATGATAAAAGCAATGTGGTAAAATGTCAACATATAGGGAGGCTGGGTGAAGGGTATATAGCAGTTCTTTGTGCTTCTCTGCACCTTTTCTATAAGTATGAAACTGTTTTGAAATCAAAAGTCTAAAGATGTTCATCCAGATCAACTGGGGGAAAAAGCCAATGTGATCTTATAGTACACTAATTCAAGTCCTGCCAGAATGAGGCTGCTGAATTCTGTGTGGGTCAGACCTTACTGGAACGTGGGATGTGGCTCTTGGAAGGTACGAGCCCGTATCATATGAGGAACAGTGGAGGGGTCTGGGAATGTTCAAGCAGAAGAAGAAAAAGCCAGGAAGACAGGGAGGAGACTGACTTCTGTCTTCAGTTCTCCAAAGTGTATCTGGGGCAGAGAAAGCAGACTTGTTATAGGGAGACAAATTTCTGTCTCCCTATCAGCAAAAAAGGTGGATTGAGCTATCTTGGGCGTTCCTGTCATATGATATGCTCTGATAGAGGCTGGATGACCCATTCTCAAGGGTGTCATAGACCAAGTTTATGAATCTGATCAATTCAGGGCCCAGTGATGACTAAGGTTCTTCTATTGAATAGTCCGCGGTTCTCTATTACCTTCAGGTAGTGGGAATTCAAGCACTTCTGGAATAGAATGCAACTTGTGCTGGACTAGAATGTTTTTGCTCACATGGGCCATGAATACTCTTACTCTCATATGGCTATTTCAATATATAATAACATCCTTGGCACTTTGGAAAATTTGTCCCCCAGAAATAAGCTGGCCACAGCAGTAAAAGTCAAAATGCTTTAATTCAGAAAATTTCATGTAACAACAAGAAAACAGGGTTTGAAAAAACAGAAACAAGAACTCAAGATAAAGTCTGGCAAGAATTTAGGTATTCAACATCTTCAAGTAGATGTCAGCTTGTCTGCTCAGATGCCTTATTCCAGCTCTTCTCACTCTTCGTTGAAAACTGAGCCCTTGCTTTTGCTTAATGCTTCCACCAGCTCGCCATACAGAGTATTCATCTAGGAAAGAGAACAGCAAATAGATTTCCTGAGAGACGCAAGGTGATAGCACGGAAGTCTAACCTTGACCTTCTGAGTTCTGAGGAACCACTTTGGGGAAAAAATATAGTACTCTCTTAGGGAAGAAGGACCCCATAGCACCAGGTCCATTTGCTAGGGACAGGCAGCTATTGTAAGGGAGGTGGTACTTAAAACATAAAATATCCTCTGCCCTTATTTGGTAGCAAGACTTTTTTTTCCCCACCAAGCTTCTCCTGGTTAGCTAATGGCCTAAAAGTCTGCAACTAGTTTCTAGAGAAAATACTTTCGTAAACAGTGATCTTTTGCATGGTGTTCAGTCCTTCCCTACTTGCACTGGCATTGACAGTGATGCATCTTTCCAGAGCTCTGTCTTGGCATTCTTCTAATTTTTTTAATGTTTATTTTTGAAGAGGTGGGGGGAATGAGAGAGAGAACACACATGCCCAAGTAGGGGAGGGGCAGAGAGAGAAGGGGACAGAGGATCCGAAGCGGCCTCCATGCTGTCAGCGCAGAGCTTGATGTGGGGCTTAAACACACGAACCCGTGAGATCATGACTTGAGCCAAAGTCAGACACTCAACCCACTGAGCCACCTAGGTGCCCCTATCTTGGCATTCTTCTTATTTAGATTCCATTTGCTATCCTTAAGTTCCCCTCTGTTCATCACCCTTCCTGGTTTCCACTGTAAAACATTACTGTTTACACTCCCCTAACTCTTGCTGTTCTATGGAACCACTGTGAGGAACAATGATCAGGATTCTTTCCCAGCCAAGGAAGGTAGGACTGAGTCTTTACTGAGTGCCCAGATAGAACCTCTCTGCTCCCCGAGTCATATCATCCACCCCTACTCTCTCCCTCCTCACCTGAGTTTCATAGTTTCTCTTGAGGGAGCCAAGGTGGTCAAGAAAACGCAGTGAAAGGTCACACCATTTTTCTGCAGATACATACTTCTTCCCGCCGTACATATATATCCCAATATTCCAGGACTTGACCATCAGCCAGAGAGTCTCTGATTCTGGGTAGTCTTCCTGAAATCCAAGAACAGTGGGTCTACAGTTATTACTGTCACAGTCATTGTAGCACTGACTGTATCAGTGCTGTACCCCATTATTATTAAGCAAACAATGGGTGCTCTGCTAACGCGAAGAAGGAGCCACAGCCTCCATGAACAATCCTGTTCCTTGAAGGTAGGAGGAGAGCATCTTAAAAGTTTGTCAGCTGTACATAAGGCAAGACGACTTCATGAAGGGACACATAAATTGAAAAAGCTCTGAGGCCTGCTTGGACTCATTCCTGGTCTCGTCTAAGCAGGAGAAAAGCCTCTATACTGTCTGGGGCTTCTCTTGGTGTTGTCCTCTGTCGATTATCTCACCAACACCTACCCCTAATTTTCAGAGAAGTGTGTCAAGAAGCAGTTTTTAAAAATTTTTAAAAATGTTTCCTTATTTTTGAGAGAGAGACAGAGCATGAGTGGGGGAGGGGCAGAGAGGGAGGGAGACACAGAATCTGAAGCGGGCTCCAGGCTCTGAACCGTCAGCACAGAACCCAATACAGGGCTTGAACCCACAGACCGTGAGATAATGACCTGAGCTGACGCTCAACCAACAGAACCATCCAGGCACCCTAGAATTTCGGTCTTTAAAAGCAATGGGAAACCACAGAAGATTAAGCAAGGTCACATATTTGAAAATTTAAAAGATCATTCTGGTTGCTGGATGGAGAAAGGTATAAATGAAAGCAAGAGATGCAAGGAAACCAGCTAAAAGTTTCCTACAGTAGCTGAGGTAAAAGATGATAACTTGTGGGGCTCCTGGGTGGCTCAGGCGGTTGAATGTCCGACTTCAGTTCAGGTCATGATTTCACAGTTCGTGAGTTCAAGCCCCGCGTCCGGCTCTGTGCTGACAGCTCAGAGCCTGGAGCCTGCTTCGGATTCTGTGTCTCCCTCTCTCTGCCCCTCCCCCGCTCACACTCTGTCTCTCTCTCCCTCAAGAATAAATAAACATTTAAAAAAGTTAAAAAAAAAGATGATAACTTGAACTAGGTTTGGGACAGTGGAATATGGGAGGTGAATGAATTGGAGATATTTAAGAGGCAGAATTGACAAGACTTGGTGATATATTAGAAATGGGGGATGATTCCTAGATGCCTGGCTTGGGCAACTGGAAGAATGATGGCGCCATTCAATGAGTTAGGGAACACTGCAGGAGTTTTATTTTCATTTGTATTAGCTGCCCTCATGTCCAGTGTTGCTCAGGAGAATCATTAATCTTCAGTAAAGTAATGCATCAGTGCAGCTACTCGCCCCAGAGTGACATGGACTGGCCTATGTGAAATACAAGTCACTGATGGCAAATAGAGGTGTTTGCTCTTAGGACTTTCCGGGGCTCATGATCGAAGCCAGTTTTTTCTATCTTTAACATCATAATAAATACGGCCGTTGTGCATATCTCTAATAAAACTGTAGGTGTTCTGGAACACGAATGCCTACATTTATAGGCTCTCCTCAGTGTTCCTGAAGTGATAATTGTGTACATCAGTTTTATTGAGATATAATTCACATACCATAAAATTTACCTACTTAACGTATACAATTCAGTGGTTTTTATATTCACAGTTCTGTAATCATCACCACAATTAATTTTTATCCCCTTTAAAGGAAACCCTGTGCCATTAGCAGTCACTCTCCATTTCCCCCCATACCCACCCTACATCTCTGGGCAAGCAGTAATCTAATTTCTCTCTCTTATAGATTGGCCTGTTCTGGACATTTCAGATAAACGGAGTCACACAGTATATGTACTCCTTTATAACCAGCATATTTCACTTAGCATAATGCTTTCCAGATCCATCCATGTTGTAGCATGTGGCAATAATTAATTCCTTTTTATGGCAAAGTCTGTTTCCCTCACATGTGAAGCTTCTTATGTTGCTTCTCAGAGGACACAGACTCTGTTCCCCTTGGGAAAAATCTCTAAGCCCCTGCTCCAGAACTTTGAGGGGGGACAGTGGACCCTTTTTTTCTGAGTGATACAACCTGCTTTTAGAGGTTACTGGGTAGGGTGGTAGTTTCTAGTGTTTTTGGCTTGCCTCTTTGGGTGTGGAACCTCTGCCCTAAGAGTTAGCTGAGGCAAGGGCCCCCGTGGTCTGACTTGCCTAAGGTAGGTCCTTTGCCCCACAAGTGGGGTTGGGTAAAGGAAGGGAGGCCTCATTCTTTTGGCCATACTTGCTCAAAATTGAGCCTTTGCATCCTGGAGCTGAAGGTGGGATAGTAAGTCCTGGCAGCCTGCTGTTCTTTGTGGGACACCATATCCCTTGACTGGGAGACTGAGGAAAGTGAGAGCATTGTTTCCTTGGCCACACTTTCCTGAGGTGGAGCTTGCTAATGCAATGCTGAGCTGGGGGTAGGACAGGGAGGGAGTAGGTCATGGCTCCAGTACTATGGACTCTCAAGGTTCTTATCAAGATTTAGTAGATTTTCTTGAATGGATCCTTCTTCATCTTCTATATGCTCTTAAAAAAATTTCCAAAGACTTTAAATAGCTGTTTTTCCTATAATTTTCACCAATATGGCTGTTTTTCTGGGGAACATATCCATTTAGATTCTCATAGATTTAGATATTCCAGAAGTAGAAGTCTCTAGAAACCTTTTGTTACTGGTAAAGAAACTGACGCCAAGGGAGGCAGTGCCATCTGCCTAAGGCCACACAGTGTGTCTGTGGCACAGATGAGAGTAGAGGCCAGGGGCACTTACTCTTGATTGAGTGCTCCTTTGATCTTATATATTTTTAACATTATCCTAAACACACCCTCTAATTTAGAGAAAAATCTCTCCATTTTCACCTGATTTATCAATGAAATGTATTTTTGTTTATACAGATTTCCTTGATTAATTGTGTGGTTGAACAACTTTTGCATGTGTTTTATTAGGCAATTGCATGTCTTCTTTTGTAGCTTACCGGGTCACAGCTTTTACCCGTTTTTTCTAGTGTAGGTAACCTTTTTCTTATTGATTTTTAACTCAAAAATGGATACATAGATCAATGGAGCAGAAAAGAGACCGCAGAAATAGACCCATGATTATATGGTCAATTAATATATGACAAAGGAGGTAAGAATATACAATGGGGAAAAGACAGCATTTTCAATAAATGGTGCTGGGAAAACTGGACAGTCACATGTAAAAGAATGAAAATGGACCGCTTTTTAACACAATACACAAAAATAAACTCAAAATGGATTAAAGACCTAAATGTAAGCCTGAAACCATAAAAATCCTAGAAGAGAACACAGGCAGTATCTTCTCTGACATTGGCCATAACAACATTTTTCTAGATGTTTCCAAAGGCAAGGGAAACAAAAGCAAAAATAAATTATTGGGACTACTTATAAATAAAAAGCTTTTGCACAGCAAAGAAAACCATCAACAAAACAAAAAGACAACCTACTGAATGGGGGGTGGATATTGCAAATCATTTATCTGATAAGGTGTTAATACCCAAAATATATTAAAAACGTACACAACTCAACCCCCCCAAAACAAACAATCCAATTAAAAACTGGACACAGGGGGTGCCTGGGTGGCTCAACAAGTTAAGTGTCTGACTTCAACTTGGGTCATGAGCTCATGGTTCGTGAGTTCGAGCCCTGCATCAGGCTCTCTACTATCAGCACGGAGCCTGCTTTGCATCTTTGGTCTCCCCCTCTCTCTCAAGAATAAATAAACATTAAAAAAACGGACCTGAGTAGACATTTTCCAAAGGAGACATACAGATGGCCAACAGACACATGAAAAGATGTTCAACATTACTAATCATCAGGGAAATGCAAATCAAAGCCATATCACCTTATACCAGTTAGAATGGCTAAAATCAAAATGACAAGTTATAGCAAGTGTTGGCAAGGATGTGAAAAAATAGGAACCCTCATGCATTCTTGGTAGGAATGCAAACTGGTGCAGCCATTGTGGAAAACAGTATAGAGATCCCTCAAAAAATTAAAAATAGAAATACCATATGATCCAATAATTCCATAATGTGAGTATTTTACCCAAATAAAACAAGAATACTAATTTAAAAAAATATATATGCACCCCTATGTTTTACTGCAACATTATAGCCAAGTATAAAGCAACATAAATGTCTGACAGATGTTATGGAAAGAGCCTAAATGTCCATCAACTGATGAATGGATAAAGAAATTGTGGTTTATATACACAATGGAATACTACGTGGCAATGAGAAAAAATGAAATATGGCCTTTTGTAGCAACATGGATGGAACTGGAGAGTGTGATGCTAAGTGAAATAAGCCATACAGAGAAAGACAGATACCATATGGTTTCACTCTTATGTGGATCCTGAGAAACGTAACAGAAACCCATGGGGGAAGGGAAGGAAAAAAAAAAAAAAAAGGGGTTAGAGTGGGAGAGAGCCAAAGCATAAGAGACTGTTAAAAACTGAGAACAAACTGAGGGTTGATGGGGGGTGGGAGGGAGGGCAGGGTGGGTGATGGGTATTGAGGAGGGCACCTTTTGGGATGAGCACTGGGTGTTGTATGGAAACCAATTTGACAGTAAATTTCATATATTAAAAAATAAAAAATAAAAAAAAAAGGAATTACCCATGAAAACTTTGAAACAGAAAAAAAAAAAATAAATGTCTGACAGATGAATGGATAAGGAAAATGTGGTACACACACACACACACACACACACACACACACACACTGGAATATTACATAGCAATAAAAAGGATGAGATTGTGCCACTTAAGACAACATGGATGGATGAACCTGGAAGGTATTACGCTAAGTGAAATAAGTCAGACTGAAAAAGACAAACACCATATGATTCTACTCATAAGTGGAATCTAAAAAAAAAACCCAAAAAATAAATGAATAAACAAACAAAAAGCATAATCAGATCTATAAATGCAGAGAACTAACTGATTATTGCCAGAGGGGAGGGAGGTGAGGGGTTGGGCAAAATAGATCAAGGGGAGAGAGAAATAAAGGCTTCCAGTTATGGAATGAATGATTCACGGGAATAAAAAAGCACAGCATAAGGAATACAGGCAATGATATTGTAATAGTGATATAATGGAACAGATGGTATCTACACTTGTGTTGAACATAGCATAATGTTGTTCCCATAGCATAGTGTTGTCAAACACTAGTGTTTGTCAAACACATAGTGTTGTCCCATAGCATAGTGTTTCCATAGCATAGTGTTGTCAAATCACTAAGTTGTACACCTGAAACTAACAATATTATGTGTCAACTGTACTAAAAAAAATAAAAATAAAAATTTTACAAATATTTTATCCAAGTCTGTGGCTTATTTTAAAGTTTTCTATGGTATCTTGGGTCATTTATTAATTTTATGTAACTGAATCTATTTTTATTCTGTACCAGCTTCTGGATGGGTCCTCTCCACCCCATAGTTAAAAAAAAGTACTTTCCTATATTTCTCCTAATACCTTTACAGCTTTGATTTTATGTTTAGTTTCTTAATCCATCTGGATATTCTTTTTTTCTTTTGGTGGTCATTTTGGTACATGGTATGAGGTAAAAACAGTGTGAATACTTACCACTTATATACTACTTATTATGTGCTAGACACCTAAGTACTTTACATGTATTATTTAATACTACTAACAACACTGTAATATTACAGATGAGGAGACAGAGGCACAGAGAGTTAGGTAACAGAACTCACATACAGCTAATAAATGGTATAGCCAGATTTTAAGATGGGCAGTCTGGCTCCAAAGTCTGTGCTCAACCACTGTGTTATAATGCCTCTCAGTTTACAGGTAAGGATTTAACTTTACTTTTTAAATTGTCCTAATGTCATGTTTTAAATAGATCATCCTCTCAGTGATTTAATATACCTCCTTCATTCCATACTAAATTCTCATAGGTATGTGGTCTTTTTCTGGGTTCTATCCTCTCCTATTACTATTTATGATTTTATTTAAGCGAAAATCATACTTTTTTTTTTTTGACAGAGAGAGAGAGGGCGCAAGTGAGTAAGGGGCAGAGAGAGGGAGAGAGAAGTGGGGCTTACCTGAAGCAGGGCTCGTGTTCACCTGAAGAACAGCTTGAGCTCACCCAGTGTGGGACTCAAACTCTTGAACCATGAGATCATGATGTGAGCTGAAGTCAGATGCTTAACCACTGAGCCACCCAGGTGCCATAAACTAATACCATATTCTTAAAATTAATAACACTTTATAATTTTTATATTTGATAGGACAAATCTTGCCTTGTTCTTTTGCAAAGATGTATTAGCTATTGTGGCTTATTTCCTTTGGGGAAAGAATTTTAGAATTATCAAGTTTCACTAAAAAAATCCTATTAAGAAATCTTATTGAGATTTTTATTTTGATTGAATTTAGGGAAACTGATTCCTATTAAGCCATCCAGGAACATGGTATTTTGTTGGAGACCTATGCCTTTTTTTAGAGTAGAAAGGGAAGATACATAGAAAGACAGAGACTGAAAATAATGGAGAGATATTAAGGTACTTCAAGAAGTATAAGGAGATTGAACTAACAGTTTAAGGTTGAGGGAATCTCTCTTCTTTTGAGAAAAAGGTTAAGATGAGTAAAGAGGTACAGTGGCAAAACATTATGTTTGAGACATGGGGCAATGGAGGAACTCACACTTGATGTCCTTGATCTTCTCAATTAGAAAGATACAATGAGGCCATCTGCTGGGGTCATTGTGGAGTAGTTCTAAGTTTTTATGAAAGTAGGAAAGGCAAAAAAACCTGAAGCAGACATTTTACTTGAGTTTGGAAAAAACTTGACAAGAGTGCAAGAATTTCTGAGGAGTGTTAAGAACCCATTTAAAACTCAACATAGGGGCGCCTGGGTGGCTCAGTCGGTTGAGCGGCCGACTTCAGCTCAGGTCATGATCTCACGGTCCGTGAGTTCGAGCCCCGCGTCAGGCTCTGTGCTGACAGCTTGGAGCCTGGAGCCTGTTTCGGATTCTGTGTCTCCCTCTCTCTGACCCTCCCCCGTTCATGCTCTGTCTCTCTCTGTCTCAAAAATAAATAAACGTTAAAAAAAACTCAAAATAAATTTGTATTAGTTCTGTGCTTTTCTCTAGTGATTCTGCTTCTTAATATCAGGAGAAGAACTGATATTGGTGGGTCATTAGGCTAGAAAAAAATTAAACGGGAGGTATAACCGAAAGAAAGAAAGAAAGAAAGAAAGAAAGAAAGAAAGAAAGAAAAGGAAACAGAAAAAAGGAATGTGGCTAGACTGGACTATAAGAAAATGGGAAGGGTTGAGTTATTTGAAGTATAAGTGACAGCAAAGAACAAGTATGGAGAAGTAAGAGAGATTATAGTAACTCAAAAAACTTTGAGTTAACAATCTTTGAAGTGGAGCTTATATGGGGTACAGACAGAGGCTAAAGAAGGGCAAAAAACTGTGAAGTGGATGAATTGATAACAGGGATGCCAAAGTCACTTAGGATAATAAACTGAAGTTACCAAGGAAGGAAAAACTGGCTCAGAAAGTGCTAGTTCATGGCAACACTGATAACTAAGAGATAGAAGACACAGATTACAAGCGAAGAGAAGCAGCAAGAAGATGGTGTGTAACAAGTACAAAGGAAGCAAGGATTCAGGTAATTTAGTTCCTTCTTCTGCTGAGAAAAAGGGAATGGGAGAAGATGAGACCTCCACAAAAACAATTAGTGACAGACATATCTTGAGGAAAGGTCTTGCTTTGTTCTAAGAGGAAGAGGGAGAAGAGGTAAAGATTGATAGTAAGGAGAATATTGCCTACATTTGTGTGGGGGAAAACACTTTCTTTTTTGGGGGGGTGGTGGTGGATGAAATTAGAGGTAGCCTTTAGAGTGAGGGTAAGGATTTAGAAAATGCAGAGCTTTTAGAAATCTAGAGGGAAAAAGAGATTTGGGGGAAAAGGACTGATATAGTAAAGTTTGTGTTTTAGGGAGATATATTTAATAGAGAGGAACAGGTAAAACTGGAGAAGAGAAGAAAGAGTTACAGACCACTTAGGAAACCAACTACAGAAATCCAGAAGAGACACAATATCAAAGCCTGAATCAAAGATATATTTGCCTGAACCTCAGTTCCAGTTTCAAGGAGATGTGAAGCTTGGAAGAAGAAAGATTTAGATGAAGGAAAACCCAAGGACCATTGTGCTATGAAGAAAGTGCACTGGGTTCAATTCTCAGCTTTGCTGTTACATAGTTGTATGAGCTTGTGTTAGATATTTAATCTTTCAATGCCTCAGTTTACAAATTAATGGAATAAATAACCTTTTTCAAAGATCATTAATTTCACTTCTAAATTCTATCAGACAATGAAGCTTTACCTTTCATTTACTTTAGATCCCAAGTCTTGTTTATAAACTATTTTAAGATTGGCAGAAGTAGTAATTCTTTCAGTTGAACTAAAAGATCAAATGTGAGATATTAAGATGATACCGACAAATGAGTAAGCAGTGTTTCTCAATCTTTAAAGTGCATACAAGTCACATGGGGATACTGTTAAAATGTAGATTCTGACTCATTCAGTCTGGGATGGGGCACGAGATTCTACACTACTCATAAGCTCCCAGGGGATGTTGATGCTGCTGGTCCATGGACTATACTCTGAGGAGCAAACTCTTAGCAAATGTAGCTCAGTAGTTTGGACCACCTTAGCTTCCCTTGTAAAAGAATAGAGGCTGATTTCTTCTGGGCTTCTTCCTGGTTATGCAACATGCCTTTGTGACTCTTTGTGACTCTGATGTCAGCTATGAGGGTTTGGTTTGTCCCTTCTATTTAAGTGTAAGGATTCCCCACCGCCCCATTATCTATGTTTCTGTATGGTGAGAAAAATGAACCAGGGAACTTCCACTTCTATGAGATGGAGTAGATGTACTCATCCCTATTCCTTCTACTAAGTAGAACTAAAACCCTAGACATAAAATAAACATAAGACTCAAAAAAGACACTATTCATAAACATAAGGAGACTGAAAGGTAGAGAGAAGAAAGATTGGTTAGAGACCTTGGGGCCAAGGAATGATACAGTGGTGAGTTCCCTGGGTTTTCATTTGCTTCATATAGCTCAGAGTTGGTGGTACAGATGCCAACAGGCATAGACAAACCAAAGCCCCAAGAAAAGACTGTTCTCTCTAGACAAAGGACCAGAAAAAGGGCAGCAATGCAAGACAGAAAACCTTTAGACATTAACGGCTCTAATACAGCTGAACATCACAGAAAAGCCTGTGATCCCAGCCCCACCCACTCCAGAAAAAGCTAACTGGGGAGCCTAAATTTTTCCCCTTGTGAGGGTGTAAGGAGGCACCCTGCATAGTCTCAGAAGGCCAGATAGGGAGACAAGACTTTCATATCCAATGGCTGGTAATAAGGCATTCCCCTACCCCCTGAAATATCAGTGGAACCTACATTTCCACCCCCAGAGAAGGTGGAACAAAGGAGGAACAAAGTCTGTAAACACTCATGAAGAGGCAGGACTTTCACCATCACACAGCAGATAATGAGGCCACCTCTATCATGGTGTTAATGGAGACCATGTGGGATACTATCTCCACCCAGCAGTAACAAGGAATCCTCCACCCTAAGTATCAATAGAGGCCAAGTGGGGAACCTGAGCATCTACTTCCACCTAGAAGTAATAAGGTCATACTCTCTTCCCTGGCATAGCAGTGTCAGAAAAATCCAGCTGAAACAGAGGTTTAAATGAGATCCAGAATTTCAGAAACATAATATGAAAATGTCCAGGTTTCAATAAAAAAACCACTCATTAGACCAAGAACCAGGAAGAACTCAAAACTGAATTAAATCAATTGATGCTAGCACCAAGGTTAGAGAAATGTCTATATCTGACAAAGATTTTAAAGTAACCATCATAGCACAGTGAAGGAAACAAAACAAAACTAAAAGGCAACCTATAGAATGGGAGAAGATATTCGCAAATGACATATCCAATAAAGGGTTAGTATCCAAAATATATAAAGAACTTGTAAAACTCAACACCCTTAAAACAAATAAGCCAATACAAAAATGGACAGAAGACATGAAGAGACATTTTCCCAAAGACATACAGATGGCCAACAGACACATGAAAAATGCTCAACATCACTCATCATCAGGGAAATACATATCAAAACTACAATGAGATGCCACTTCACACCTGTAAGATCGGCTAAAATCAACAACACAAGAAATAATAGGTGTTGGCGAGGCTATGGAGAATGGGGAGGAACCCTCATGCTCTGTTTATGGAAATGCAAACTGGTACAGACAGTCTGGAAAACAGTATGGAGGTTCCTCAAAAAGTTAAAAATAGAACTATCCTATGATCCAGCAATTACAGTACTAGGTATTTACCCAAAGAACACAAAAATACTAACTCGAAGGGATACATGCACCCTGATGTTTATAGCAGCATTATATACAATAGCCAAATTATGGAAAGAGCCCAAATGTCCAATGACTGATGAATGGATAAAGAAGAGGGGGTGTGTGCATACACACACACACACACACACACACACACACACATACATACAATGGAATATTACTCAGCCATCAAAAAGAATGAAATCTTGGGGCATCTGGGTGGCTCACTTGGCTAAGCGTCTGACTTTGGCTCAAGTCATGATCTCATGGCTTGTGGGTTTAAGCCCTGCATCAGGCTCTCTGCTGTCAGCACAGAGCCCACTTGGGTTCCTGTCTCCCCCCTCTCTGTCCCTCCCTAGCTCGTGCTGTCTCAAAAATAAATAAAAACATCAAAAAAATTAAATCTTGCCATTTGCAACGATGTGGATAAAGCTAGAGAGTATTATGCTAAGTGAAATAAGTCAGTCAGAAAAGACAAATGCCATACAATTTCATTCATGTGTGGAATTTAAGAAACAAACAATCAATCATAGGGGGAAAAATGAGAGGTAAACAGGAAAGATTCTTTTTGTTTTTTTTAAAGAATCTGTTCTTTTTTTTTCAGAGTCTTTTTTTTTAAAGTTTATTTATTTTTAAAAGAGAGAGAACGAGTGGAGGGACAGAGAGAGAGAATCCCAAGCATGCTCTGCACTGTCAGCGTGGAGCCTGATTCAGGGCTTGAACTCATGAACTGTAAGATTATGACCTCAGGTGAAATCAAGAGTCAGATGCTTAACTGACTGAGCCCCCCCAGGTGCTCCAGGAAAGAGATTCTTAACTATAGAGAACTGATAGTTACCAGAGGGGAGGGAGGGGGATAGGTTAAATAGGTGGTGGGGATTAAGGAATGCACTTGTTATGATGATCACTGGATATTGTACTGAAGTGTTGAATCACTGAATTGTACACCTGAAACTAATATTATACTGTATGTTAACTAACTGCAACTTAAATTAAAACTGGGGTGCCTGGGTGGCTAAGGTAGTTAAGCATCCGACTTCAGCTCAGGTCATGATCTCACAGTTCATGGGTTCGAGCCCCATGGTGGGCTCTGTGCTGACAGCTCAGAGCCTGCTTCAGATTCTGTGTCTCCTTCTCTCTCTGCCCCTCCCCTGCTCAAATTCTGTCTCACTCTCTTTCTCAAAAATAAACATTAAAAAATTTAAAAATATAAATTAAAACTTAAAAAATCATAAAATGTTTCAGTAATGTACATACTTCATAGAAAAAATGGAAAGCCTCAGAAAAAAATAAAAAACAGAAGATATAAAGATCATATGGAAATCTTAGAACTGAAAAATATTATAGCTGAAACAAAAACCTCCACTAATAGGTTCAACAGCAGAATGGAGGAGGCAGAGGAAAGATCAGTGAACTCAAAGACAGAACAACAGAAATTACTGAATCTGAACAACAGAGAGAAATAGGCAAAAAATAATAGAATAAAGCCACCAGGGACTCGTGGAACAATAACAAAGGTTCTAACCTTCCTGTCATTGGAGTCCCAGAAAGAGGAGAAAGAGGGTGGGGCTGAAAAAGTACTCAAAGAAATTATATCTGAAAACTTACCAAATTTGGCAAAGATATAAACCTACAGATTCACAAAGCAGAGTGAACCCCAAACAATACAAACCCAAAGAAATCTACCCAAGAGACATCACAGTCCAGCTTCTGAAACCAAAGACAAAGGAAAAATGTTGAAGGAGGTCAAAGAAAAATAACACTTTATTTATAGAGAGAAAACAAGTTGAAGGTTAGCAGATTTCTCACCAGAAGCCTTGGAGGCCTGAGAGGAGTGGCACAGTATTTTTGAAGTACTGAATGAAAAGGATCATCAACCTGGAATGCTATAACCAACAAAAACATCTTTTGGGAATGAAGGGGGGATAGAGACATTATCAGATAAAGAGAAACTATGAGAATTTATCAACAGAGCTTCTCTAAAAAAAATGTCTAAAGGAAGCTCTCTAAACAAAAGAAATGATAGAAAAGGTACCCTGCAACATCAAAAAGGAAGAAAGAAAATGGTAAGCCTGCATTTTTATATATGTAAATACAATAAAATACAATTCCTTCTTCTTTTGAGTTTTCTCAATTATTTTATTTATATTTTTTAAATGTTTATTTATTTGCTTTGAGAGAGAGAGAGAAGGCACAAATGGGCAGTGGAGAGGCAGAGAGAGAAGCCCAAGCTTCTCCTAAGCTCAGGTCATGATCTGCACTGACAGTGCAGAGCCCAATTTGGGGCTTGATCTCACAAACTGCAAGATCATGACCTGAACCAAAATCAAGAGCTGGATGCTTGACCAACTGAGTCACCCAGGCATCCCAAGTTTTCTAAATTATGGTTGAAGGATTAAGTAAAAATTATAACACTGATGTAGTTCTAAATGTAGGTACAGGAAAATTTAGGACAATTATAAGTGGGGGAAGGTAAAGAGAAGTAAGGTTTCTATACTTCACTTGAACTGGTAACATGATGACAGATGTAGACAGTAGTAAGTTTTACACACACACACACACACACACACACACACACACACACGTATGCACTCTGTAATACCTAGAGCAACCACTAAAAAAGAAGCTGTACAAAGAAATACAGTTAATAATACTACAGATGATGCAACATGGAATTCTAAAAAATGTTCAAGTAATTCACAGGAAGGCAGGAAAGAGAAAAGAGAAATGAAAAACAGAGAGAACGAAACAAACAAAACAAAAAACAAAAAAATGAAGTGGCAGACTTACACCCTAACAGATGAGTGATCTAAACATACTGATTAAAAGACAGAGATTAGTTGGGGCGCCTGGGTGGCTCAGTCGGTGGAGCATCCAACTTTGGTTCAGGTCATGATCTCACGGCTTATGAGTTCAAGTCCCACATGGGGCTCTGTGCTGTCAGCTCAGAGACTGGAGCCTGCTTCGGATTCTGTGTCTCCTCTCTCTGCCCCTTCCCCAACTCGTGCTCTGTCTCTCTCTCTCAAAAATAAATAAACATTAAAAAAATTTAAAAATTAGCAAAGTGGACTAAAAAATGTGCTGTCTATATGCAGTCTACAAGAAATTCACTTCAAATATACAATTGTAGGGGCACTTGGGTGGCTCAGTCGGTTGGGCGTCTGACTTCAGCTCAGGTCATGATCTCATGGCTTGTGGATTCGAGCCCTGCATCAGGCTCTGTGCTGACAGCTCAGAGCCTGGAGCCTGCTTCAGATTTTGTGTTCCTCTCTCACTCTGCCCGTCACCCGCTCATGATCTGTCTCTCTCTCTCTCTCTCTCCCTTAAGAACAAATAAAACATTAAAAAATATATACAATTGTAGGCAGGCTGAAAGTAAAAAGACGGAAACAGGTATAACACATAAACATTAATCTCTGCTGCTCCCCCATTCACATACTTGCTCTCTCTCTCCCCTTTCAAAGGTACATACATAAACATTTTAAAAAAGAATTCTCAAAACTGAACAGTAAACAAGCAAAACAATCCAATTACAAAATGGACAAAAGGCATGAACAGGCATTTCACCAGAGAAGATACAGATGGCAAATAAGCACATGAAAAGATGGTCAGCATCATTAGCAATTAGGAAAATGCAAATTAAAAACACAGTAAGATATTGTGACACACCTATCAGAATGGCTAAAATAAAACAAAAGTGGCAACACCAAATACTGACAAGGATGTAGAGATTCCATATTATTCACACATTTCTGGCAAGAATGTAAATTGTTACAGACACTCTGGAAAACAGTTTGGTAGTTTCTTTAAAATCTAAACATGCAATTACCATATGAACCTGCAATTGCCTTCTTAGGTACTATTCCAAAAAAATGAAGACTCATGTTCACACAAAAACCTGTACACAAATGCTGACAGCAGCTTTATTTGTAATAGCCCCAAACTGGAAACAGCGCAGATGTCCTTCAATAGGTGAATGGTTAAGTGAACTCTGCTACGTCCATACCATGGAATACTACTTAGCCAAAAAAGAGATGAAATACTGATATAACCAACAACTTGAAACTTGAAGAATTTCCAGAGAATTCTGCTGACTGACAAAAAGCTAATCTCAAAAGGTTATATACTATATCATTCCTAATCTCAAAAATTATATACTGTATGATTCAATTGATAAAACATTATGGAAATGACAAAATTATAGAAATCGATAATAGCTTCATGGTTGCCAGGAAATAAGGAGGGGCTGGGGTGGGAAAGAATTGGGTGGATGCTATAAAAGGGCTACATGAGGTATCCCTGTGATGGAAAAGTTCTGTGTCTTGACTGTAATAATGTCAACATCCTGGTTGTGATACTGTTTTATAAGATTTTACCACTGGGGGAAACTGGGTAAAGCATATCTAAGATCTCTTATATTTAATTCTTATGACTGCAAGTGAATCTACAGTTATTTCAAAATAAAATTTTAACTTAGAAAAACAACCAGAGCAATCCATTTTCTCTTAAAAATAATCTAGAATATCAACCTACTGTATATAATCTTGCCTGCTTAAGCATAAAAGTCATCCAACCTGGTTTTTCATTGCCAGTAGCTTCTGAATACCAACTTGAGCCTTTTCCTTTGAACTGAATCCTAGTAAGAGCAGGTAAGGAAGAAGATGTGTGTTCTGGTGGAAAGAGTCCTGGAACTGAGGTCAGATGATCTGAGTTCTAGTCCTCTCATTCATTAACCATATGACCTTAGGCAAATTGGTAACTTGACTTTTTTGGAAGGCAGCTATGCTCACCACTATATGACCAATGTGGTAACTTGACTTTTTTAAATCTTAAAAATTTCCTCATTGTCAAGGTTAATAATACAGCACTCTCTACTTCACAGAATTGCTGGCGGCGGGGGGGGGGGGGGGAAGGAGGGGATTGTATGAAATAATGGAGGTAAGAATGCTTTGTAAAATATAAAGCACGATACTGTGAGACACGAGGTTTTATATCTGTGCCATAGCCATTTTGTCAAGTATGGAGGCATTTGATAAAGGTTATCTGCTCAATAAATAATGAATGAGTGCCTGGTCATTAGAAAAGTCAAACAAGGGCAGAATTTTCTCTCAAGAATTTAATTTTTTTTTCAATGTTTTTTATTTATTTTTGGGACAGACAGAGACAGAGCATGAACGGGGGAGGGGCAGAGAGAGAGGGAGACACAGAATCGGAAACAGGCTCCAGGCTCCGAGCCATCAGCCCAGAGCCTGACGCGGGGCTCGAACTCACGGACCGCGAGATCGTGACCTGGCTGAAGTCGGACGCTTAACCGACTGCGCCACCCAGGCGCCCCCTCTCAAGCATTTAAAACAAAGGAGATACACAACACATCCAATTGAAAGGAAAAAGCAACATATATTCTATAAAGAGCCAAGGGTATTACTAAAATAATCTCTGTATAAGGAAGTATACCTTCCCATCATGTTTCAGGGGATGAGCAATAATGGATGGGAGACTTATCAAAAAAGTAGAAAAAACATTAAGCTCTCCAGCAGGAAACCCAAGAGCCAGAGAGATGGAACAGTAAGAGACAGAATAAAAGTGGCACAAAAATGCTCAGAGTAGTTTGGGCCTTATATAGAGACTATGGAAATGGATCAATTTGGATTTACAGTAAAATTTAATTTTAGTTTGTATTAGTTACTATGGCAAACACATCTGAAGGTCCAGATGAGGCTCATGGCTTAGAAATAGAATTTTCTCTTCTTCCCAAAAGAAAGTAAAAAAATACACACATCCAAAATGTTCAATGCTAAAGTTTTTTTTAAAACTTAAATTCACACAGGCCATAATTACATAGCTCCAGGAGAATTCTAGGTTTTTGAAGTCGATGCTGGTTTGTACCAGGTTGTCACCCTACTATATTGTTCTGCCATCTGCTGTGGATTGCAGATATTTTTATACGAAGAGGTAACTGAGCCTAAAGCAGGGTCAGGATCCTCAGTTATTAACATGGACTCAAATAATGACTTTCTGAGTGACTTTAAGCAAGTCGTTTAACCTTACTATTTTATAGCTCCCCTATAATAACAATACACCTTACATGCTGTTTATATAAGGTTTACAACACATATTATTATTTCAACTGATCCTTAAAACCTCAGTGTGGGAATCAGAGAAGGTATTATTTCCATTTTACAAATGAGAAAACTGAAGTCAAACAGCATAGGAAGGATATCCATATGGAAAGTCAAACAAATAAAAGACTTACCTTACACCATCAGCAAAACTGAAAACTCAAAATGGATCATAAACATGTATTTAAGGGATAAAAGCATAAAAACTTCTACAAGAAAACACAGGAGAAAATCTTTGTAAATTTGAGACAGGCAAAGATTTCTTATCATGGCCAAAATATGAACCATAAAAGAAAAAACTGATAAATTAGACTTCATAAAAACTTAGAACTTTTGCTTTTCAAATGATGTCATTAAGAAAATGAAAAGACAAGCCAAAGATTGGGAGAAAACATTTAAAAACTGTATGTTTGATAAAGGATTTATACCTATAATATATAAATAATTCTTACAACTCAACAAGAACCCAATTTTTAAAATGGGAAAATAACCATAGACATTTTTCCAAAGAAGGTAGACAAACGATCAATAAACACATAAAAAAAATATCAACACCATTAACCATCAAGGAAATGCGAATCAAAATCACAACAAGCTGCCACCACACACCTACTAAAATGGTTATAACAAAGAAGATGGACAGTAACAAGTGTTGATGAGGATGTGGGGAAATTAGAACCCTCATACACTGCTGGTAGGAATGTAAAATAGTGCAACCACTTTGGAAAACAGATTGTAGCTCCTCCAAAAGTTAAACATGAAGTTACCATATGACCCAGAAATTCATGTATTCAAGAGAACTGAAAACATATGTCCACATAAAGACTTGTACACAAATGTCATAGCAGTATTATTCATAATAGCTAAAAAGTGGAACCAACTCAAATGTCTACCAGCTATTGAGTCAGTGCAAAAAGAAAATGTGACATATCCCATTAAGTAGAATATAATATTCTATTTATTCAGCAATAGGAAGGATTAAAATACTGATACATGCTTCAACATGCAACAGCCTCAAAAATATTATGCTAAATTGAAAGAAGCCACACACAAGAGATCACATATTGCATGGTCTCATTCATATCAAGGGTCCAGAAAGAGAAAATCTACAGAGATAGAAAGCAGATCAGTGGTCGCCTGGGCCTGCAGGTAGGAACAGGGATTGACTGCAAATAGGTAAGAAGAAACTTTGTGGTAATAGAAATATTCTATAACTGGATTGTGGTGACAGTTGCATAACACTATAAATTTACTATAATCACTAAATAGTACACATTTACATGTGCATTTACAGGGTGCATTTTGTGATATGTAAATCACACCTCAATAAAGCTAATTTAAAAATCATTGAATAAACCTGTGCTGAAAAGAAAAAAATCAACAGAGGAGGGACTAAAATACAGGTCCTCAGTGTTCCTCCTTCTCTATTACCTGCCTCTGAGAAATGTAAGGAATAACAATAAGGTTTTTCAAAGGCTTAGTACCTCACTGGGAAGTAACAATTCTACCAGGTTTTGAAAACACAAATAATTTAAAATACCAGGTGGTACTGTTATTTTCACTTAATCCATAGTATACTTGTATCAGAAATTTTCTACTTTTAACTATTTACATTTCATAAACCAAGGGAAATTTTATAATGTTTAAGTATATTGTAATATGAATTTATTTACCCTAAAATTCATATCAGAAAGCATTAATTCTGCGTAATTTCTAACACAAAAGACAGTTCTTTAAAATTAGCTGATAGCTTAATATCACTGTTCGACTTACAGTGTGGCTAATAAAGCTCAGAGCATCTTCAAAATAACCCCAAATTTCTTCTGGGGGACAGAGTTCTGTACTTGGCACCCCATCTGGCACCAAGAGGTTAATCAAGTTTCGCACACATTTGCTGAAATCAAAAAGAGAAAACTCATCCCATAAGGAAATAAATCATTGGCTTCGTGGCTAAGATAAGTAAAATCTGGATCTCATCCCAGACTACGAGCTTCAAAACACTTCTGTTCTTCCCTCATTTTTATCTGGCCTCCAACCTCAGAAGACAGATTTTTGAAGCTATAAAAGGGGCTGACCAATCCTCCTTTTTATTATGCCTATGGTTTCTTTCACCTTTTTTTAGTTTCCTGCATCAAGGAGTAGTGGCTGTTTATTATATTTTATGAGCTGGTTCAATCTATAGGCACTTTAAAGCATCTCTTTATATCCTCAAACGGGCAAGGAAATTGGGATTTAACCTGGGAATAATTCCAGGAGAACTGTTTCTCACATCTCAGAAAAGAAAGTCTGTAATAAAGTTTTCCGCAGAAAACTCACATAGCATCATTTTCCTCCATGTCTAGGTACAGAAAACATAAAATATGTAATAAATAATATTTTGTACTATGATGTACAGCACTTATTGGTCCTTAAAGAAAGGTGCTTAGGAAAAATAAACGTCTGGGGCAAAACTAGCAAAATGTCAACATTTGTTAAATTTGAGTGGTGGATACACTGGTGTTTGTTATATTAATCTTTGAAAGGTATTCAATACTTTTATCATATATATAGTCTCACAACAAAGAAGCAACTTTCTCCCTTTTTTTCTCTTTTGGGAAAACCAGACTCTGTGACATAACTAATTCTTGGTCTATAATACAACTCTAAATATGAAGCTGTTCTGAGGGCTTTTTAGTTCAAGAGTTTACAGGAGTGCCCCTGATCAACTTTTAAATTGGACCAGTTGAGTATGATTGATGACTTATATAGCTCTTTTGACTATCGAAAAGCTTGGCTTCAGTGTTGAGTTACATTTACTAACCTGTATTTCACAGCATCAATTGATTGTTTCTTTTTGTAGAGCAATAAAGCCCTATTCAAGGCCTTCAGAGCAATGGAAGGATAGTGTGCAGGCTTTTCCACTGCTAACACTATAAGAGGGAAAGAAAAAAGGCTGTGAACACCATAGTCTCATCCAACACCATTTTCATCCCAGGCTACAACTTGATTTTTCTAATGAAACTAGCCTGAAACAGATGAACACAAACCAACCAACCAACAACAACAACAAAAAAAACCCACAAAAATTAATTTAATGAAATGATGAGTCCATGGTGGCTTTCAGAGAAAGTTTATAGTTTCTGGGCAAAGTAATATGGTAGGGTTATCAGGATTGTCTTTTATTCAGCAAACATCAAGAGAACCTACTGTTTCTGTGACCCTACACATAGTCATATAGGTAAAGCAATAATCTTATGAACCAGAGTCAAGGAGGGGCACACCAAGATGGAAACAAAAAGCATACCAGTAAAAGAGCAATAATCAAAAACAGATTTATACAATATACTGCTTTGGTCTGATACTGTAAACAGGAATCACTTGACATGAGAGTGAGTGTCAGAGATGACAAACCTTGTAACTTCCAAATGCATTTACCAGGCCTCTGTAATTGGAGATCCATTATACAAGGAGAAGTGGTCACCATCACATGTCTACAAAGTATAGACCACGGGCTCCATGTCTCTAGAATTTTGTCTTGCAAGATAAGGAAAGGCAAATGTGACCTTTGTGCACCTGGGGCTATCTAATACCTTTATTAACCATACATAGGCTCCCAAGGAGGGTGAGGGAGAAAAAAGGGAAAATAATTAGGTTATTTCCTGCAGCATATTCCCATACAGGCTCTGGGACCCCAACGACTACTTACTTAGAGCCCAACCAAAAATTTGAGAGTGGTAATTGTGTTAAAAAAATATTACCAGTATTTCTTTGTACACTTTTTTTGGGGAAAGATTATATTTTTAAGTAATCTCTACACCCAACATGGGGCTTGAACCTACAACCCCAAGATCCAGAGTCACATGCTCTACCAACTGAGTCAGCCTGGTGCTCCTCTTTGTACACTTTAATAAATGGCTGAGATTGCATTACCTTTGATTAGTGAAGCAGCTGACTGTCATTTCTAGCTACCTGAGTAAAACTAACTTTCTGAAGGTTAAGCTCCCTCTACTGTGTAGTTATATAATTCAATTCCACACCTAGAATGACCATTGATTATGATTAATGCACTTCACTCAGGTTTATAAGTACAACAAATACAAGCACTTATTTTTCATGACCTTAAGGAGTTTATAGTCTCATATAAATAAAAAGATAAATGCATAAATGATTATAATACATGACAGTTCAAGAATGCCATTAGAGAAGGAGAAACATTATTATTATTTCCCATCTGAGGGCAAAGAATGAAGAATAGAGACTGGAATAAAAAGTATTACAATCTAAATGGGTAGGTACCAGCCTACCAAAAACATAAATATAGCACTTACAGGCAATTGTTTCAAATGTTTTACTTTCCAAATGAGGCAGTTCCCACAGTGATTCCAGGAAACTGTCAAGTAATGGATCATTCATTTTGGCTTTAACTTCAAACTCATACAGCAGAAGCAGTGTCTCACATGGATCACCTGAGAAGTTCCCTAAGAAGGAGGCAAAAATGCAACATTCTCTGTGATTACATTTTATTATTCTATTCCAAGCTCTCTTCTGGGGAGATTTTCCTGTTGAGGAAAATTAATTTTATTTACAATTTGAAGACTGTCCCAGGTTCTGTATATAGATTTTTCACATTTTTAAAATTATAAAAAATGTTTATTTCTTTTCAGAGAGAGAGAGAATACAAGAGGGGAAGGGGCAGAGAGAGGGAGGGAGAGAGAGAATCCCAAGCAGGCTCTGCATAGTGCAGAGTCCAACACAGGGCTCGATCTCATGAACTGTGAGATCATGACCTGAGCTGATATGAAGAGTCAGAAACTTAACCAACTTAACCAACCAAGGCAACCCAGATTTTTTATATGTTTAACTCTACAAACTCACCAATTCTTTCAGCACCCTATAATGCATTCAGCAGCATTGCTTACATTTCTTGAAATTATTGCCATGATGTTCCTGAATAGCCTGAAAAAGTCCTGCTGTTCATCTGCCTCAATCCAGATCCAATGTTTATCTGCCTCACTTTAATGACTGAGTTAACTGAAAGATAGAGTGCTGTATAAACTAACTGTGGTTTTATTTCAAGCAAAGTAAAAGAGAGTTTCCAAATCGTTTCATTTAGTCAGTCAATATTTCTTGGGTATCACCATGGGCAGAATATTATATCAGGTGGCATATAACACATGATGTGAGATAGTTTTCATTCATGTTTGTTAGACTGAATTAAAAAAAAAAAAAGTTTTGAGGTATAGCACCGATAAAATAAACTGAATAAAGCATGTTCATCTTAAACAAGCAGCTTATTGAGTTTTTAGATGTTTAAACCCATATAACCATTACCCAGATCATGATATAGAACACTTCTAACACCCGTGTTCCTTACCAGTCAATATCATCTTAGTATTGGGGCACCTGGGTGGCTCCGTCGGTTGGGCATCTGACTTTGGCTCAGGTCATGATCTCACGGTTCGCGGGTTCGAGCCCCTGTTAGCTGTGCTAACAGTTCAGAGACTAGAGCCTGCTTCAGATTCTGTGTCTCCCTCTCTCTCTGCCCCTCCCCCACTCACATTCTGTATCTTTCTCTCAAAAATAAATGTTAAAAAAAATCACCTTAGCAGAGTTAACAACTATTTTGGTTTCTATTCCTATTGATTGCTATTGCCTGTTCTTGAATGTCATTGCTAGTATAACAGAAATATAGTCAACTTTTGAAAATCTGACTTTGTATTCTGTAACTTGCTAAAACTCACTAATTTCAGTAACTTTTCTGTAGATTCTTTGGGATTTTCTATGTAGACAATCATGTAATCTGCAAATACAGGTGGTTTTATTTCTTCTTTTTCACTCTATGTCTTTTTTCCATTCTTTTGCTTGCCTTATTGCACTGGCTAGGACTTCTAGAATGATGTTGAACAGGAGTGAGAATAGAAAACCTTGACTTGTTCCTGCCCTTAGAAGGAAAGCATTCAGTTTTTTAATGTTTATTTATTTTTGACAGAGAGAGAGAGAGACAGAACATGAGTGAGGGAGAGGCAGAGAAAGAGGGAGACACAGAATCCGAAGCAGGCTCCAGGCTCCAAGCTGTCAGCACAGAGCCTGACGCAGGGCTTGAACTCACAGACCACGAGATCATGACCTGAGCCAAAGGATGCTCAACCAACTGAGCCACCCACGTGTCCCAGCATTCAGTTTTCCATCACTAAATGTGATATGAGCTGTGACTTAATTTTTGTACATACCCTTTATCAGGTTGAGAAACTTCCCTATGATTCCTAGTTTCCTGAGAGCTTTTTTAAAAATCATAAATGTATGTTCAATCTTTTCACTTAATCTGTTGATATGGTAAATTAATTGAGTTTACAGTATTGAACCTAGGATAAACATGATTTGCTTATGGTCTATTACCCTTTTCAAATTTTACTAAATTCACCTTGCTAATATTTTGTTGAGGATTTCTGCATTTATTTTCATGAAGAATATTGGTTCATAATTTTTTTATCATATTTTTTGTCTAGTATTGGTATCAGGGTAAATATGATCTCATAAAGTGAGCTGGGAAGTATGCCCTCTTCTTCCTGGAAGAGTTTGTATAAAACTGGTATTGTCTTTAAATGGTTGGCAGACTTCCTTAGTGGAGTTTTCTGTTAGAAGATTTTAAACAACAAATTCAATGGGTATAAGACTATTCAAATTATCTATTTCTTCCTGAGGGAGCTTTGCTGGTTTGTGCTTTTCAAGGAATTTATCCATCTCATCTAAGCTGTCAAAGTCATGGGCATATAGCTGTTCATAATAGTCCTTAATCATCTTTTTAAATGTCTGTAGGATCTGTAGTGATGCCTCTATTTTCATTCTTGACATTATTAATTTGTATCTTTATTAATTTTGTATAGATAATGCTGCTATAAACATTGGGGTGCACGTATCCCTTTGAATTCATATTTTTGTATTTTGATATTAATATAGCCACTCCAGCTTTCTTTTTATTAGCATTTGTTTGGTGTACCTTTCCCAATTCCTTTTATTTTCAACTTATCTATGTCTTCATATTTAAGTGTTTTTTTAAAAATAGAAAGCATGTAGTTGGGTCTTGATTTTTTATCCAATCTGACATTCTTCATCTTTTAATTGGTATGTTTACACCAGGGGTGAGCAAACTACAATCTGTGAGCTGACTGCCTGTTTTGCAAATAGTTTAATTTGAACACAATCATGTCTTTTGTTTAAATATGGCCCATGTGTTCCTGTGACAACAGCACAGTTGAATAGTTGTGTCCAAGATTGTATGCCTGTTAGCCTAAAATATTCACTACTGGCACTTTAAAAAACGTTCCCTGACCTCTGATTTAGACCATTTATATACAATGCAATTATTGATATAGTTGGGTATTCTTGAACTTCATAAAAACGAATTGTACTTAGAACAACTAGACAGAAGATAAGGAAATTTAAAAAATGAAAACACTGTAAGCCAACTAGACCTAACAGACATCTATTTTTTTTTAAATTTTTTTTAACGTTTATTTATTTTTGAGACAGAGAAAGAGACAGAGTATGAACGGGGGAGGGGCAGAGAGAGAGGGAGACACAGAATCGGAAGTAGGCTCCAGGCTCCGAGCCATCAGCCCAGAGCCGACGCGGGGCTCGAACTCACGGACCGCGAGATCGTGACCTGAGCTGAAGTCGGACGCTTAACCGACTGAGCCACCCAGGCGCCCCGACAGACATCTATAAAACACTCCTCTCAACAGCAGCAGAATATACATTCTTCTTAAGTACCCACAGAATATTTTCTAGGATAGACATATGCTAGGTCATAAAACAAACTTCAATAAATTTCAAAATATAAAATAATGCAGAGTATCTTCTGTGATCATAATGTAATAAAATTACAAATTAATAACAGAAAAAAATTGGGATATGCACAAATATATGGAAAATAAACACACCCTTAAACAACCAATAGGTCAAAAAATAAATCAAAAGAAAAATCAGAACACACTTTGAAATGAATAAAAATGAAGACACAATATACCAAAACATAAGAGATACAGCTAAAGTAGTGCCTAGAGGGAAATTTATATCTGTAAACACCTACATTAAGAAAGAAGAAAAACATCTCAAATCAGTAATCTGAACTTCCAACTTAGTTAAGAGAAAAATAACCTAAACAAGTAGAAGGTAGAGAATAACAAAGACTGGAGTGGAAATGAATAAGTTAGACAATAGGAAAACAATAGAAAAACTAATGAAACCAGAAGCTGGTTCTTTGAAAAGATCAACAAAATTGACATATCTTTAGAAGCCTCATTACTAGAATCAGAAATGGAAAAGGAGACATCACTACCAACCTTAGAGAAATAAAAAGGATTACAAAGGACTGCTATGGACAATCTTATGCCAATAAATTAGATAAACTGGATGAAATGGACAATTTTCTAGAAAGAAAAACTACTGAAATCGATTCAAGAATAAATACAGTATCTAAATAGACCTATAATGAATAAAGTAATTGCAATAGTTTTAAAAACCATAGAAAAAGAAAAGCCCAGGTCTAGACAGTTTTACCACTGGACTTTATCAAACATTTATAGAAGAATTAATACTAATTCTCACAAATTCTTTTAAAAATAGAAGGGGACAGACCATTTGACAACTCATTCTAAGAGGCCAGTATTAATGTGATATCCAAAACCAAAGACATCACAAGTAAAAAAAAAAAAATCACAAAATACTAGTAAACTTAATTCAGCAATGTAGAAAAGAATTATACTTAACAAACTAGAAGGGAACTTCCTCGATTTGATAAAGGGCATCTCTGAAAAACCCACAGATAACAACATACTTACTGGTGAAAGACTGGATTATTTCCCTCTAAGATATAGGACAAGAAAAGGATGTCAACTTTCACCACTGCCATTCAACACTGTACTGGAAATTGCAACCAAATAGACAAGAAAAATAAAAGACATCAAGACTGGAAAAGAAGTAGTGAAACTATATCTAGTCGTACAGGATGTAATCTTGTAAATAAGATTCCTAGGGAATTCAGTAAAATACCATTAGAACTGATAAATAAGTTTAAGATCAACAAATAAAAATCAATTCTAAATTCTATAAAGTAGCAATGAGCAAACTGAAAATAAGATTGAGAAAGTAATTCTACTTACAATAGCATCAGAAACAATAAAATATTTAAGAATGAATTAAACAAAAGAAGTGCAGGACTTATACAATGAAAGTTATAAAACATCATTGAAAGAAGTTAAAGATGTAAATAAATGGAAAAATATTCCATGTTCATAGATTAGAAGACTTAACATTGTTAAGATGGTAATACACCCCAAAATGATCTACAGATTCAACATAATACCTAGCATAATGCCAGCTGGATTTCTTCTTTTTTCAGAAATTGCCAGGCTGATTCTAAAATTGATATGGAAATTCAAGGAACGCAAAATAGCCAAAATGATCTTGAAAAAAGAACAAATTTGGAGGACTAACACTTCCAGACCTGAAAACTTACTACAAAGCAGTGATAATCAAGACAGTGTGGTACTGGCATAAGGACAGATATACATATAAATGGGATATAATTGACAATCCAGAAATAAAAACATTGCCTATGATCAACTAATATTCCACAAAGAGGCAAAGATTATCCAATGTGGAAAGAATATTTTAAAAAAATGGCTCTGAAGATGCTGGAATAGCATGGAAGCTTTTTGTGTGTCTCGCGTCCATGAAATACAGCCAGACTAACACTAAACCATCCTACACACCTAGAAAACTGATTGGAAGATTAACACAACAATCTGCACAACCGGAACCACAGAATTTAGCAGTCCTCTTCTCCCTTCAAAATGACAAAATGAAGGAATTCACCCGAAAAGAAAAAGCACGAAGAAACGATAGCCAGGGATTTAACCAACACAGACACAAGCAAGATGTCTGAACCAGAATTTAGAATCACAATAATAAGAATACTAGCTGGAGTCGAAAATAAATTAGAATCCCTTTCTGCAGAGATAAAAGAAGTAAAAAATAGCCAGAATGAAATAAAAAATGCTATAACTGAGCTGCAATCACGGATGGATTCAGTGGCGTCAAGGATGGATGAGGCAGAACAGAGAATCAGCGATATAGAGGACAAATTTATAGAGAATAACAAAGCAGAATAAAAGAGAGAAATTAAGGCAAAAGAGCACGATTTAAGAATTAGAGAAATCAGTGACTCATTAAAGAGGAACAACATCAGAATCATAGGGGTCCCAGAGGAGGAAGAGAGAGAAATAGGAGTAGAAGGGCTATGTGAGCAACTCATAGTGGAAAACTTTCCTAACCTGGGGAAAGACACAGACATCAAAACCCAGGAAGCACAGAGGACTCCCATTAGATTCAACAAAAACCGACCATCAACAAGGCATATCATAGTCAAATTCACAAAATACTCAGTCAAGGAGGGAATCATGAAAGCAGCAAGGGAAAATAAGTCCCTAACCTACAAGGGAAGACAGATGAGGTTTGCAAGCAGACCTATCCACAGAAACTTGGCAGGCCAGAAAGGAGTGGCGGGATATATTCAGTGGGCTAAATCAGAAAAATACAGAGCCAAGAATTCTTTATCCAGCAAGGCTGTCATTCAAAATAGAAGGAGAGATAAAAAGTTTCCCAGACAAAAATTAAAAGAATTTGTGACCACTAAACAAGCCTGCAAGAAATTTTAAGGGGGACTCTCTGAGGGGAGAAAAGATGACAATATAAATAAATAAATAAATAAATACATACATACATACATACATACATACATACATACCAAAAGCAACAAAAGAATAGAAAAGACCAGAGAACACCACCAGACACTCTAACTCTACAAGTATCATAATGGCAATAAATTCATATCTTTCAGTACTCACTCTAAATGTCAGTACTCACTCTAAATGTCAATGGACTCAATGCTCCAATCAAAAGACATAGGGTAACAGAATGTATAAGAAAACAAGACCCATCTATATGCTGTTTACAAGAGACCCACTTTAGACCTAAAGACACCTACAGATTGAAAATAAGGGCATGGAGAACCATCTATCATGCTAATGGTCAACAAAACAAAGCTGGAGTAGCCATACTTATATCAGACAATCTAGACTTTAAAATAAAGATTGTATCAAGAGATGCAGAAGGGCATTATATCATAATCAAGGGGTGTATAGACCAAAAAGACCTGGGGCGCCTGGGTGGCTCAGTCAGTTAAGCGGCTGACTTCGGCTCAGGTCATGATCTCACGGTCCGTGAGTTCGAGCCCCGCATCGGGCTCTGTGCTGACAGCTCAGAGCCTGGAGCCTGTTTTAGATTCTGTGTCTCCCTCTCTCTGACCGCCCCCCCCCCGTTCATGCTTTGTCCCTCTCTGTCTCAAAAATAAATAAAACATTAAAAAAAATTTATAGACCAAAAAGACCTAACAATTGTAAACATTTATGTGCCAAATGTGGAAACACCCAAATATATAAATCAATTAACCACAAACATAAAGAAACTCATCGATAGTAATACCATAATAGTAGGAGACTTCAACACCCCACTCACAGCAATGGACAGATCATCTAATCAAAAATCAACAAGGAAACAATGGCTTTGAATGACACATTGGACCAGATGGACTTAACAGATATATTCAGAACATTTCATCTTAAAGCAGCAAAATATGCATTCTTCTCCAGTACACATGGAACATTCTCCAGAATAGACCATATACTGGGACACAAATCAGCCCTAAGTAAGTACAAAAAGATTGAGATCATACCGCACATATTTTCAGACCACAACGCTATGAAACTTGAAATCAACCACAAGAAAAAATTTGGAAAGGTAACAAATACTTGGACACTGAAGAACATCCTACTAAAGAATGAATGGGCTAACCAAGCAGTTAAAGAGGAAATTAAAAAGTATATGGAAGTCAATGAAAATGATAGCACCACAACCCAAAACCTGTGGGACACAGCAAAGGTGGTCATAAGAGTGTATAGCAATCCAGGCCTAGGATTCCTAAAGAAGGAAGAACAATCTCAGATACACAACCTAACCTTACACTTTAAGGAGCTGGAAAAAGAATAGCAAATAAAACCCAAAACCAGCAGAAGACAGGAAATAATAAACATTAGAGCAGAAATTAATGCTATTGAAACCAAAAAAACAGAACAGATCAATGAAACCAGAAGCTGGTTCTTTGAAAGAAATAACAAAATTGACAAACCACTAGCCAGTTTGATCAAGAAGAAAAAGGAAAGGTCCCAAATAACTAAAATCAAGAATGAAAGAGAAGAAATCACAACTAACACAACAGAAATAAAAACAATAATAAGAGAATATTATGAGCAATTATATGCCAACAAAATGGGCAATCTGGAAGAAATGGACAAATTCCTAGAAACATATACACTACCAAAACTGAAACAGGAAGAAATAGAAAATTTGAATGGATCCATAACCAGTAAGGAAATCGAATTAGTAATAAAAAATCTACCAAAAAACAAGAGTCCAGGGCCAGGTGGCTTTCCAGGGGAATTCTACCAAACATTTAAGGAAGAGTTAACACCTATTCTCTTGAAACTGTTCCAAAAAATAGAAATGGAAGGAAAACTTCCAAACTCTTTTTATGAAGCCAGCATTACCCTGATTCCAAAACCAGACAGAAACTCCACTAAAAAGGAGAACTATAGGCCAATTTCCCTGATGAACGTGGATGTAAAAATCCTCAACAAGACATTAGCCAACTGGATCCAACAATACATTAAAAAAATTATTCACCACAACCAAGTGGGATTTAGACCTGGGATGCAGGGCTGGTTCAATATCCTCAAAACAATTAATTTGATTCATCACATCAATAAAAGAAAGGACAAGAACCATACGATCCTCTCAATAGATGCAGAGAAAGCATTTGACAAAATATAGAATCCTTTCTTGATAAAACCCTCAAGAAAGTAGGGATAGAAGGATCATACCTCGAGATGATAAAAGACTTATACGAGCGACCCAACGCTAATACCATCCTCAGTGGGGAAAAATTGAGAGCTTTCCCCCTAAGGTCAGGAACAAAACAGGGATGTCCACTCTCGCCACTGTTATTCAACATAGTATTGGAAGTCTTAGCCCCGGCAATCAGACAACACAAAGAAATAAAAGACATCCAAATCGGCCAGGAGGAGGTCAAACTTTCACTCTTCGTAGATGACATGATACTCTATATGGAAAACCCAAAAAGATTCCATCAAAAAACTGCTACAACTGATTCATGAATTAAGCAAAGTTGCAGGATATAAAAATCAATGCACAGAAATCGGTTGCATTCCTATACACCAACAATGAAGCAACAGAAAGAGAAATCAAGGAATCAATCCCATTTACAGTTGCACCAGAAACCATAAAATACCTAGGAATAAATCTAACCAAAGAGGTGAAAAATCTATACACTGAAAACTATAGAAAACTTATGAAAGAAATTGAAGAAGACACAAAAAAATGGAAAAAGATTCCATGCTCCTGGATAGAAAGAACAAATATTGTTAAAATGTCGATACTACCCAAAGCAATCTACATATTCAACACGATCCCTATCAAAGTAACACCAGCATTCTTCACAGAGCTAGAACAAATAATCCTAAAATTTGTATGGAACCAGAAAAGACCCCGAATAGCCAAAGCAATCTTGAAAAAGAAAACCAAAGCAGGAGGCATCACAATCCCAGACTTTAAGCTATACTACAAAGCTGGTACTGGCACAAGAACAGACACTCAGATCAGTGGAATAGAATAGAGAACCCAGAAATGGACCCACAAACGTATGGCCAACTAATCTTTGACAAAGCAGAAAAGAATAACCAATGTAATAAAGACAGTCTCTTCAGCAAGTGGTGCTGGGAAAACTGGACAGGGACATGCAGAAGACTGAACCTGGACCACTTTCTTACACCATACACAAAAATAAACTCAAAGTAGATGAAAGACCTCAATGTAAGACAGGAAGCCATCAAAATTCTCGAGGAGAAAGCAGGCAAAAGCCTCTTTGATCTTGCCCGCAGCAACTTCTTACTCAACTCGTCTACGGAGGCAAGGGAAACAAAAGCAAAAATGAACTACTGGGACCTCATCAAAATAAAAAGCTTCTGCACAGTGAAGGAAACAATCAGCAAAATTAAAAGGCAACCGACAGAATGGGAGAAGATATTTGCAAATGACATATCAAATAAAGGGTTAGTATCCAAAATCTACAAAGAACTTATCAAACTCAACACTCAAAAAACAAATAATCCAGTGGAGAAATGGGCAAAAGACATGAATAGACACTTCTCCAAAGAAGATATCCAGATGGCCAACTGATGCACGAAAAAATGCTCAACTTCACTCATCATCAGGGAAATACAAATCAAAACCACAATGGGATACCACCTTACACATGTCAGAATGGCTAACATTAACTCAGGCAACAACAGATGTTGGCGAGGACACGGAGAAAGAGGATCTATTTTGCATTGTTGGTGGCAATGCAAGCTGGTGCAGCCACTCTGGAAAACAGTATGGAGGTTTCTCAAAAAACTAAAAAGAGAACTACCCTACGACCCAGCAATTGCACTACTAGGCATTTATCCAAGGGATACAGGTGTGCTGTTTCAAAGGGACACATGCACCCCCATGTTTTTAGCAGCACTATCAACAATAGTATGGAAAGAGCCCAAATGTCCATCGATGGATGAATGCATAAAGAAGAAGTGGTATATATATACAATGGAGTATTACTCAGCAATCAAAAAGAATGAAATCTTGCCATTTGCAACTACATGGATGGAACTGGAGGGTATTATGCTAAGTGAAATTAGTCAGAGAAAGACAAAAATCATGACTTCACTCATATGAGGACTTTAAGAGACAAAACAAATGAACATAAGGGAAGGGAAGGGAAACAAAAATAATATAAAAACAGGGAGGGGAACAAAACAAAAGAGACTCATAAATATGCAGAACAAACTGAGGGTTGCTGGAGGGGTTGTGGGAGGGGGGATGGGCTAAATGGGTAAGGGGCATTAAGGAATCTACTGAAATCATTGCTTCACTATATGCTAACTAATTTGGATGTAAATTTTAAAAAATAAATAAAGTTAAATTAAAAAATAAAAATAAAAAATAAAATAAAATAAAAAAATGGCTCTGAAACATCTGGATAACCACATGGAAAAGAGTGAAATTGGACTCTTACCTCATACCACATACACAAATTCACTCAAAATGGATCAAAGACCTAAATGTAACAGCTAAAAGTATAAAACTTTTCAGAAGAAAACATAGACATAAACATTCATGAATTTGGAATTGGCAGTTGATTCTTACACATGATATCAAAAGCATGAGCAACAAAAGAAAAATAAATTGTACTTCATCAAAGTTAAAAAATTTTGTGCTTCAAAGGACACTGTCTAGAAAGGGAAATGACAAGTTACAGAATGAAAAACAACAACAATGAGATACTACTACATTCCTATTAGAATCACTCTGCACTCACTAGGATGGCTAGAAAGAAAATCAGATAATACAAGTATGCTGGAGGTGGAGAAATCAGAACCCGCACATATTGCTGATGACAATATAAAATAGTGCAGCCACTTTGGAAAATTGTCCTGCAGCTCCTCAAATGATTAAAATGCAGTTACCATATTACCTAGGTCTAACCAAGAGAAATGAAAACATACGCTCACACAAAAACTTATATACAAATGTCTATAGCAGCATTATTCAAAATAGCCAAAAAATTAAATTAATTTTAATTTTAATCTATCAACTGATGAGTGGATTTTTAAAATGTGGTAATCAATACAGTGGAGTATTATTTGGCCATAAAATGGAACGAAATATTGATACATGCCACAACAAGGATGAACTCTGAAAGTGTTACATTAAGTGAAAGAAGTCACAAAAGTCCTCATATTGTATGATTCTATTTATATAAAATGTCCAAAATATGCAAATCTAGAGAGATACAAAATAGATTGGTGGTTGCATAGGGCTATTGGGGGAAATGCAGGGATAGGAATGTGATGGTGGTTTCTTTCTGACGGGATGAAATGTTCTAAAATTTACTGTTGGTGGTGGTGTATATATCTGTGAATATACTAAAATCTACTGAATCATACACTTTAATGTGTGAATTGTATGGCATATGAATTATATCTCTATAAAGCTGTTTTCTAAAATGAATTTATACCCTGTGAGATAATTCTTTTTGCCTGACTTCTTTTGTTCATGATAATGTTTGTGATATTTATATTTTTCTGTGTCAGAAGTACATTCCTTTATTTTATTGCCTTGTAGTATTCTGTTACATGAATGTACAATTCATTTAGTCCATCCTCCTGTTGATGACACTAAAATTTTCAATCTTTAGCTCTTATGAATAGAGCTGTCTTGAACATTCTGGTACACATTATGGTAAACAGATACACTCTTTTCACCTGAGTATATACCTAGGAGTGGGATTGCTGGATCATTGCTATAACAGAAGCATGTTTGGTTTTAGCAGATACTGCCAAAAGGTCTTCCAAACGAGCTGTACCAATTTACATTTCTACCAGCAATGTACCAGAGCTCCAATTGCTTCCCATCCTTACTAACACTTGGTATCTTAATTTTACCCATTTCAGTGAGTATGTAATGATCCCTCACTGTGGACTTAATTGGCATTCCTTGATGAGTAATGATGTTGAACATTTTTCCTTTGCTTGTTGCCCATTTGTATATCTTCTTTTGTGAAGTTCTTGTTTAATTCTGTTGCCATTTTTTATTTGGTTGTCTTTTCTCATTAAATTTTAAGAGTTCTTTATATACTCTGGAATTTGTCCGGCTTATGTATTAACACATCTTCTGCCTGTCTATCCATGACTTGTCTTTTTCCTATCTTGATTGTATCTTTTGACAAACTGAAATTCCCAATTGTAATGAAGTCCACACTATCAATATTTTATTTTACAGTTGGAATTTTTTGTGTCTCCAAGGTCAAGAGGATATTCTCCTGTTTGTTTTTAGAAACCTTACTGTTGTACCTTTCACTATGATACATCTCAAATCAATGTTTCTGTATGGCAGTAGGGAGGGTCAAGGTTCATTTTTTTCCATATGGATATCTAATTGTTTCAGCATCATTTATTATTAAAAAAATATTTTCCCCACTGAACAGCACTGGCACATTTGTTGTAAATAAAATGATCATGTGTGAGTCTATTTCTGGACTTTATTCTGTGGTGTAAATTCTCAGACTCTATTCATCTTTTTCAAAATTATCCTTTCATCTCCATAGAAATTTTAATGTCATCCTGTCAATTTCCATAAGTAAATCAGCTGGGATTTGAATTGGGATTGTCTTGAGTCTATGGATCAAACTGGGAAAATTGACATTTTAACAAATTTGAGTTTTCTAGTCCATGAACATGGTATGTATTTTCACTCATTTAGGCCTTTAAAGTTTTCCCTCAGCAATGTTTCAGTGTTTTTTTAGTTTTCAGTGTATTTATTACACTATATTGATTCAATACATTCACTATATTGATTACTAAACATTTGATGGGTATTCATGCTATTAAAAATGGGATACTTTATTTTAAGTTTATTTATTTTGAGAGAGATTGAGGGAGAGGGAGAGAGAGAGAGAGAGAGAGAGAGAGAGAGAGAGAATGAGAGGGGGAGGGGAAGAGAGAGGATCCCAAGCAGGCTCTGAGCTGTCAGCATGGAGCTCAATGTGGGGCTCAATCTCATGACCCATGAGATCATGCCAGAGCCAAAATCAAGAGTCCCTAAAAATGGTATTTTAAAAGCTAATTTTCCACTTATTTCTTGCTAGTACACAAAAATACAATTAATTTTTGTGTATTGACCTGTACCCAGCAACCACACCAAATTCATTTATTTTTAAATTTTTATTTAAAATAAAACAGAAGGCCACTTGGATGTCTGACTTCAGCTCAGGTCATGATTTCATGGTTCGTGAGTCCGAGCCCCACATCAGGCTGTCTGCTGTCAGCGCAGAGCCTGCTTCAGGTCCTCTGCCCCCCTCCAAGCCTCCCTGGCTTGTGCTCACTTGCTCTCTCTCAAAATAAATAAACATTAAAAAAACTACCACTTAAAGTAAAACAGAGGGATAGAAAACCATTTTGTGTATGTTTTTTTAAAGGCTGAATTATTGGAACAAACCCTACTTGTTTATGTTATCCTTTTTATATATTGCTGGATTCAGTTTTCTGGATTTTTAGGATTTTTCCATCTATTATTGAATATTTTGACCTATACCTTTTTTTGGCTTGAAATTTGTCAGATTTTGTCATCAGAATCATGCTGGCCTCATAAAATCATTGTGTTACCCTCTTTCTCTATTTCCTATATGAGATACTTTTACAGGGTTGATATTATTTCTTCCTTATATATTTAGAAGAATTTATATCATTGAAGCCATTTTCCTTGTGGGAAGGTATTTAAGATTAAATTTATTTACAGGCATAGCACTATTGAAATATTCTAAATAGGACTATTCAGATTCTCTTTGCACTAATTGTCATAGGTATACTTTTCAAATAACTTGTTATTTTTGTCAAGATTATCAAATTTATTGGCATAAAGTTATTCACAGTGTCTATTATTGCCTTTTTAGATTAGATTTAGATCTTTAGAAAGATTTGTAGTGATGTCTACATTTGAATTACTGATATTAGTAATTTGTGCCCTTTCTATTTATTGCTCCATCTAGCTTGGATTCAATTTGTAGTAATGTTTCCAAAAAATCGACTTTTGGCTTTGTTGATTTTCTCTTGTATATCGGCTTTCCATTTCATTGTTTTCTTCTCTCTTTTTTGTTATGTTCTTCCTTCTATTTTCCTTGGGTTTAATTTGTTCTTATTTCCCTAGATTCAAGTGGGAGGCTAAGATTATTGATTTTCAACCCTTCGTCTTTTCTAATATATGCATTTAAAGCTATTGATGTTCCCTTATTTTAGTTTCACAAGGTTTCATGTCATATTTTTCATTTTTGAAAGTTTATTCCATAATTTTCGTTTTGATTTCTTCTTTGGTGAGTTATATAGAAGTGTTTCTTTTAGATTTCCAACAGTGGGGGTTTTCTAATCATCTTTCTATTGTTGACTTCTAGTTTACTTGGTTCAGAGAACATACTTTGTATGATTTCAATCCTTAGATATTTGTTGAGACTTGCCTTTTGACTCAGCATATGATCTATTTTGGTAAATGTTACAAGTGCACCTGAAAAGAATGTGTATTCTATAGTTAATAGGTATAATGTTTTATATACATATCAGGACTGAAGTGAAGTTTAATGTTTGGGAAACCTAGAAATCAATAATGACGGTTTATGGGTGAGCTATTACATACACTTTACTCTGACCAGGAGTCATCGTGCCATGATAATTGTATGAAAAAATTTCCAGATTCACATCTGTATTTTTATAAAAGAAAACCACAATGTACACAAGGAAATATGTCAGGTACAAGGATACTTGAATGACATTCCTAATTAGGTCAGGCATTTGGGGGAAGGAATAGTACAGATCATGATAAATATCTGAGAACCACAAAAAAATCTATCTCCTGAACTGTGACCCCTGCTACATTTCTTTAGTGACTCCATAGCCCTGTAATGTAATCAAAATCCCTACTCATTGCCATAGGGCTTTGCTTTGTATTATTAGGGTAAGTTTATGCTGCCTGTGAGGCATAATTCAAATGGAATGCTGCCAAAATTGAAGATTTTCAGGAGCAACTTCTATCAGAGATACTTGGGTATCTCCAAATAATTGTTTAATTTCCTTTGTAGAGAAAATCTTAAGTTCAGGTTCTTCTGTTTCTGGGCCTAAGACCTGACCCAAAATGTACACTAGAAAATTCATTCAAGTGTTTTCATTCTGTTTAATGTGCCTGAGGATCAGCGCCAATTGCTTTTCCTCTTGGCTAATCTCAAAACTATCATCTCTGAGAATTTCTTATCCAATGAGTACTAATCTCTGAGCCAAAAGCAACTCATGACAAACTAACTGCTAGTTACTAAGCCAATGGAGGAACCAAACAAAGAATGCCTGATGAAGGAATAAGCATTTAATCCTAGTTTTGGTGTGTGCAAGTGAAACAGGTAATTCCAACATGGGCCTTGATAAATGATAGCTTCTATCTATTGCATTTGGATAAATTAGAATGACCCTTCAAATTCTGGGCTGAGGAGACTATAATATATAAATATAAATGTATACAAATATAAATAAATAGATACATAGATAATTCTGTCAGCTGAACTGCCTTTCTGCTGGTAGAGGATTCATGCTGGGTTTTATTCTGTTTACTATAACCACTAAGATTTTGAATGATGACATTTTAGATGAATACTTTATACTAAGGTCAAAATTATAGCACTGGAGATAAGTTAAATTCTTCCTTGCAAGGACCCAAAAAACAACTAAAGGCTTTTCTCTATCTTCATTATTTTGAGATAAAAAATTACTCATAGTACAAAATAGCTTAAAGAATTCTAATCACTAAGATTACTTCTAGATTTAACACTGGATGACACTTTATGTACAGTATGATTCCAAGGGTATTCCTAGCAACATCTAAAAGTTATGTTCTTCAGTGGAGACTCTGAAAAGGAACCAGAAAGGCCCATTAAGCAGCAGTGAGCTCCCTTATGTTAGAAAGGTTTGGAGTATCTTACAATCATAAGCAGTCATCTTTGGCATAATTCCTACTTCCCCTTAAATTTCCTTTTTCTTTTCCTGGACACCTGATGTGCCTTTCTCTGCCCTATACCTATATCCCAAGTTGAATCTTTATTGAGATATTTTTCTAAATGTTTCTTTCCCAAAGTACAAGCTGATAATGACTTAAATTGTGAGCTTTCTCAGTGATTTTTGCATAGAGGGTTCTCAAAGACCAAAATACTCTAATACTCAAATGAATGACTCTTTAATGATAGAATTTATTTTTTTAAGTTTATTTATATTTGAGAGACAGAGAGAGTGAGCGAGAGAGCGAGCTTACTTGAGTGGAGGAGGGGCAGAGAGACAGAAACAGAATCTGAAGCAAGCTCCAGGCTCCGAGCTGTAAGGTGTCAGCACAGAGCCCACGAACTGTGAGATCATGACCTGAGCCAAAGTCAGATGCTTAACCAACTGAGCCACCCAGGCATCCCTAATGATAGAATTTCTGGTGCTATAGCAACATTTTATTTAATAAATATTTATTAATCCCTAGTATGTGCCAGATAGTTTTAGAAGGTAGAGATAAAGAATGAACATGACAGACAACTTTTCAACTTGTATGGAACTTAGATTCTAGTTGGGGAGAGAAACAATATATAATATATCAAGTAGAGATGTGATGTGTGTTGTAAAAATATATATAGGTTATGGAAGTAGTGATTAAAGTTGCTACTTTAGAAAAAGTGTGGTCAGGAAAGATCTCTCTGAGGTGGGGAAATGACACTTGAGCAGAGGGTGTGGGGGAGCAAGCCATATGAATATCCAGGAAAAGAGTATTCTAGGAAAAAGGAATGGCAAACACAAAGGCTCAGAGGCAGGAGGTACTATGTATTATTGATATAGTAGGACTAGAGTACAGTGAGCTGAGAGGCAGAGTGATGAGAGATGAGGTCAGAGAGGTAACCAAGGGCCAGATAATCCATGGCCTTGTAGATCATGGCAATGACTGAATTTTAAGTCCAAGCAAATGGGAAGTACAAGAGGACTGACATGATCTGACTTATAATACTCTGACTGCTGTGTGGCTACTGGATTTACAAAGGGGAAAAAGTGGGAGCAGAGGGGATAGTTGGGAAGCTATTACAGTGATCCAGATGAGAGATAAGGTAGCTTGGACTAAATAAATATTGCTGGCCTGATTTATTGTTTGGAAAGGACATATCATAAATCACACTACTTTCAGCTTCACCTCCCACTATATAAACCCTGAACAAGAGCTCCAAAACTAACAATGCTCTCTTACATACTTGGCTTTTGTTTATTCAGTTCCCACAGCTTTTAACACCTTCTACTTCTTTTTATAACCATTAAATCTTAATCATTCTTCAAGAATAAATTCAAATACTACCTTTTGGAATGGACCATTTCTTGCTCTGTGGTCCCACACACTTTATATTTCTATTAGTGAAGTTACTTCATTTTGCTTTGTATATGTGCAATGAATTAGGTTTCTTACCTCCTTCCCTTCACTGTAAATTTCTTAAAGACAGAGACAATAAAACATTTCCTTATGTTTCCACAATACTTAGTAGCATTTTGAATTTAATAAGGACTTTTTAAATAAATGTGATAAGCAGCTTTCCTTAGGTCACTAATATAATGACATGTCAGGATTAATCCTTTTGTAAAAGCTAATTCACATAGTACTAGATTTCAATCATTGTTTATATAGTTCTTAATTAACTTTGATTTGGAATAGATTTTTAGAAGGTTAGTGTTTTCCAATTTTGCCCCAGAAGCTTATGATTCATCAGCTTTACACTTTCACGTAATTTGTCTATTTACAGTTGGTAGCTTAATGATTTATTTACATTACTCACAAGCTGGATTCGTACTTTTAGGCATTATTTCATTAGAAATTACCAGTCTTAGTCTTAAGAAATAAAAACTTTTAACAAGTCAGATTCATTTTTTTTAAATGTATTTTTTCCCATCTCATTCTTTTTTTAAATAAATGCCTTATGTTTAAATTTGAAAATTACATGAATCAACAGAATTATCTAAAAGAACTTGCCGATAATTTCTGCCCCTACTCTCCAGGTTAATCTTAAAGTATCTAATCAACAGGTTGAGCATAAATACCAATACCACACATGTAAGTCTCAAAGGTAACAAGATATATTTTTTTATAAAGGGGGATCCTATACCATTTTCTTAAAGTTTTAATTTAAATTCCAGTTAGTTAACACACTGTGTAATTTTAGTTCCAGGTGTACAATATAGAGATTCAACACTTCAATACAATAGCCAGTGCTCATAACAAGTGCACTCTTTAATCCCCATCACCTATTTAACCTGTCCCCCCACCCACTTCCCCTCTGGTAACCATCAGTTTGTTCTCAATAGTTAACAGTCCGTTTCTTAGTTTGCATCTCTATTTACCTTTGTTCATTTGTCTTTTTCCTAAGTTCCACATATGAGCAAAATCATATGGTATTTGTCATTCTCTGACATATGTATGTATATATACATACACGCACAAACACACTCACACACACACATCTTCTTTGTCCATTCACTAGTTGATGGACACTTAGGCTGTTTCCATAATTTGGCTATTATAGATAATCCCACTATAAACATCGGGGCACATGTATCCCTTTGAATTCATATTTTTGTATTATTTGGGTACTTAGTACAATTGCTGGATCATAGGGTAGTTCTATTTTTCACTTTTTGAGGAATCTCCATACAGTATTCTAGAGTGGCTGCACCAGTTTGCATTCCTACCGACAGTGCAAGAGGGTTCCCCTTTCTCCACATCCTTGCCAACACCTGTTGTTTCCTGTGTTGTTGATTTTAGCCATTCTGACAGGTGGGAGGTGATATCTCAATGCAGTTTTGATTTGCATTTCCCTGATGATGAGTGATACTGAATATCTTTTTATGTGTCTGTTGGCCATCTGTATGTCTTCTTTGGAAAAATGTCTGTCTCTTCATGTCTTCTGCCCAATTTTTTTGGAAAGAAAGTGCATACAAGTGGGGGAGAGGGGCAGAAGGAGAGAGAGAAAGAATCTTTTTTTCTAAAGGGGGTGGGGAGAGGGGGGGAAAGAGAGAGAATCCCAAGCAGGCTCCATGCCCAGTGCAGAGCCTGACATGGGGCTCAATGAAATGACCACGAGATTATGACCTGAGCTGAAGTCAGGAGATGGATGCTTAACTGACTGAGCCGCCCAAGTGTCCCTTCTGCCCATTTTTTAACTGGATTACTTGTTTTTTGGGTTTTGAGTTTTATAAGTTCTTTATATATTTTGGATACTAACCCTTTATCAGATATGTCACTTGCAAATATCTTCCCCCATTCCATAGGTTGCCTTTTAGTTTTGTTGGTTGTTTCCTTCATTGTACAGAACCTTTTTATTTTGATGAAGTCCCACAGTTTATATTTGCTTTTGTTTCCCTTGCTTCAGGAGACATATCTAGAAAGAAGTTGTTATGGTCCATGTCGAAGAGGTTACTGCCTATGTTCTCCTCTAAAATTTTTATGGTTTCAGGTCTCACATTTAGGCTTTTAATCCATTTTGAATTTATTTTTGTGTTTGGTGTAAGAAACTGGTCCAGTTTCACTCTTTAGCATGTTGCGGTCCAGTTTTCCCAACATCATTTGTTAAAGAGACAGTCTTTTTCCCATTGGATAGTCTTTCCTGCTTTGTTGAATATTAACTGACCATATAGTTGTAGGTTTATTTCTTGGTTGTCTATTCTGTTCTATTAATCTATGTGCCTGTTTTTCTGCCAGTACCATACTGTCTTGACCACTATAGCTTTGTAATATAACTTAAAATTCAGAATTATGAGACCTCCAGCTTTGCTTTGCTTTTCAAGGTTGCTTTGGCTATTCAGGATCTCTTGTGGTTCCATACAAATTTTAGGATTGTTTGTTCTGGCTCTGTGAAAAATGCTGGTGCTATTTTGATAGGGATTACATTAAATGTATAGATTGTTCTGGGTAATATAAACATTTTAACAATATTAGTTCTTTCAAACCATAAGCATGAAATGTCTTTCCATTTCTTTGTGTCATCTTCAATTTCCTCCATCAGTGTTTTATAATTTTCAGATTGTAAATGGGATTGATTTTATGATTACTCTTTCTGCTGCTTCATTATTGATGTATAGAAATGCAACAGATTTCTCTATGTTGATTTTGTGCCCTGACTTTACTGAATTTGTGTATTCATTCTAGCAGTTTTTTGGAGGCTTTTGGGCTTTCTATAAAGAGCATCTTGTCATCTGTATTTTTGTTTTATTTATTAAGGTACTACATATTCACTGAAAAATTCAAATGATACAAAAATAAAATAAAAAATAAAAGTAAATCTCCCAATCTCAATAAAGCCTATGCTAAGAGATAGCAGTATCAAATGTTGAGTTTTGTGTGTATTCTTCCAAGACTTTATATGATATATGCATTCATATGTATCTGTGTATAATATATACATATTCTTCTGTTCATTCATGCATGAACCAAATATCATGGATATGATAGGTATTGCATATATAAAGATAAGCAAAAGCAGATACAGTATATTTCCTCATGGGGCCTATAGTCTAGCATATATGCATACAAATATGCACAAACATATATGTTTTAAAGATAAAAACTGAATATCAGAAAAGGCCAGGAAAAGTATAACATTCCAAAGTGAAGGGCACACCCCAAGGTGCATTTCCTTTATCTATAATAACGAAAACAGAGTTTTTAGGCTGGTGTAAGGAACATATCTGGAAGACAGAAGATAAAGCGCTAAAGAGTATGTAGCTCGTTAGTGAGGCAGTAGAGAAGAATCTCTGTTATGAGAAGCCATATAGCCACCTCTATCAAATGTAGAGACTAGAGGGAGGGAAGGTGGCAGCGTAGGAGGACGCTGGGCTCACCGCGCATCCTGCTGATCACTTAGATTCCACCTACACCTGCCTAAAGAACCCAGAAAACCGCCAGAGGATTAGCAGAACGGAGTCTCCAGAGCCAAGCGCAGATGAGAGGCCCACGGAAGAGGGTAGGAAGGGCGGCGAGGCGGTGCGCGCTCCATGGACTGGCGGGAGGGAGCCGGGGCGGAGGGGCGGCTCGCCAGCCAAGCAGAGCCCCCGAGTCTGGCTGGCAAAAGCAGAGGGGCTGGACGGACTGTGTTCCGACAGCAAGTGCGACTTAGCGTCTGGGAGGTCATAAGTTAACAGCTGTGCTCAGAAATTGGGAAGGCTGGAGGACAAAGGGAGGGAGAGCTGCTGAGCCCCCGGATGGCAGAGCTCAGCTTGGCGGGGAACAAAGGTGCTCGCCAGCGCCATCTCCCTCGCCCATCCTCCAGCCAAAATCCCAAAGAGAACCAGTTCCTGCCAGGGAACTTGCTCGCTCCGCGCAAACACCCAACTTTGTGCTTCTGCGGAGCCAAACCTCCGGCAGCGGATCTGACTCCCTCCTGCTGCCACAGGGCCCCTCCTGAAGTGGATAACCTAAGGAGAAGCGAGCTAAGCCTGCCCCTCCTGCCCCCGTGCACCTTGCCTACCCACCCCAGCTAATACGCCAGATCCCCAGCACCACAAGCCTGGCAGTGTGCAAGTGGCCCAGACGGGCCACACCACCCCACAGTGAATCCCGCCCCTAGGAGAGGGGAAGAGAAGGCACCCACCAGTCTGACTGTGGCCCCAGCGGTGGGCTGAGGGCAGACATCAGGTCGGACTGCGGCCCTGCCCACCAACTCCAGTTATACACCACAGCACAGGGGAAGTGCCCTGCAGGTCCTCACCACTCCAGGGACTATCCAAAATGACCAAACGGAAGAATTCCCCTCAGAAGAATCTTCAGGAAATAACAACAGCTAATGAACTGATCAAAAAGGATTTAAATAATATAACAGAAAGTGAATTTAGAATAATAGTCATAAAATTAATTGCTGGGCTTGAAACAGTATACAGGACAGCAGAGAATCTCTTGCCACAGAGATCAAGGGAGTAAGGAACAGTCACGAGGAGCTGAAAAGCGCTTTAAATGAGATGCAAAACAAAATGGAAACGACGACAGCTCGGATTGAAGAGGCAGAGGAGATAATAGGTGAACTAGAAGATAAAGTTATGGAAAAAGAGGAAGCTGAGAGAGAGATAAAAAAATCCAGGACTGGAGGGGAAAATTAGAGAACTAAGTGATACACTAAAAAGAAATAATATACGCATAATTGGTATCCCAGAGGAGGAAGAGAGAGGGAAAGGTGCTGAAGGGGTACTTGAAGAAATTATAGCTGAGAACTTCCCTGAACTGGGGAAGGAAAAAGGCATTGAAATCCAAGAGGCACAGAGAACTCCCTTCAGACGTAACTTGAATCGATCTTCTGCACGACATAGCATAGTGAAACTGGCAAAATACAAGGATAAAGAGAAAATTCTGAAAGCAGCAAGGGATAAACGTGCCCTCACATATAAAGGGAGACCTATAAGACTCGTGACGGATCTCTCTTTTGAAACTTGGCAGGCCAGAAAGGATTGGCACGATATCTTCAGTGTGCTAAACAGGAAAAATATGCAGCCGAGAATCCTTTATCCAGCAAGTCTGTCATTTAGAATAGAAGGAGAGATAAAGGTCTTCCCAAACAAACAAAAACTGAAGGAATTTGTCACCACGGAAACCAGCCCTACAAGAGATCCTACGGGGGATCCTGTGAGACAAAGTACCAGAGACATCACTACAAGCATAAAACATACAGACATCACAATGACTCTAAACCCGTATCTTTCTATAATAACACTGAATGTAAATGGATTAAATGCGCCAACCAAAAGACATAGGGTATCAGAATGGATAAAAAAACAAGACCCATCTATTTGCTGTCTACAAGAGACTCATTTTAGATCTGAGGACACCTTTAGATTGAGAGTGAGGGGATGGAGAACTATTTATCATGCTACTGGAAGCCAAAAGAAAGGTAGAGTAGCCATACTTATATCAGACAAACTAGACTTTAAATTAAAGGCTGTAACAAGAGATGAAGAAGGGCATTATATAATAATTACAGGGTCTATCCATCAGGAAGAGCTAACAATTATAAATGTCTATGGGCCGAATACCGGAGCCCCCAAATATATAAAACAATTACTCATAAACATAAGCAACCTTATTGATAAGAATGTGGTCATTGCAGGGGACTTTAACACCCCACTTACAGAAATGGATAGATCATCTAGACACACGGTCAATAAAGAAACAAGGGCCCTGAATGATACATTGGATCAGATGGACTTGACAGATCTATTCAGAACTCTGCATCCCAAAGCAACAGAATATACTTTCTTCTCGAGTGCACATGGAACATTCTCCAAGATAGATCATATACTGGGTCACAAAACAGCCCTTCATAAGTTTACAAGAATTGAGATCATACCATGCATACTTTCAGACCACAATGCTCTGAAGCTTGAAATCAACCACAGGAAAAAGTCTGGAAAACCTCCAAAAGCATGGAGGTTAAAGAACACCCTACTAACGAATGAGTGGGTCAACCAGGCAATTAGAGAAGAAATTAAACAATATATGGAAACAAACGAAAATGAAAATACAACAATCCAAACGCTTTGGGACGCAGCGAAGGCAGTCCTGAGAGGAAAATACATTGCAATCCAGGCCTATCTCAAGAAACAAGAAAAATCCCAAATACAAAATCTAACAGCACACCTAAAGGAAATAGAAGCAGAACAGCAAAGGCAGCCTAAACCCAGCAGAAGAAGAGAAATCATAAAGATCAGAGCAGAAATAAACAATATAGAATCTAAAAAAATTGTAGAGCAGATCAACGAAACCAAGAGTTGGTTTTTTGAAAAAATAAACAAAATTGACAAACCTCTAGCCAGGTTTCTCAAAAAGAAAAAGGAGATGACCCAAATAGATAAAATCATGAATGAAAATGGAATTATTACAACCAATCCCTCAGAGATACAAACAATTATCAGGGAATACTATGAAAAATTATATGCCAACAAATTGGACAACCTGGAAGAAATGGACAAATTCCTAAACACCCACACTCTTCCAAAACTCAATCAGGAGGAAATAGAAAGCTTGAACAGACCCATCACCAGCGAAGAAATCGAATCGGTTATCAAAAATCTCCCAACAAATAAGAGTCCAGGACCAGATGGCTTCCCAGGGGAGTTCTACCAGACGTTTAAAGCAGAGATAATACCTATCCTTCTCAAGCTATTCCAAGAAATAGAAAGGGAAGGAAAACTTCCAGACTCATTCTATGAAGCCAGTATTACTTTGATTCCTAAAGCAGACAGAGACCCAGTAAAAAAAGAGAACGACAGGCCAATATCCCTGATGAATATGGATGCAAAAATTCTCAATAAGATACTAGCAAATCGAATTCAACAGCATATAAAAAGAATTATTCACCATGATCAAGTGGGATTCATTCCTGGGATGCAGGGCTGGTTCAACATTCGCAAATCAATCAACGTGATACATCACATTAACAAAAAAAAAGAGAAGAACCATATGATCCTGTCAATCGATGCAGAAAAGGCCTTTGACAAAATCCAGCACCCTTTCTTAATAAAAACCCTTGAGAAAGTCGGGATAGAAGGAACATACTTAAAGATCATAAAAGCCATTTATGAAAAGCCCACAGCTAACATCATCCTCAACGGGGAAAAACTGAGAGCTTTTTCCCTGAGATCAGGAACACGACAGGGATGCCCACTCTCACCACTGCTGTTTAACATAGTGCTGGAAGTTCTAGCATCAGCAATCAGAAAACAAAAGGAAATCAAAGGCATCAAAATTGGCAAAGATGAAGTCAAGCTTTCGCTTTTTGCAGATGACATGATATTATACATGGAAAATCTGATAGACTCCACCAAAAGTCTGCTAGAACTGATACATGAATTCAGCAAAGTTGCAGGATACAAAATCAGTGTACAGAAATCAGTTGCATTCTTATACGCTAACAATGAAGCAACAGAAAGACAAATAAAGAAACTGATCCCATTCACAATTGCACCAAGAAGCATAAAATACCTAGGAATAAATCTAACCAAAGATGTAAAAGATCTGTATGCTGAAAACTATAGAAAGCTTTTGAAGGAAGTTGAAGAAGATATAAAGAAATGGAAAGACATTCCCTGCTCATGGATTGGAAGAATAAATATTGTCAAAATGTCAATCCTACCCAAAGCTATCTACACATTCAATGCAATCCCAATCAAAACTGCACCAGCATTCTTCTCGAAACTAGAACAAGCAATCCTAAAATTCATATGGAACCACAAAAGGCCCCAAATAGCCAAAGTAATTTTGAAGAAGAAGACCAAAGCAGGAGGCATCACAATCCCAGACTTTAGCCTCTACTACAAAGCTGTCATCATCAAGAGAGCATGGTATTGGCACAAAAACAGACACATAGACCAATGGAATAGAATAGAAACCCCAGAACTAGACCCACAAACGTATGGGCAACTCATCTTTGACAAAGCAGGAAAGAACATCCAATGGAAAAAAGACAGTCTCTTTAACAAATGGTGCTGGGAGAACTGGACAGCAACATGCAGAAGGTTGAAACTAGACCACTTTCTCACACCATTCACAAAAATAAACTGAAAATGGATAAAGGACCTGAATGTGAGACAGGAAACCATCAAAACCTTAGAGGAGAAAGCAGGAAAAGACCTCTCTGACCTCAGCCGTAGCAATCTCTTACTCGGCACATCCCCAAAGGCAAGGGAATTAAAAGCAAAAGTGAATTACTGGGACCTTATGAAGATAAAAAGCTTCTGCACAGCAAAGGAAACAACCAACAAAACTAAAAGGCAACCAACGGAATGGGAAAAGATATTTGCAAATGACATATTGGACAAAGGGCTAGTATCCAAAATCTACAAAGAGCTCACCAAACTCCACACCCGGAAAACAAATAACCCAGTGAAGAAATGGGCAGAAAACATGAATAGACACTTCTGTAAAGAAGACATCCGGATGGCCAACAGGCACATGAAAAGATGCTCAACATTGCTCCTTATCAGGGAAATACAAATCAAAACCACACTCAGATATCACCTCACACCAGTCAGAGTGGCCAAAACGAGCAAATCAGGAGACTATAGATGCTGGCGAGGATGTGGAGAAACGGGAACCCTCTTGCACTGTTGGTGGGAATGCAAATTTGTGCAACCGCTCTGGAAAGCAGTGTGGAGGTTCCTCAGAAAATTAAAAATAGACCTACCCTATGACCCAGCAATAGCACTGCTAGGAATTTATCCAAGGGATGCAGGAGTACTGATGCATAGGGGCACTTGTACCCCAATGTTTATAGCAGCACTCTCAACAATAGCCAAATTATAGAAAGAGCCTAAATGTCCATCAACTGATGAATGGATAAAGAAATTGTGTTTTATATACACAATGGAATACTACGTGGCAATGAGAAAGAATGAAATATGGCCTTTTGTAGCAACGTGGATGGAAGTGGAGAGTGTGATGCTAAGTGAAATAAGCCATACAGAGAAAGACAGATACCATATGGTTTCACTCTTATGTGGATCCTGAGACACGTAACAAAAACCCATGGGGGAGGGGAAGGAAAAAAAAAAAGAGGTTAGAATGGGAGAGAGCCAAAGCATAAGAGACTGTTAAAAACTGAGAACAAACTGAGGGTTGATGGGAGGTGGGAGGGAGGGCAGGGTGGGTGATGGGTACTGAGGAGGGCACCTTTTGGGATGAGCACTGGGTGTTGTATGGAAACCAATTTGACAGTAAATTTCATATATTAAAAAATAAAAAAAAATGTAGAGACTACAAGAAATCATTTATACAACAACAACCTTATGTCATAACCATTCATTTCTGCAAGACTGAATCATGGCCCTGGCCTCCTTTCCACATGAATCTTCTGCAAATACACTAGTTGTAAAAAAAAAAAAAAAAAAACAAAAAACAAAAGTAACTCAATTAAAGATAACTTATCACAACTCAATAGCAAAAATAACCCAATTCAAAAATGAGGTAAAGACATGAATAGATATTTCTCCAACGAAGACATACTAATGGCCAACAGGTATATGAAAAGATATTCAACATCACTAACCATCACATAAATGCAAATCAAAACCATAACGAGGGGCACCTGGCTGGCTCAGTCAGTAGAGCATGTGACTTTTGATTTCAGAGTTGTGAGTTCAAGTCCAACGTTGGGTGTAGAGATTACTTATAAATAAAATCTATAAAGAAAAACCACAATGAGACATCACTCGCCCTTTCAGAATGGCTACTATATACATGAAGACATACATATATATATATATATATATAAAGATAACAAGTTTTGGTAAGGATGTGGAGAAATTGGAACTCTTATACATTGTTGGTTGGAATGCACAATGGTACAGCCACTATAGGAAACAGTAGAGAGGTTCCTCAAAAAATTAAAAATAGAGCCACTTTGTAATCCAGCAATCCTATTTCTAGTATTTATCCAAAATAACTGAAATCAGGTTCTTGAAGAGATATTAGCACTGCAATGTTCACTGCAGTATTATTCACAATAGCCAAGATGTGAAAAGAATGTAAATATCCATTGAAGGAAGAATGGATAAAGAAAATGTGTTATTTACATGTAACAGAATACTATTCAGCCTTAAAAAGGAAGAAAATTATTCAATATGTGACAACATGGATTAACCTTGAGGACATTACACTAAGTAAAATAAGCCAGTCAGTAAAGGACAAATGCTATATGATTCCACTTATATGTGATAACTAAAAGAGTCAAATGTATAGAATCAAAGAGTGGAATGGTAGTTGCTAAGAGCTGGGGGCAAGGGAAACGAAGAAATGCTAGTCAACAGGCATAAAGTTACATTTGAACAAGATGAATACATTCTGGAGATCTGCTATACAACACAACACCTATAGTAAACACTACTATATTGTACATTCCATACTCTGTTAAGAGGATAGATGTCATGTTAAGTGTTCTTACCACAACAAAATAAAACTTTAAAAAAGATAAAAGAAATAACAGTAGAAGATATTACTTGAAAACGAGATAAGGAAAAATGGTAGGAAGAAAATTCTCACCAGAGAAATATTGTTATAAAGCAGAATAAAATAGTGACCAAATATGTCAGCCTGAATTTCAAAATATTAATTAAGTAATCATGTCTATAAAATAAGAATATAAAGCAGGGATTCAAGAGCTCAGGAATGGCTTGTAGACAAAGAAAGTGAAATATGAGCCATTTCAGACATATAAAAGGAAATGAGAAGACAAAATAAAACCATCACAGAAATAACAGTAAACTTGAAACAACAAAAGAGAGAAGAGATACTGCTGAATTAACAGTAAGAATATAAAAAACAAGAGAAAAACAAGCCAAGTGAAATTAAAATTGAAATTGGTTCTAAAATCTTTAGGCTTCTTCATCAATTAGTGACCTAAATAAAATCTTTAACACATGTTCATTTTCATGGACTGCTTAAACTCATCTTCTCTTGGCTCCCAGGTTGAATTTCAAGCGCCAACAAAACTTTGATGAATACTTTTTTCTTGCCTATTGAGTTTATGTTTCATTTTGTTTCTGGTTTGCATATAGCCAGTAAGCTATTCCCCCTGCCCCCAGTAGCAGCAATGAATGGGAATGTGGTCAGACCATTTGGTGACTTCTGTAAATGGATTCAATGGATTATGTCCCTGGGTAAGAAACAACAGGCAATTTAATTTGTTAGCCTTTTTTGTTGCTTTTTTTTGCCCATTTTGAGCTCAAATTATACAATTATTTCAAGTCTTCTGGAAGGGAAAACAGCACTATGGTATCTGGACTGGTGAGTTTCTGTGTTTACTGTTGACCTGTAGCTACTGAAGTTGTAGTTCTGAATCCATAAGCTCCCTATGTCTGTGCCTCTCTGTCAATAATTGAGAAAGGCCTTGACCTCACATCATGTGAGTGTGAAATGTTTTCTCATGTCTGGCTGGTCCCCACAAAATATTATAAAGTCTTGTACGTTAAAGGAGCTCTGTTCTGGTTTATAGACATGAGTAAGCACTTATATACAAATATTCTTAAAATTCCCAAAAAAAGGAAATTGAACTTCTAATACTTTAAACATGCTAATCCAGAAGTATTCTTATAAAAAAATTCTGCCAACTCAGAAACATTTTAAGGTTAGGGTAAATCTTTGGCAAATGAGTTTGGTTAAATAATTTTGGTTTAAAATAAAGAGTGGTCTTTTTTGAGATTTATCTGTATAAAGTATAAAACAAGCATATATTTAATTTTACTTGGGTCTGTTTTTTCCTAATGTATACAGGTTTACTGATTAAATGTTATACAGTTCTCATATATAACATTTAAGATTATAAAAAATGTAAAGTGTATTTGACTAAAATTGAATCACTGTTGTGACAAACTTGATTTCAGCAGTAACTATATGCTGTAGTGTTAGATTTAAGATAATTTCCAAGATATTTAGTCAACTTAAAATGTTAGACTACTATTGAGTTAATTAATAAACAATTACTGGATAAAAAGACAAATTTTAAGTACAATCGAATACTTAAATATTAATTACAAAGCACAGATTTAAGTTTTATACTACCACTTCTTATTTTATGCAGAGTTGATATCTCTGAGTGAGGTTAATGAACGTGTCAATTTTTCCTTTAAAAAAATAAATAAAAGGGATGGGGGTGGCCACAGAAAGCTATGCTATGTGTGCTCATGAACTTTGCTATGGGTAAGAGATGGTTCTCAACTGTACCTCTCTAAATTTTCTTTTTGAAATAAAAATTATTTTGGTTAAAAGTTACAATTAAAACAAGTGGCTGACATTATATTATGAGCAATATCTAACAAATGGATATGTGTTTTTGTTTTTAAAGGAAAATGTAGTTTATTCCTAAAGCAGTACTTCTCAAACTTCTGTTCTCGGGACCCCTTTGCACTCTGGAAAAATTATAAGGAGCTTCCAAAGAGATTTTTCATATGTAGATTATATCTACCAATAATTTCCATATTAGAAATTAGAACAGAAAACTTATATATACTGATTGAACTTATCTGAGACAAAATCACTGCATGCTAATGTCAATTTTCAAAATAAAATTGTATTTCAAAAATCAATGAGGGGTGCCTGGGTGGCTCTGTCAGTTATGCATCCGACTTCAGCTCAGGTCATGATCTCACGGTCCATGAGTTCGAGCCCTGCGTCGGGCTCTGCGCTGACAGCTCAGAGCCTGGAGCCTGTTTCAGGTTCTGTGTCTCCCTCTCTCTCTGACCCTCCCCGGTTCATGCTCTGTATCTCTCTCTGTCTCAAAAATAAATAAATGTTAAAAAAAAATCAATGAGAAGACTTGTAAATTTCTGAAAAGCTCCTTAATCTGACTTAATAGAAATAGCTGGATTCTTATATATGCTTCTGTATTCAATCTATTACAGTATCACATATCACACAGACTCTGGGAAACTACATGTCTTAGTACTGTGAAAATAGTTTTGACCTGGCAGATCACAGAATAGATTGTCAGTTTGTTTCAGAATATAAAAGAGCATATAATGAAGGAATGATTTGGAAAGTAAATTTTATTTGCACTGGTTTAAACCTGAGTCTGAAATAAAGCTCTGTAACATATTTAAATGTAGCAAAATTATATTGATTTTGATGGGACTTCTTCCTTTAGTTCACTGATTAATGCCTTCATTTATAATAAGAAAGATTATTCTTTATTTTCTATGCAATCTGCCTAGATAGCAGAGTCTGTGTTTTACTTGCATAATTTTCTGATCTTTATGTTGTCTTTATGCTTGATCATTTAATGGCAGGCAAAGAACAAGTTTCCTCATTTATCAAAGAGCTAAATTTCTTTATAATTGTGTTATCTCCTATGCTTCTTTTTAAAATGTTTTGATGTCAGGGCACCAGGGTGGCTTAGTTGGTTAAGCATCTGACTCATGTCAAGATCTCATGGTTCGTGAGTTTGGGCCCCATGTTGGGTTCTGTGGTGACAGCTCAGAGCCTTGAGCCTGCTTCCAATTCTGTGTCTCCCTCTCTCTCTGCTCCTCCCCTACTCGCGGTCTCTCTCAAAAAACATTAAAAAAATTAAAAATAAATAAGTTAAATGTTTTGATGTCAGTTTGTTTAGATAGGTAACCACGTGTTGTTTCTGAGGCATCCATGATCCCATCTTAATCAAGTACCCAAATCCCCTCTAACAACTTTTGATTTTGCCTTCCAAAAAGCCACTTTACCAGATATAAAAGATATAAAGGTTTCAGGATAACTTTTAAACCTAAAACTATCTCTCAGATTTCCAAAAGGAACCCTGAAAAAATGCAAAAATTCATTCTTTCTCCTCATAAAGAGAGAAATGTGAGAAGTAATTAGGTTCATTTGATGGGTTAGTATTCCTTAAGAGTTGTAAGAGTTGCAAAATCAGAAGAGATACTTAGCCTTCCTTATATTAAAGTTTTATAAGTAAAACTCTACTAACATAAAAATTTTTGGAAATTGCACACCTTCTGAGCAGTTCCTAGAGATTACTATCTTGAGTAAAACCTCAAGAGAAAACTAATCATAAGTCTTATAAGTTTTTTTTCAATGGACAGAATATCAGGATAGAGGATCAACAAGGAAATACAGGATGGGAACAACAGTATAAATCAATTAGGCCTAATAGGCATATAGAAAATACTCCACCTAACAATATCACAATACATATTCTTCTCAAGTGCTCATGAAATATTCTCCAGTATAGGCCATATATCTGGCTACAAAACAAGTTTCAATAAATTTAATAAGACTAAAGTCATACAAAGCATATTCTCTGATCACCATAGAATACAGAAATCTGTAACAGAGAGAAAAGTGGAAAATTCACAAATATATGGAAATTAAATAACATAATCTTAAATAATCAGCGGGTCAGAGAAAAAAATCAGAGGCACCTGGGTGGCTCAGTTGGTTAAATGTCTTGACTCTTGGTTTTGGCTCAGGTCATGATCTCAGGCTCGAGTTCAAGCCCTGCATCAGGCTCTGCCTGCTTGGGATTGTTTCTCTCCATCTCTCTCTGCTTCTCCCCCACTTTCTCTCTCTCTCAAAACAAATAAATAAACTTAAAAAACTCTCATGATGTAGTTATGTACTGTACCCCAACAGAGAATTTTACTTTCCTTCCATTCTGATATTATTGGTTACTTCACTAAATTAACCACAGACATTAAATCTCTGTAATGTACAAACAGTTTTTGTTTTACTCTGATGTTTTCCTGAAGACTCTACCATAAGTGACAGGCAAGAGTTTGTATATTTAACCAAGTACTACAGTCTCAGAGCCTCACAGGAAAGGACTATATCAGGTACTTCAAACTGTCGACATGTCAGAATAGACTCTAGATTACAAGTTTCTGAGTTGACACTGCATAGACAACTCTGGGACCATAACAGTGCACTTAATGAGGATTTCCAGGTTTTTTTCTAGTTTAAAAGCATACAGTTTTATGAAAGCAGACGGCTGGCCCAAGATCCAGCAGAACATCAATTACATAGGACTGAATAAATTGACGTGGGAAATTTTATTGTGGTTATGTATTTGGAATATTGTTGATGTTGTTTTAATGTTCTATTTTCTGAATATAGGAGAAAATCTTTTCTTAGTAAATTATTTGTAATTCAAAACAATTTAGTAGATACTATATCTGTAAATTAAATGAAAATACTTTAAAATAATATGGTTCTCATTCATCTCTTCCCTATCTTACCCCTCCTTCTTTTACAAAGTCTCCCTACTTTTCATGGCAGTATAGTTATCTGCATTGGTTGTATAAGAATCTGTCCTTTTTTATAAACTTCTAAATAATATTTTGTTAGTTTATGTTTTTATATTTTTTATCATGGTTACAGAGACTTGACAGTAGATTATCATTAAGCTTGAATACTGTAGATTTTTATACAACAGAATTGAAAAACAAATACCATATGATTTCACTCATATGTGGAACTTAAGAAACAAAAGAAACAAGAAAAGGGAAAAAAGAGATAAAAGCCAGAAACAGACTCTTAATTATAGAGAACAATCTGATAGTTACGAGGGGGCACGGTGGTGGGGGGGATGGGTTAAATAGGTGATGGGGATTACGAAGGGCACTTGTCCTAATGAGCACAGAGTGATGTATGGGACTGTTGAATTACCATATTGTACATCTGAAACTAGTGTAGCAGTGTATGTTAATTAACTAGGATTAAAAAAATTTTAAAAATAAACATTATAAATGTACTCAAGATCTGCTATTCCATTTAATCTAACATACGACAGCATCAAAACCTAAAAATCAATTCTGTTGCTTTTTAAAAAATTTTTTATTTTACTTTAAATGCTATTTATTTATTTACTTACTTACTTACTTACTTACTTACTTACTTACTGGGAGAAAGAGGGAGGCAAGCAGGAGAGGGGCAGAGGGAGGGGGAGAGAGAATCCCAAACAGCCTCCACACTCAGCATGGAGCCTGACGTGGAGCTCAAACCCATGAACTGTGAGATCATGACTTGAGCTGAAATCAAGAGTTGGACACTCAACTGACTGAACCACCCAGGTGCCTGGAGTATGTTTAGTTCTGTAAGAAAGTACCAAACGGTCTTCCAAGTGTCTATACCATTTTCCATTCCTGCTAGCAACGAATAGGAGTTTCCTGTTGCTCCACATACCTGTCAGCATTTGGTGTTGTTAGTGTTTTAGATTTTTGTGATTCTAATAGGTATGTAGTAGTATCTCATTGTTGTTTTAATTTTCAATTCTGTAATAACATACAGATAGATAGAGATACAGATACAGATATAGAAATATATAGGTATATATATAGTCCGGCTATGTTCCTAGAAAGAAGAAATTATTTTCTCAGTGGACAGTTGGCATTCTGACATACTTGTTAAATAAAAGTCATTGAAGCTATGAATTTTGCTGTGAGAACTGCTTTAGTACTTTAGATTCTGTTATAAAGTATTTTCATGATCAGTATTTTCTAAGTATTTTGTAGTTTTTGTGTTTTAAAATGTCCCAAGTGGTCAAGGGTTTTGTTTCTAGATTCCATCAATTAGTTGTTTTACTTCTATGTCTTGGAATTTATTTAGGCTTTCCTTGTGATCAATTTTGTAAATGTTCAAAGGGCACATAAAGAGAAGAATAATTTTCTATTTTCAGGCTATAGTGTATATTTCTAATAAATCTTCTATAAATGTTAGGTATTCTCTATCCTTTCTTTTGGTTATTTTAATTCTTTTAAATGCCTATCAGAGACTGAGAGAGGTGAATTAAATTTTATGTGTTTATGTTCTTCCTTATAATTCCTAGAGCTCAATACCAAAATTCATCAAAGATATCACATATACACAAAAAGAAAATAACAGAACAATACTTTCTAAATATTAGGAAACCAAATCCATCAACATTTATAGTAACATACCATGATCAAATAGGGTTTATTCCAGAAATGCAATGATGACTTAATTTTGGAAATCTATTACTTTAATTCAATATATTAATACTTCAAAAGAGAAAAACCATATAGTTATCTCTATAGAAGCTGAAAAGGCATGTAATTCAATTCAATATTGATTTTTTAAAATTCTAAGTGAAATAGGAACAGACGGACAAAATATATAAAAGTCTGTCTAAACCTAAAAGCCACTACCATCCTTAATGAAGAAACATTAGCAAGTTACTACATAACTTTAAAAGGTTTACTACTATTTTTATTATTTCATAACAAAATGTTAATAGTATCTGATATGATTATCATTTGGAAGGCTCTGTAGCCTACATTCACTCAGAATCAGAGCTTGATTAAATTAGACACAAAATCTAGTGACCTAAGGGCAATAATGTCATATTGAACAATAATGATCCTATTTTTATACTCAATACTATACCTCCACAAAAAGCAAAGTAAAAAAATTATTAGTCCAAGCAGTGTGTCAGAGTCAAACTACATACAGAGAGTAGGGAAAAATTAGTCTTCAAAGAAACACTTGCCTGGTTATTAAGTACTGAAGTGGCACAGATTTCTGGTAATAAAGACTGGGTTATTTAGACTTGAAATGCCTTTCATAACTGTGTTACCAAACTCCTAGTTCTCACTGTACCTGTTTCTTTCAGAATATTCCAGATGTGTTTGCATTCATTTATCTCCTCAAGTGCACGATTCAGTAGCTGGGTCTATTTGGCAACAATGCAACAAGAAAATTAGTCTCAACCAGACAAAACTTTAAGCAAGTTAAAATAATATATTTTATTCATTAAAAACAGTTAAAATACAATGATAGAAAAGTAACAGTTGAAACTGGACATTTCATAGTTTATATAAAAATAACTCTATTTGTAGTTTTCTTAATGTCCCAGGAAATGAAGATTAAATAGAAAATCTTGAGCACTACCAATTTGTTTAATAATCTAGGAAAAAAGAGTAGCACTTCCAGAATGGTAGTATGAGGAGTTCCATGGACCCTCTCCCTAGCAAAACAAACATAACTGGTGAATTATAAAACACAATTATGTAAACTCTCAGGAAACTATCCAAAAGGCAAACAGAAAACAGACAAACCTCTATTTACAGAAATCTCCTAATCTCAGTAAGAACAGTAAGCACCTGTGATAGTTGGAACCATGATTTGCTCACCAACCACCCCCAGCTCAGTATGAGTGCTACTTTAGGTGGGTATGGCCAAGAAGATGGGGGTCCCTCTACTCTCAGCTTCCAGGTTAGGGATTTCCAGAAGGCATCCTGCCAGCATCTCTCCTCCTCCTCCCCCAGGTCTGTATTGCAGAAGCTCTATTATAAAAAAGCACAAATGAGAGGCCTGGAGCTCTCTTCCTCTACTCAGGCCCAATAACTAGGCATGGAAAACTATGATTATTTGGTCTCAATTTCCCTCACTTCAGCTTGCTTATAGGATAGGATTTCCATGCTGGAAGAAGCAAGCTCAGAATGACAGGTACTATGACTCCTGCTCAGCCCCTTACTCATACAGCTGCACTGTCACTCTGAGAGAAATGTGCCACTGTTCCCACCTCCAGCTCTAAAACAGTGGTACAAAATTTCTTCTCAGGAGGAGGAGAGGCAGGTTATTAGAAGAATGAGCTTAAGGGGAGTCTGCGTGGCTCAACCAGTTAAGTGTCCAACTCTTGATTTGGGCTCTGGTCATGATCTCATGGTCATGAGATTGAGCCCACATCAGGTTCTATGCTGGGCGTGGAGCCTGCTTAAGATTCTCTCTCCCCCTCTGCCTCTTGCTCATCTGTGTGTGTGTGTGTGTCTCAAAGAAAAAAAGAAAAAAGAAGAGTGAGCTCTATATCTCCCCCTAAGGGGACTGACTTTAATTGGAACAGAGGTTGGGGATGTTCAAGTCTAAGACCACTACAAAAAACAAACAAACAAACAAAAAAAAAAAAACCACAGAGGAGATTCTGGTATTGGGTGCTTAAAAAGAGGCTGATAGCTCAATGATATCAACATGCAAAACAGAAGATCAGCCACAGGTTTACAGAGGGAACCAGAGAAAGAGAAAGTTAAGAAGATCCCTACTACTTCAAAGGGGACTTACATTAATTGGATCAGACTCTGGAACAATTTATGCCAAAAAGCATTTTTAAACACACACAAATGCACATGTGCTCACACACACACCTACAACCTACACATAAAGCAACCACCCTAGTAATTAGTCAAGATTAACATCTGGGTGTAATACCAACAGAAGATAGTTTAGAAGTTAACAGAGAGGGGATGCCTGGGTGGCTCAGTTGGTTAAGTGACCTCAGCTCTGGTCATGATCTTGCAGTTCGTGGGTTTGAGCCCTCTGTCAGACTCTGTGATGACAACTTGGAGCCTGAGTCCTGCTTTGGATTCTGTGTCTCCCTGTCTCTTTCTCTGCCCCTCCCCTGTTCACACTCTGTCTCACTCTTTCTCTCAAAAATAAATAAACATTAAAAAAATTTTTAAAGAAAAATGCAAATCAATACTGCAATGAGATAGCACTTCATACTAGCATGACCATAATCCAAAGGACAGAACAGCAAGTGGTGGCAAGGAGGTGGAGAAAGTGGAACCCTTGTCCAGTGCTGGTGGGAGTGGAAAATGGTGTAGCTGCTTTGGAAAATAGTCTAGTAGTTCCTCAAAAGATTGAGCATAAAACCTAGAAATTCCACTCCTAGGTATATACTCAAGGGAAATGAAAAGCATATCCATACAAAATTTGTACATGAATGATCATCATAGCATTATTTGGAAAATAAGCTAAAAATCAGAAAAACTCAATATCCATCAAAGGATTAGTGGATAAACAAAATGTGGTATATTCATAAATGGAATATCATTCAGCCATCAATGGGAATGGAGTACCGATCCAAACTGAAACATGGAGAACCTATTAAACATTATTGAAAAATTATAAAAGGAGCCAGTCAGAAAAGACTAAGTTCTATGATGCAGTTTATATGAAATATCCAGAACTGGCAAATCTATAGAGACAGAAAATAGATTAGTGGTTGCCTAGGTTTGGTGCTTGGGATGGGGAATGACTACTAATAGGTAAGGGATTTCTTTTTAGATTGATGAAAATGTTTTAAAATTCTGTTGTGTTGACAGTTGCACAAACCTAAATATTCTAAAAATCATTAAATTGTATACTTCACAGTGTAAACTGTAAGGTATGTTAATTATACCTCAATAAATCTGTTAAAAAATAATCTAGGATAGGGGTCAGGATATTTTTCCATAAAATGCCAAACAGTAAATGTTTTAGGCTTTGCCAGCCACACAAACTTTCATTGACATTTTAAAAAAATTTTCACTTACAACCTTTTACCAATGTAAAAACCATTCTTAACACTCAGGCTGTAGAAACAGAGGCCATGGGCCTGATTTGGCCAGTCAGCAGTAGTTTAACCACCCCATTCTAGGAAAGTGATATAGTGCCTTGATAAATTTAAATTGCTGTATATTTTTTTTGAAGTATAACTGACATACAATGTTTATTAGTTTCATTTGCAAGACATATTGATTTGAAAATTCTACACAGTACTCAATGCTCACCGTGATGAGTGTAGCCACCATACAACGTTATTAAAATATTATGGAATATATTCCCTATGCTGTACTTTTCATGTCCATGAATTATTTATTTTATAACTGAAAGTTTATACCTCTTAATCTACTTCATCTATTTTGCCCATCACCATAATCACTTCCCCTCTGGCAATCACCAGTTTGTTCTCTGTATTTAAGACTCTGCTTGCTTGTTTTCTTTTTTATATTTTATTATTTTTAATATACATATTTTTAATGTTTACTGTTTATTTTTCAGAGACATAGACAGAGCATGAGCAGGGGAGGGGCAGAGAGAGAGGGAGATAGAATCTGAAGAATGCTCCAGGCTCTGAGTTGTCAGCACAGAGCCTGACACGGGACTCGAACCCATGAACCATGAGATCATGACCTGAGCCAAAGTGGGATGCTTAACTGACTGAGCCACTCAGGCACCCCTAATTATTATTATTTTTTAAATATGTATTTATTTTGGGAAGACCGCAAGCAGGGGAAGGGTACAGAGAGGGGGACAAAGGATCCGAAGTGGGCTCTGCACTAACAGTCTGACAGCAGTGAGCCCAATGTGGGGCTTGAACTCACAAACCACAAGATCATGACCTGAACCAAAGTCAGACACTCAACTGACTGAGCCACCTAGGTGCCTCATTATATTTTATTATTATTTTTAAAATGCTGAATGATTTGCTCAGTTTCTATTTTGACACCAGCTTTCCCCAACAAATTCCTGCCCTGTTTCTTTTTTATTTAATGTTTATTTATTTTGAGAGAAAGAGAGAGAGACAGCATGCGAGCATGAGCAGGGGAGAGGCAGAGAGAGAATCCCAAGCAGACAGTGCAGAGTCTGATGTGGGGCTCAATCTCACAAACCGTGACATCACGACCTGAGCTGAAATCAAGAGACGCTTCAAGAGACACTCAACCAACTGAGCCAGCCAGGGCGCCCCTTTGTTTTCTTTTTTAAATTCCACATATTAATGAGATCATATGGTATATATTTCCTTTCTCTGTCTGACTTATTTCACTTAGCATAATATACTCTATATCCATCCATATTGTTGCAAATCATCAAATTTCATTCTTTTTTTATGGGTCAAAAAATTAAACATAGAAGGAAGAAAGGAAGATGGTAGGAGAGTAGGAGAACACGAGGCTTGTCTCTTCCCATGAACATGACTAGATAACTATCAAATCAGGGGCACCTGGGTGGCTCAGTTGGTTAAACATCTGACTCTTGATTTCGGCTCAGGTCATGATCTAATGGTTTTTGAGATCAAGCCCCAGGTCAGGCGTTGCACTGACAGCACAGAGCCTGCTTGGGATTCTCACTATCCCTCTCCCTCTGCCCCTCCCCTGTTCACTCATGTGTGCATGCTCTCTCTCAAAAATAAATTAACTTAAAAAAATAACTATCAAATCATCCTAAATTCCCCAGAAACCAACCTGAAGACTGACAGAACAAACCACAAATAAAAGGACAGAAGAGACCACACTGAAAAAGGTAGGTAGTACAGAGACTTTGTTTAGGGGAGAAACAGATCATGAGTGCTGTGGAGGGGAGGGAGCTGTGGTTGCAGAGAAGAGGGAGGGAGGGAGGCAGGGGGGGCAGTGGGCACATAGGGGAATGCACAAGGAGAATGTTTCACCAAAGCCACTGGCTTGTAAAATGAGGAAAATGAGAAGGGCTGAATTTCGTGTTTTGCAACCAGTGGGCTTAAAGCGTGAAGTTTTAAAGGTCAGCAGGCTTCACTGGGATAGAAAATGGAGGGCACCGCACTGCTCCTGGAGAGAAGGTAGGCAAATAACCTGGGGTAAGACAGCATGGAAACAGCAATCTGAAGAACGCCTGGGGTACACAGGAGGAAGACTATTCCTTCAGGCCTCTCTGGGAATGAAAGAGCTAGCTGGCACTGTTTCCCTCCCCAGCCCCTCAGCATAAACACAGAGCCACCTGAGGGATGCAGCTCAGCACGGACACTGGCTGCCAGACTTGCTTACACCAATTCCCACCCCGCTGTGCGCTAGTGGGACCGCCCTTCTCAGTTAAGCTTGCCTCAGTCTCAGCACAGCAAGCCACTTCCCCAAAAGACTGGCACAAACCCCTGCCCACACATCTCCCAACCAGAGAGTTCTGTAAGGCCTCAGTTCTGGTGGAGCTGGTGTCAGGTCTGGTTTCACAAAAAGACTGAAGCACACCTAGTTTAAAACTTGCCATATTCAGGCCAAGGACCAAACACTGCCCACAGAAGGCAAGGAGAACCTCTGCAAACAAGTGGCCTAAAAGAGCAGCCAAATCACAAAAGCAGATCACATGCAGCACACACTGGAGACACTCCCTGAAATGTCATGTCTTGGGTACTACATAACCTCTTCTTCAAAAGGACATTTCAGGAGCAGAAGACATTAACTGGCTTTTCTTTTCTTAATTTTTTTTATGTTTATTTTTGAGAGAGAGAGAAATAGAGTGTGAGCAGAGGAGGGCCAGAGAGAAAGGGAGACACAGGATCTGAAGCAAGCCCCAGGCTCTGAGCTGTCAGCACAAAGCCCAACGTGGGGCCAAAACTCACGAACTGGGAGATCATGACCTGAGCCGAACTTGGACACCTAACCCACTGAGCCACCCAGGCGCCCCACATAACTCGCTTTTCTAACACACAGAAGGCAGAGACTCAGACAAAATGCAAAGATGGAGGAATTTATACCAAATGAAAGAACAAGATAAGGCCACAGGCAGAGATCTAAATGGAACAGATACAAGTAACATGCCTGATGGAGAATGTAAAGCAACAATCATAAGGTACTCACTGGGCTTGAGAAAATAATAGAAAACATCAGTGAGATCTTTACCACAGAGATAAATGAGCTGAAAAAGAGTCAGAGATGAAGAGTGTAATACACAAGATTAAAAACTTGCTTGATGCAATGAACAGTGTGCTGGTTAGAAGCAGAGGAATGAATTAGTGAACTAGAAGACAAAATAATCAAAAATAATGAAGCTGCACAAGAGGAAGATGAATTAAGCAACACAAGAATAGATTTGGGGAACTCAGTGACTCCATCAAATGTAGTAACATTCATTTTATAAGAGTCCCAGAAGAAATAAGGGGGCAGAAAATTTATTTCAAGAAATAATAGCAGAAAACTTTCCTAATATGGGGAAGGAAACAGACATCCAGATCCAGGAGGCACAGAGAACTCTCATCAAAATTAGCAAATGCAGGCCAACAACACATACTATAATTAAGTTGGAAAAATACAGTGATAAAGAAAAAAATCTTAAAAGCAGCAAGGCAAAAAAGTCCTTAACTTACAAGGGAAAACCCATAAGCCTAGGTGGAGAATTCTCAACAGAAACTTGGCAAGCCAGAACAGAGTGGTATGACATATTCAAAGTGCTGAATGGGAAAACTCTGCAGCCAATAATACTCTATCCAGCAAGGCTATCATTCAGAATAGAAGGAGAGATAATGGGTTTCTCAGACAAAAACTAAAGGAGTTCATGACCATTAAACCAGCCCTGGAAGAAATATTATAAGGGACTGTTTTTTTAAAAATTTTTTTTAGTGTTTATTTTTGAGAGAGAGAGGCAGAGAGGGAGACACAATCTGAAGCAGGCTCCAGGCTCTGAGCTGTCAGCAGAGAGCCCGACGCAGGGCTCAAACCCACAGACTATGGGATCATGACCTGGGCCAAAGTTGGATGCTTTACTGACTGAGCCACCCAGGCACCCCTATAAGGGACTCTTTTGAGTACAAAGGAGAGACTAAAAGTGACAAAGACATAAAAAGGATCAGAGACAATCTCCAGGAATAATGACAAAAGTAGTAATAAAATGGCATTAAATACATATATATCAAGAATTACTCTGAATGTAAATGGACTAAACGATCCAATCAAAAGACACAGGGTGTCAGAATGGATAATAAAAACAAGACCTATTTATACGCTGTTTATAAGAGACTCATTTTTAAATTTTTTTAAATGTTTATTTATTTTTGATAGAGAGACAGAGTGACAGCGGGGGGTGGGGGGGTGGGGCAGAGATGGAGGAGACACAGAATCTGAAGCAGGATCCAGGGTCTGAGCTGTCAGCACAGAGCCCGATGCGGGACTCAAACCCACAAACCATGAGATCATGACCTGAGCCAAAATCGGATGCTTAACCGACTGAGCCACCCAGGTGCCCCAAGAGACGAATTTTTAGACCTAAAGACACCTACAGATTGAAAGTGAGGAGGTGGAGAAACTTTATCACACAAATGGATGTCAAAAGAAGGCCAGAGTACCAATATTTATATCAGACAAATTGGAATTTTTTTGTTCTTGTACTGTTTTTATCCTGCTTTGGTATCAGGGTAATGTTGGCCTCACAGAATGATTTTGAATGTGTTCCCTCTATTCCATTATTTGTAAGATTTTGATAGATTGTCATCAATTATGTTTTTTAAAGTTTGGTAGAATTCACCAATGATACCATGTAGTCTTGGGCTATTCTGTGCTAGGAAATTTTTTATTCCTAATTCAACTTTCATTCTTGTTAATGGTCTAAGATTTCTTATTTCTTGGATTCAAGATTCATGATTCAATCTTGGTAACTTGTGCATTTTTAGGAATTATCTGTTTTTATTTTTCTAAGTTATCTTATTTGTTAGTATATAATTGTTTATCCTAATCTATTATCACAATAATAATAATAATAATCTGATTAACTCTTGTATTATTTTCTCTTCCATTTCTCATTTTGGTTTTTGAGTCTTCTCTCTTTTTTTCTTAGTTAATGTAGTTAAAGCATAGCCAATTTTATTTTTTTGGAAAAACTGGTAATTACTTTCAATGTTATGTTGCTGTTTATTCTGGTCTCTATTTTATTTATTTATTTTTATTTCCTTCCTCTACTAAATTTCAGCTAAGTTTCTTCTTTTTCTAGTTCTTTGTGGTGTATTATTTATTTAAACTTTTTTTAGATAACTTTTTAAAAAAATGTTCACTTATTTTTGAGAGAGAGAAAGAGATAGAGTGGAAGCAGGGGAGGGGCAGAGAGAAAAGGAGACACAGAATCAGAAGCAGGCTACAAGCTCCAAACTGTCAGCACAGAGCCCGATGCCGGCTCAAACTCACAAACTGTAAGATCATGACCTAAGCCAAAGTTGGACACGTAACCGACTGAGCCACCCAGGCACCCCTTTAGAAAACTTTTTTTAAAGTTTATTTTTGAGAGTGAGGGGCAGAGAGAGAGAGAGAGAAAGAGACAGAGTATCCAAAGCAGGCTCTGTGCTGACTGCAGAGAGCCCAAGGTGGGGGGTTGAACCCATGAACAGTGAGATCATGACCTGAGCTGAAGTTGGATGCTTAATCTGGCTGAGCCACCCAGGTGCCCCTGAATTTTTTTCTTAACACAAGCATTTATAGCATAAATATCTCTCTAAAACCTGTTTTTGCTGCATCTCAAGGTTTTGGAATATTGTATTTTCTTTTTTGTTTGTTTGGAGACATATTTTGATTTGCAGTTTGATTTTTGATTTGGTCCATTGTTTGTGCAGTAGTGTTTTATTTAATGTTTACATATTAAATATTTAATACCTACATTGAAGAAATGAGAAAAAAAGAAATATCACAACACACAAGACCTGTGATACAAAATACCATATAGTCTACTCTATGTGTAAATTGAACCCTAGGAGGAGAAAAGAGATTAATGGGACAGAAGAAATGTTTGAAAAGATAGTAGTCAAGAAGTTTTTCAAAATTAATGAAACACATCAAACCATAATTGCAAAAAGCTCAAAGAATGGCAAGGATTTAAAAAGAAATTTTTTAAAAACTTAGATATGCTATATTCAAACTGCTAAAAACCAAAGATGAAAAGAAATTCCTGTAAGCAATCAATGGGAAAAATAAGATATCTATATACCGAATAAAGATGAGACTAACAGACTCCTCAGCAATTGTGCAAGCCCAACAGCGGAGTGATATCTCTAAAGTGCTAAAGTTAAAAAGAACTGATGAAAAAGGAAAAAAGAAAAAAAACTGTAACGTTCTAAAGTCTATGCACAGCAAAACAATGTTTGAAAAATAAAGGAAGAATGCTTTTTCAGAAAAACATTAGAGAAATTCAATAGATTTACACTACAAAAAAAATTGTTCATAAAGTTCTTGAGGTAGAAGGAATAGGGTATCAGACAGTAATTTGGATCTCCACAAAGAAATTAAGATTTGAAGAAGTACTTAAAATGTACATAAATATAAAGAACATTTTACTTCTATTTCATAGCTCTTAAAAATTTATGGCCCAATAAAAAATAAGAACAATATACTGAAGGTTTATAACATATGTAAAGTAAAATGTGTAACAACAATAGTACAAAAGATGGAAGGGAAAATTGAAAGCATGTTAGTGTAAGATTCTTAGATGACATACATTAATTATAATGTGCTTTAATATGTTTTCAATTCTTGGTTGAGCTTAAGGTAAGTACAGATTTCATTTTCACCTGAAATAAATAAGCCTATTCACACATGTAAGGAGTTAAAAAAATTATAGAAATATCATATGATCTAGTAATTCTGGATCACCAAAGAAAACAAAAACACTAATTTAAAAAGATGTATGTATCCTTGTTTATTGCAGCATTATTTTATAATAGCCAAGTTATAGAAGAACCCAAGTGTTCATTCATAGGTGAATGAATAAGATGCAATCTCCCTCTCCCTCTCTCTCTCTCTCTCTCTCACACACACACACACACACACACACACACACACGGATATATTACACCTGCTGTATTTTTTAAAGCATCTTTTACTTCCCCCTAACTCATACTCAGGGGAGTACAGACAATGTTGATAACATTACATATTCCATCTATATTCCTTCATCATCTATTTATTTGGAAAACTCTAATTCATGAGTATTTAGAGAACAAGGAGTAGATAAATATAATAGAATTCCACAAGTCTTTACTGAGAGACAGCACCAAGGTCTAATTCATAGGGATCAGACTTAGATGGTGATAGGAAGAAGTGCATCTTCAATGATCTATTCTTTCAAAAGCAAAAGCAAAAGCAAAGAAGATTATAGAAGGGTTAGTAGGTTAGAGTTTTCAGGGAACATTAATGTATGCAAGAGAAAGAATACGGAAAAAAAGAACAGTTGTTGGAAAAAGACAAAACAAAGGAATGAACTTAAGAGTGTGAAATTTCCCTCACATCAATTTGACCTCTATTCACTGAGATACAAAATTTAACAAAGTCAGGACTATCAACTTAAGGAAAAACTTTTAAAAGGTTAAAAGCACTATGCAAAAACAAGATGTTATTACTATTTTTAAGTAAAGTAAAAGACCCTATCAAGAATAAAATCACATTTACTCATACTTGTTAAGAAGCAAAATGGTTGGTTTGATTTTGCTGTGGGGCACAAAGATTCTTTTCTCATCTTTTACAATGGAAAGATTTCTAAAAAGAAGCCCCTTTACTCCTCAAGGATAAGGATTTTGTCCTCTTTATCTCCAGTACCTAGCAGACTACTTGGTACTCAAATGGTCTTCTTTTCTTTCTTTTTTTTCTGTCGTTGTTTTTTATTTATTTATTTATTTTTTTTTAATTTTTTTTTTAACGTTTTTTATTTTTTATTTTTGGGACAGAGAGAGACAGAGCATGAACGGGGGAGGGGCAGAGAGAGAGGGAGACACAGAATCGGAAACAGGCTCCAGGCTCCGAGCCATCAGCCCAGAGCCCGACGCGGGGCTCGAACTCACGGACCGCGAGATCGTGACCTGGCTGAAGTCGGACGCTTAACCCACTGCGCCACCCAGGCGCCCCTCTGTCGTTGTTTTTTAGAGAGAGAGGGAGAATGAGCACGAGTAGGGGAAGGGGCAGGGGGGTGGGGGTGGAGAGAGGGAGAGAAAGAGAATCCCAAGCAGGTTCCATGCTCAGTGCAGAGCCCTACACAGGGCTCAATCCCACGACCCTGGGACTATGACCTGAGTCGAAATCAAGAGTCAGAGAATCAACTGACTGAGCCACCCAGGTGCTCCTCTAATGTTTAGTTGAACTCAACAAGGGAACAGAAAGGAAGGGAAATATGTTGGCAGAGATGTGGTGACAGTTTGTTCCAGATCTGAAGAATAATATGAAAGAAGAAATTAACAGAAGGAAGGAAATAAACAGCAGGAAGGATTTTATACGATTTGGAAAGAAAAGCTGGCAAATATGGGAAATTGGGAAGTTTTCTTTGTCTAGGTAAGAGATAATAAGCAGAGAGATCTAGATTTTAAAATCATACCAAAATGCTACTGGTCTAACTTTAGAGACAATTTTCTTAGCTTGGAAGAAAGATGGTAAAAAACTAAAGACAAACCAATACTCTGGTCCATGGGAGACAGGGATGTTGATGTTGGTATTTCTTAAAAGGGGTAAGATTTACGAAGCTAAGAGTGGAATTCAGGCAAAGGCAGTAATTCTGTCTTCTTGTTAAAATTCAGTTACTGATAAAATATTTAAGGGTGTGGGCCAAAGAAAGCAAATCCAATTAGAGTGAAGAAAAACAAGCCAAGTAAATAATCAGATGGTTATCAAAGCTGTGGAGGTAGATGAATTCTTCCTTAGAGAATGTGTAAAAGGAAACAAAAATAGAAAAAAATCTCATTGTTATAGGCCACATATGATTGCAGGGAGATGATGAAGAATAGCTAAAAACAGATTCAGAAAGAGTGGTCCATAGAAAGAGACATTTTAAAAGAAGAGATATTCAATCTTTTTAAAAGAAGAGGCCAAGCCAAATGTGACCTTTCCTTAGGGAGGAATGAGCCATTACAAACCTTTGAAATCAAGATGCTGCTGGAAAGGATGAAAGGATTCTTTAAAGAGAATCAGAAAGAACTGCATCAGGGAAGGCAAACACACCAAATGGCACACTAAACTCTTCCTTGTGTTTTCTTTGAAGGTTGCACATTACCTGTTCAGAAGTTGTTGAAGCTTTTCTCCCTTGCTCTAGATCAACTGCAGCTGCCATAAGTAAACATGTTTTCTGTGCAATCAGAATTACTTGATCAGAAGGACAAAACCGGGACAGCTGATAAGAAATAACCAGAACATCAATGAATAGTGCGAATTCTGCCAGGTGAACACAAACAATCAAAATGAATATCAGCAACATCCTGTCTGAATGAAAAAATTCAGCTGGAAAAACACACCTCACCTTATACAGACTATAACACTGATTTACGGTTTTAATTTTATATTACTTTCCATTGTTTTTAAGGAACTTTCTAGAGATAAAAAGCTTCATGTCTTCACAATTTTCTTATCTTCCCAGTGATAAGTACTGTCATTTGGCCCTGTATTTCTATCTAGTGATTTACTTCTTGCTTTATGTTGTAATTTCTAAGTGAGTTTTCCCCTGGCAAATAGATTTCTCCTTTGTATTGAATAGAGCTGAAAATACCACACATATTGCCATGGTTGAAAGAGACAATACCAAATCTTGACAGGCATTAAGATAACCTAATCATTAAACCTTGTCCTCTAACTTTAGAAAAAGCTTCCAGCTTTTACTACAATAAACCACTGGGCCACTTGGGATTCTTACATAGAACCCTGCTAGTACTATCAAAAATGTTCAAACTAAAACTAATTTATTTCACCTAATTTAAATAGCAATTATACCTAAGCTGTGAAAGACTATTTCTTAATCTCTCAGAATGTTTAGTGATCATAATCATCACTGTCACTGAATTAACAGCATTTCAAAACACCCAATATCTCTAGGTCTCAGGTTACTCGTATTTAAAATGAGGGAGTATACTAGATTAGCTCTATAGTTCATTTCAGTTCTAAAACTCTTAACATTTCATCTATATCAACATATCAGACTGTGTACTCCTCAATGTGTAAGACAGATATTCTTAGCCCCTCTTTTTTTATTCTCTCATCAATATTGTTTCCTTTCTGGCATTTGATCTCTCCAACTTGGAGGCTAATGATTGTTTTAAAATGTTTCTAATTGCAAAATAATCTTACAAATACTTATACACAGAACCTGTTCTAGGAAAAATTATAAAGTAGGCCTAAGATTCTTAGCATTCCTTTCACATCCTGATGACCCCAGTTACCTATTCTATACTCCTATTAACTTATAACTGTTCCAAAACTTTATTAGTTGACAACTTAGAGTATTCCAATCCTAAAGAGAGTTATATTTTAATATAGGACTCTGAGAGACTGAAATTCCTTCAAAAGTAAGGGAATAAGTCTCTTATGGTAGAACTTTAGGTTCCCTGATTGTTGTTCATGCTATTTTGGTATGGAGAGAACTGCTCCATGTTTGCACATCGTTCCCCTAGGGATCTAATTCTCCGTAGGCCATTCCTGTTTAGATGTATATTCTAAAAGTTCCCAGTATAAAAGTCAATACCACTCTATATTTAGTCCTTGGCCATAGCCAGAGTGGACATACCCTTGTTGCGGTCCCTTCATGACATTCTTATTAGAAGAGACTTACCTTGTAAGAAAGGATGAAAAACTCTCTCATTGTCACTGGGTCTTTGTCGCATTGCACAGCCAAATTCCAAGCTGAAAGTTAACAAATGTGAAATGTAATTATGGAAGTCTACTCTTTAATCTGTACCATTATAATCTTCACTACCTGCATCTTTAATATTAATATGCTGAGGTATTTCTTGGGTCAAAAAAGCTAACTTTAGATTTTTAAAGAATTTTTTTTCCAGGTAAATTTAAAGACTTCTGTCACTTCCAATCTTTGATTCTAGCCAATAACTAATGGAGGTAGTGCTGAATATTTTTTAAAAACTGGGGACATACGATATGTTCTTAGATGGAATAAATCTATCTAAAAAATAAGGATCACCAAGGAGCTCACCACTGGAGTTGATAAAAGTATGTTAAAATTCAGTAAAGGGTAGAACTGATACATGAATTCAGCAAAGCTGCAGGATACAAAATCAATGTACAGAAATCAGTTGCATTCTTATACACTAACAATGAAGCAACAGAAAGACAAAGAAACTGATCCCATTCACAATTGCACCAAGAAGCATAAAATACCTAGGAATAAATCTAACCAAAGATGTAAAAGATCTGTATGCTGAAAAGTATAGAAAGCTTATGAAGGTAATTGAAGAAGATATAAAGAAATGGAAAGACATTCCCTGCTCATGGATTGGAAGAATAAATATTGTCAAAATGTCAATCCTACCCAAAGCTATCTACACATTCAATGCAATCCCAATCAAAATTGTACCAGCATTCTTCTCGAAACTAGAACAAGCAATTTTAAAATTCATATGGAACCACAAAAGGCCCTGAATAGCCAAAGTAATTTTGAAGAAGAAGACCAAAGCAGGAGGCATCACAATCCCAGACTTTAGCCTCTACTACAAAGCTGTCATCATCAAGACAGCATGGTATTGGCACAAAAACAGACACATAGACCAATGGAATAGAATAGAAACCCCAGAACTAGACCCACAAACGTATGGCCAACTAATCTTTGACAAAGCAGGAAAGAACATCCAATGGAAAAAAGACACTCTTTAATAAATGGTGCTGGGAGAACTGGACAGCAACATGCAGAAGGTTGAAACTAGACCACTTTCTCACACCATTCACAAAAATAAACTCAAAATGGATAAAGGACCTGAATGTGAGACAGGAAACCATCCAAACCCTAGAGAAGAAAGCAGGAAAAGACCTCTCTGACCTCAGCCGTAGCAATCTCTTACTCGGCACATCCCCAAAGGCAAGGGAATTAAAAGCAAAAATGAATTACTGGGACCTTATGAAGATAAAAAGCTTCTGCACAGCAAAGGAAACAACCAACAAAACTAAAAGGCAACCAACGGAATGGGAAAAGATATTTGCAAATGACATATCCAAAATCTACAAAGAGCTCACCAAACTCCACACCTGGAAAACAAATAACCCAGTGAAGAAATGGGCAGAAAACATGAATAGACACTTCTCTAAAGAAGACATCCGGATGGCCAACAGGCACATGAAAAGATGCTCAACGTCGCTCCTTATCAGGGAAATACAAATCAAAACCACACTCAGATATCACCTCACACCAGTCAGAGTGGCCAAAACGAGCAAATCAGGAGACTATAGATGCTGGCGAGGATGTGGAGAAACGGGAACCCTCTTGCACTGTTGGTGGGAATGCAAATTGGTGCAGCCGCTCTGGAAAGCAGTGTGGAGGTTCCTCAGAAAATTAAAAATAGACCTACCCTATGACCCAGCAATAGCACTGCTAGGAATTTACCCAAGGGATACAGGAGTACTGATGCATAGGGGCACTTGTATCCCAATGTTTATAGCAGCACTCTCAACAATAGCCAAATTATGGAAAGAGCCTAAATGTCCATCAACTGATAAATGGATAAAGAAATTGTGTTTTACATACACAATGGAGTACTACATGGCAATGAGAAAGAACAAAATATGGCCCTTTGTAGCAACGTAGATGGAACTGGAGAGTGTGATGCTAAGTGAAATAAGCCATACAGAGAAAGACAGATACCATATGTTTTCACTCTTATGTGGATGCTGAGAAACTCAACAGAAACCCATGGAGGAGGGGAAGGGAAAAAAAAAAAAAAGAGGTTAGAGTGGGAGAGAGCCAAAGCATAAGAGACTGTTAAAAACTGAGAACAAACTGAGGGTTGATGGGGGGTGGGAGGGAGGGGAGGGTGGGTGATGGGTATTGAGGAGGGCACCTTTTGGGATGAGCACTGGGTGTTGTATGGAAACCAATTTGACAATAAATTTAATATATTGAAAAAATATAAAAATAAAAATAAAAATAAATAAAATTCAGCAAAGGGGACAGAAGTTTTTTGAGGAAATAATAGCTGAGAACTTCCTTAATCTGGAGAAAGAAACATACAAATCCAGGAGGCACAGAGAACTCCCATGTAAATCAACAAAGCAGGATAACATCAAGACATCCTGTAATTAAATTTGTAATTAAATTAGCAAGTCAGAAGGGAGTGGGGTATGATATATTCAACATGCTGAATGAGAAAAATCTGTAGCAAAGAATACTCTATCCAGCAAGGCTATCATTCAAAATAGAAGGAGAGATAGAGTTTCCTCAAACAAAAACTAAAGCAGTTTGTGACCACTAAACCAACCCCGAAAGAAATATTAAAGGGGACTCTAAGTGGGAAAGAAAGACCAAAAGCAACAAAGACTAGAAATATTAGGGAAAATCTCCAGAAACAATGACAAAACAAGTAATAAAATGGCACTACATATCTATCAATAATTATTACTGTGAATGTAAATGGACTAAATGCTCCAATCAAACGCACAGGGTGCCAGAATGAAAAAACAAACAAGACCCAGTTTTGTTTTTATGCGCCTACAAGAGACTCATTTTAGACCTAAAGACACCTACAGATTGAAATGAGGTGATGGAGAAATATTTATCATGCAAATGGAAGTCAAAAGCAAGCCAGAGTAGCAATACTTATATTAGACAAACTAAATGTTTTTTTTAACATAATTCGTTGTCAGACTGGATTACATACAACATCCAGTGCTCATCCCAACAGGTGCCTTCCTCCATGCCCAGCACCCATTTTCTCCTCTCCCTCACCCCTTCCCATCCACCCTCAGTTTGTTCTCTGTATTTAAGAATCTCCTGTGGTTTGCCTCCCTCCCTCTCTGTAGACAAACTAAATTTTAAACCAAAGACTCTAACAAGAGATGAACAAAGATACTATATTATAAGAAAGGGGACTATCCATCAAGAATATCTGACAGTCCTAAATATTTATGCCCCCAACTCGGAACACCCAAATATATATAACAATTACTAGGAAACATAAAGGAACTTATTGATAAATAACACAATAGTAGGGGACTTTAACACTCCACTTAGGGCAATGGACATATCATTTAAGCAGAAAATCAACAAGGAAACAATGGCTTTGAATAACACACTAGTTTAGATGGACTTAACAGATATATTCAGAACATTTCATCCTAAAGCAACAGAATACACATTTTTTTCAAGTGTACATAAGACATTCTCCAGAACATATCACATACTAGGTCACAAATCAGGCCTCAGCAAGTACAAAAAGACTAAGATCATACCAGGCATATTTTCTGACCACAACACTATGAAATTTGAAGTCAACCACAAGATATAAATTGGAACAACCACAAACACATGGAGATTAAACAACATGCTACTAAAGAACGAATGGGTCAACCAGGAAATCAAAGAAGAAATTAAAAAAGACATAAAACAAATGAAAATGAAAACATAATGGTCCAAAACTTTTGGGATGCAGCAAAAGTGGTCTTAAAAGGGAAGTATAACAATACAGACCTACCTGAAGAAGCAAGAAAAATCTCAAATAAACAACCTAACCTTACACTTAAAGTAGCTAGAAAAACAACGACAAATGAAGCCTAAAGCCAAAGAAGGAAATAATAAAGATTAGAACAGAAAGAAATTATATAGAAACTAGAAAAACAGTATAACAAACCAATGAAACTAGGAGCCGGTTCTTAGAAAAAATTAATAAAATTGATAAACCGCTAGCCATACTTATCAAAAAGAGAAAGGACCCAAATAAATAAAATCACAAATGAGAGAGGAGAAATAACAACCAACACCACAGAAATACAAACAATTATAAAAGAATATTATGAAAAATTATATGACAACAAATTGGAAAACCTAGAATAAATGGATAAATTCCTAGAAACATATAAACTACCAAAACTGAAACAGGAAGAAATAGAAAACTTGAACAGACCCATAACCAGCAAAGAAATTGAATCAGCAATCAGAAAACTCCCAGAAAACAAAAGTCCAAGTCCAGACAGCTTCACAGGGGAATTCTACATAACATTTAAAGAAGAGCTAATGGGGTCGCCTGGGTGGCTCAGTCAGTTAAGTGTCAGACTTCAGCTCAGGTCATGATCTCACAGTTCGTGAGTTTGGGCCCCATGTTAGGCTCTGTGCTGACCGCTCAGAGCCTGGAGCTGGCTTCAGATTCTGTATTTCCCTCTTTCTCTCTCTGCCCTTCCCCTGCTTGCGCTGTCTCTCTCTCTCAAAAATAAACATTAAAAGAAAATTTTAAAAAAACAAATAAAGAAGAGCTAACATCTATTCTTCTCAAACTATTCTAAAAAACTAGAAATGGAAAGAAAACTTCCAAATTCATTCTATGAGGCCAGCATTACCCAAAACCAGACAAAGAATCCACCAAAAAAGAGAATGATAGGTCAATATCTCTGATGCACATGGATGTGAACAATTCTCAACAAAATCCTAGCAAATTGAATCCAACACCACATTAAAAGAATCATTTACTATGATCACATGGGATTTATTCCTGGTCTGCAAGAGTAGATCAATATTCGTAAATCAATCAATATGATACACCACATTAAAAAAATTCATTAAGCAATCAATGTGATATACCACATTAATAAAAGAAAGGATAAGAAACATGATCCTTTCAATAAATGCAGAAAAAGCATTTAACAAGGTACAACAACTATTCATGATAAACACCCTCAATAAAGTAGGGATAGAGAGAACATATCTCAAAAGGCCATATATGAAACACCCACAACTAATATCATCCTTGATGGGGAAAAACTGAGAGCTATTCATCTATGCTCAGGAACAAGACAGGGATGTCCACTCTCACCACTGTTATTTAACATAGTTCTGGAAGTCCTAGCCACATTTTTTTGGAGTCTACCAAAAAATTGCTAGAACTGATACACAATTTCCTTAAAGTCACAGGATACAAAATCAATGTACAGAAATCTATTGCATTTCCATACACCAATAATGAAGCAGCTGAAAGAGAAATCAAGGTATTAATCCCATTCATAATTGCATCCAAAACCATAAGACACCGAGGGATGAACATAACCAAAGAGATAAAAGGCTTGTACTCTGAAAACTATAAAATACTGATGAAAGAAACTGAGGATGACACAAAGAAATGGAAAGACATTCCACGCTCATAGATTGGAAGAACAAATATTGTTAAAATATCTATACTACCTAAAACAATCTACACATTTAATGCAATCCCTATTCAAAATACCACCAGTGTTTTTCACAGAACCAAAACAAACATACCTAAAATTTGAATGTAACTGCAAAAGACCCTAAATAGCCAAAGCAATATTGAAAAAGCAAAGCAAAGCCAGAGGCATCACAATTCCAGAATTCTGGTTATATTACAAAGTTGTAGTGATCAGTTCAGTATGTTACTGGCACAAAAACAGACACATATAGATCAATGGAACAGAAGAGAAAACCCAAAAATGAACCCACAACGATATGGTCAACTATTCTTCGACAAATCAGGAAAGAATACCCAATGGAAAAAGAGTCTCTTCAACAAATGGTGTTGACACAACTGGACAGCAACATGCCAAAGTATGGAACTGGACCACTTTCTTACACCATCATGAAAATAAATTCGCCACCATGTAAATAAAAAGTGGATGCAAGACCTAATTGTGAGACAGGAAACCATCAAAATCCTAGAGAACACAGGCAGTAACCACTTTGACAATGGCCATAAGCAACTTCTTTCTAGATATCTCTCTGGATGCCAGGGAAACAAAAAGCAAAAGAAACTATGAGGAGTACATCAAAATAAAAAGCTTCTGCACAGCAAAGAAAACAATCAACAAAACTAAAAGGCAACCTATGAAATGAGAGAAGGTATTTGCAAATGACACATCTGATAAAAGGTTAGTATCCAAAATATATAAACAACTTATACAACTTAACACACCAAAAACAAATAACCCAATTAAAAAATGGGCAGAAGACATGAATAGACATTTTTCCAAAGAAGAGATCCAGATGGTCAACAAACAAATGAAAAGATGCTCAATATCACTCATCATCAGGGAAATACAAATCAAAAGTACAGTGAGATACCACCTCACACCAGTCAGATTGCCTAAAATTAACAACACAGGAAAACAACAGATATTGGCAAGGATGTGGAGAAGGGGGAACTTTCTTACACTGCTGGTCAGAATGCAAACTGGTGCAGCCACTCTGGTAAAAAGTATGGAGGTTCCTCAAAAAGTTAAAAATAGAGCTACACTACAATCCAGCAATTGCACTAGCAGGTATTTACCCAAAGGATACAAAATACTGAATAGAGGGAAATAAAAAAGAGAGGCAAACCATGAAACAGATTCTTGACTATAGAGAACAAACTCAGGGTTATTGGAGGGAGGTGGGTGGGGGATGAGTTAAATAGGTGATGGGTATTATGGAGGGCACTTGTGATGAGCACTGGGTGTTGTATGTACGTAATGAATCACTAAGTTCTACAACTGAAACTAATATTACACTATATACTAACTACTGGAATTTAAAAACTTGAAAAGAAAAAAAAATCAGCAAAGAACATAATACACTAGAATCAAAGGATGAAGAAAATTGCTGGAAAGATTCATATCTTTCATAGAGCACTGGAAGACCCCATTAGGCAACATTTAGTATAATCTTCACATTGGAAAATGAAAATGAAAATTCAGTAAAAGAAGTATTGGAAAATAACTTTTCAAACGTCCAAAAGATCAAAGTCATTGATCCTTTATGTAGTTTAAATATCTGTTATTTTCCATTATTTCCATAGGTTTTTTAGAAGCCAGACCAATGTGTTTATTCCATTTTCTCCTAGATTAGAGCCCCAGTAAATCCTGTAAAGTAGAAAAAGATTCATGTAGAATGAGTCTACTTTGTGACATTGCTGGTTAATTGCTCTTGATTACTTATCACTGTAGTTACCGCCTCCACAATTTCTGTACTTGATTTTAGCCAAAAGGCTGAGAAGGAATTGCCTCCATAATTTTTAAAATGGTTTTACTGAAATTAAACCTACAAAAAGTAAATTACACAACATATAATTGGACATCTTGATTAATTTTCAAAGTGAATATATCCATGTAACCAATCCAGATCAAGACAGATCTTGATTATTAGCAAAAACTCAGAAGCAACCCAATTACCCCTTTTCAAGTCCAACCCCTTTTAAGGGTAACCACCATCTTGAGCTCTAATATCATCAATTAGTTTTGCCTGCTTTTTTTGCTACATATAAATAGAATCTATGTCTGACTTCTGTTCAACATTAGTTTGTGAGATTCATCCATTTTGTTGCATGTAGTTTATTACTTATTTATTTATTTTAAGTAATCTCTATGCCCAACATACGGCTGGAATTCATGACCTTGAGATCAAGAGTCATATGGTGTACTGACTGAGCCAGCCGGGCGCTCTGAATGTAGTTTATTCTGATAAATCAAACTTAGAGATAAGTTAGGCATTCTAGACCAAATTTAGGAGCACACCCTTGGGAACTTGCAGTTATAATTCATCATTTTATTCTTAGACCCATTTCTAGAGAAAAAGAAAACTAACATTTATTAAGTACCTACTATGTCCCAGGTACATACACAGTTTTACTTAAAAATCCTTAGTAGCCTTATACAGTATGTTTAATTGTTCCCCTTTTATAAATAATGAAATTGAGATTAAGTTATCCTTGTACCCATAGCTACAAATAAAAGAGCCAGAATTTGAATCCATATATTTCTGATTCTATACATAGCCATGGAATTTCCTTTTACCTATTTTTCGAAACCACTGAGCTTCATTAACCGTTGAGTCTTCAGTCGAGTTCTCGTCATGAAAAGAATGAGCAATTTTCAGGACTGCTGCATTGAACAGAAAGATTTTATATTTGAAGTCTTTTACTTTAATCTTTAGCAAAATTGTTAATACTGCCTTAAAAATTCAAACATGAATTTGAAAGTAGAACGTTTTTTTGGTCTGTGTGTGTACAAGCCCATACCAAAAGTAATTAAAATGACAGCATTACCAAAGCTCTGAGAAGCCGTTAACTCAAATTTTCGGGAACAAACACATCTTTGGAGAGGTTTAAAATGTTAATTAGAGTAATCACTCAACACCTGAGGCAGAAAGATAGTATTTACATGCAAAGAAACCAAGAGTAGGAACAATCATTAAAAAGACTGAAATGGAGATAGAGAACTGGAAGAGTATCAATAGGTTGGCATTAATACTTACTGAGCTCCCAGAGCAAGCATGGTAAAGAACCAAAACATGCTGTCATCATCAGAAGGCATTCATTACATACCCACACCCCCTTCTGATAGAAAAGAATACCAACAAGCAAAGTTTAAAAGCTTTTAAACCACTTTGCTACATTTGACACCTTGTTGACAGATATTTGAGTTATAAAATTGAACAGCTGCAATAAATGGAATAGAGTTTCTAAGATAGGGACTTGGGGATGTGTTTGGACAAAAGGAAATCCGTACATGAGTAGCAGAAATAGGAAGACCGGTTAGACAAAAGAGACAGCAGGTAAGAAAGCATAGAGTTGGAAAAAAGAATTTGCTGTGGTGGCTAGGACGTTAGCTTGAAGTGCAGAGGGAAGAATTATTAATAGATAAGGGAGATGACATGGACTTGGGTAGTTAAACAAGTTTCAAAATAACAGAGTAAACAATCAAGTTTTGATTCAGAGGGCGTGAAAATTAAGTGGAAGGAAGGATGGAAAGAAGGAAGCAAGGAAGGGAGGGAGGGAGGAAGGACGGACATAAAGGTCTTTAAAACGAGTTGGAATAAAAAGAGAGCTGAAATCACATTTGGAGATGAATGTTAGTGATGACAAACTCTTCTCTGCTTGTGAATAAAGAAACCAAAGTAGACTGCTATGGCAAACATTAATAAAAGCATGAAGTTTAACTCAAACATGAAGTCAGAGTCCGTGTGCTCCATGTACTTGGAGAATTTAATAGAAGACAGAGGCAAGATGAAGAACTGAAAATAAACAAGATGATATTTACCTTTATTCAAGCAAGCCAAAAGTCGATCCATTTCTTTCTTCCTAAAAAATAAAGAGTGTTTTCTGACCGTTCCAAGGCTTTACTTATAAAAAAAAAAGTACCAAAAAGAGACCCCAAGAGAGCTGCACAAAGACAACATAAAATTGTGAAGTTTATTGTTCAAGGCTCCAACCTATCATTTCAACACCATTTTTCCTCACTATACGATACTGTTTCTCATTCCCCAGTGCCCTCACAGTTTTTTTCCCTCTTCCCCTCTACTCCCACTCTCAGCAAAGCATTTCAATGGCTGGTAAGGTTTTATGACAGAGTCACAGAATTTTGGAGCAGATAGTGATCTTTGTGATGTTAAAGTTTGTTTTTTTTTTTTGAAGAGGGGGAATTGGAACCCTTATTTCATTTTTTTTAAATATATGAAATTTATTGTCACATTGGTTTCCATACAACACCCAGTGCTCATCCCAAAAGATGCCCTCTTTAATACCCATCACCCACCCTCCCCTCCCTCCCACCCCCCATCAACCCTCAGTTTGTTCTCAGTTTTTAAGAGTCTCTTATGCTTTGGCTCTCTCCCACTCTAACCTCTCTCTTTTTTTTTTTTCCTTCCCCTTCCCATGGGTTCCTGTTAAGTTTCTCAGGATCCACATAACAGTGAAAACATATGGTATCTGTCTTTCCCTGTATGGCTTATTTCACTTAGCATCACACTCTCCATTTCCATCCACGTTGCTACAAAGGGCCATATTTCATTCTTTCTCATTGCCACATAGTATTCCATTGTGTATATAAACCACAATTTCTTTATCCATTCGTCAGTTGATGGACATTTAGGCTCTTTCCATAATTTGGCTATTGCTGAGAGTGCTGCTATAAACACTGGGGTACAAGTGCCCCTATGCATCAGTACTCCTGTATCCCTTGGGTAAATTCCTAGCAGTGCTATTGCTGGGTCATAGGGTAGGTCTATTTTTAATTTTTTGAGGAACCTCCACACTGTTTTCCAGAGTGGCTGCACCATTGCATTCCCACCAACAGTGCAAGAGGTGGAACCCTTATTTCAAATAAACTTTTATGAAAATCTACTATATGAGAAAAGATACAAGTTTAGCTGCTCTGGTTGAACCAGTGGTGGGTAGAGGCCTAGAGCCTCATCTTCCTGGAAGTCCATGAGGCAGTGCCACAGAATTTCCAGAGTTCTGAGGAACAGATTTTAAAAACCACTTATCCAGTCCAGATCCTTTATTTCACAGATGAGGAAATAGATCTGGAAATGGGGGATTATTTGTCCAAAGTCATGCAATTAATGACAATTTCAAGACTACTACACAGGTTCTTGACCCTTTGTCAAACTTCTTTAAGGGGTATATACATTTTAACAGAGGAAAACATGCCATTTTATTAAACAAAGGAATGAATATGGAAGTATTGGCCAACTCAACGAAGGAAGTTAACAGGAGATAGGGTAGAGCATACTATAAGACTAGCCTCATCATGAGGAGCTCTAGTATTATAATAAAAGTAGCAGCTTTCTCAGGGATAAATATTAGAAGTCTGGTTTTTATAAAGTAACTTCTTAAAGTAAATTTTATTAATTTGAATTTCAGCTGCTCTGAAGTTGACTTCTTCACTTATTTAATTCAGTCACTATATAAAATAATCTAGTTAGGGTTCATTAATGCAAATAAATAGTATAAATAAGAATGAGGACCTGGAAAGGGATGTATATGGTCTATTTAAGAGACAAGTTGTGGGGCGCCTGGGTGGCTTGGTCGGTTAAGCGTCCGACTTCGGCTCAGGTCACGATCTCGCGGTCCGTGAGTTCGAGCCCCGCGTCGGGCTCTGTGCGGACAGCTCAGAGCCTGGAGCCTGTTTCAGATTCTGTGTCTCCCTCTCTCTGTGACCCTCCCCCGTTCATGCTCTGTCTCTCTCTGTCTCAAAAATAAATAAACGTTAAAAAAAAAATTTAATAAAAAAAAAAAGAGACAAGTTGTGTAGAAAAAAAAAATTTTTTTTAACATTTTTTATTTATTTTTGGGACAGAGAGAGACAGAGCATGAACGGGGGAGGGGCAGAGAGAGAGGGAGACACAGAATCGGAAACAGGCTCCAGGCTCCGAGCCATCAGCCCAGAGCCCGACGCAGGGCTCGAACTCACGGACCGCGAGATCGTGACCTGGCTGAAGTCGGACGCTTAACCGACTGCGCCACCCAGGTGCCCCTGTAGAAAAATTTTAACATGTGAATTGTTATACTACTTAGGTAGATTCTGCTAAATGAAAACCATGGAATTTTTAGAAGAAAAAGGAACTTTAGAAATTACCCAGTCTAGCTTTATTTATTTATTCATTCATTCAAAAAAATTTTTAATGTTTATTTATTTTTTGAGAGAGACAGACAGAGACAGAGTATGAGCAGAGGGTGGGGGTGGGGGTTGCAGACAGAGGGAGACACAGAATCTGAAGCAAGCTCCAGGCTTTGAGCTGTCAGCATAGAGCCCAATGCGGAGCTCAAATTCAAGAACCGTGAGATCATGATCTGAGCTGAAGTCTGACGCTTAACCAACTGAGTCACCCAGGTGCCCCTGGCTTTTTTTATTTAACAGATGAAGAAAATAAAGCTTAGAGAAGTTAAATAAATTGTTGTTGTCTAATGTGAACCAGAGTTAGTGAAATAGCTAAAACTGGAACTCAATTCTTTGACTCTTCCATTGAATTGGGCTTAAAAAAAAACAACCAACAAATTAATCTATTTGTTAAATAAGGTCCTGACTGCTATCTGAAAACACTGTTAGCAGATGTTCTTTATTACTGTATTTACTTGAAAACAATATAGGTATATGTTTAAACAATTCTGTAATTTAAGTTATTATGAATTTAAACAGGATTCCTTTCCTTTCCCCATTTCCAAATTGTCTTTAATGAATGGGGTTTGACTATATGATACAATTACATGGAATATGAAGTGCTTTGTAAGACCAGTGCTAAAGATCTTCTTGTGAAGAACTGATATTCAGCCATTTCAATAAACCGAGGGAATATTATGTGTCACATACTGTCCTAGGTTTCAGAGATACAAAGATAAATACAAATAGTCCTAGCCCTCAAATAGCTGTTATAATCTATTAGCTATGTTTAGTCTCTGAGTTTCCTCTTTTATTTAAAAAAATTTTAAGATGATTTTGTAAAGTTTTTTTTTTTAATTGAAGTTAATTGACACATAATGTTACTCTATTTTCAGGTGTACAACACAGTAACTGGACAAGTTTATACATCATGCATTGCTCACTACAAGTGTAGCTGCCATTAGTCACCATACAATGCTATCATCGTACCATTTTGTTTTTAAATTTTCTACTGTGGAAAATTCCCAAGATGTTTCTATGTTAACAGATAAATGAATTACCATGTACCCATTACTCAGTTTCAATAATTATTAAACTCATCATCAATCTTATTTCAATGATACCTCCACCCACTCCTTTCCCTCCCCTACTATTTTTAAGCCAATTCCAGACATCACATCATTTCATTAATAAATATTTTAGGATGTATCTCTAAGAGATAGAAATTCCTTTAAAAGACATAACCACACTTCATCTTATGTCTAATGATTAATTTCTTAATATCATCAAATATGTGGTCATTATTAAAATTTCCAATTGTCTCTATCTTTTTGTATTTTTAGTTCGATTGGGTTCCCTCTTAATGTACTCATACAACCTATAAAGAAGAGGCCAAATTTATATTATAAAAAATAATGTCATCAGTCATATCAGTCAGACATTTCCTAAAGAACTCAGCTGAAAAAATGTATTGATCCCAAGTACAAATTATATATATAGGAAAAGCAAAGTATAGATACACTGTTACAGAGTTTTTATCTAAGCAGAGAATATAGAGATGAATAATTACTTCTCTAAAAGTTATCCCTAATCAAGACCTTGATGGAGTTTTCTTTCAAATCATTAGGAGGTAGTGGATTTTGTGAATGAAAAATTGGTGACCCAATTCTTCCACCAATTGTTAAGTTCCTGATGTCTTATGCCACAGAAGCTGTGAGCAGAAATGTATTTGAATACTCCTAGCTGAGCTAATACAGATTCACAATCAACAAGCCAACCAGGTTATACATTTCTGTGGGAAAGTAAGAGATATGACTATATATGCCTCATGTTAAGAAAGGGGGAAACTGGGGTGTCAGGGTGGCTCAGTTACTTAAGCGTCTGACTTCGGCTCCAGTCATGATCTCACAGTCTATGAGTTCGAGCCCTGCATCAGGCTCTGTGCTGACAGCTCAGAGCCTGGAGCCTGCTTAAGATTCTGTGTCTCCCTCTCTCTCTCTACCCCTCCCCTGCTCGCATTCTCTTTCTCTCTCTCTCAAAAATAAACATTAAAAAAATTAAATGGGTGAATTTTTTAAAAAGAGGGGGAAAACAGATGCAATATCATAGTAAAATCATAGCTAATATTACTGAGAGCTTAGTAAGTGCTTGGCACTCTTGCAGGCTCCATGCCCAGTGCAGGGCCTGACATGGGGCTTGATCTCACGACTGTGAGATCATGACCCGAGCTGAAATCGTGAGTTGGACATTCAACAGACTAAGCCACCCAGGAGCCCCTTGGCACTCTTCTTTGAAGTGTTTTCACATATTTATTCATTGAGTCATAACAGCAACCCCAGAAAGTAGATACTATTATATTCTTATTTTACAGATGGGGAAACAAAAGCCCAGGTTACACATCTAATGAGTTGCAGAGATGGGCTATGAACCCAGGAAGACTGCCCCAGAGCCTATATTAATCTCACCCACAAGACTATACATCTCTCAACATAAGGTTTATACTGAAAGTTACTACAACTTTTCTAATGGCAAATACACCACTTCTACTGAAATAACGTACCTGCTTTCAGATTCTGACATCTGAGAAACTTTTGGAAGAGCCAGACGAAACAAACACCTGTATGATAAAGTAATACAAAAAAATGATGCTTAGGAAAAACATGTGAAAGAATATTTACCAAGTTATTAATCTTGATTATCCTAGGAAGCAGAAGTGAGAAAAGAGAGGGTAAGGAGGAGACTAAGTTTATTTTACTTATAGATCTTTGTAATGTTTTAATGATTGTAATGAAAACATAAATTTTATAATTTTGGAAGAGTAATTTAAGAAAATAATTTAAAACAGAAGTGATGCTTATGAGGAATTCTTAAATAGTTCCCCAGTTTATATCCAAATCACCTGCTAGAACATCAGGTACAATGTAGAAATCTTACTGTTTTTTTAAGGAACCTGGAACTGGCCTTTGGGTTCCACGTAAACTAGGATGACTGTTCTTTCAAGGGAATATGACAGCATCATGATGAACTGACAAAATAAGGTAGTTTATAAAGTTTCAAACCCTAAAAATCTTTTTAAAAATACCATCTAATCCTGAATGATTTTATATATTTATCTGAGGTGTACATCTATCTTTTGATAAACCTTTTGATAAACCATTTTTCTTCACAGAAAGAGGGGAGAAATCAAATTCAACTGGTATCTTTTTTTAACTTTAAGCATCCCTATCAAATTTCCAAGGACATTTCCCACAGAAATAGAAAAACAATCTTAAAATTCATATGGAAACACAAAATACCTTGAATAGCCAAAGCAAACTTGAGAAAGAAGAATAAAGCTAAAGACATCATGCTTCCTGATTTCAAACTATACTACAAAGCAACAGTACATTAGTAATCAAAACAGCATGGTAACAGCACAAAAAATAGTAACACAGGCCAAAAGATAGACAGCCCAGAAATAATAAGAGAGCCAAAAATATTCAGTGGGGGAAAGAGAGTTTTTTCAATAAATGTTGCTGGCAAAACTGGATATTCACATGCAAAAAAATGAAATTGGACCACTATCTTTCACTACTCACAAAAATTAACTTGAAATGGATTAAACACAGAAGACCTGAAAACAGTAAAACTCCTAAAAGAAAACATAGGGGAAAAGCTCCTTGACAATGATTTTTGGATATGACACCCAAAGCACAAGCAACAAAAGCAAAAATAAACAATTGAGATTACATCAAACTACAAAGCTTCTGCACAGCAAAGGAAACAAAATGAAAAGGCAATCTATGGAATAGGAGAAAATATTTACAAACCACGTATCTGATAAGGGGTTCATATACAAAACAAATAAGGAACATATACAACTCAATAGGGAAAAAAAGCAAAAAATGTGATTACAAAATGGGCAAAGGAGTTGAATAGACATTTTTCCTTTCTTTTTTTTTAAATATGAAATTTATTGTCAAATTGGTTTCCATACAACACCCAGTGCTCATCCCAACAGGTGCGCTCTTCAATACCCATCACCCACCCTCCCCTCCTTCCCACTCCCCATCAACCCTCAGTTTGTTCTCAGTTTTTAAGAGTCTCTTATGTTTTGGCTCCCTCCCTCTCTAACCTTTTTGTTTCCTTCCCCTCCTCCATGGTCTTCTGTTAAGTTTCTCAGGATCCATATAAGAGTGAAAACATATGGTATCTGTCTTTCTCTGTATGGCTTATTTCACTTAGCATCACACTCTCCAGTTCCATCCACGTTGCTACAAAAGGCCATATTTCATTCTTTCTCCTTGCCAAGTAGTATTCCATTGTATATATAAACCACAACTTCTTTATCCATTTATCAGTTGATGGACATTTAGGCTCTCTCCATAATTTGGCTATTGTTGAGAGTGCTGCTATAAACATTGGGATACAAGTGCCCTATGCATCAGTACTCCTGTATCCCTTGGATAAATTCCTAGCAGTGCTATTGCTGGGTCATAGGGTAGGTCTATTTTTAATTTTTTGAGGAATCTCCACACTGTTTTCCAGAGCAGATGCACCAGTTTGCATTTCCACCAACAGTGCAAGAGGATTCCCGTTTCTCCACATCCTTGCCAGCATCTATAGTCTCCTGATTTGTTCATTTTAGTCACTCTGACTGGCGTGAGGTGGTATCTGAGAGTGGTTTTGATTTGTATTTCCCTGGTGAGGAGCAACGTTGAGCATCATTACTTTGATTCCTAAACCAGACAGAGACCCAGTAAAAATAGAGAACTACAGGCCAATATCCCTGATGAGTATGGAGGCAAAAATTCTCAATAAGATACTAGCAAATCGAATTCAACAGCATATAAAAAGAATTATTCACCATGATCAAATGGGATTCATTCCTGGATGCAGGGCTGATTCAACATTCACAAATCAATCAACGTGATACATCACATTAATAAAAGAAAAGATAAGAACCATATGATCCTGTCAATCGATGCAGAACAAGCATTTAACAAAATTCAGCATCCTTTCTTAATAAAAACCCTCGAGAAAGTCGGGATAGAAGGAACATACTTAAACATCACAAAATCCATGTATGAAAAGCCCACAGCTAATATCATCCTCAATGGGGAAAAACTGAGAGCTTTCCCCCTGAGATCAGGAACAAGACAGGGATGTCCACTCTCACCGCTGTTGTTTCACATAGTGTTGGAAGTCCTAGCATTAGCAATCAGACAACAAAAGGAAATCAACGGCATCAAAATTGGCAAAGATGAAGTCAAGCTTTCACTTTTTTCAGATGACATATTATACATGGAAAACCCGATAGACTCCACCAAAAGTCTGCTAGAACTGATACATGAATTCAGCAAAGTCGCAGGATACAAAACCAATGTACAGAAATCAGTTGCATTCTTATACACCAATAATGAAGCAACAGAAAGACAATTAAAGAAAATGATCCCATTCACAATTGCACCAAGAAGCATAAAATACCTAGGAATAAACCTAACCAAAGATGCAAAAGATCTGTATACTGAAAACTATAGAAAGCTTATGAAGGAAATTGAAGAAGACATAAAGAAATGGAAAAACATTCCGTGCTCATGGAATGGAAGAATAAATATTGTTAAAATTTCAATACTACCCAAAGCTATCTACACATTCAATGCAATCCCAATCAAAATTGCACCAGCATTCTTCTCGAAGCTAGAACAAGCAATCCTAAAATTTGTATGGAACCACAAAAGACCCCAAATAGCCAGAATAGACATTTTTCCAAAGAAGACATGCATGGTCAACAAACACATGAAAAGATGCTGAACATCACTAATCATCAGGGAAATACAAATCAAGACCACACTGAGATATCACCTCACACCTGTTAGTATCAAAATGTAGAGGTAAGTGTTGGTGAGGATGTGGAAAAAAGGGAAACTATGAACACTGTTGGTGGAAATATAGCTTGGTACACACACTGGAAAATAGCATGGAAGTTCCTCAAAAATTAAAAACAGAACTACCCTATGATCCAGCAATCCCACTTTTGGGTATAGATCTGAAGGAAAGAAAATCACTATCTTGAAGAGCTACCTGAACCCCCATGTACACTGCAGCATTATATACAACAGCCAAGACATGGAAATAACCTATGTCCATTGATAGATGAATGGATAAAGAAAATGTGGTATTTACACACACACACACACACACACACACACATACAACACACACACACACACAGGAATATTATTCAGCCATATAGAAAAAGGAAATCCTGCCTTTTGTGACAACATGGATCAAGTTTGAGGGCATTGTGCTAAGTGAAAAGAAAGACAAATACTGTATTATCTCACTTACATGTTGAATCTTTAAAAAACAGCCAAACCCATAGAAAGAGAATAGAATGATGTTTGCTAGAAGGTGGGTGTGGAGGAAGGGTAAAAACTTCAAATTATACAATGCACAAGTTCTGGGGCTATAATGTAGAGCATGGTGACTATGGTTATTAACAAGACTGTATTATGTATTTATTACATATTTGAAAGTTGGGAAGAGAAGAAATCTTAAATGTTCTCACCAAACCCAAAGAAACTGTAATTTCTTGAGGTAATGAATATGTTAACTAATTCTGTTGTGCAAACCACTTCGCAGTATTAGGTTATACACCTTAAACTTACACAATATTATTTGTTGATTATATCTCAATAAAGCTTGGAAAAAAATTTAAAACAACAGTTGGTATAGTAGACCTGATCACATCAGCACCTTTCTGACAAAGCTTATAGATTAAGAATAAGATTTACAAGAAATCCTTCCACATCTATAGGATGTGAATTACTTACTTTAAAGCCGAAAGGACTTGCTGTGGGTCTTCTGAATATTGAGCTAAATATTCCAAAGCTTTTCCTGCCACAATTTGTTGTCCATTCTAAATAGGACAAATATAATATGTTAAATTATCTCTCAAAGTGATACTTAGAAAATGTTATCTATATTCCTGTCCATTAATGACAAGAAAAAATTCTGAATTTGTTCATTTTTTATCGAAAGAACTAATGCAAGATGGTAGAATGAAGAAATAACTCATTGACAAAAACAGAACAGGTCATGTTGGTCCCAGAAACCCACTCCTCCTTATCCATAAATACTCACTGCCTTGCCAACACTGCCTTGAATCCACTCAGACTAATCTTATTGTGCTCTTTATCCCAGTTTATTAGCAGTAACCAAAAGAACCCCGGACTCTCATTTCCAGCACTCCAATCATGATAAAGCTCTATAAATCCTTTCTGTTTTCCTCTTTTCCCATTTCTCCCCACCTCCCCCAATCTTTCTACTACAGTCTCTGAAGTTCAGTTCATTTTCATCAAAATCTTCTCTAGGAGCAACATCTTCCCTAAAGTTCCCTCCACATTCTTTCTATAATGGAAATCTAGGTCCCACCAAGGATACTGCTTCCAAAAAGCCCTCTCAAGTAGTGGTCGTTTTTCTCAGATCTCCCTTCTAACCATGGACCTGGAGATGGAATAGGTGTCGTTTTTGTTCTTCATTGCTGTTTTAAAATTATTCTCCCTTCTTCCTCCCTAAACTCCCCAGCTTTGAATTTCCTGTCATCAGACTATATCACCCACCACTCCTCATTGTGCTGATCTATCAGCTCTCAGGCCATTTCTTTTTATTTCTTGATGACCTATCTATTGCACAGTTATTTTCTCAAAAAACTTCTCCTGTCTTAGTTTTTGGCACTTTCAATATATAGATAGATGATCCTCCTAATATCCTTGAATCTTATTTCTTTGCACAGGTCTGTCAATTACCTTAGGTGTTCACTAGCATAGTCATCAATGGGACCCTATCGTTATTGTTGAGGGTCTTTTCATGTGTCTGTTGGCCATCTGGATGTCTTCTTTGGAGAAATATCTGTTCATGTCTTCTAACCATGGATTGTTTGTTTTTAGGGTATTGAGTTGTATCAGTTCTTTATATATTTTGGATACTAACCCTTTGTCGGATATGTCATTTGCAAATATCTTCTTCCATTCCACAGGTGGCCTTGTAGGTTTGTTGACTGCTTCCTTCACTGTGGAGAAGCTTTTTATTTTGATGGCGTCCCAATAGTTTATTTTTGCTTTTATTTCCCTTGCCTCAGGAGACATATCTAGAAAAATGTTCCTATGGCTGATGTCAGAGAAATTACTGCCTGTGGTCTCTTCCAGCATTTTTATGGTTTCAGATCTCACATTTAGGTCTTTAATTCATTTCGAGTTTATTTTTGTGTATGGTGTAAAAAAGTGATCCAGTTTCATTCTTTTGCATGTATCTGTCCAGTTTTCCCAACACCGTTTGTTGATGAGACTTTTTCCCATTGCATACTCTTTCCTCCTTTGTTGAAGATTAATTGACCATATAATTGTGGGTTTATTCCTGGGTTTTCTGTTCTGTTCCATTGATCTCTATGTTGGACCCTGTCAATACTAATGGTTGCAAACCTTCCACACTCATAGTCATGGCTGGGACTAAGGTGAGCTAGATGACTGATGCAAGTGGGGCACCTAAGGTGTAAAATTTAAGGAAGCACTCGCTCTCAGGATCACGCAAGAACTAACTCTGCACTTGCATGACTTACAAAGTGAGTGCTTCCTTAAGTGCCTCCTTTCCTCACCCTAGTCCTGCACCCTGCTCTGCTTCATGTATTCTACTTTCTGACCACTATCTCCTACCTTTCTAATTCACTCCTTTCTATTCACTCTAGCAATCCTTCAACTGCACTTAAACCTCCAATCCATTCATGCTACTAATTTTTCATTGTCTCTCATCCCCTTGATGTCCTCCTCCATGGCCAGGTGAAATTCCATGGGAATTTATTATAACCACTACCTTGTTCCTTGATTATCCTACTCCACTTTTGCTTCATTGTATTCATCTGGCAAAACGACAAGCCTGGTTAAATTCAACTTTCCACTGACTTTTGTGCCTACATCCATGCAGCTGAAAGTGGCTGGATAAAAACCTGTATAACTATTTGTTTTATTTTAAAAATTCATCAAATAAGCCTTAATTCTTACTGGGCAAGCATCCCACACTACCTTTGTCATTCACTTTCTTGCTTTTCTGAATGATGAGTTTACACCTTATCCTAACTTCTCAAACTCCCCAACACCTCCTCTCCCATTCTCACTCTCAGGTGATGATCTTGTTTCCTATTTCGTTGAAAAAACTGAAGCAGCCAGGAAAAAAACTTCCAGATTACCACTACTACATTTATTCACACACCAGGGACCACACCACATACTCCAACTTCTCAACTGCTAGCATAGATGAACTATGCATGTTCTTTCCTAAAGCCAATCCCTGAATGTACACACTTGTGTCCATCACATCCCCCCTGCTTAAGGACATTGCTCTAACAATTCTCCCTTTTCTCTCTCACAATGTCAACTTTTTGTTCTCTTACTGGATCATTTCCATCAGCATATAAACATTCTCATTCATCTCAAACAAACAAACAAACAAACCCCTGATCCTACTTCTCACAACCAACTGACCAATTTCTTTTCTTTGTAGCAAACTCCTCTGAGGACTTCCATTAATTATATCTTAAAAAGGAAAAGAGGTAAAAAAATCATAGATAAATACATAAGAATTACCTCTAGAGCAAATTGGGCAACTAAACTGAGAAGCGTGACAGGTGAATCTCTGTCCACACGTAGCGCATTCTCTTTTGGTACTACACCTGTTATTAACTTCTCTAATGTATTAATTGCCCGCAAAGCTGAAAAAGAAGGAAAGAGTTAAAAAAAAAAAAGAAAAGTAGATACTCTTATCAAAGATAATAGCAATCTAGGGTTAATTATACCACAGTGACTTTGGAACTCATTTTAAGAGCAGTAACAGCTTGGGGTGCCTGGGTGGCGCAGTCGGTTAAGCGTCCGACTTCAGCCAGGTCACGATCTCGCGGTCCGTGAGTTCGAGCCCCACGTCGGGCTCTGGGCTGATGGCTCGGAGCCTGGAGCCTGTTTCCGATTCTGTGTCTCCCTCTCTCTGCCCCTCCCCCGTTCATGTTCTGTCTGTCTCTCTCTGTCCCAAAAAAAAAAAAAAAAAAAAAAAAAACGTTGGGAAAAAAGAGCAGTAACAGCTTTAAAATATTAGTTAATTTTCATAAATTCATCTAAATTGCTAAACTGTCAAGGAATACTTGAATGTCAGAAAAATGCCCAATTGAGCAATTCACCCCTGTGAATTTATCCCATGGATATATTTGCAAAAGTGAACAAAAACATAAAAATATGTTCATCCTGCAATTTTTTTAAGAGTGCAATATAGGGGCAACCTAAACTCCATCAATGATGGATGGGCTAAATACATTTTGGTACACTCATAAAATGGATTATAAAACAGAACGAAAACTAAAAACGAATGGTGGTATTACATTCAATTATATATCTTAAAGGTAGAATACAGTAAGTTAAGTATATGCACTACAGAACTTAAGTAACAATTAAAATAACATAACAAAGAGAGCTAATAAGCCAAAAATGAAATAAATACAATCATAAAAAATACTCAATCCAAAAGAAAGTAGAAAAAAGAAAAGTGGCAAAAAAGAACAGGACGAACAGAAGACAAATAACAAGATGCTACATTTAAACCTAACCATATCAATAATCATGTTAAATACAAATAGTCTATATGACTTGAGTAAAAGGCAGATAGTCATGCTGAATTAAAGAAAGCAACTTTCAACTATATGCTACCTACAAGAAACATACTTTAAACATAAAGACAAAATTAGTTAAAAGAAAAACCATGGGATAATATATATTATGGTAAAGGTAATCAAAAGAAAGCTGGAGTAGCTATAGTAATATCAGACAAAATGGATTTCAGAGCAAAGAATATTATCAGTGACAGAAAGTTACTCTGTGATGATAAGGAGTTAATTCATTTAACTCCTTAGATAGATATTCAATCCTAAATATCTATGCATCGAATAACAACATATGAAAACACAAAGAGCAAAATCTTATAGAACTACAAGGAAAAATGAACAAATCCACAATTGTATTCAAGGATTTCAGTACCTTCTCTTAATTGATAGAACAAGTAGTAAATCAGCCAGGATATAGTACACTTTACACTATTAATCAACTTGACCTGAATGTTATAAACATCTATAGTTTATATACATTTTTCTCAAGTGCACATTGAAAATTTATAAATAAAGACAATATTCTGGGTCATATAACAAGCCTCAACATAATTAAAAGTATTAAGTCACATAAAGTTATGATCTTTGACTACATGATTTCAAATTTATTAGACAGCTAAACTGAATAGTGTCGGAGAGAGGGAAGATGGCGGCGTAGGAGGACGCTGGGCTCACTGCGGCGTCCTGCTGATCACTTAGATTCCACCTACACCTGCCTAAATAACCCAGAAAACCGCCAGAGGATTAGCAGAACGGAGTCTCCGGAGCCAAGCACAGACGAGAGGCCCACGGAAGAGGGTAGGAAGGGCGGCGAGGTGGTACGCGCTCCATGGACTGGCGGGAGGGAGCCGGGGCGGAGGGGCGGCTCGCCGGCCAAGCAGAGCCCTCGAGTCTGGCTGGCAAAAGCGGAGGGGCCGGACGGAGTGTGTTCTGACAGCAAGCACAACTTAGCATCTGGGAGGTCATAAGTTAACAGCTCTGCTCAGAAAGCGGGAAGGCTGGAGGACAAAGGGAGGGAGAGCTGCTGAGCCCCCGGACGACAGAGCTCAGGTTGGTGGGGAACAAAGGCGCTCGCCAGCGCCATCTCCCTCGCCCATCCCCCAGCCAAAATCCCAAGGGGAACCAGTTCCTGCCAGGGAACTTGCTCGCTCCGCGCAAACACCCAACTCTGTGCTTCTGTGGAGCCAAACCTCCGGCAGCGGATCTGACTCCTTCCCGCTGCCACAGGGCCCCTCCTGAAGTGGATCACCTAAGGAGAAGCGAGCTAAGCCTGCCCCTCCTGCCCCCGTGCACCTTGCCTACCCACCCCAGCTAATACGCCAGATCCCCAGCACCACAAGCCTGGCAATGTGCAAGTAGCCCAGACAGGCCACGCCACCCCACAGTGAATCCCGCCCCTAGGAGAGGGGAAGAGAAGGCACACACCAGTCTGACTGTGGCCCCAGTGGTGGGCTGGGGGCAGACATCAGGACTGACTGCGGCCCCGCCCACCAACTCCAGTTATACACCACAGCACAGGGGAAGTGCCCTGCAGGTCCTCACCACTCCAGGGACTATCCAAAATGACCAAACAGAAGAATTCCCCTCAGAAGAATCTCCAGGAAATAACAACAGCTAACGAACTGATCAAAAAGGATTTAAATAATATAACAGAAAGTGAGTTTAGAATAATAGTCATAAAATTAATCGCTGGGCTTGAAACAGTATACAGGACAGCAGAGAATCTCTTGCTACAGAGATCAAGGGACTAAGGAACAGTCACGAGGAGCTGAAAAGCACTTTAAACGAAATGCAAAACAAAATGGAAACGACGACAGCTCGGATTGAAGAGGCAGAGGAGAGAATAGGTGAACTAGAAGATAAAGTTATGGAAAAAGAGGAAGCTGAGAGAAAGAGAGATAAAACAATCCAGGAGTATGAGGGGAAAATTAGAGAACTAAGTGATACACTAAAAAGAAATAATATACGCATAATTGGTATCCCAGAGGAGGAAGAGAGAGGGAAAGGTGCTGAAGGGGTACTTGAAGAAATTATAGCTGAGAACTTCCCTGAACTGGGGAAGGAAAAAGGCATTGAAATCCAAGAGGCACAGAGAACTCCCTTCAGACGTAACTTGAATCGATCTTCTGCACGACATAGCATAGTGAAACTGGCAAAATACAAGGATAAAGAGAAAATTCTGAAAGCAGCAAGGGATAAACGTGCCCTCACATATAAAGGGAGACCTATAAGACTCGTGACGGATCTCTCTTTTGAAACTTGGCAGGCCAGAAAGGATTGGCACGATATCTTCAGTGTGCTAAACAGGAAAAATATGCAGCCGAGAATCCTTTATCCAGCAAGTCTGTCATTTAGAATAGAAGGAGAGATAAAGGTCTTCCCAAACAAACAAAAACTGAAGGAATTTGTCACCACGAAACCAGCCCTACAAGAGATCCTACGGGGGATCCTGTGAGACAAAGTACCAGAGACATCACTACAAGCATAAAACATACAGACATCACAATGACTCTAAACCCGTATCTTTCTATAATAACACTGAATGTAAATGGATTAAATGTGCCAACCAAAAGACATAGGGTATCAGAATGGATAAAAAAACAAGACCCATCTATTTGCTGTCTACAAGAGACTCATTTTAGATCTGAGGACACCTTTAGATTGAGAGTGAGGGGATGGAGAACTATTTATCATGCTACTGGAAGCCAAAAGAAAGGTAGAGTAGCCATACTTATATCAGACAAACTAGACTTTAAATTAAAGGCTGTAACAAGAGATGAAGAAGGGCATTATATAATAATTACAGGGTCTATCGATCAGGAAGAGCTAACAATTACAAATGTCTATGGGCCGAATACCGGAGCCCCCAGATATATAAAACAATTACTCACAAACATAAGCAACCTTATTGATAAGAATGTGGTCATTGCAGGGGACTTTAACACCCCACTTACAGAAATGGATAGATCATCTAGACACACGGTCAATAAAGAAACAAGGGCCCTGAATGATACATTGGATCAGATGGGCTTGACAGATATATTTAGAACTCTGCATCCCAAAGCAACAGAATATACTTTCTTCTCGAGTGCACATGGAACATTCTCCAAGATAGATCATATACTGGGTCACAAAACAGCCCTTCATAAGTTTACAAGAATTGAAATTATACCATGCATACTTTCAGACCACAATGCTATGAAGCTTGAAATCAACCACAGGAAAAAGTCTGGAAAACCTCCAAAAGCATGGAGGTTAAAGAACACCCTACTAACGAATGAGTGGGTCAACCAGGCAATTAGAGAAGAAATTAAACAATATATGGAAACAAACGAAAATGAAAATACAACAATCCAAACGCATTGGGACGCAGCGAAGGCAGTCCTGAGAGGAAAATACATTGCAATCCAGGCCTATCTCAAGAAACAAGAAAAATCCCAAATACAAAATCTAACAGCACACCTAAAGGAAATAGAAGCAGAACAGCAAAAGCAGCCTAAACCCAGCAGAAGAAGAGAAATCATAAAGATCAGAGCAGAAATAAACAATATAGAATCTAAAAAAACTGTAGAGCAGATCAACGAAACCAAGAGTTGGTTTTTTGAAAGAATAAACAAAATTGACAAACCTCTAGCCAGGCTTCTCAAAAAGAAAAGGGAGATGACCCAAATAGATAAAATCATGAATGAAAATGGAATTATTATTACACAGCTAAACTAATTAAGACAGTGCAAAAGTGGTGTAAAGATAGATGAATAGATCAATGCAATAGAATTAAGAAACCAGAAAGAGACCCAAACACACATATTACAATTGATTTTCTTTTCGTTTCTTCTTTAAAGTGTTATTTATTTATTTTGAGAGAGAGAGAAAGAGAGCAGAAGCAGGGGAGGGGCAGAGAGACAGTGAGAAAGAGAGAATCCCAAGTAGGCTCCATGCTGCCAGCACAGAGCCCAACATGGGGCTGGGGCTCAACTCACGAACTATGAGATCATGACCTGAGCCAAAATCCAGAGTCGGATGCTTAACCGACTGAGCCACCTAGGCTCCCCGACAACTGAATTTTTAATAAATGTGCAAAGGTAATTCAGTTGAAAAAAGATAGTTTTAAAATAAATAATGCTGAAAAAAATGATGCCGAATGATTAGACAGCCATGTGCAAAAAAATAAAAAATAAAAAATAACTTTGGTTCATACCTTAAATTAAATACAAAAATTAATATGAAATTGATCATAGAACTAACCATACACTTAAACCTATAAAATTTCTAGAAGAAAATATAGGAGAAAATTTTTGTGACCTTAGATTAGATGAAGATTTCCTAGGTATATTACCAAAAGCACAATCCATAAAACAAGAAAAAAGATAAATTAGACTTTCAAATTTCTCATGAAAGACATTGATATGAAAATAAAAATAAAAATTTGTAAAACACACCTGATAATTTATATCTAAAACATATAAAGAACTTTCAAATCTCAATAATAAGAAAACAAAGTTCCCTATATCTCAGTAACCAAAATATATTTCTTTCCTATGTTCGAGCTACTATGGTATAAGATGAATAAAACATATAGAGATGAATTAAAGAAAAAGAAAACAAAGTTCCCTATGGAAAACTGGTTAAAAGATTTATAAAAACACTCTGCCAAAGAAGATATATGGATGTCAAATATTAGACATTACAAAAATGCTAGTTAAAACCACAGTAAGATATCACTACCCAACTATTAGAATAGGTAGAAATTTTTTTAAAGGACAATTCAAAGTCCTGGTGAGAATGTAGACCAACTAGAACACTAATACATAGCTGGTTAGAATGTAAAATTGTATATCTACTTAGGAAAACAGGTTGGCAGTTTCTAATAAAGTTAAACACATATTTATCATACAACCCAAAAATCCAATTCCTGGAAATTTACCCTACAGAAGTTAAATCTGTCATCACACAAAATCTGTAAACAGATGTTTATAGCATGTTTATTCACAGTCACCCAAAATGGAAACCATCCATACTTCAAATGGGGAATGAAGAAACAAACTGTGGTACATACATACGATAGATTACTATTCAGCAATAAAAAAGAACTACGGAAACACAACAGTATGAATGAGTTTCAAATGCATTATCCTAAGTGAAAAAAAAGGCACAAGAAGCTTCATATTGTATGATCCCATTTATATCACATTCTAGAAAAGGCAAAAATATTAGTTGTTCCCAGGGCTAAAAGTGACAGGAAGGTATGACAACAAAGGAGCCTGAGTAATTTTATTGTTCTGTATCATGATTGTAATGGTGGTTACCTAACTGTATATACTTGTCAAAACAAATAGAATTATTCACAGAATTATTAATATAAATAAACCCCACAGAATCATACACTAGTAAATTTTATTCTATGTATCATCAATAAACATGGCTTTAAAAAATGGTCACAGATAACTGGGGAAAAAGTAAAAAGATTGAGCTGGTGTTATGTTTAAGAAGTAAAATTATTTTATTTTAATAGAATATGACAAAGTTTAATAGGAAATCTATTTTGGGGCACCTGGGTGGTTCTGTTGAGCATCTGACTTCAGCTCTGGTTCATGGGTTCAAGCCCCACATTGGACTCTGTGCTGACAGGTCAGAACCTGGAGCCTACTTCAGATTCTCTGTCTCCCTCTCTCTCTGACCTTTCCCTGCTCCTGGTCTCTCTCTCTCTCTCTCTCTCTCTCTCTCTCTCTCTTAAAAATAAATAAACACTAATAAAAAATTAAAATAAAAGTAAGCTGGAGACTTTGATTGTCTAAGACAACTCTTAACTGAATTGGGTTTGCAGTATAAACTCCCTCTTACCCCAAAGCTTTGTAAGCTTAATTTTTAATTACATAGGAAAGCTAGAATATAGAATATACAACTCCGCTGTCTTAAAAACAATGTTTTTTCCTTTAAAGTACAAAAGGATTATTATTATTTGTATTAACAGTCAAATATAATTCATAAATAACATTTATACCTCTGGTAGAGTTTTGCTCTAAAACAGCAATCTTGAATATATAAAACTGAGTGAAAATATTTGTAGGATCATGTCGTTCAGCTTCTCTCACTGATGCTCTAGCCTGAAAAAGAGAAATATTGGACCTCTTTTATAAAAGTAATAAGGAAGACCTTACCATATTTTACTAATAGTATTAACATAATCACAACGGCTGAGGATACTCATCATGAAAAGATGTGATTCTAAGTAAAATTTTTAAAGAACTGTTCTCTTAAAACACTAAAGAAGCAGTGAGTTCTGCTTATGTAAATAGTGTGCATTAAATACGTCAGACTGACCCTCCTACTGAAAACAATGAAAAATGTTAGATAACATTTTTTTCTATTCCAAAGCAACTTACAAGACACTAAAACCTAAGGAAAAGTGAGGTTCCAGAGAAACAAGCAGAGAATTAAAGCCACTTTTTTTCTGGGGGGCATTTATAAATCTAAACAAATGTTAGCTTAGATTTAATGAAACTCACCAGGTCAGGGAAAAAGACATCAAGACCCAAGGGATCACACTCTTAGGCTAAGGGCAAACCACAAGTAAACTACTCCTACCCACATCCCCAGGGGACTGCAAAGAAAGTTCCTTTGGTTCTGAGAGGAACACAGCAGAATGGGGTGGGGAGAACCAATCTCTGTGGTGTGACACAGGCTTTCTCATACATTTACAGCACCAAATTACATCATAGGGGAAGCCAAAAGACCTCAAGTGATGAATTTAGTTGATGCTGGTCCCAAGCATCTGAAGAAGCAAATGTAAACCCTTTCTGGGGGAAGGAAACTTCATCTTAAGCTTCAAAATGTTTCCAAAAATAATTTTTCAAGAATCATGAGTAGTAAACATAAAAAAAAAAAAAAATCAAGCATACTAAAAAGCAAGGCACCATAAGTGAGACTCAGCAGAAACAACAAATAGCAGAAACAGATTCTCAAAATGCAGACACCAAAATTATCAAAAACTGTCTATAAAACACCTGTTTTTAAAGTTCAAGGAAATAAAAGATATATATGTATTTTTGATATATATATAGGTTGATATTCAATAGGACATTTTGATACAATACAGTGGTTGTTTCCACCTGATATCAATTCTGACTGACTACCGCCCATGCCATATTAGTTGTTACACATCTTGTCTATCACAGAACTTTGTAGGAAACATAAAACACAAAATATGACCTTGATGATTTGAAAAGGAGGAACTACTTGAAATGAAAAATACAATAACCCAAGTGGAAACATAACGGATAGGCTTAATGGCAGATTAGAAACATGAGAAGGGAAAATTAATGAACTGAAAAATAAGACAACGTAAATTAGCAAAAGTGCAGTACAGACATTGAAAACATGGACAGTTAAATAAGGACTCTACTCTTCTTAAGACAACCATTAAAAGAACTGAAACACTAAGTAATTTCCACACCGGTAGAGGGGGTTACCAGAAATTTAAAAAAAAAAGAAAGAGGATAGCCCTTTCAACCAATTGTGTTGGAACAGCTGGAAATCCACATGCAAACTAAAAAAAAAAAAAAAAAAGAATCAGAACACAGATCATAAACCTTCCAAAAATTAAGTCAAAATGGGTCATGAACCTAAATATAAAACCCCAATGAACAGAACTCTTAGAAAGTAACATAGAAGAAAATTGAAGTGATCTTTGATCTGGTGATGACTCTTTATTTTTTACTTATTTATTTAAAGGTTTTCTTTAAATTCCAGTTAGTTAACAGTGTAATATTAGTTTCATGTGTGAACATTCAACACTTCCATACAACACCCAGTATTCAGCACAAGTGCACTACCTAATCCCCATCACCTATGTTAACCCATTACCCACCACTCACCTCTCCTATGGTAACCATTAGTTTCTTCTCTATAGTTAAGAGTCTGTTTATTGGTTTGCCTTTCTCTTTTGTCCCCATATACTCATTTGTTTTATTTCTTAAATTCCACATATGAGTGAAATCATATGGTATTTGTTTTTCCCTGATTTATTTATTTATGTATTTGTTGGTTTATTTATTTATTTACTTATTTATTTTTGGGAGAGAACAAGCAGGGGAGCCGCAGAGAGAGGGGACAGAGGATCCTAAGTGGGCTCAGTGCTGACAGGTTGACAGGCTGACAGCAATGAGCCCAATGTGGGGCTTGAACTCATGAACTGAGAGATCTTGACCAGAGCCGACATCAGACACTCAACCGAGCCACCCAGATGCCCCCTTTTCCCTAATTTATAATTTAGTAGTTTGTTGCTTTATTGTTGAATTCTTTGTATATTTTGGACACCAATTTTTTATCAGGTACATATTTTGCAAATATTTTCTCTCACAGTATGGTTTATGTTTTCATTCTCTTAACAGTCTTTCACAGATCAGAGGTTTCTAATTTTAATGATATCCAACCCACACTTTATTCTTTCATGGATTGTGCTTGTGATGTTGCATTTTTATTTTTTATGTTTGTTTATTTATTTTGAGAGAGAGGGAGAGGGAACGTGAGTGCTCTCCCAAAATACAAACAAACAAACAAACAAACAAATTGGGAGAAAGACTTGAACAGACACCACACTAATGAATACTACAGATGGCAAATAAGCACAGAAAAAGATGCACAACATTATATTTCACCAAGGAAATGCAAATTAGAACAATATCACTGTACAACTATTAAAATGGCTAAAATCTAAAACACTGACAAAAGCTAATGCTGGTGAGTATGTGGAGAAATTATACTTCTCATTCATTTCTAGTAAGAAAAAATATAGTAGAGCCATTTTGGAAGATAGTTTGGTAGTTTCTTATAAAACTAGACATACTCTCACAATATGATTCAGCAACTGTCCTTCTTAGCATTTACCCAAATGAGCTGAAAGCTAATGTCCACACAAAAATCTGCATGTTAATGGTTATAGAAACTTCACTCAAAATTGTGCAAACTTGGAAGCATCCAAAATATCCTTCAATAAGTTATAAAAATATATAAAATTCAGAACACCCCAATTCTGTTATGATACTGTGTAAATCACTTTAATCTTTACTATAAAAGTTAAAAACATTAATATTAAAAACAACTATAGCTATGAAAATTTGTTAACAGGTGTGCAATATAAAAGTATGTAAAGTGTGACATGAACAGCATAAATGTGGGGAGAGCAGAAGCAGAAGTGTAAAGTTTCTCTATGCATTTGAAGATAAGTAGTTAACAGCTTAAAATAGACTGTTATATCTAGAAGATGTTTTATGTAAACCGCATGATAACCACAAAGAAAAAACTCATACTACATACATAAAAGATAAACAAAAAGGAATTATAGCATACTACTACAAGAATAATTTTTAAAAACACAGCAAGAGAGTGGCGTCTGGGTGGCTCAGTTAGTTAAGTGTCTGACTTCAGCTCAGATCATGATCTCATAGTTCATGAGTTCGAGCCCCACTTTGGGCTCTGTGCTGACAGCTTAGAGTCTGGCACCTGCTTGGGATTCTGTGTCTCCCTCTCTCTCTGCCCCTCCTGTGCTTGAGGTCTGTCTCTCTCAAAAATAAATAAGCATTGGGGAGCCTGGGTGGCTCAGTCGGTTAAGGGTCTGACTTCAACTCAGGTCATATCTCATGGTTCGTGAGTTCGAGCCCCACGTCGGGCTCTGTGCTGACAGCTCGGAGCCTGGAGCCTGTTTCAGGTTCTGTGTCTCCCTCTCTCTCTCTGCCCCTGCCCCACTCATGCTCCATCTGTCTCTCTCTCTATCTCTCTCTCTCTCAAAAATAAATAAGCATTAAAAAATTTATAAAAATAAATAAGCATTTAAAAAAAAACAGCAATAGAAGGAAAGGAATACAGGAATTAAAAACTAAGAAAACAATTAACAAAATGGGAATAGTAGGTACTTACCTATCAATACTACTTTAAATATAAGTGGAACAAATTCTCCAATCAAAAACACAGAGTGGCTGAATGGGTTTTTTTTTAATAATTTTTTTGGATCTTTATTTATTTTTGAGAGAGAGAGTGAGAGACAGAGCACGAGCGGGGGAGGGGCAGAGAGAGAGAGAGAGAGACACAAAATCTGAAGCAGGCTCCAGGCTCTGAGCTGTCAGCATTGAGACTGACACGGGGCTCAAACCCATGAACTGATCATGACCTGAGCCGAAGTTGGATGCTTAACCAACTGAGCCACCCAGATGCCCCTGAATGGGTTTTTAATAATAACAATAATAATAATAATTATTATAAAAACTCCAACAGTATGCTACCTACTAGAGACTAACTTATCTTTAAGGAAACACATAAACTGAAAGGACTGAAAATGATATTATATGCAAATGGTGAGGAAAAGAGCAAAAGTGGCAGTGATTATATCAGATAAAATAGACTTTAGTCAAAATTGCTCATAATAGACAAAGAAGGCCGCTATATAGTGATAAAGGGGTCAATTAATCAAGGGGATATAACAAATATATACACACTCAACATTAGAGCAAGGAAATATTTTTAAAAATTTTTTAACGTTTATTTTTGAGAGAAAGAGAGAGAAAGAGACAGAGCACAAGTGGGGAGGGGCAGAGAGAGAGAGGGAGACAGAATCCAAAGCAGGCTCCAGGCTCCGAGCTGTCAGCACAGAGCCCAATGCAGGGCTCGAAGCCACGAACCATGAGATCATGACCTGAGCTGAAGTCAGACACTTAACTGACTGAGCCACCCAGGTGCCCCTAGAGCAACTAAACATTTAAAACTTATATTAACCAAAAAGATATTCAACATCATTAATCATCATGGAAATGCAAATTAAAACCACAGTGAGACACCACTTCACACCTGTCAGGACGGTTAATTCAAATACACAAGAAATAACAAGTGCTGGCAAAGATATGGAGAAAAAGGAACGCTTATGTACTGTTAGTTGCAATGAAAATTGGTAGCACCACTGTGGAAATCATTATGGAGTTTCCTCAAAAACTTAAAATTAAAATTACCATATGATCCAGTAATTCTACTACTGAGCATTTACCTAAAAAAGGGAAAACACTAATTTGAAAACATTACACCCCTATGCTTATTGCAGCATTATTTACAGTATATTGCAACATTATTTAAAATAGTCAAAATATGGAAACAACCCAAATGTTCATTGATGGATAAAAAAAAAAAACATAGTATATATACACTGTGGAATATTACTCAGCCATAAAAATTAATGGACTCTTGCAATTTGCAATAACATGGATGAAACTAGAGAGTCTAGAGAATATAATGTTAAGTGAAACCAGTCAGAGAAAGACAAATACCATATAATTTCACTCATATGTGTTATTTAAGAAACAAAACAAAGGGGGAAAAAGGGGACAGACATTAAGAGACTCTAAATAAAGACAACAAACTGGTGGCTGCCAGAGAAAAGGTGGGTAGGGGATAACTGAGACAAAGGTGATTAAGAGTACACTTATCTTTTTTTTTTAAGTTTATTTATTTTGAGAGAGAGGGAGAAAGAGCATGTGTGCATGAGTGAGTGGGGTAGGGGCAGAGAACTATGGAGAGAGAGAATCCCAAGCAGACACGGGGCTCAATCTCACAAACCATGAGATCACAACCTGAGCTGAAACCAAGAGTGAGACGCTTAACTGACTGAACCACCCAGGCACCCCAAGAGTACACTTATCTTGATGAGCATTAAGACATGTATACAATTGTTGAATCATTATATTGTACTCCTGAAATTAATATAACAATGTATATTAATTATACTTGAATTTAACAATTAATCAATCAAATGCTAACCAACTGAAGAGAGTAATAGAGAGCAATAATAAACAATAGGGGACTTCAACACCCCACTTTCAACAATGCATAGATCACCCAGGCAGAAAATTAGATAGTGGACTTGAATAACACTATAGACAAAATGGGCCTTACAAATATTTACAGAACATTCTATCCAATAGCATCAGAATATATACTTCTCCTAAAGAGCACCCAAGGATCATACTCTAGGATAGACCATAAGTTGGGCTAGAAAGCAGGCCTTAACAAATTTAAGAAGACTGAAATTCTATCAAGTGTCTTTTCAAAACGCAATGGTAAAAAACTAGAAATAAATGACTGAAAAATGAAAAATTAATAAATACATGGAGATTAAACAACACATTCCCAAACAACCAATGGGTCAAAGAAGAAATCAAAAGGAAAATCACAAAGTATTTTGAGACAAAAGAAACTGGGAACACAGCATATCCAAGCTTATGGGATGCATCATGTTTGGCTTAGAACATGAAAACTGACACCACAGAAATACAAATGATCATAAATTATTACTATGAATAATTATATACCAACAAATTGAAAAACCTAAAAAAATGGATAAATACTTGAAACATGCAACCTATCTAGATTGAATCAGGTTGAAATAGAAAATCTGAACAGACCAATAACAGGTAAGATTTAATAAGTAATCAAAATCTTCAAAATCAAGTGCATATGAAACTTTCTCCAGGATATGTCACATGATAGCCCACAAAAAAAGTCTTAATAAATTTAAGAATATTGAAATCATACCAAGCATTTTTTTGACAACAATAAACTGACAAAATCTGGAATGGCTTAGTTGGTTAAGCATCTGACTTCCACTCAGGTCATGATCTCAGGGTTCCTGAGTTCCAGCCCCGCCATCGGACTCTGTGCTACAGCTCAGAGCCTGGAGCCTGCTTTGGATTCTGTGTCTCCCTCTCTACCTCCCCCCTCTTGTGCTCTGCCTCTCTCTTGCAAAAAGAAATAAATATTTAAAAAATTGTTTCTTTAAAAAAAAGATAAAATCTGGAGGAAAAAGACACATGGAGGATAAACGACATGATACTAAACACATAGGTCAACAAATAAATCAAATAGGAAATCAAAACATACATGGAGACAAATAAAGAAAACAGAAGCGTGCAAATTCTTTGGAATGCAGCAAAATAAATTCTAGGAAAGAACCTTATAGTGATACAGGCCTCTTTAAAGAAACAAGAAAAATCTGAAACAAACTAACCTTATACCTAAAAGATAAAAAAAAAAAAAAAGAACAAGCTTAAAACTAGTAGAAAGAAGGAAATAATAAAGATTAAAGCAGAAACAAATGAAATAGTCTTAAAAAATAGAAAAGATCAATGAAACCAAGAGCCGGTTCTTTGAAGACATAAACAAAATTGATAAACCTTTAGCCAGACTTCTCAAGGAAAAAAGAGAGATGACTGAAATAAAATCAGAAATGAGGGAAGAGAAATAAAAACTGACACCATAGAAATAAAAAGGATTCTAAAAGCATATTATGAAAAATTATAGGACAACAAATTGGCCAAACCAGAATAAATGGATAAATTCCTAGAATTATATAAACTATCACAACAGAAACAGTAAGAAATAGAAAACTTGAACAGACTGATAATCAGCAAAGAAATTGAGTCAGTAACCAAAAATCTCCCAAAAAAACAAAAGTCCAGGGCCAGATGGCTTCTTCTCAAACTATTCCAAAAAAACAGAAATGGAAGAAAAACTTCCAAATTCATTCTATGAAGCCAGCATTACTCTGACTCCAAAGCAAGGAAAAGAAAAAAAAAAACCTCCACTGAAAAATAGAACTACAGGCCAATATCCCTGATGAACATGGATGTAAAAATTCTCAATAAAATACTAACAAATTGAATCTAAAAACACATTAAAAGAATCATTCATCATGCTCAACTAGAATTTATTCCTAAACTTTAAGAGTGGTTCATTATTCATAAATCAACCAATGTGATACACCACATTAATAAAAGAAAGGATAAAAACCATATAATCATTTCAAAAATGCAGAAAAAGCATTTGACAAAATATAGTATCCATTTTTGATTAAAAAAAAAACCCTCAACAAAGTAGAGAGAAATTACCTCAACATAATAAACACCATATCAAAAAATACCACAGCTAATATCATCCTCAATGGGGAAAAACTGAGAGCTTTTCCTCTATGGTCAGGAACAAGACAGGAATCTCAAGTCTCACCACTGTTATTTAACATAGTCCTGGAAGTCCTAGCCTCAGCAGTCCAACAACAAAAAGAAATAAAAAGCCTCCAAGGGCGCCTGTGTGGTTCAGTCAGTTAAGCGTCCGACTTCAGCTGAGGTTATGATCTCACAGTCTGTGAGTTGGAGCCCCAAGTCAGGCTCTGTGCTGACAGTTCAGAGCCTGGAGCCTGCTTCAGATTCGGTGTCTCCCTCTCTCTACCTCTTCCCCCACTCATACTGTGTCTCTCTCTCAAAATAAAATAAAGACATAAAAAATTTTTTTCAAAAAGGAAAGAAAATAAAAAGCCTCAAAATTGGCAAGGAAGTCAAACTTTCACTATTTTCAGACAACACAATACACCATATAGAAAACACGAAAAGACTCTACCCAAAAATTTGCTAGAACTGACACACAATTTCAGTAAAGTTGCTGGATACAAAATCAACATACAGAAAGCTGTTGCATTTCTACACACTAAAAATGAAGAAGGAGAAGGAGAAATCAAAGACTAGATCCCATTTACTATTACACCAAAAATCATAAGACACCTAGGAATAAACCTAACAAAAAAAGTAAAAGACTTATACTCTGAAAACTATCTAACACTGATGGAATATATTATTCCATCAGTAATGACACAAAGAAATAGAAAGACACTCATGTTCATGATTGGAAGAACAAATATTGTTAAAATGTATATATCACCCAAAACAGTCTACATATTTAAGCAATCCCTTTCAAAATACCACCAGTATTTTTCACAGAAGTAGAGCAAACAATCCTAAAATTTGTATGGAATCACAAAAGACTCCAAATAGCCAAAGCAACCTTGATAAAGGAAAGCAAAGCTTGGAGCTATCACAATTCCATATTTCAAGTTATATTACAAAGCTGTAGTGATCAAAACAGTATGGTACTGGCACAAGATAGACACATAGATTAATGGAACAGAATAGAAAACCCAGAAATGAACCCACAACTATATGGTCAACTAATCTTTAACAAAACAGGAAAGAATATCCAATGGAAAAACGACAGTCTCTTTAACAAATGGTGTTGGGAAAACTGGACAGCAACATGTAAAAGGATTAAACTGGATCACTTCTTACAACATCATAAAAATAAATTCAAAATGAATCAAAGACCTAAATGTGAGACCTGAAACCTTAACACAGGCAGCAACCTCTTTGATATTGGCCATAAGCAACTTCTTTCTAGATATGTCCCCAGTGCAAGGGAAACAAAAAGAAAAACAACCTATTGGGACTACATCAAAATAAAAGTCTTCTGCACAGTGAAGGAAACAATCAACAGAACTAAAAGGCAACCTATGGAATGGGAGAAGATATTTGCAAATGACATAGCTGATAAAGGGTTAGTAGCTAAAATATATAAATGGTTTATAAAACTTAACGCCCTCAAAACAAATAATCCAAGTTTTAAAAAAATGGGCAGAAGACATAAATAGACATGTTTCCATGAAAAGATGCTCAACATCACTCATCATCAGGGAAATACAAATCAAAGCCAAAATGAGATAGCACCTCACACCTGTGGGAATGGCTAAAATTATCAACACAGGAAACTATAGATGTTAGCAAGGATGTGGGGAAAGGGGAAACCTCTTACACTGTTGGTGGGAATGCACACTGGTGTAGCCACTGTGGGAAACAGGTTCTTCAAAAAGTTAAAAATAGAACTACCCAGGACACCTGGGCAGCTCAGTTGGGTAAGCATCTGACTTTGGCTCAGGTCATGATCTCACAGTTCGTGAATTCAAGCCCTGCATCAGGGTTTCTGCTGTCAGCGTGGAGACCACTTCAGATCCTCTGTCTCCCTCTCTCTCTGGCCCTCCCGCGTGCTCTCTCTCTCTCACTCTCTCTCAAAAATAAACATTAAAAAAATAGAACTACCCTACAATCTAGCAGTTACACTACTAGGGATTTGCCCAAATGGTACAAACATATGGATTCAGTGGGGGCACATGCACCCCAATATTTATAGCAGCCTTATCAACAATAGCCAAACTATGGGAAGAGCCCAAATGTCCACCCCCCATCAACCCTCAAGTGGGGGAGAGGCAGGGGCAGAGAGAGAGGGAGACACAGAATCTGAAGCCAGCTCTAGACTCCGAGCTGTCAGCACAGAGCCTGACATGGGGCTCAAACCCACAAACTGCAAAATCATGACCTGAGCTGAAGTTGGGTGCTTAACCATCTGAGCTACCCAGGCACCCCCAAAACGATCTTAAGAAAGATCAAGCTGGAGGTTTCACAATTTCAGATATCAAAAGATACCACAAAGCTATAGTAATCAAAACAGTATGGTACTGACACATAAACAGAAACATAGGTCAATAGAACAGAATAGAACACTCAGAAATAGACCCACACCTGTATGGTCAATTAATCTATTGACAAAGGAGGTAAGAATACACAATGGGGAAAACAGTCTCTTCAAAAATGATACTGTGAAAACTAGACAGCTACATGCAAAAGAATGAAACTGGACCACCTTCTTACACTATACACAAAAAATAAAATAGAAATGGATTAAAGACCTAAATGTGAGACCTGAAATCACAAAACTACTAAAAGAAAACATAGGCAGTAATCTCTTGGACATCAGCCTTAGCAACTATTTATGGATGTGTCTTCTCAAGCAAGGGAAACAAAAGCAAACAAACTATTTGGACTATACCAAAATAAATAGCTTCTGCATAGTAAAAGAAACAACCAACAAAACTAAAAGGTAACCTATGGAATGGGAAAAGACATTTGCAAATGACATAGCCAATAAAGGGTTAGTATCCAAAATATATAAAGAACTTATATAGCTCAACACCAAAAAACAAACAACCCATTTTTTAAAAATGGGCAGAAAACCTGAATAGATATTCCTCCAAAGAAGGCATACAAATGGCCAACAGACACATGAAAAGATAACTCAACATCACTAATTGTCAGGGAAATGAAAATCAAAACCACAATGAGATATCACCTTACATCTGTTAGAATGGCTAGTATTAAAAAGACAAGAATGAACAAGTTTTGGCAAGAAATGTGGAGAAAAGGGAATCCTCATTGCAGTGTTGATTGAAATGTTAATTGTTACAGCCCTTGTGGAAAACAGTACAGGGGCTCATCAGAAAAAATAAAAAACAGTAATACTATTTTTATAGTAAAAATTAATATATGATCCAACGCTTCCACTGCAGGTATTACCTAAATAAAATGAAAAGACTGATTCAAGAAGGTATATGCACCCTTATGTTTACTGTAGCATTATTTACAATAGGTAATATACAGAAGCAACCCAAGTGCTCACTGACAGATGAATAAAGTGGTGTATACAGTGTGTGTGCACGTGCACACACACACACACACACACACACACACACACACACTGGAATATTACTCGATCATAAAAAAGAATATGGTCTTGCCATTTGCAACAACATGGATGGATCTAAAGGGTATTATGATAAGTGAGGTAAGTCAATCAGAGAAAGATAAATACTACATGATTTCACTTATATGTGAAATCTACAAAACAAACAAAAACAACAAATACTGAGAAGTAACTGGTGGCTGCCAAAGTGGAAGTTGTGGGGGGGGGGATGTGCAAAATAGATAAATGCGATTAAGAGGTACAAAGTTCCATTTATAAAATAAGTCATAGTGATGAAAAGTACAGCATAGGTAATATGGTCAGTAATATTGTAATAATGTATGGTGACAGACGGTGTCTACACTTATCACGGTCAGCACTAATTATAGAACTGTTGACTGAATGTGTTGTACACCAGAAGTTAATATAACATTGTATGTTAATTATACTTCAATTATAAAAGGTCAAAACTGTAACCAACCATTTCAAAATGAGGTTGAAAACATTAAGGAAATTATACAAGATATAAAAGAATGGCATAAAATCAGAATTAGAAAAAATCAGAAATGAGGTGTTAGATCTCAGAAAAAATTAGAAGAAATTACTTCAGAAATGAAGACTGACAAAAAGAAATATGAGAGTAATAAATACAGTCAATAATGTCATAAGAACACAGGGAACATTTTAAAATTTTAAAGGAGGAAATTTTTTAAATTAACTAGAATTGAAGATTATATATATTCTACCACAATAAAAGATAAACATTAAAAAAAGAAGACAACCAAAGTGATCTACAGATTCAATGCAATCCCTATGAAAATCTCAATGCCATTTGTTTTGTTTTGTGTGTGTGTGTGTAGAAATAGAAAAATTCATCCTAAAATTCATATGTAATCTTAAGGGATTCTGAGTAGCCAAAAAAACTTGGAAAAAAAAGAACAAACTTGGATGACTCATACTTCCTAATTTCAAAACTTAGTACAAAGCTACAGTAATCAATACAGTGTGGTACTTGCATAAGGACAGACATACAGACCAATGAATCGGAATAGAAAGCCCAGATATAACCCCTCACATATATGTTCAAATGATTTTTTATTAGACTGATAAGACCATTCAATGGAAGGACAGTCTTTTCAACAAATTATGCTGGGAAAATAGGATATTCACATGGAAAAGAATGAAGTCAGATCTTTATTGTACCCCATATATAAAAAGTAACTTAAAATGGATCAAAGACCTACATGTAAAAGTTAAAATTATAAGTCTTAGAAGAAAGCATAAGAGGAAATTATGACATTGGATTTGGTGGTGATTTCCTGGATAAGACACTAAACTAAAAAATAGATACTTAGACTTCATCAGAAGTACAAAATGTTTGTGCTTCAAAGGACATTATTCAAGAAAGGAAAATGACAATCCATAGAATGGGAGAAAATATTTACAAATTATATCTTGATAATAAAAATATCCAGAATACATAAAGAGCTCCTACAACTCATCAACTAAAAAATAAACAACCTAATTAAAAAATGGGCAGAAAGACTTGGAATTTCTCCAAAGAAGATATACAAATGACCAATAAGTACATGAAAAGATGCTCAACATCAGTGCTCATTTAGGGAAATGCAAATCAAAATACAAGAGACCACTTCATACCCCCTAGGATGGCTATTATCAAAAAACTAGAAATTGATCAGGATGTGGAGAAATTGGGACACTTCTGCTTTCTGGTGGGAATGTAAAATGACATAGCCATCATGTAAAAAAACAGTGGCTATTCCTCAAAATGTTAAACATAGAATTACCATATAATCCTAAGTATATACACAAAAGAACTGAATTCAGGGACTCAGATACTTGTACACCTAGCTCATAGCAATTTTATTCACAAAAACTAAAAGGAAGCAACCCAAGGGTTCATCAACAGATGAATGGATAAAAAAAAAGGTGGTATATACATACAGTGGAATATCACTGAGTCTTAAAAAGTTAGGGAATTCTGATACATTCTACAACACAGATGAACCTTGAGGACATTACACTCTGTGATACAAGCCAGTTACAAATGGACAAATATTGTATGGTTCCACTTATATGAGGTAGCTAAAGTAGTCAAAGCCATAGAAACAGAACACATAATTGTGGTTGCCAAGGGCTAAGCAGTGAAGAGATCAAGGAGTTATTGTTTAGTGGACACAGAGTTTCAGTTTTGCATGCTAAAAAGAGTTGTGGAGAGGGATGCAGAATATTGTGTATGTACTTAATGCCACAGAACCGTGCACTTAAAAAATGGTTAAGATGGTACATTTTACCATAATTTGAAAAATCAATTATATTTCTATATGTTAGCAATGAACATTTGGAAACTGAAATAATAAAGTAAGACCATTTATCATCAAAAACATGGATTCTCGGGGCACCTGGGTGGCTCAGTTGGTTGAGCGCCTGACTTCAGCTCGGGTCATGATCTCGCAGTTCGTGAGTTCGAGCCCCGCGTTGGGCTCTGTGCTGACAGCTCAGAGCCTGGAGCCTGCTTCGGATTCTGGGTCTCCCTCTTTCTCTCTGCTACTCCCCTGCTCGTGCTCTGTCTCTGTCTCTCTCTCTCAAAATTAAATAAACATTAAAAAAAAAACACGGATTCTCTGGGATAAAGTCAGCAAACTATAAGCAAGATTCTTGTGCTGGAAACTATAAGATAATGATGAAAGAAATTAAAGAAGACCTAAATAAATAAAATGCTATGCTGTGTTAATGGATTTGAATACAATTCTGTTAAGATGTTAACTGTTTCTTAAGTTGACCTAAAGATTCAATGCAATCCCAATAAAAATCCCACCAGACATTTTTTTGTAGTAAATAATAAGCTGATTTTACACTTTATGTGGAAATATAAAGGATTTAGAGTAGTCAAAAGATTCTAAAAAAGAACAAAGTTGAGGACTTACCAGCTGGATTTCAAGACTTACTGTAATACAACATTAATCAAGACAGTGAGGTATTATTAGCATAAGGACATATACAAAGAAATCAATGGAATCAACAGAATAGAGTACAGAATCAGATCTCAATATTTATGATCACCTGATATTTGACAAAGGTGCCAAGATAATTCAATTGGGTAAGGACAGTCTTTCAATACTGGTACTAGAAGAACATGGAATCTGTATGGGGGGAAAATGAACCTTAACCTTTATCTCTGTCTCTCTCTTCTTTATGTGCACACACACAAATACACACACACATAGATTAACTCAAAATGGAACACAGGTCTAAAAACAGCTAAAACTATAAAATGTCTATAAGAAAGCATAGAAGAAATGTACAGCCCATGTACAGCCAAGTTTATTAGGAATGCTATAATAAAACATATCAAAAGTGAAAAAAAAGAAAGCACAGAAGAAAAATTCTTTCATCCTGGGGCAAGAAAAGATTTCTAAGGACACAATAAACAAACCATAACAGAAAATATAATAAATTTGACTTTATTAAAACAAACCCACAACATACCTACTAGAATTATAGAAATTAAAAAGTTGAAAATACCGTATGTTGACAAGGATGTGGATGAACTGGCACCTTCATCCATTGATGGCAGGAATGTAAAATGGTAAAACTCCTTTGGAAAACACTTTGGTGGTTTCTTATAAACTTAGAAATATTGTTACCATATAACTTACCATAACTCAGCAATTCCACTTCTGGATACTTCCCCAGAGAAATCAAAACAAATATCTATACAGAGACTTCTGCCTTGAATGTTAATAGTAGCATTATACATAATAGCCTCAAACTGGAAACAACCAAAATGTCCACCAATAGATGAATGGATAAACAAATTGTGATATATCCATGGAATATTACTCAGGAATGAGAAGGAACAATCTACTGATATATGTAACAACATGAGTGATTCTCTGAAACATTATGATGAAAGAAGTTAGACCAAAAAAAAGCACAGACTGTATGATTACATGTATATGAAACTCTGTAAATCTAGATAAATCTATAAGTAAATCTAATCAATAGTGATGAATAGTGTATTAGTCATTGCCTGGGGCCGAGAGTGTAGATGGGGACTGACTTGGAAGGAGCACAAGGGAATCTTCTGAGGTAGTGAAGATATTCTATAACTAGATTGAGGTAGTGGGTATACTGGGGTGGTTTTTAGTGTAAATTATACTTCAATAAATTCAATTTTTAAAGTAAATTAATAATGATTTGTAAGGGCCCCTTTGGTTCTAAAAATTCAACAATCTTTGAACTTATGAACTCCAAAAAATCTTCTTTGACTATTTATAGATTTTGCCAGACTATAATATCTTAGACCGATATGGTTGGAAGATTCTCTTAGTCAAAAAAATTCTTCTGATGCTTGAATCTTCTTTATAACACTCACACCAAGTAGTCAGTCATTCAGTCTCTGCTTAAATACCTTCAGGGAGACGGAATTTACTATATTTTAAGAAAATCCATTTCAGTTTGGGACAGGTCTAATCATTAGACAGAGTTTCCTTATGATGACCTGAAATCTTACTCCCTATATGTCTCACCCATGGAAATATGCATGAAATAAATATAATTCTTTTGATCATTGGCATTCATTCAAATATTAGGAGGAAGCTATTAATGTTCCTTCTAAATCTTCCATTTTCCAAGTTTAAAATCCCTATCTACTTTTAACTATTCTTCAAGTAAGATGGTTTGAGTGGTCTCACCACCCTGAGTGCCTACCCCTTGGCACTCTATTTAGAGTTTGTCAAAATCATCCTTCAAAAGTGTTGCCTCCTAGTCCTACACAATACTGCAGGTATGCTATAACCAGAGCAGAATACAGGGCGATTACCACTCCTTCACATTTCTATTGACACAACTTAATTTGAATTAATTTTCTTAGCATTATTGGCTTATGTTGAGCTCACAGTCAACTAAGAACAACAAATCTTTTACATGTGCTACTGTTTTTTTTTTAATTTTTTAAAATGTTTTATTTATTTTTGAGACAGAGAGAGACAGAGCGTGAACAGAGGAGGGGCAGAGAGAGAGCGAGACACAGAATCCCAAGCAGGCTCTAGGCTCTGAGCTGTAAGCACAGAGCCCCCACGCGGGGCTGTAACTCACAAACCGCGAGATCATGACCTCAGCTGAAGTCGGATGCTTAACGGACTGAGCCACCCAGGAGCTCCTACCTGTACTACTGTTAAGTGACATTTCATCTATTCTGTTCTTGTACAGTTGTTTTGGGGGATCCAAGTATGGAATATTTTGTTATTTCCATAACTGGATCTGCATCTTGTTCAAATGGGATCACCATTTCAGCCTATTGAGGTGTGATTATCTATCTGACTCTGTCTTCTGACATATTAGTTACTTTTTTCAGCTTTAGGTCATATGTACGTATTCATAAAGCTTCAGTCAGGGGCGCCTGGGTGGCTCAGTCGGTCAAGGGTCCGACTTCGGCTCAGGTCATGATCTCGCAGTCCGTGAGTTCGAGCCCCGCGTCGGGCTCTGTGCTGACAGCTCAGAGCCTGGAGCTTGTTTCAGATTCTGTGTCTCCCTCTCTCTCTGACCCTACCCCGTTCATGCTCTGTCTCTCTCTGTCTCAAAAATAAATAAATAAATAAATGTTTAAAAAAAAACCTTCAGTCAGTATTCATAAAGTCATTCATACAGTATTCATAGTCAGTATTCATAAAGCTTCATCGACATATTCTGATTCTAAACTCATATGATATATATATACCACACTACTTGATATTTGAATGTGTACTTTTATTACTTTGTAATTATGTTGTACATGTAAACTTTGTTTCTACAGTAATACTTTAAGCTCATCTATATAGAAAGGATCATGTATTCTACTTATTCTATAATTCCAGGCACAAATTAGGCATTCAATAAGTATTTGTTGACTTGAAACCTCAATTACAGTATTTTTATAGTATAGCTGTATCAAGAATGAGCTACAACAGAACTTCGTCTCATTTTTACTTGTGTTTTCTTTTATATTCATACAGATACATTTGTGGGAACAGCTATACCTGCCAAAGCATCACAAAATCAATGAAAAGCTATTATAATAGAAACAAGGCCCACAGTGCCACCTAGTGAACATTACTAGTTTATTTCTTCTGATCACAAGGTCATTTTCAGTCCTACAATGGAATGGCATGATTTTAAAACTCTATATAGTAAATAGAACCAAGGTAAAACCAACACATGAGACGTGGTTGTTTTCACTTTAGGTTATATAAATATTCTATAAAAAGTCTTATCTTGTAAGTCTTATCACCACACTTTGAGAATGTGCTTTAATTTCATCAATCTACAGTAGTACTAATGATATTTCATGTAGCTAAATTGCAGTTGTTACCTGAGGATGAGATTTCTGCACTGAGTTAAAGAATGCTCAGCTGAATATTACCGTTTACCAAGATCACCAAAATATTACCCATCTCTTAATGAAAATTAAGGTTTTGTTATGATTTGCAACAAAATCTCATTATATCAAGTTCTGATCAATTGCTCCTATACTTAGACCCACTAAATCTGTCTATTCAAGCCTATGACTTACACAAACCACTTAAAAATTCTCAAAAATAATATAATAAAATTAAGATACTGGACTTAAGGTACTAGAAACTAGGAGTTGATGTCTATGAAACTACATAGTTTAATATTGTCTCAAACAAAGTATTGGAGATACTCAGTGGATAATGGCAATGAAAAATATACATTTATATGATTTCAAAAATAAACCAAAGATATTACCTATATTTAGAATTGCTATCTCAAAAGGATGTTGCTAAATGCATGAACTAAGGAATCTGTAACATAATCTACTAAGAGTTTAGAGGAATATATTCTCCAACTCCTCTGACCCACCCACATTAACTTCTGAAATATGATTTAGTATTTCATTAAAAAAAAAATAAAACAAAATGTGTTTCCCTCTTCCAAAAGGAAAAGAAATGAGCTATAGAAAGGAATAATGGGGTGATTTCTAATATAATACAATCTCCTTCAGTTCTGATAATCAAGCACAGATCTTGATCACTTTTAGTTTCCAATTATCAGAAATAGCATGAACAAGTGCAATTCCTTTCATCACAAGAAACTGACAGGTATTTATTGAGTTTCTATGACTATTCTTTATGTAATGAGTGTTCACTATGCATTAGGCTCTATGCTAGCTATCAGGGAAAATAAAGGTAAGATATGGTCCCTCCATCAAGGAGGTGGCAATCTAATAGGGGACTAAGTCAGGTATATAAATAACTAGAACACAAGGCAGAACATAAGCACCTGGGTATAAACAGAAATGTTACAAAGTTTTAGTGGAAGAGCAAGACTCAGAAATTTCCTTATAAAGCTAAGACTGTCACTAGGACATAGGCTCTGAAAAGGGAAATTTCATAAAGTAGGGATGCAGCGAAGAGGTATTTTGCAATGGAGAAGCATGGAAAAGGGTACAGAGGTAGAAAAGCATAGATCATGGTTAAGAAGCTACAAATAATTCAATTCAGGCTAAACATAGTATACATGTAATGGAAATAAAACAGGATCATTATCTATGGATTCTGGAGGACACTAGAACTAAGGAATTTGGTCTTTATTTACAAGGAGCCACTGAAGACTATCGAGTGGCTCCCTGTAACTGTTAAAATATTATTCTAATAGTCACAGAGGTGATGAAAGCTTGGATTAGAGTAGTGAGGTAAAGATGGAAGAGGAGACAGCTGGCAAAAATATTGCAGAGGTAGAATTGATCAGACATGGCACATGATGAATAGAAAAGAAGGAATCCATGAATCTAAAATTTCAGTCTTAGACAAGAGCCGGATATACCCAAAGATAGTATAAAAGTGAATGTGGGCTATGACAGAGATCAGGGCTAGACATACAGATTTGGGAATGAAGAGTTGAAGCTAAAAAGGATTACTGAGGGTAGAGTGTACAGAAGAAAAAAAAGAGATCAGAGAATAAATTCATTCAACAAATGTTTATTGAAAGCATGGTTGTGGGTGTTAGGGATAAAATAGTGAACAGGATAAACATAGTACTTGCCCTCATCCAATATTTATTTGGTGAAAAGAGACAGTAACAGAAATAGAGAAAGAATAGTCAGAATAATAAATAGGATTAAGAGAAGATGTCATAGAAGCCAAAGAGAAGGTTTCTAGAAGGATGAAGTGGTTGACAGTATTATACTGTTTTGTTCTAGAGAGATCAGAAGACAAGAAGGACTGAGAAAAGATTAGACTTGATCATTAAAAGGTCACTAGTCTTCAAAAGAGCAGTTTATAGAATCATAGATGTAAAAATCAAGTGGGGAGTAGGTAGGTGGTGAGGCCAAAAACCTTAGAGTCAGCCTTGTCTATTCTTTCTCTTCTACCCTGTCTAGTATGTCAGGGAATTCTATCATCTTTACTTTTAAAATCCATCCAGAATCTGATCCCGATCCAGAATTCTTCCACACTGGTCCATGCCACCTCATCTCTTGCCTTGTTATTTCAATGGCCTCCAAACTGGTCTCCTTGCTTCCACCCTTGCACCCACCCTAGTCTATCCAACACAGTGGTAAGAGTGATCTTATTAAAATGCAAGTCATATCATGTGATTCCTCTGCCCAAGGCCCCTCAATAGCTCCCCATCTCACTCAGAGTTAATGACATAAATCGTTACAATGAACTACAATGTCTTTCTTATGGGATCTGTTTCCCCACTACTTCCTTGATAACAGCTCCTGCTTTTCCTAATATTACTTCTGTTGCAGCCACATTAGTCCTTTTGCTATCCCTCAAATACCCCAGGTATGCTCCTATCCCCACAACCTTTGCACTTTGAATTCCCACTATTTGGACTGCTGTTTTTTCAGATATCCACATAGCCAGATCCCTCACTTCCTCAGGTCTCTATTCAAAAGCCACCTTCTCACTGAGGCCTTCCTTGGCCACTGTCATCTAAAATTTCAACCCTTCATTGCTCTTCTAAAATATTTAATGCCACCCTTTCCTGCTTAGTTTTCTCCTTAGCACTTACCACTATTTAATATAACAGGGTCAGAAAACGATGGCATTTGGGCCACTTCTAGACCACCATCTATTTTTGTACAGTCCACAAACTAAGAAGGGTTGTATGTACATTTTTGAAAGGTTGAAAAAATTCCAAAGAAGAATAATATTTTATTACACATGAAAATTATATGAAATTCAAATTTCAGTGTTCCTAAGTAAGTTTTATTACAACACAACCATGCCAAATTGTTTACATATGGTCTACAATTGCTTTCATGGTACAAAATCAGAGTTGAGTATTTACAACAAAGGCTGTATGGCCTAGAAAACCTAAAATATTTACTACCTGGTTCTTTACAGAAAATTTGTTGACCTCTGTAATATACCATAATATTCATCTTTTTATTGTCTGTCTCTCCTAGTAGAACGATAAACTCCATGGGTATAGGTGTTTATGTCTACTTTGTTCATTACTATACTCCAATGCCTAGGACAGTACTTAATGTATAATAGTCAATAAACATTTTTTTAATAAATGGACACTAAAAAAATGTCAGCATTAATTTTAGGTTAAAAAGATTGGTGAAAAAAGGAAGGACAAAGAGAGAACTGTAATTTGAGTAGGATGACAAGAATGAAGAAAGGTTTCTGAATAAAAAAAACCTCAAAATAACTGTAGTGACAAGGAAAGAAATAGTTGAGAGAGAAATATTAAAGAGCTAAAGTGAGATTGGTAGAGAAGGTTTCCAGAGAACGTTCTTTCTAAGAGATAAGGAAGAAAGAGTAAAGAGATGAGTAAAGAAAGGAGAAGTTGATGAAGTTCATGTTAGTGGCTGCAAGTTCAGAAACTTACAAGATAAAGTTTTTTTAAAAAAATTTTTAATGTTTATTTATTTTTGAGACAGAGAGAGACAGAGCACGAGCAGGGGAGGAGCAGAGAGAGAGGGAGACACAGAATCCAGGAGAGAGGGAGACACAGAATCCAAAACAGGCTCCAGGCTCTGAGCTGTCAGCACAGAGCCCGACACGGGGCTTGAACTCACAAACCGTGAGATCATGACCTGAGCCAAAGCGGGATGCTCAACCGACTGAGCCACCCAGGCACGCCACAAGATAAAGTTTTTTTTTTTTTTTTTTTTAAGATAAAGTTGTTTGATAAAGGGAAGGGTAAAGTATGGGGGCTTAAAAACAAAAAAATCCTGGAATCACCATTGTGAGGAATATGACAGAAAGTTAACAAGAGTCCATTTTAGAGTGCCTAGCTGAAAAACTATGAAATTTTAGCAGATCCAATAAACATGGTTTCATAAATTTCCTGAATAGCATTCAAACAGCTCAAGGGAAGGAGTGAAAAAAAAAGCAGACGATGAAAATTAACAAGGTGGGAACAGTAAAATAGTAAAATATAATGGACTGTGTTACTTCTTTTCACCTTTCTGTCTTAGTGCATAGGAGAGTATTCCTTACATATGAAGGGTACCAAATCAATGTTTAAGTTCAAGACAGGAAGGATGAAAGAGAAAAATACACTAACAGTAATCAAACAAGATTACATTGATCATACTGAAAATAACCTTCGGCTTCACCACCAATCTGGCCTTAAGTGATATAATCGCATCCTGAACATACACTATTAGGATGGGCCTGGTTTCCTGCTCTTTTCTTCTTCCCCTTCTACCAATACCATTTGAACTCCAAATTATAGACTAAGTCCTATATTAGGCTCTAGGATCAAACTTCATATTTGTTAGAGGAGACTTAAGAAGCACTGCTTCGAGGTGCCTGGATGGCTCAATTGGTGGAACATGTGACTCTTGATCTCAGTGTCTTGAGTTCGAGCCCTACATTGGGTATAGATTACTTTAAAAAAAAAAAAAGAAGAAGCACTGCTTCAAGTCTTGAAAGATTGTGTCCACTCACTTCATATTCTCCTAGGAACTGCATTCCAGCCTGGCCTGCTATTCCTGACCTTTAAAACAGCCTTGTATTCTCATCCCTTTAGGTTTGGAACTCTACCTTGCTCTTTCTAGTCTGTCTACATAAAGATTTGAGTTCTGCCTTTGAATCCAAATCTCTATGGCTGAAGACCTGTTCCCTGCTGATATACTTATATGATACCAACTATTTGCATGCCTAACTTATAGAATATTTCCAACACTTAGATTTTCTTCCTTGCCATGATCTGTTTATCTGCCTATTAAAATACCCTGATGCCAACTGCTTGGTTGAATCAAAGGCAACTATGTCTTGTTCACGTCTGTATCCTCAGAGGCTATCATAGTATCTTGTGCCGTGCCCTTTCCGTTGGCATTAGCTGAACAGATATCCTTCCTTGGTGTGAAAATGCAACCATTCCCCACAAATGGCATGTCTGGCTCCAGGTGCAGGTCCTTTGCAATCTGCCAGGCCAACATAAATCATGGAAGTTACAGTAACTTTCTTATCACCTTCTTTAAGTCTTCAAGTAAGCAGTAAGCAACTATCTTTCTGAAATAGTTAATAGTATCCTATGCAGAAATATAATGAATTAGGTAACAAAATCTGTGTGATAACTTTTTCAGGACTTTCAGTAAACAGTAGTCAACTGTCTTTCTGAAACACTTAAGTGCTAGCCTGTGCTGAAATATCATGAACTAAGTAACATTTCAACTTCTCTTCTAAAACTATGAATTTTGAATATATAAACTAAATGGTAAATATTCTTTTGAAAGAAAATTTGAAGTATTTAGTCAAATAACCCCTCAAAGTAAACAAAAACTCAAAGAAAATGTCTGGAATTACAACCCTTAATCACATATTCCCCCCTAAACTTATCATTAAAACTTGAAAAGCAACAAAGGCATTCATATTTTATCTGGGTCCACACTTGTCCTTTTCACCTGTTCTTCCACAAGCCAATACCCTTCCCCAATATGTGCATACTACATGATACCCAAAGGAATAAATGTCCCAATTGCTTTGGGAAATATGAATGGTTTATCCTTAAATAAGTTGTTTTCTCATTCACCTCCTAGAATTTTGTCCTGATAAACAATCAAATGCTAAACATTTTCTAGAGTGGTTGTATAGGCAACAGGCTACCCAGTAAGTAAAATACCATTTTATACAAGTATTTTCCCACACTGAATGTTTGACCAATAAAAGCATACCTTATAATTTAGTCTGTTTCAAAGGACAATGTTGCAAATGGTTAGTAGCAGACAACTTTGCTTAAAAGTTCCAATGATATATTACTTTTCAGAAAAAGGTGCCAACTCCCCCCCGCCCCCCAGTAACTAATGGAATTAATGGTTTTCCTAATTCTCTCCTTCTGGGAAGTCCCAATCAGGAAAATATCAATTTGAGTTCATCTTATATGAAGAAACTCTCAGACATCCTAACCTAATAGCCAAGATGTCACACCAAACTGTGTCTATCTCTCTGCCATTGCACATGACATTTTCTGCCACTGAAAAATAGATAAATCAAAGGACCTTATCAAGTTGTTTCAAATGCAGGTAACAGGAAGCCATATTCCTCTGCAGCTTGGCCAAGTCCAGATCCGTTTTATCGATTGCATAAAATCTCAGAGAATAATGGTACCAGTTTAGGGCTTCAGCATAATTTTGTACCTGAAGTTTAAAAAGAAATAAGAAAATTACAGAGGTATCTCCACATTTGACCTTAATTTTTCTAAGTCACCTCTAGAAAAAAAACAAAAGATTGTTTTATTTTCCTTTTCAGGCAACAAAACCACAACACCCTCTCTAGTTGAGCTATAAGTAAATTTTATGATCCATCTGGATCAGTGTAAGTTACAGATAAAGTGGCAATTAATATTCTCTCCTTTCCCCATATTAGAAATTTCACAGAAACCATCAACAAAAGTAAAAGGCAACCTATGGAATGGGAGAAAATATCTGCAAACCACATAGTCAATAGAGGGTTAATATCCAAAATATACAAAGAACTCCTACAACTCAATAGTAAAAAAAAAATCCAATTTAAAAATGGGCAAAGGATCTGAATAAACATTTTTCCAAAGAAGACATATAAATGGTCACCAGGTACAAGAAAAGGTGCTCAACATCACTAATCTTTCAGAAAATGCAAATCAAAACCACAATGAGATGTCATCCATCTCACATCAAAAACTGCTATCATCAAAAAGCAAAAGATAATAAATGTTAGTGAAGATGTGGAGAAAAGGGAAACCTTGTATGATATTGGTGGGAATGTAAAATGGTAGGATCACCATGGAAAATAGTATCGAGGTTTCTCAAGAAATTAAAATTAGATCTACCATATGATCCAGCAATCCCACTTCATTATGTGAAAGAGATACCTGTACTCCCATGTTAAATATTCACAATTAGTCAAGCTATAAAAAACCCAAGTGTCCATTTACTGATGAACGGACAAAGAAAATATGGTATATGTATGTCATAGAATCTTATTCAGCCATAAAAAAGAAGGAAATCCTGCCATTTGAGACAAGGATGAACCTGGAGGACTAGTATACTAGGTGAAATAAGCCAGAAAGAGACAAATATTTCATGTGATCACTTATATGTGGAATCTGAAAACAAACAGTCAAACTCATAGAAACAGAGAGTACAATACTGGTTGTGAGGGGAAGGGGTAGGGGAAATGGGGAGAGGTTGGTAAAATGGTACAAACTTTCAGTTATAAGATGAAAAAAGCCTGAAGATCTAATGTATAATATGGTGACTATAGCTGATAATACTGTATTGTATAACTGAGTTTTGCTAAGAGAGTAGGACTTAAGTGTTTTCGCCAGAAAAGGGTGACAAATATGTTAATTAAATCAATGGTTAGAACTCTTTCACAATGTATACATATACCTAACCAAATCATATTGTACACTTATATAATTTTCTCAATTTTACCTCAATAAATTTTTAAAAAGAAACGTCACATGTAGGATGAAAAGTCTGAGGGGTAATGAACTACCCTAGAAAACTCAAAATCTAATTTTTAAGCTATTAAAATGACAGTGATAAAAATTTTAAAAGAGAATATCCATAATTCACCATGCTAATACAGCTATTTTTATTTTTCTACATTCCATTTTAACTTTGTCCTTTTGTATTTGTATATAGTTGCAATCATAGCTTATGTTAGAGTTTCATGTCCTATTCTTTCTATTTGACTTTGTTTTGTAAATGTTAAACTATGTTATTATGGAGTCTCAACAGTTGTCAATTTAAGGAATATTTATATTAAGTTAATACGCAATGATTTTCTTAATATTGGATATCTCATTGATTTCTAGGTTTTCACTCTTATAATAAAATGCCACTGTGTTTTTGTAGAATGTTTGTTTTGCTTTTTTTTCACTTTTGAGGCACCAACAAATTTTCAGTGGTAAGACACCATTAGGAAAAATGATAGAAATAACCTGGATAACTTTTTTTTAAGCTAAGAAAATTCGGATTGCTCATGCACACCAAGGTAAGGAAGATGAGTCCCTTGGACCCTCTATCATGAAGCTTCACATTTTCAATGAAGAACAAGAGCCATTAGGACCCAAATGGAATAAAACACTCTTCAACTGGAAACAGCTATACTGTGTAGCTCCAACATTGCCTTTGACTATTTAGAATTAAGATTATATTCTTCTCCAGGGATGGAAATGGGAGTTTAAAAATAAACATCCTGCAAGACTGGAAAATGAGGGGAAGGATACAGAATAATAGAAGAGAATTCTGAAGTAATTTTACATCTGCTCAGTAAAGAAATACAGGCCCTCTAAAAGAAAACAAGAATGCCATTCTATTTTGCAGTACCTGATTTTATGGAGTAAAAGAAGACATTTTGATATATGAATATATTGTGAAATAATCACCACAATCAAGCTAATTAACATATCCACCACCTCAAATAGTTACCTTTTTTGTGGTGAAAACACCTAAAAATTATTCTCTTAGCAAATTCCAAGTACACAATACATTATTATAATTATAGGCATCATGAAGTAACTTAGGTCTCTGTAACTTATTCATTCAAAAACTGAAGTTTGTATCCTTTGACCAACATACCCCCAATTCCCCCAATTCCCAAACCCTGATAACTACCATTCTATTCTGTTTTTAGGAGTTCGAATTATTTATTTATTTTTTATTTTTTATAAATGTTTATTTTTGAGAGAGAGAGAGGGAGAGAGAGAGAGAGAGAGAGAGAGAGAGAGAGAGAGAGAGAGAGAGAGAGAGAGGCGGAGCACAAGCAGGAGAGGGACAGAGAGAGAGGGAGACACAGAATCCAAAGCAGGCTTCAGGCTCTGAGCTGTTAGCACAGAGCCTGACGCAGGCTCAAACTCATGGACCGCAAGATAATGACCTGAGCTGAAGTTGGACACTCAACCAACTAAGCCACCTAGGCGCCCTGAGTTTGACTCTTTTAGATTCCACATATAAACTGAGATCACACAGTATATGTCTTTCTGTGTCTGTCTTACTTCACTTAGCATAATGTCTTCCAGATTCATCTGTGTTGTTACAAATGACAGGTTTTCCTGTAGATATTTTGGCTAGTATGAATATTTTAACACTATTAATTCTTCCAATCTGCGAACCCAAGATATCTTTCCATTTATCTGTGTCTTCAATTTCTTTCATCAATGTCTTACAGTTTTCAGTGTACAGATCTTTCATCTCCTTGGTTAAATTTATTTTTAAGTATTTTAGATGCCATGTTAAATGGGATTGTTTTCTTAGTTTCTTTTTCAGATAGTTCATGGATTATACCTAAAAGGGCAACTAATTTTTGTATATTGATTTCATATCCTGCAATTTCACTGAATTTCTTCAGCAGTTTTATTTGGTGGAGTCTTTAAGGTTTTCTATATATAATATAATGTCATCTGTAAACACAATTTTGCTTCTTCCTTTCCAATTTGAATGCCTTTTATTTATTTTTCTTGCCTAAATGATCTGGTTAGGACCTTCAATACTATGTTGAATAGAGGTGGTAAGAATGAACATCCTTGTCTAGTTCCTGATCTTTGATGAAAAGTTTTCCATTTTTCACCATGGAATATGATGTTACCTGTGGGCTTGTCATGTAAGGCCTTTATTATGTTGAGGTACATTCCTTTTACACCTAATTTGTTGAGTTTTCATAACGTAAGGATGCTGAATTCTGTGAAATGTTTTTTTCTGCATTTATTGAGATAATCATATGATTTTTATCCTTCATTCTGTTCAATGTGATGTATCATATTTACTGACTTGCAGATGTTAAACCATCCTTGCATTCCAGAGGAAAATCCTACTTGGTCATTGGGTAAAATCCTTTTAAAATGCTGTTGAATTCAGTTTGCTTGTATTGTGTTGAGGGTTTTGTACATCAGGGATATTGGCCTGTAGTTACCTTTTCTTGTAGTGTCCTTGTCTGGCTTTGTCAGGTCAATGTTGGCCATGTAAAATTAGTTTGGAAGTGTCTGGGATAAGTGTGAGTTTGAGAACAAATTGGCATTAATTCTTCTTCAAATGTTTGGTAGAATTTTACCAGTGAAACCATTTGGTAGTAGCCATTACTTCATTGGGAGATTTTTGATTACTGATTCAATCTCCTTAAATCATTATTATCTGTTCACATTTTCTATTTGTTCATGATTCAACCTAGATACATTGTGTATTTCTAGAAATTTATGCATTTCTTCTAAGTTATCCAATTTGTTGTCATATAATTGTTCACTATAGTTTCTTATAATCCTTTGTATTTATGTGGTATCAATTGTAATGTTTCCCCTTTCATTTCTAATTTTATTTGAGTTTGCTGTCTTTTTTTCCTGGTTAGTCTAGTTAAACATTTGTCAATTTCACTTATCTTTTCAAAAAACCAACTCTCATTTTCACTGAAATTTTCTACTGTTTTTTATTTTTTTATTTTATTTTATTTTTTTTAATATTTGAAATTTACTGTCAAATTGGTTTCCATACAACACCCAGTGCTCATCCCAAAAGGTGCCCTCCTCAATACCCATCACCCACCCTGCCCTCCCTCCCACCCCCCATCAACCCTCAGTTTGTTCTCAGTTTTTAACAGTCTCTTATGCTTTGGCTCTCTCCCACTCTAACCTCTTTTTTTTTTTTCTACTGTTTTTTAAATCTCTATTTCATTCATTTCTGCTCCTGCTTTTTGTTGTTTCCTTCCTTCTGCTATCTTTGGGCTTATTCTTTTTCTAGTTCCTTGAGGTATAAAGTTAGGTTGTTTATTGTTTTTATGTCTATTTTAATTCTAGTGTAGTTACCTTGTAGTGTTCTATTAGTTTCATGTGTACAATACAGTGCTTCGACAATTCCATGCATCACCCAGTACTGATCATGACAACCGCAGTCCTTAATTCCCATCACCTATTTCACCTATGGCTACAAACACCTATCCCCCCACATACCACCCTTTAGATAACAATCATTTTGTTCTCTATAGTTAAGAGTTTGTTTCTTGGTTTGTCTCTCTTTTTTTCCCCTTTGCTCACTTGCTTTGTCTCTTAAATTCCACATATAAGTGAAATCATATGGTGTTTGTCTTTCCCTGCCTGACTTATTTCACTTAGCATAATACTCTCTAGTTCCATCCATGTCATTGCAAATGGCAAGATCTCATTCTTTTTTATGGCTGATTAATATCCTATTGTATATATATACCACTTTTTCTTTATCCATTCATCTATCAATGGACACTTGGGCTGCTTCCACAATTTGGCTATTGTAAATAATGCTGTTATTATTTACAGTAATAGGTGCATTCATCCCTTTGAATTAGTGTTTTTATATTTTTTGGATAGATACCCAGTAGTGTGATTACTGGTTAGTAAGGTAGTTCTATTATTCACTTTTTAAGGAACCACCATATCATTCTCCAGGGCAGCTGTACCATTCCCGCAAACAGTGAAAGAGGGTTCCTTTTTCTCCACATCCTCACCAACACTTGTGGTTTCTCATTTTTTTTACTTTACCCATTTTGAAAGGTGTGAAGTGGTGTCTCATTATAGTTTTGATTTGCATTTCCCTGATGATGAGTGATGTTGAGCATCTTTTCATGTGTTTGCTGGACATCTGGATGTCTTTTTTGGAGAAATGTCTCTTCATGTCTTCTGTCCATTTTTAGCTGGATTATTCGCGGGGAGACTGAATTGTATCACTTCTTTATATATATTTTGGATACTAACCTTTTAATGGATATGTCATTTACAAGTATCTTCTCCCATTCCAAAGACTGCCTTTTAGTTTTATCGACTGTTTCCTTTGCTATGCAGATTCTTTTTATTTTAATGCAGTCCCAATAGTTTATTTTTGGTTTTGTTTCACTTGCTTCAGGAGACATATCTAGAAAAATGTTGCTACCACCAATGTCAGATAAATTACTGCCTGTGTTTTTGAGTATTCTTAAGTTTTTTTTTTTAAGGTAAGCTCTACACTCAACATGGGATTTGAATTCACGATCCCAGTATCAAGAGTCACATGTTTCACTGAGTCAACCAGGCACACATATTCTTTACTTTCTAAAAAAAAAAAAACAAAAAAAAACTTGTCTGAAGTTTCAAATTTTTCTACAATAAACCTGGATTCTTTCGTAAAGAGAAAAAATATTACTACTTTTTGGCATTTTTATTGCACAATACCTATTTAAAAAGCAGTTTTAGGTTTGGGGCACCTGGGTGGCTCAGTCAGTTGAGTGTCTGACTCTTGGTTTCGGCTCAAGTCATGATTCCAGGGTCATGATATTAAGCCCTGCGTCAGATTCCATGGAGAGCATGGAGCCTGCTTGGGATTTTCTCTCTCTCTCCATCTGCTCTCCACCCCAGCTCGTGAGCTCTCTCTAATAAATAAGTTAATAAAAAATTTTTTAAAAACAAGAGTTTTTAGATTCACAGAAAAATTGAGAGGAAATGTACAGAGATTGGCTATATACCTCCTGCCCCCACACATGCATAGCCTCCCGCATTATCAACATCCTCTACCAAATTGGTACATTTATTATAACTGATGAACTTACATGGACACATCATAATCACCCAAATTCCATAGTTTACATTAGGGTTCACTCTTGGTGATGTATATTCTATGGGCTTACACAAATGTATAATGACAAGTACCCATCATCATAGTATCATTCAAAATATTTTCATTGCCCTACAAATCCCCTGTACTCTAAATCAGTTTTTTAAAGGGAATATAACTCTTTCTTGCTCATCATGTCACAATAAATTACTTCCCTATATCTTAATATCAGATACATCATTTCCCCTTCACTGTAAGCTCCCAATGGGGATAAACCACATCTTAGTAGCTTTAAATAAATTCTTATCCAATGCCCATTAACATTCTACATTATGCATATTTAATGCATAGGTGGTACCTAAACAAAGAGATTACTCAAGTATTTGATGCTCTATTATTTTTCAGTGAACACACTTATTTGTTAGATTACAGAAAGAAGATAAAGAATGAAAATAGATTGCTCCCAAACCTCAAAACTTCTGGCAGCTTTCTGCCACAGAATGTTGTGAAAACAGCTCACTAATTCTGGTTTCAGTTTTCTTCCTCTTCGGTGACCTGAAAATAAAAACCCAAGCTCTAAAAACAAAAATCAAGATCTATTACATTAAATAAAGAGTGCTAACTATATTCAGAACGTATAATCTTTAAGTAATGGCTACAAACACAATCATATTCAGACAGATTTTCATCATCAATTTTAGATTTACTAGCAAAACTGATTATGTAATACAATCACAGTTTGCTATAATCACAGTAATTCTTCTATCAATTTGTGATAGTTTCCCAGCCTAGTCTCTTTTTAACGTATTTTCCATGTTCCAAATTTGATCATCATCTGGTGCTTTAATGTTATTGTGAATGAACAGACAGCAATGTTAAAAATCGTTAATAAGAACTGCTTATATTATTATGTACTAACAAGATCAGATCAAGTTCACAAGAAAGGCCAATTATACCTTAAAGCCTTTGTAAAATACTTTAAGACCATGTTTACACATAAACTTTATTACTTTAAATTGTAACTCATGTCTGATTGTTTCTGGTCTAGACATTTACAGGGCTCAAATACATTAGCACAGATTAAGGTAAAGTTTAAACTGTAATAGAATTCTATAGTCCCTTCTCTTCTACCCTTTTGGCACTATCAATTTCCACAAAACACTTAATAAGAACACTAAGAATCTCTGACGCCCCAGCCCAGTCAGCAGACATAATTTGTTCCATGGCTTAGATAAAATAACTCACATGAGACTAAAAAGCTATTGAATATTACTTAAAATATACTTTGAGAATGTAAGTTTATCATTAGGTGTCACAACAAAACTGGCTAACTATAATCTTAGGAAAATTAGCCATTTTGGATAAACACATTTTCTAGTAATGTGACAGTTAACTTTCATTAAACATAAGATTTTTTATTTTAAAAAGTCTAAATTATTTCACTAAAGTTCTTAATTTTTCTAAAAATTATGTTTTATAAATTATGTTTTTTTTAATATACTTTCTAGTTTTCTGAAGCACAATTTAACATTTGCTCATTCAAGGTCAACAACAGTAACAACTATTGTATTTTACTGTACTATTAACATATCATAGTGATACCTTTGGGAATTATTATATAGTACAGATTTTTGTTTTTTAAAAAATATTTTAAATTAAAAGTATTTGAAACTGATTTATAAAATTTGTAAAGTTTTCTCCTTCCTTGTAGTCACATTATCTGTGTATTTCCCTGTAGACCCTTTCTCTGTAATATGCTACCATTAAAATCCTAAGGATTGGTTGGGACACCTGGGTGGCTCAGTAGGTTGAGCGACCGACTTTGGCTCAGGTCATGATCTCACGGTTTGTGAGTTCAAGCCCCGTGTCAGGCTCTGTACTGACAGCTCAGAGCCTAGAGCCTGCTTCTGATTCTGCGTCTCCTTCTCTCTCTGCCCCTCCCTGACTCATGCTCTGTCTCTCTCTGTCTCAGAAATAAATAAACATTAAAAACATCCTAAGGATTGGAAAACCAGGTAATCAAACTTATCAAAATTGGGTCTAAAAATAACTGGATACTTAGTGAGGGTCTGCAAGGAGCGTATTATCAGTAAAATATGGTTCACAGAATCTAGAGTTCAAAATGTTCTTCGAGATTATCTACTCAAAATATTTCCTTTTAAAAAGTATCAATGATTATGTTTTTATAAAAACATGATACAAACTTATAAAAATTCAAGAAATCTGGTAAAATATAAAGAAAGCAGTAAGTCACCTACAACACCATTACTCAGAATACAACCCAGTATTAAGATTTACTATCACTCCTGTTATATCTCTGTATATGTGTAGAGTTGGGAGGATGTATTGGGATGAGAATTTTCTAAGAAAGGGATCATACTTATCTGTGTTCTTCAAGGTATAGAGATCTGCAGAGAGATAGAGGGTCAGGGAAATGATGAAATCTGGTTCTACATCTCTGCTTTAACAGAAACTCTAATCTTTTATTTGGGACAGGATTCAAATAAGATTGCATTAAGAAAGGATCATGGGGTTAAAAAAGAAGTTAAAAACAGGAATGCAAAAAAAAAAAAAATGGGGCTCCTGGGTGGCTCAGTCGGTTAAGCACCCAACTCAATTTTGGCTCAGGTCATGATCTCACAATTGGCGAGATCGAGCCCTGCATCTGGCTCTGCATGGAGTGTGGAACCTTCTTGGGATTCTCTCTCCCCCACCCCCTCTGCTCCCCGACTTGTGCTTTCTCTCTCTCAAAATAAATAAATAAAAACTTTAAAAAAATAGGAATGTATTTCACAACTTCTAATTTTTTTTTTAATTTTTTTTTAACATTCATTTATTTTTGAGACAGAGAGAGACAGAGCATGAACAGGGGAGAGGCAGAGAGAGAGGGAGACACAGAATCGGAAGCAGGCTCCAGGATCTGAGCCATCCGCCCAGAGCCTGATGCGGGGCTCAAACTCACGGACCGCGAGATCGTGACCTGAGCTGAAGTCGGACACTCAACCGACTGAGCCACCCAGGCGCCCCTCACAACCTCTAATTTTATAGTTAGAAAAAAACAAGATCCAGAGATGTTATTAACTTGCCAGAAGGCACACAGCTTACTTGAGATCACACTGAAATCATGATATTAGGTCTCTAATCTCACAATTTTTCACTACATAGGAGGATTTAAGCTCAGAGGTTTGTATGTTTTTGCTGTTTTTCTATTTCTGCTTAGTGTCTCATTCTAGCTTGCTGAACATGTGGAATCTGAATCCGTGAGGTGTTACAGTTCATGGCGATTAGGGAGAAAAAAAGGAAGTTAGAAAAATGGATCCTCTGACCTAAGAATTTTGCCACTGTTCTGACATCTATCTAAGAATTTTATGTATGTTAACACCGTTCTAAAACCTGCAGAAATCCTACTGACCTATAATGATTTCTTCAATCTTCTCCTTGGCAAGCAGTTCTTCCTTTCTTTGTAAAAGCATGTTAATGTGGAGCAGTAGAGCTTTTCCAATATCTTCTGATGACTTAAAACGTTCACAGATAATCTTCATTAAATCAAACCCAACAAATTCTCTGTTCAATGAAACACAATTTTAAATGGCATGAATAGAATAACTGGTTTTAGATCAATGGGACTATTGACAGTGAGCAAAACATGCAAGATAAAACTGTATCTGAGCTTAGGTAATATAATTACATGTCTAAATAAGCCAATTTGTTAACAATAAATTATTTAGGGGCACCTGGGTGGCTCAGTTGTTTAAGGGTCCGACTTCTGCTCAGGTCATGATCTCATGGTTCATGGATTTGAGCCCTGCGTCAGGCTCTGTGCTGACAGCTTGGAGTCTGAAGCCTGCTTCAGATTCTTGTCTCCCTCTCTCTCTGCCCCTCCCTCACTCATACTCTGTCTCTCTCTTTTTCAAAAATTAATACACATTTAAAAAAACAAATAAACTATTTAATTCAATTTCAGTTTAATTTATTCAGCCACAAACATTTTCTTGTCATGAACACCTACAGTCAAATAATCATCTCTCTCCTAATGTCTAATTCATGCTTTTGCCTCCAGAACTAATGCCAATTTATAAAAATTAGAACATGAGATCAAGCAAAGACACATGAACTGACATTAGAAATTTACTAGTCCCTTGTGATGAGAACTTTTGGGATCTACTCGCTTAGCAACTTCCAAATATACCATACAGTAGTGTTAACTACAGTCATGTTGTATGTAATACCCCCAGTATTTATTTATCTTATAATTGGAGGTTTGTGCATTTTGACCACGTTAGGCCATTATGATGTACTTTATTTTTTTTTTAATTTTTTTAACATTTATTTATTTTTGAGAGACAGAGTACGGACTGGGGAGGGGGAGAGAGAGAAGGAGACACAGAATCCAAAGCAGGGTCCAGGCTCTGAGCTGTCGGCACAGAGCCCAATGTGGGGCTTGAACCCACAAATCATGAGATCATGGTCTGAGCTGAAGTCAGATGCTTAACTGACTGAGCCACTCAGGTGCCCCTATGATATACACATTAAACTTACACAGTGATGAATGTCAATTATATCTCAATAAAACTGAAAGAGAAAAAAAGAAATTTACCAGTTCCCTCTGCCAACAGCTCCTTTAAAAAGTTTATTTATGCTTGATCACACAAATAGTACACCAATATATCTGGATTATTTAAAAATGCAAACAGCTCATGGATTAGAAGATGTAATATTATTGTTAAGATGCCAACACTACCAAAGCAATCTACAGATGTAAATGTAATCCCTACTGAGGTGCCTGTGTGGCTCAGTCAGTTAAGGGCCCAACTCTTGACTTTGGCTCAGGTCATGATCTCACGGTTCTGATTTCTAGCCCAGCACAGGGCTCTGCGCTGACAGCACAGAGACTGCTTGGGATTCTCTCTTTCCCTCTTCCTCTGTTCCTCCCCCGGCTCACATGTGCTCTCTATCTCAAAAATAAACAAACATTTAAAAAAAAAAATGTAATCAATCTCTATGAAAATCCCAATGATGATTTTTTTTTGTTTGTTTTTTTTGCAGAAATGGAAAACTCCGCCCTAAAATTCATATGGAATTACAAGGGACTCCAAAGAGCCAAAACAAACCTGAAACAGAAGAACAAAGCTGTAAGACTAGCAATTCCTGATTTCAAAATTTACAACAAAGGTAATCAAAACAGTGTGGTACTGGCATAAAGACAGATATATACACCAATGGAACAGAACAGAGTTCAGAAATAAAATGCCTCACATATAATCAAATGATTTTCAACAAGGGTGCTGAGACCATTCAGCGGAGGAAAGGACAGTCTTTTCAATAAATGATCTTGGGACAATTGGATATCTGTATGCAAAAGAATGAAATTGGACGTTTATATTACACCATATACAAAAATGAACTGAAAATGGATCAAATGACCTAAACAGAATGGATAAAGTACAAAACTCTTAGAAGAAAACACAGGGCTGGATGGCTTAGTTAGTTGAGCACCTGACTCAATTTTGGCTCAGAACATGATCTCACCGTTAGTGGGATCAAGCACCAACATCAGGCTCTGTACTGACAGTGTGGAGCCTGTTTAGGATTCTCTCTCTCTTGCCCCCCTCTCTCTGCCCCTCCCATGCTTGTGCATGCTCTCTCTCTCTCTCTCCCTTTCTCAAACTAAATAAACATTAAAAAGAAGAAAATATAGGGGAACATCTTCTTAACACTGGATTTGGTAAGAATTTCTTGGATATGATACCAAAATCACAGGCAACAAAAGCAAAAATAGATAAACTGGACTACATTAAAATTTAAAACTTTTGTGTAACAAAGGATACAACAGAGTAAAATAAGCTATCTATGGAATGAGAGAAAAAATTTCAAATCATATCTGATATGGGATTAATATCCAGAATATGTAAAGAACTCCTAAAACTCAACAACAAAAAAAGCAAACAACCTGATTTAAAAAATGGTAAATAGAGAGGGATTGAAGAAGATGGCGGCATAGGAGGATGCTGGGCTCACTGCGTGTCCTGCTGATCACTTAGATTCCACCTACACCTGCCTAAATAACCCAGAAAACCGCCAGAGGATTAGCAGAACGGAGTCTCTGGAGCCAAGCACAGACGAGAGGCCCACGGAAGAGGGTAGGAAGGGCGGCGAGGCGGTGCACGCTCCACGGACTGGCGGGAGGGAGCCGGGGCGGAGGGGCGGCTCGCCGGCCAAGCAGAGCCCTCGAGTCTGGCTGGCAAAAGCGGAGGGGCCGGACGGAGTGTGTTCTGACAGCAAGCACAACTTAGCATCTGGGAGGTCATAAGTGAACAGCTCTGCTCGGAAAGCGGGAAGGCTGGAGGACAAAGGGAGGGAGAGCTGCTGAGCCCCCGGACGACAGAGCTCAGGTTGGTGGGGAACAAAGGCGCTCGCCAGCGCCATCTCCCTCGCCCATCCCCCAGCGAAAATCCCAAAGGGAACCAGTTCCTGCCAGGGAACTTGCTCGCTCCGCGCAAACACCCAACTCTGTGCTTCTGTGGAGCCAAACCTCCGGCAGCGGATCTGACTCCCTCCTGCTGCCACAGGGCCCCTCCTGAAGTGGATCACCTAAGGAGAAGCGAGCTAAGGCTGCCCCTCCTGCCTGCGTGCACCTTGCTTACCCACCCCAGCTAATACGCCAGATCCCCAGCACCACAAGCCTGGCAGTGTGCAAGTAGCCCAGACGGGCCACGCCACCCCACAGTGAATCCCGCCCCTAGGAGAGGGGAAGAGAAGGCACACACCAGTCTGACTGTGGCCCCAGTGGTGGGCTGGGGGGAGACATCAGGACTGACTGCGGCCCCGCCCACCAACTCCAGTTATACACCACAGCACAGGGGAAGTGCCCTGGAGGTCCTCACCACTCCAGGGACTATCCAAAATGACCAAACAGAAGAATTCCCCTCAGAAGAATCTCCAGGAAATAACAACAGCTAACGAATTGATCAAAAAGGATTTAAATAATATAACAGAAAGTGAGTTTAGAATAATAGTCATAAAATTAATCACTGGGCTTGAAAACAGTATAGAGGACAGCAGAGAATCTCTTGCTACAGAGATCAAGGGACTAAGGAACAGTCACGAGGAGCTGAAAAGCGCTTTAAACGAAATGCAAAACAAAATGGAAACGACGACAGCTCGGATTGAAGAGGCAGAGGAGAGAATAGGTGAACTAGAAGATAAAGTTATGGAAAAAGAGGAAGCTGAGAGAAAGAGAGATAAAAAAATCCAGGAGTAGGAGGGGAAAATTAGAGAACTAAGTGATACACTAAAAAGAAATAATATACGCATAATTGGTATCCCAGAGGAGGAAGAGAGAGGGAAAGATGCTGAAGGGGTACTTGAAGAAATTATAGCTGAGAACTTCCCTGAACTGGGGAAGGAAAAAGGCATTGAAATCCAAGAGGCACAGAGAACTCCCTTCAGACGTAACTTGAATCGATCTTCTGTACGACATATCATAGTGAAACTGGCAAAATACAAGGATAAAGAGAAAATTCTGAAAGCAGCTAGGGATAAACGTGCCCTCACATATAAAGGGAGACCTATAAGACTCGTGACGGATCTCTCTTTTGAAACTTGGCAGGCCAGAAAGGATTGGCACGATATCTTCAGTGTGCTAAACAGGAAAAATATGCAGCCGAGAATCCTTTATCCAGCAAGTCTGTCATTTAGAATAGAAGGAGAGATAAAGGTCTTCCCAAACAAACAAAAACTGAAGGAATTTGTCACCACGAAACCAGCCCTACAAGAGATCCTACGGGGGATCCTGTGAGACAAAGTACCAGAGACATCACTACAAGCATAAAACATACAGACATCACAATGACTCTAAACCCGTATCTTTCTATAATAACACTGAATGTAAATGGATTAAATGCGCCAACCAAAAGACATAGGGTATCAGAATGGATAAAAAAACAAGACCCATCTATTTGCTGTCTACAAGAGACTCATTTTAGATCTGAGGACACCTTTAGATTGAGAGTGAGGGGATGGAGAACTATTTATCATGCTACTGGAAGCCAAAAGAAAGGTAGAGTAGCCATACTTATATCAGACAAACTAGACTTTAAATTAAAGGCTGTAACAAGAGATGAAGAAGGGCATTATATAATAATTACAGGGTCTATCCATCAGGAAGAGCTAACAATTATAAATGTCTATGGGCCGAATACCGGAGCCCCCAAATATATAAAACAATTACTCACAAACATAAGCAACCTTATTGATAAGAATGTGGTCATTGCAGGGGACTTTAACACCCCACTTACAGAAATGGATAGATCATCTAGACACACAGTCAATAAAGAAACAAGGGCCCTGAATGAGACATTGGATCAGATGGACTTGACAGATCTATTCAGAACTCTGCATCCCAAAGCAACAGAATATACTTTCTTCTCGAGTGCACATGGAACATTCTCCAAGATAGATCATATACTGGGTCACAAAACAGCCCTTCATAAGTTTACAAGAATTGAAATTATACCATGCATACTTTCAGACCACAATGCTATGAAGCTTGAAATCAACCACAGGAAAAAGTCTGGAAAACCTCCAAAAGCATGGAGGTTAAAGAACACCCTACTAACGAATGAGTGGGTCAACCAGGCAATTAGAGAAGAAATTAAACAATATATGGAAACAAACGAAAATGAAAATACAACAATCCAAACGCATTGGGACGCAGCGAAGGCAGTCCTGAGAGGAAAATACATTGCAATCCAGGCCTATCTCAAGAAACAAGAAAAATCCCAAATACAAAATCTAACAGCACACCTAAAGGAAATGGAAGCAGAACAGCAAAGGCAGCCTAAACCCAGCAGAAGAAGAGAAATAATAAGATCAGAGCAGAAATAAACAATATAGAATCTAAAAAAACTGTAGAGCAGATCAACGAAACCAAGAGTTGGTTTTTTGAAAGAATAAACAAAACCGACAAACCTGTAGCCAGGCTTCGCAAAAAGAAAAGGGAGATAACCCAAATAGATAAAATCATGAATGAAAATGGAATTATTACAACCAATCCCTCAGAGATACAAACAATTATCAGGGAATACTATGAAAAATTATATGCCAACAAATTGGACAACCTGGAAGAAATGGACAAATTCCTAAACACCCACACTCTTCCAAAACTCAATCAGGAGGAAATAGAAAGCTTGAACAGACCCATCACCAGCGAAGAAATCGAATCGGTTATCAAAAATCTCCCAACAAATAAGAGTCCAGGACCAGATGGCTTCCCAGGGGAGTTCTACCAGACGTTTAAAGCAGAGATAATACCTATCCTTCTCAAGCTATTCCAAGAAATAGAAAGGGAAGGACAACTTCCAGACTCATTCTATGAAGCCAGTATTACTTTGATTCCTAAACCAGACAGAGACCCAGTAAAAAAAGAGAACTACAGGCCAATATCCCTGATGAATATGGAGGCAAAAATTCTCAATAAGATACTAGCAAATCGAATTCAACGGCATATAAAAAGAATTATTCACCATGATCAAGTGGGATTCATTCCTGGGATGCAGGGCTGGTTCAACATTCGCAAATCAATCAACGTGATACATCACATTAATAAAAGAAAAGATAAGAACCATATGATCCTGTCAATCGATGCAGAAAAGGCCTTTGACAAAATCCAGCACCCTTTCTTAATAAAAACCCTTGAGAAAGTCGGGATAGAAGGAACATACTTAAAGATCATAAAAGCCATTCATGAAAAGCACACAGCTAATATCATCCTCAATGGGGAAAAACTGAGAGCTTTTTCCTGAGATCAGGAACACGACAGGGATGCCCACTCTCACCGCTGTTGTTTAATATAGTGCTGGAAGTTCTAGCATCAGCAATCAGACAACAAAAGGAAATCAAAGGCATCAAAATTGGCAAAGATGAAGTCAAGCTTTCACTTTTTACAGATGACATGATATTATACATGGAAAATCCGATAGACTCCACCAAAAGTCTGCTAGAACTCATACATGAATTCAGCAAAGTTGCAGGATACAAAATCAATGTACAGAAATCAGTTGCATTCTTATACACTAACAATGAAGCAACAGAAAGACAAATAAAGAAACTGATCCCATTCACAATTGCACCAAGAAGCATAAAATACCTAGGAATAAATCTAACCAAAGCTGTAAAAGATCTGTATGCTGAAAACTATAGAAAGCTTATGAAGGTAATTGAAGAAGATATAAAGAAATGGAAAGACATTCCCTGCTCATGGATTGGAAGAATAAATATTGTCAAAATGTCAACACTACCCAAAGCTATCTACACATTCAATGCATTCCCAATCAAAATTGCACCAGCATTCTTCTCGAAACTAGAACAAGACATCCTAAAATTCATATGGAACCACTAAAGGCCCCGAATAGCCAAAGTAATTTTGAAGAAGAAGACCAAAGCAGGAGGCATCACAATCCCAGACTTTAGCCTCTACTACAAAGCTGTCATCATCAAGACAGCATGGTATTGGCACAAAAACAGACACATAGACCAATGGAATAGAATAGAAACCCCAGAACTAGACCCACAAACGTATGGCCAACTAATCTTTGACAAAGCAGGAAAGAACATCCAATGGAAAAAAGACAGTCTCTTTAACAAATGGTGCTGGGAGAACTGGACAGCAACATGCAGAAGGTTGAAACTAGACCACTTTCTCACACCATTCACAAAAATAAACTCAAAATGGATAAAGGACCTGAATGTGAGACAGGAAACCATCCAAACCCTAGAGAAGAAAGCAGGAAAAGACCTCTCTGACCTCAGCCGTAGCAATCTCTTACTCGACACATCCCCAAAGGCAAGGGAATTAAAAGCAAAAATCAATTACTGGGACCTTATGAAGATAAAAAGCTTCTGCACAGCAAAGGAAACAACCAACAAAACTAAAAGGCAACCAACGGAATGGGAAAAGATATTTGCAAATGACATATCCAAAATCTATAAAGAGCTCACCAAACTCCACACCCGAAAAACAAATAACCCAGTGAAGAAATGGGCAGAAAACATGAATAGACACTTCTTTAAAGAAAACATCAGGATGGCCAACAGGCACATGAAAAGATGCTCAACGTCGCTCCTTATCAGGGAAACACAAATCAAAACCACACTCAGGTATCACCTCACGCCAGTCAGAGTGGCCAAAATGAACAAATCAGGAGACTATAGATGCTGGCGAGGATGTGGAGAAACGGGAACCCTCTTGCACTGTTGGTGGGAATGCAAATTGGTGCAGCCGCTCTGGAAAGCAGTGTGGAGGTTCCTCAGAAAATTAAAAATAGACCTACCCTATGACCCAGCAATAGCACTGCTAGGAATTTACCCAAGGGATACAGGAGTACTGATGCATAGGGGCACTTGTACCCCAATGTTTATAGCAGCACTCTCAACAATAGCCAAATTATAGAGAGAGCCTAAATGTCCATCAACTGATGAATGGATAAAGAAATTGTGGTTTATATACACAATGGAATACTACGTGGCAATGAGAAAGAATGAAATATGGCCTTTTGTAGCAACGTGGATGGAACTGGAGAGTGTGATGCTAAGTGAAATAAGCCATACAGAGAAAGACAGATACCATATGGTCTCACTCTTATGTGGATCCTAAGAAACTTAACAGAAACCCATGGGGGAAGGGAAGGAAAAAAAAGAGGTTAGAGTGGGAGAGAGCCAAAACATAAGAGACTGTTAAAAACTGAAAACAAACTGAGGGTTGATGGGGGTGGGAGGGAGGGGAGGGTGGGTGATGGGTATTGAGGAGGGCACCTTTTGGGATGAGCACTGGGTGTTGTATGGAAACCAATTTGACAATAAATTTCATATATTAAAAAAATAAAATAAAATAAAATAAAATAAAATAAAATAAAATAAAAATAAAAAATGGTAAATAGGGGCGCCTGGGTGGCTTGGTCCGTTAAGCGTCCGACTTCGGCTCAGGTCATGATCTCACGGTCCGTGAGTTCGAGCCCCGCGCCGGGCTCTGTGCTGACAGCTTGGAGCCTGGAGCCTGTTTCAGATTCTGTGTCTCCCTCTCTCTCTGCTCCTCCCCTGTTCATGTTCTGTCTCTCTCTGTCTCAAAAATAAATAACGTTAAAAAAAAAAGATTAAAAAATGGTAAATAACTTGAAAAGGCATTTCTCCAAAAAAGACATACAAGTGGCAACAATCACATGAAAAGATAATCAATATCACAAACCATTAGTGAAATGCGAATCAAAATTACATTGAGATGCCACCTTACACCCATTAAGATCGGTGCTATCAAAAAAAATAAAAAATAACAAGTGTTGGTGAGGATGTAAAAATTGGACATCTTGTGTCACTGTTGGTGGGCATGTAAAATGACATAGCTATTATGGAAAAAAATATAGCAGTTCCTTAAAAAATTAAAAATAGAATTTCCATATTGTCCAGTAATTCTGTTTTGGGGTATAAACCAGAAATAACTGAAAGCAGGGTCTCAAATAAATATTTGTATATCCATTTTCATAGCATTATTCACAATAGCCAAAAGATGGAAGTAACCTAAGTCTCATCAACAGGTAAATGGATAAATGAAATGTAGTATATACATACAATGGAATATTATGCAGGTTTTAAAAGGGAGGGAATTCTGACACATGCTACAAAATGGTTGAATTTTGAGAACATTATGCTAAGTGAAATACACCAGTCAGAAAAAGGCAAATACTGTATAATTTCACTAATATAGGGTACTTATACTAGTCCTTCATAGAGACAGAAAGTAGATTAGTATATGCAAGGGGCTTGGGGAAGGGGGACTCAGGTGTTATTGTTCAGTGGGCATAGAGGTTCGGTTTTGCAAGATGAAGAGAGTGCTCTGGAGATTGGTTGCAAAACAATGTGAATGTACTTAACAATAGTGAATGGACACTTAAAAATGGTTAAGATGGTAAATTTTATGTTATGTGTCTTTTACCAAAATTTTAAAAAATTTAATAAAAAAGTACAAATAACAAAGATGAAGCTTACATTTCCTTGGACCCCTACCCTGTACCAGCCCCTTGCTAAGAGGTAGACACTTGTAAGATTAATAAGTATCTTCTTTGGGCCTTCCCTGGTACATTTATATGTCTGTACTTAAACATAGTTTTTACAATATATAAATGACATATTACATATACTTTGCTTCTTTTTCTCTCAATACCATGTCTTAGAGTTCATCACATATAGATTTACCTTATACTTTTTAATTCCCACATAGTATTTTTATAGTATAGAGATAACTTACTTTTCTAATCTATTCCTCTATTGATGGTATTCAGGATGCTTTCAATATTTCACTATTACAAGCAATGTTCCAGCAAATATCCTTGTAAACATGCGAGGTACCACATTTAAATACCAAGGAATAAAACTGCTGAGTATGAGCACTTTAAATTTTGATCCCGTCAATTTGTCCCCCAAAAGAATGGGTGCTGGAGAAGCTGGCAACTTGGAAATGTCAATCGGTGCATATAAAAATTTAAATTCCCACCAGCATCACCTAATATAATGAAACTTTGGTTTTGGCCAATTTGATTGTCAACCATCTCAAATCAGAAGGCTTTACCTAAAAGTTCTGCTTGGTTTTTATTTATTTAAATTTTTTTAGTTCTGCTTGATTTTTAAACTTTCACTATCCCTTTTCTCCTAGTAGTCTCCTTAACACCTAAAAAGAGGAAAAAGAAAAAAATTGATATCCAAGTATCAGAAGATAACTATATAGATATAAATCATGTAACATAGATTTCTTTTTTACACAGAAATCTATAGGAAAGAAAACCAGAACTCCCAATTTGGCTTTTCCTGTCATCAATTCTGGAGAAAAATAATTTAAAAACTATTAAAATCATTCTCCCCATGAAAAACCCAAATTTTCTTCAAACATTACAAATGAAGAATATTTAATGGCATGATACAAGATACCGTTCATAGAAAATACATAAACAGAGTCAGTCATGAAAGTAATGAAAGGTTACAAATATTGAGTATTTGTTCTATGCTAAGTAGTGCATTAAGCACCTTATACACTCTATCTTATTAAATTTTCATATTAACACCATAAAGTGTGTTGCATCATACTCATTTTGCAGTTGAGGCTCAGAAAGTCCAGAAAATAGACACAAAAGCAGCATGCAGGATTTGCAGCCAAGTCTGTTTACCCCAGAGTTTTTCCCATTTTATTCTGACTTCCTGTGAAAATAATATTCAGGGTCACAATAACAATGGTTATAGATATGATTCAAAGGAAAATTATTTAACTCCCCTATTAAATGTTTTCAATAATTTAAGTTACCTATAAATCATTTTACTTGAGTCCTCTTCCTCCCATGAGATATCTGTATAAATGCTAAAGATGTGGTCAAAATAAATGCTGACAATTAGGATATAATAAAGTCATATGAACTGCTGCCAGGAATATGCTACCATATACAAACTCTCCATCTACAGAGTGAGGCAGACAGGGTGGGTCAGGCCTTCCACATTTCTTTAAGCCCTTTCACTCACCCAACCAGGCTGCTCAGGGCTTTCATAGCTCAGAACTTAACAGCAAATCCAGGCTATTTGTTGCCTCTACCAGATCCACGCTTTCAGCAACTTCCCCTTCTCTCTACAGACTCAGCCCCTATCCACAGGCCTCGTCTCTTAGTGTCAGCTCTTAGGAATCTGTTACCTGGGCATGATGTCCTCTCTAGCTTTCCCTGGAGCCCTCATCCCTTCAGGGATCTTAAGGAGAAGGAAAGGCTCCTCAACAACCCCTCCTAAAAGCCAATGGCCCTTTACTTTCTTTTTTTCTATGTGAATAAACCATTAGCTGTAAAGGAAAATGAGTATTTTACCAAAATATAATTGAAAGGGGGAAAAGATACAGTAAAGGAGAAAAAAACTAGAATGCATTATTATATTAGAATAAAAAAACCGAAAAACAAGATTTTGAGGCTGAAAAACTAGAGAAGCAATTCAGGTAATGGAATAAAAATGTAGATAAATACATATATAGAATCTTGAAACAGGCATATTAAAAAGGACTTGGAAATGCTACTTTACAGAAATTACAGCCTTAGGGGTATATACCCATCAGTTATATGTTTATGTTTCATAAGAATATATACATCAGTAAATGACACAGTGCAGAAAAGAGTACACATAGCAAAGCTGAGATTGCCTATTATTAGAAAGCCCTGCTTGCACACAAGAAACAACAGGTGTTGGCAAGGATGTGGAGAAAGGGGAACCCTCTTGCACTGTTGGTGGGCATGCAAAGTGGTGCAGCCACTCTGGAAAACAGTATGGAAGTTCCTCAAAAAGTTAAAAATAGAACTACCCTATGATCCAGCAATTGCACTACTAGGTATTTACCCAAAGAGTACAAAAATACAAATTCAAAGAGATACACGCACCCCAATGTTTACAGCAGCATTATCTACAATAGCCAAATTATGGAAACAGTCCAAGTGTTCATTGACTGATGAATGGATAAAGAAGAGGTGGTATATATATGCAATGGAATATTGCTCAGCCATAAAAAGAATGAAATCTTGCCATATGCAACTATGTGGATGGAGCTAGAGTGTATTATGCTAAGCAAAATAAGTCAGTCAAAGACAAATACCATACGATTTCACTTGTATGTGGAGTTTATAAAACAAAACAAAAGATCATAGGGAAAAAAGGGAGAGGCAAAACCAAAAAACAGACACCTAACTATAGAGAATAAACTGATGGTTACCAGAAGGGGATGGGTAGGGTGAAATAGGTGATGGGGATTGAGGAGTGCACTTCTGATGAACACCAGGTGTTATATGTAAGTGTTGAAACACTAAATTATACACCCAAAATTAATATTGCATTGTATGCTACCTAACTGGAACTTAAATGAAAACTTAAAAAAAAAAGAAAGGCCTGCTGGCAAAGTTGGCCCTTGGCTGAGTTCCCTACACTGATATAAAACTTTCCCTTAACAATAAGGGTGACTCACTATGCCTGGACTGTGCAAACAAAATGGTTTATACTGAACATCTACTTCCCTTCTGGGTGTCTGGAATCTTGGTATGTGCTAGGGAGGGGTACCGTAAAGCCTTAGGGACTTAGTCTCTAATGAGCTGCCTGATAACGGTTCACACGTGTTGTCATACTCATTGCTAGAAGAATTAAGCATGTCCTGTGCAACTCTATTGGGAAGGAACTCTTGGAAGCTTGTTCCCAGTGTCCTTCAGACTTTGGTCCTAGTGCCTTTTAGCTTTACTTTTCCTGACTGTGCTTTGTAGCTTTTAGTTGTTAAGAAAGCTTTGCCATGGAGGCACCTGGGTGTCTCAGTCAGTTAAGCATTCAGCTTCAGCTCAGGTCATGATCTCGCAGTTCATGGGTTCAAGCCCCATCTCTGGCTCTGAGCTGACAGCTCAGAGCCTGGAGCCTGCTTCAGATTCTGTGTCTCCCTCTCTTTCTGCCCCTGCCCCATTCATACTCTGTTTCTGTCTCTCAAAAATAAACATTAAAAAATATTCTTAAAAAAGAAAGCTTTGCCATGATTATTACTAGCAAAAAAGAAGATATAAACCTACACACACACACACACACACACACACACCTGCAAAGCACAAGAAGCAAAACCGGTTAGAACTAAAAGAAGAAATAAGTCCACAATTAGAGTTGGAGACTTCAACACTCCCTTTCAAAAATTCACAGAACTAAACAAAAACCAGTTAAGATACACACTCATCAACTAACAGGATCTGACATTTACAGTAGACATCATCAAACAGTAGCAGAATACACAATCTCTCCAAGTGTCCACAGAATATATACTGAAATAGACCATATTCTGGGCCATAAGACAAACTTAAGAAGCTTAAGTAAAAACATACAGTATGTTCTCTGGTAACACAGATCAGATAGAAATCAGTACCAGAAAGATAACCGAGTTAAACTGAAAACAATATACCAAAATTTGTGGGGTGCAGATATAGCAGCACTGACAGGGAAGTTTTTTATCCTTAAAGGCTTACATTAGAAAAGAAAAAAAAGGGGCGCCTGGGTGGCGCAGTCGGTTAAGCGTCCGACTTCAGCCAGGTCACGATCTCGCGGTCCGTGAGTTCGAGCCCCGCGTCAGGCTCTGGGCTGATGGCTCGGAGCCTGGAGCCTGTTTCCGATTCTGTGTCTCCCTCTCTCTCTGCCCCTCCCCCGTTCATGCTCTGTCTCTCTCTGTCCCAAAAATAAATAAAAAACGTTGAAAAAAAAAAAATTAAAAAAAAAAAAAAAAAGAAAAGAAAAAAAAGTCTCAAATCAGTAAGGTAAGCTATCACTGTGAAGAAACTAGAAAAGGAAGAACAAATTAAACCTCTTAAAGTAAGCAGAAATAAGTAAATAATAAACATAAGAGCAGAAATCAATAAAATTAAAACAAAAAATAGAAAAATCAATAGATCTAAAAGCTAAAGTTGGTTCTTCAAAAAATGTATACTAACAAAAAAAAGACACACAGATGGTCAAAAGATACATGAAAAGATGCTTAACATCATTCATTATCAGAGAAATGCAAATCAAAACCACAATGAGATATCAGCTTACGCTTGTCAGATGGCCAAAACAAAAAGACAAGATAAAAGTTGTTAGTGAGGATGTTGATAAAAAGAAACCCTCATGCACTGTTGGTGGAAATGTAAACTGGTACAGCCACTGTGGAAAACAGTATTGAGATTTCTCAAAAACTTAAAAATAGAAATACCATATGATCCAATAATTCTACTACTGGGTATTTACTCAAAGAAAACAATAACACTCCAGAAGATGCATCCCTGTGTTTATTGCAGCATATTTTACAATAGCCAAGTTATGGAAGCATCCTAAGTGTCCATAAACAGATGAATAGATTAATATATATGCAATGGAATATTAAGCAGCCATAAAAAAGAATGAGATTTTGCCATTTGCAACAACATAGATGGGCCTACAGGGTATTAAGTTAAGTGAAATAAGTCAAAGACAAATACTGTATGATTCTACATGTGGAATTTAAAAACAGAAAAAAATGAATAAATAAACAAAAGAGGGGTGGGTGAATGGGCAAAATGGGTGAAGGGGAATAGGAGATACAGGCTTCCAGTTGTGGGATAAAGTCATGGGAATAAAAGGAACAGCATCAATATAGTCAATGATATTGTAATAGTTTTGTATGCTGACAGATGGTAGCTACACTTGCGGTGAGCAAAGCATAATGTATAAAGATACTGAATCACTATGCTGTACACCTGAAACTAGTTTAACATTGTGTGTCAAATTTAAAAATAAAAAAAAAATATATATATATATATATTATATGAAATTGACAACCATCTAGCAAGACTGAGAAATAAAGAGACCAGATTCAAATTACTAGTATCAGGAATAAAGCAGGGGATATTATTACAGACCCTGCATACATCAAAAGGACAAGAGGATACTATGAGCAATTCCACATACATAAATTTAATAAGTTTGATGAAATGGACCAATTCCCCCCAAAGCAACAAAACTAACACAATTCACCAGTGAAATATAAAATATATAATTTGAATAACAACCTATTTATAAAATATATAAAATTGAATAACTACAACTATTAAGGAAATTGAATTTGTAATTTAAAAACTCCTGTAAAAGGGCCGCCTGGATGGCGCAGTCAGTTAGGCATCTAACTTTGGCTCAGGTCATGATTTCACAGTTTGTGGGTTTGAGCCCCACACTGGGCTCTCTGCTGTCAGTGTGGAGCCTGCTTGGGATCTTCTGTCCACCCTGCTCTCTGCCCCTCCCCTGCATATGCTCTCTCTCTCTCAAAAATAAATAAACATAAAAAAAATAAAAATAAAAACTCTTGAAAAAAATAAAAAATAAATAAAAACTCCCGAAAAAGATGTTTCAGAACAAAACAGTTTCACTGAGGAATTCTACCAAATATTTAAAAAAGAATTAACAAAAATTCTATAAAATATCTTCCAGACCTAATAGAGAAGCAAACACTTCCCAATTCATTTCATCAAGACAATATTATCCTGGTAACAAAGTCAGACAAAGGCAGTACAAAATCAGAAACTATAGACCAATTTCCCTCACAAATACAGATGCAAAGATCCTTAACAAATATTAACAAGTAGGAAAAAGCAATACATTCAAAGAAGTAACACCATGACCAAGAGGGTTTATTTCAGGAATGTAAGACTGATTAGTATTTGAAAAATAATCATTGCAATTTACCATATTAACACAGTAAGGAAGAAAGATCACATGCTCATATCAACTTATACATAAACAGGATTTGACAAAACTCAATACCAATTCGTGATTTTAAAAAACTATCATCTCGAAAAGGTGAAAATAGAAGGCCACTTTCTCAACTTGATAAAGAACATCTACAGTAAATCTACAGCTCTCCTCATACTGAAAACACACCCAACTACAGCAAAATATACCTTATTCTCAAGTACACACTGAACATTTGCCAAAATAGATTATCCTCTGGGCTATAATACAAGTCTCAGTGTATTCAAAAAAATTCAAATCATACAAAGTATATTCTCTGGACACATAGAATTAAATTAGGAATCAATTAACAGAACGATCTTTAGGAAAATGCTCAGATATTTGGAAACTAGCACACTTCTAAATAGCCCATGGGCTAAATAAGAAAATTAAAAGGGAAATTTGACGGTATTTTGAATTGAGTAAAGATGAAAAAACAACATTTAAAATTTGTGGGATGTTGCTAAAAGGTGATACTTCATGGAAAGTTAATAGTAGTAAATTCTTACCAAAAAAAAAGAGAAAGTTCTCAAATCAATCATATCATCATCTATCTTAAAGAATTCTAAGAACAAGAGCAAATATAACCCAAAGTAAGCACAATAAAAAAATAAATAAACTTCAAAGCAGAAATCAGTGAAATGAATAGCTATTTCCTTGAGATCAATAAAATTGGAAAATCTCTAGCCAGACTAATCAAAACAAATGAGAGAATATACAAATTACCAATAACAAAAACAAGAGGGTTGACATCACTATAGACATTTACAAATGTTAAAAAAAAAAGTTAACAAGGGAATATTATAAAGAACTTTCTGCCAATATATTTGACATCTTCAGTGAAACAAATTCCTTAAAAGACTCAAATTATGAAACCTCACTCAAGAAGAAATCAGTAACATGAATAACACTATATCTATTAAAGAAATTGAGTATGTAGTGAAAAACCTTGCCACCAAAGAAACTTCCAGGCCCCAAAATTTCTCTATTTAATTCTACCAAATCCTTAAGGAAGAAATAATATTAATTTATTTCAGAAAATTGACAGGGAGGTTGTACTTCTCAACTTATTCTATGAGGCCAGCATTAACCCTGATACAAAAACCAGATACATAAATTATAAAAAAATAAAACTAATCAATATCTGTCATCAACATATATGCAAAAATTCTAAACAAAATTTTGCCAAATCAAATCCAACAATACATAGTGCTCACTTCGGCAGCACATATACAAATTCAACAATATATAAAGTATAATATATCATAACAAAGTGAGGTTTATTCCAAGAATGAACATACAAAAATTAAGTCAAATGGATCATAGACTTAAATGTAAAACCTAGAGCCAAAAACACTTCTGACAGAAAACATAAGAGAAATTATTTGTGACCTGGGTTAATCAAAGATTTCTTTGAGGGGCGCCTGGGTGGCGCAGTCGGTTAAGCGTCCGACTTCAGCCAGGTCACGATCTCGCGGTCCGTGAGTTCGAGCCCCGCGTCAGGCTCTGGGCTGACGGCTCGGAGCCTGGAGCCTGTTTCAGATTCTGTGTCTCCCTCTCTCTCTGCCCCTCCCCCGTTCATGCTCTGTCTCTCTCTGTCCCAAAAATAAATAAAAAACGTTGAAAAAAAAAAAATTAAAAAAAAAAAAAAAAAAAAAAAAGATTTCTTTGATAGGACACCAAAGCCTCCATACGAGAGAAAACTGATAAACTAGACTTCATCAAACTAAAAACTTCTGTTCTTCAAAAAAGTCTATTAAGAGAATACAAATCCAAACCACAGGCAGAAAATATTTGGAAATCATGTATCTAATAAGAGATTGGTTACAGAATAAAGAACTCTCTAACTCAATATTGAGAAAACAACCCAAATTTTTACATGGGCAAAAGACCTGAACAGACACTTCACAAAAAAAGGGTGCACAGATGACAAGCATATGAAAAGATGATCAACACTATTAGTTATTACAAAAATGCAAATTCGAGCCACAATGAGATGTCATTCTGTACTTACTGAAATTAAAAACGCTGAACATTCTATGTGTGGGCCAGGATGTGGAGGAACTGACACTTTTCATACGTTGCTGGTGGGAATGTGAATTGTTACAACTACTTTTGAAAAGAGCCTAAAAGTTTCTTAGAAAGTTAAACATACACTTACCATCCAATCCAGCCATTTCACTTCTAGGTATTTACTAAGGAAAAGTATATACCCATATAAAAACGTGTATGAATATTCATAGCAATTTTATTTGTAACAGACCTGAACTGAAAATAACCAAAATGTTTTCATCAACAAATGAATGGATAAACAAATTGCTATATATCCATACAACAGATTACTACTCATCAACAGAAAGGAAAGAACTATTGATAGACATAGTAACATGGATGGATCTCAGGTAATTATGGTGAGTTAAAGAAGCCTGACTAAAAGGAATAAATACTCTGATTCCATTTATACAAAATTCTGGAAAATACAAACTAATCTATAGTGACATAAGTGATCAATAAATGATCCAATGGTTGCCTGGTAAAGAGGAGGTGGCAGGGGAAGGAGGCATTATAAAAGGTCACAAGGGGGGTACCTGGGTGGCTCAGTCGGTTAAGCGTCCGACTTCGGCTTGGGTCATGATCCTGCGGTTTGTGAGTTCGAGCCCCCCGTTGGGCTCTGTGCTGACAGCTCGGAGCCTGTAGCCTGCTTCGGATTCTGTGTCTTCCTCTCTCTCTGCCCCTCCTCTGCTCACACTCTGTCTCTCTCTCTCTGTCTCTCAATAATAAATAAATAAATGTTAAAAAAATTTTTTTAAAAAGTTCACATGGAACCACTTGGGGGTGATAACTATGTTCATTATCCTGATTGTGATGATGAGTTCATAACTGTGCATGCATGTATGTATGTAAATACACACATATATATATCCATGCATTGTGTATATACACACGTGAAAACATATATTCATCCTATGTATACAAAAATATATGTATATACAAATGTGTGTCTATACATGAATATATGGTACATATCATTTATATATGTCAATATTTATTGAATTGTGCACTTATTTTAAATATATGCTGTGAATTATATGTCAATTACACCTCAATAAAGCTGTTGTTTAAAAAATAATAAAGCATATTCAGCATTAATTTTTAAATTTTTTTATTTTTGATAGACAAAACACAAGTGGGGGAGGGGCAGAGAGAGAAGGAGACACAGAATCCAAAGCAGGCTCCAGGCTCCGAGCTGTCAGCACAGCCCCGACACGGGGCTGGAACTCACAAACCGCAAGATCAGGACCTGAGCTCAAGTCGGACACTTAACCCACTGAGCCACCCAGGTGCTCCAGTATTACTTTGCATAATTGCTAGAAGTGGATGGGAAGGCCAGCTAGAACTGTCATTACAAACTCACTGCCACCTTGCACAGAGAACCCTGAAGATTGCTCTAAAAATACTGTTACATTTCTAAGGAATGCTCTACTTATTTACAGGTAATATCAAGATCTCTGCTCCCTGGAGTTAGTTTCACACACAAAAAAAGGATATGTAAGCCAAATATAATGAGCTGTGAGAATTTGCTATGTGTTAGAAATATAGGATATAACTGATTCCTTAAAGTATTAGGAACTACAAATTGTTATAATGCTAGTAGGTATATAGACATCACTGATCTTCTGGTTTAATAGTAACAATAATTTTCCATTTAAGGGTATAAATAATCTACACATAGAAAGTAAACTTTTCATTGAACACTAATTTTAGGCTACACCTGAAGAACCTGGCTTTGGCTGCAATTATTTGCTTTGCAGTTGAAAAAACCCACTTAGCAATCTAGTTGATCTGGCATTACAGTGTCCCCCAAACCTGTAGCTTTGCCATATGTAACCTTTAAAGATATGTATCCAGTATAGTATTTTTTTGTCTGTGTGTTATGTGACCATCCTATTTATGATTGTTAGGCTTTAGCTCACAGACCAGCAGCTAACTGAGAAACCTGCAACCACAATTTAGAGCTAGAAAGAACCTTAACGTTTATTTATTCCAACATCCTCTAACCCCTCATTAACAGAAACACTAGAGGCTTTGGTTTTCTACTGCTGCTGTAACATATTATGACAAATTTAGCAGCTTAAATCACCCATTTATTATTTCACAACTCTGTAGGTCAGAAATCTAGGCAGGCTCACCCGGGAATTGTGCTTAGAGTCTCACAAGGCCAAGTCAAGGTATTGGCTGGCCTGGGCTCTTATCTGGGGGGCTCTAGAGGAGAATCTGCTTCTAGGCTTATTCGGGTATTGGCAAAAAATCAGTTCTGTAAGGTTCTGGGGACTGAGTCTCATTTTCTTGCTGGCCTTCAACTGCGACTTGTTCTCAGCCCCTCGAGGCCACTTGAATTCCTTTTGAACACTGTGCTTTGAATGTATCTGACTTCACCTTCTGCATACTTCTTCTGCTTTTAAGGGCTCATGTGATTATACTGGGCACACCCAGATAATCCAGGATAATATCCCTATTTTATATTCAACTGATTAATAGCTTTATATGCATAATTCCTTTTGCCTTGTAAGGTAACAAATTAAGAATCCCAGGAATTAGGTTATAGATGGGCCTTAGGGGCCCATTATTCTGCTTTTCAAAGGCCCTGAGAAACTAAATGATGCGTCTGAAGTCATTCAGTTAGTAGCAAGGACTCATTCCAATACACTACACGTTGTCTCTTGCTGACATATAATCATTGCTCATGCTAAATAGCATTTTAGTAATCATCAGTTCAATGCTTGTAAATGGGCTCACTGTTAGTAAAAGTGTCCTGTAATTTTCTCTTATGCACAACTCACAAGTGATGCTCATAAAACTGCTTAACAAGCTAAATGTAGCATCTCAATCATGTCCAGTACTACTAGCCTTATATAAAATGGTAAACATGAATTCTATTCTGGAGACACATGGCTCAACTTGAAATAAAGTATTAGTTCCAATAATTCTTCAAAATTAATAATAGCCAAAATCTATCGAATGCTTACTATGTCCCATGAATATTACATGAATTACTGTACTTAATCCTCAGACATATAGGTATGTTCCTTCTATACACAATTTGTTCAAGGATTTTTTGTATCATGAAAGGATATGGTAACTTGTCAAACACTTTTTCTGCATCTAGGGAAAAATCATGATTTTTTAAATTTATATGCAGTTGAGATACAATATTGTATTAGTTTCAGATGTACAACACAGTGATTATATACATTACAAAGTGATCACCATGCTAAATCTAGCTACCATCTGTCACTACATAATGTACTACATATCATTAACTGTATTCCCTATGCTGAACATTGTATCCCTGAGTCTTATTTATTGTATAACTAGAAGTTTGTATATTTTAAACTCCATCTATTTTCCCCATTCTTCACATAAAAAATCATGATTTTTATCTTTCATTCTATTAGTGTACTGTATCACATTTACTGCTTTGCATATATTGAATCATCCCTGCATCCCAGGGATAAATCCCACTTGGTCATGCTGTTTAGCCATTTTAATGTGTGTTGATTTCAGTTTGCTAATATTTTATTGAGAATGTTTATATATATATTAAGACTATAGGTCTATAGTTTTCTTGTATCTGGCTTTGTTATCAGGGTAATGCTGGCCTAGTAAAATGAGTTTTGAAGTGTTCCCTCTTTTCATTTTTTTGGAAGAGTTTGAGAAGTATTGGTATTAATTTTTCTTTGAATATTTGGCAGAATTCACCAGTCAGGCCTTCTGATCCTTGGCATTTCTGTGTTGGGAGGTTTTTGATTACTGATGAATCTCCTTACTCATTATTGTTCTGTTCAGATTTTCTATTTCTTCCTCATTCAGTCCTGGTAGATTGTATGTTTCTAAGATTTTATCCATTTTTTCTAGGCTATCCAATTTGTTGTCATATAATTGTTCATAATATTCTCTTATAATTCTTTATATTTGTGTGGTGTCAGCTATAATGGATCCTTGTTCATTTCTTTTTTAAAAATTTTTTTTAATGTTTATTTATTTCTGAGACAGAGAGAGACAGAGCATGAGCAGGGGAGGGGCAGACAGAGAGGGAGACACAGAATCAGAAGCAAGATCCAGGCATAGATTCCGATACGGGGCTCGAACTCACAAACCGTGAAATCATGACCTGAGCCGAAGTCGTTCACTCAACCAACTGAGCCACCCAGGCACCCCTCCTTGTTCATTTCTGATTTTATTTGAGTCTTGTCTCCTTTTTTCTTAGTCTAGTTAAAGTTGTATCAATTTTGTTTATCTTTAAAAAAAAATACCTCTTCATTTCATTATCTTTCTATTGTTTTTCTGGTCTCTACTTCATTTATTTCTTCTCTAATCTTTGTTACTTCCTTTCTTCTGCCAGCTTTTAGATTAGTTTGCTTTTCTTTTTCTAGTTCCTTGAACTATGAAGTTAGGTTGTTTATTTGAGATCTATTTTCTTAATATGTGCATGTATTGCTATAAACTTCCCTCTCAGAACTGTTCTTGCAGCATCCCACAGATTGGGGGGGGAGGGGTGTTTCCATTTTCATTTGTTTTGAGATATTTTTTATTCCTCTTTTGATTTCTTCTCTGACCCATTGGTTGTTTCAGAGTGTGTTAATTTCATACTCCTGTTGAACATTTGTAGATTTTCCTGCTTTCCTCTTGTTGCAGACTTCTAATTTCATACCATTGTGAATGTAAAAGATAACTAGTATGATTTCAGTCTTCTTAAATTTGTTAAAACTTGTTTTGTGATATTATCTATCCTGGAGAATATTCCATGTGCACTTGAGAAGAATGTATATTCTGCTGCTGTTGGATGGAATGTTCTTCTATAAATGTTTATTGGGTCCATTTGGTCTAACATATGGTTCAAGCCCAAAGATTCCTTGTAGTTTTCTGTCTGGATTGCTGAAAGTAGGGTACTGAAGCCTGCAATTATTATTTGTCAAGTCTTTCATTTCCATCACTTCCTTCCATTTTCTATACTGGAAGCTCTGAGAACAAGATTCCTTATTTGTATAGTTTATGGCAAGAACTTTTTAAAATAGTTCATGGCTCTACTGTGGAAATGTTTTAAAAAAAAAAGATAGGTCCTGAAGATAGTGTGGGACTGGCAAATTAGTTACTAACATGGTTGGAAAAAAAAGCATATATAGCAAGAGAGCACAGTAACTCAAAATAATGTAATTCTAATGCCAAATATGTAGGTAAGAATAATTTTATATTTATAATCATCTACTTACTAGGCCTTCTTTGGTGACACCAAAATATTCCGTGATTGTATTTGTTTCATAATTATGAGCTATTCTTCCCCATCAGGCAGCGATCTCCTTGAGACCAAGGACTATATATTATTTAATTTTTGTATTTTTAATGCCCAGCAACAAAATTGCTAGTACATAATAAGAACTCAGATGGGAAAGAATGAATTCCCACTACTATCAACCTGACTCAAGTTCTTATCACTTCATATGTGAGCTACCTGCAATGATTCTTAATTGATTTTCCTACCTCTAATCTCACCCCAGTCAACTTCTTGCATATGTTTTCATTAGCACGTCACTACCTTTGAAAACCTCCAGTGGGTCCTGATTTGCCTACAGCATAAAGTCCTTTAATTTGATTTTCAAGGATTTTCACAAATGACTCCAATGTACCTAACTTTATATCTCATTACACCTTTTATATAAAATGTATGCTACAGCCTCTCTGATCCATTAGTCATCATATTCGGAACAGATGACGCTGTCCTCCTATCTACTCACTACAAATGTCCTTAACTCCTCCTTTCCACTTTATTAAATTCTCTCCCATCTTCAAAGCCCAGCTGAAGTCTCACGTTCAAAGAACTCTTTCTGACGTTCCCAGTCTATAGTGATCTATGCCTCTTCTGAATTCCTATACTAATTTGGCAGTTATCCCCATTTTCTATGTGCTATCTTATATTGTTATCTTTACACATACACTCTTTCCAATAAGGCTTGTAAGTTCTCTAAAAGAAGTGCCTATGCCTTCCATATGCTGCTCTTTACATAAAAGATGCTAAACTGGACTAAATTAATGTCTCTAAACCTGCCTTGTGCTCACATTTTTGCTCACTCTAATCTTCCTGCCAGGAATTCCTAATTCATTCACCTATACAAATCTTATACATTCTCTAAGTCCCTATCTCCTCCACTTAGCATTCTCTGATCAATGGAGCCTACAGTGATCTTTTGCTCCCCCTTCTAAATTTATATAGGATTTATCACCTATACAATGCATTTCTCATTTCCTGCATTTTATTGTCAGTTAACTGATCATATATATGCTTAGCTTGCTGTGGCAGATTGTAAATTCATTAGAAGAATGTCTATTTCTTTTTTTAATTTCTTTAAATGTTTATTTATTTTTGAGAGAGAGAAACAGAGCACAAGCGGGGGAGGGGCAGAGAAAGAGGGAGACAGAATCTGAAATAGGCTCCAGGCTCTGAGCAGTCAGCACAGAACCTGACACAGGGCTCGAACTAACAAACCCTGAGAGCATGACCTGAATCAAAGCCAGTCACTCCACAGACTGAGCCACCCAGGTGCCCAGAGGAATGTCTGTTTCTTATGTTTCTTTTTATCTCCAACCAGACCCCATACAACATGCTGCATCAGGCAAAATTTTTGTTGATAAAATGAACTTAAATGTATCCAATGTGCTAAGGAAAATCCAACTCTTGTCTCCAAGAAGCAATAAACCTTAAAAATCCCTTCAATTCCTCTTCCCATCTCAAGTACCCTAAAACCAAACCCCCGGGGGGGAAGAAAACACATAAACCAATGATCCATACCACATACAGTGAAGATGCAAGAACTGAATACATATTCTGTACCACCTTCCTTTCCTATAAAATGGAACTATTTTTTCTAACAATAAACTCATTAAAATTTTTTATTAGAATAAACAATTCTAACAGATTCCCTACAAAGTATGTTGTTTGGATACTTGACCTGAAATGGGAGAGGAGATGAAAGATCTATGGTGATAATTCTTGCCAACAGAGAACTTTGACAGTGGCTGTTAGATGAGAATATCCATGCAAACATGATTAAATTAAATCCCAAGAGCCAGTGATGTTTGCTTTTACTTCCTAGTGTCTGGTGATAACCTTTTAGATCTATCCCAGGAAGGAATTAGTGTTGAGAGTATTAGGTCTTCAATATTATATCTGTCTCTTTCTCCAGATTTTCAGGATATTATCTCACTCATCTCAGCATGCCATTTGTGCAACCCATTCAAGAACTTGTTATTATATTATCAGAAGAGTAAATTTCATTTAAATGTATGATTTAAAAAATATGCTGCATCCCCAAATATAACTTTATTATATATTAGAGCCAAAAAAATTTCTGGAGGTAAGTCATTTTTATTTTATAATGTTAATCCATGGAAAAATCATATTTACTGTATTAAATTTTTTCTAAACAGAACTTTTCTGGAATTCATTCATTGTGTAGAATTGAGAGAGCTCTAAAAATTTTATTGTAATATTCAACAGTGAGTTCAAAAACTGTTGATAAAACATCAGGTCTTTTATAATAGGAAGGTTGAGAACAAAGTAGTTAATCTGCAAGGTTTTTTGGTCTTTCTTTTTACTTGAGCCTAAACAAACTGCTTTCCCTATATCTAATTCTGACTTCCAAAAATTCTGATCTTGACTTTAGAAGCTTGATTTTGCTTCTCTCTATTCTTCTTTTTTTTTAGTTTATTTATTTATTTTGGGAGAGAAAGAGATGGCATGAGCGGGGGAGGGGCAGAGAGAGAGGGAGACAATCCCAAGGAGGCTCTGCACTCTGAACACAGAGCCCTACACAGGGCTCAAACCCACAAAAACTGTTGCAGTTATGACCTGAGCTGAAACCAACAGTTGGATGCTTAACCAACTGAGCTACCCAGAGTCCCCGCTTTTCTCTATTCTTGATTTTAGTTTGGCAATGTCAATCTGATCTCCTACAATCTTGTTCAAATTTTTTTTTCTGTTGCATAGACATTTCTAGATCACTTTATCTCAAGGTTTCTGACTCTATCTTGGAAGTCTCATTCCAATTCAAAATCTCTTAGTTTGATTATGTGATTTAGTATTCTTATTACTGGAATGAACAGTAACTGATTAACCCCACCTAAGCAGTACAAAAGAAAAAGTCTGAGCCTTTTTGCCAATAACAAGATAAAGTGATCTATGTTAAAATTACAACTAAGAAAAAGCATGTACTAATACAGACAAGGAGTTGAAGGAAAGAAAAAACTAATACAGACAAGGAGTTCAAGGAAAGAATAAACTAAATACAGATTATTTGTTAGGATAATAAAACTAGATATGATCTTTTTCTTTTCATTTTTTTATTATAATCATATGTTTACAGAGTAAAAAATAAAATAGATAAAAATATTGAAAGGAAGGAATTAAAGCTCAAGGTGAGAAGCCAGTAATAGAAACTTAGCTGTTGTAAAAGAGTTCAGGTCCCCTAGGTTTATAAATGAGACTTATAAGTTATAGATGTCTTTAATAAAATTACAGAAAATTGAAGAGGTAATGAAAACTAGAGAAGGAAAACTTTGATTTTGTTTTACAAAGAGAGCAGTAGAGGGGCATTTGTGTGGCTCAGTCAGTTAAGTGTCCAACTCCTGATTTCAGTTAAGGTCATGACCTCAGGGTCATGAGATAAAGCCCAGCGCTGGGCTCCATGCTGAGCACAGAGCCAGCATAAGATTCTCTCTCTCCCTCTCCCTCTCTCTGTCTTTCCACCCACCCCTTTAAAATGAATGAATCAATGAATGAATGAATGAATGAATGAATAAATGAATGCAGTAGAGTCCTAAATTTGGCTACTCAAAGTGTGGTCTACAGACCAACAGCATCAGCATCACATGGAAAGCTTATTAGAAACGCAGATCTCAAGCCTCATTCCAGACCTACTGAATTAGAATCTCTATTTTAACAAGATCTTGAGCTAATCATATACACATTAAAGTCTGAGAACCATTAACAAAACATCAAGGATTTGTTCAGAAAAGGGCACGCAAATTCAACTTACTTTATCTTTTGACAAGTTTACTTAAATGATAAAGTCAGAGAGTAAACAGACATAACCTAACAATTTCAGGAAAATGACTCATAATAACAGAGTATCAAGCCATCTAACTGATTTTCTAGAATGTAAAGCATATGTTCTTCCCTTATCTTAGCACCACATATTACCAGGATCTCATAAGTGGATAGCCTAGAATTGTCTACACTCTGACTTCTAATGAAGCTTGGCTGTAAGTGGTGAAATTAAAAAAAAAAAAAAAAAGATCACTTAAGAGACATGGTATTTCCATCCATTCATCAATGCATTCAATATTTTATCCGTGGGGCACCTGGGTGGCTCAGTAAGTTAAGCATCCAACTTCAGCTCAGATCATGATCTCGCGGTTTGTGAGTTCAAGCCCTATGTCAAGCTCTGTGCTCACAGCTCAGAGACTAGAGCCTGCTTTGTATTCTGTGTTTCCTTCTCTCTCTGCCCCACCCCCCTCTCACACTCTTGTCTCTCTCTTAAAAAAATAAACATTAAAAAAATTTTTTTAAATTTTATCCTTGCATCAAGGTAGATCATCAGAAGCTTAGGTCTGTACTACATTAGCTTATAGTACATAGCAGAACTGCATTCACTTTCTAACAGTTAATGCTCTGCACACTTAGCTCTTAGCTTTAATTGCTAAAACAAACTTCTATACATAAAATATACTTATGCTTTTGCTATAAAATTATCATTGTCCATTATATAATGCAACTTCCTATACTGTTTACAGATGCCAAATTTGTAACATAAATGAGTGAAACAGACTATAAGAAAAAGCAACTGCCAGATACATGATGAGCCTTTAGTATTAACTAAACAATGGTATAAGTATGTTAACATAGTACAAACAGGTAAGAAAATAGAAGCTATACTTTAACTTTGAAATTTAAAAATAAATATACTTAATTTACCAAATTTTTCTTCTGACTTTGATTTCTCTGTTGATTGGGAAATAGAAAGCTAAAATTCTTTCTTCTCTCTCTTTTATACCAATATGTCAATATTCATATGGCTGATAGGGAAAAAGTAGGTGCCTACATGAAAATCTGGATACTGTTATCAAGAGAAAAGTGGAATGAATGACTGACAGCCAATCAAGAGCAATTAATGTCCACTACATCTGATAAGTTGTCTAATTAGAATTCAATACCACACTACACTACAGTTCAATTTGTAGTTCTTCATTCACGTTAGTATTATTTGAGAAAGTCAAAATAAATAATGTTTTTCATTATCATGATGTTGGAAATGAGAAAACATTTTAAGAATTCAATCTTTGAATATGTAGTTAAGGTAATCATTTCTATCTCTGGAAACCAATTTCAGCATAGAAAAGTGAGTCAGATTATTCTTTGCCAAATGAGTTTCGCAAAGAAATTACTTCACTAAGAACATATGAATTACAATTTACCTTTGTGTAATTACTTATGAATGCATTTGCAGAGGCAGATTCAGAGTGTTTATATGGGTTGTCATATTCACCAAAGAGGTCAAGTCTTTGAGCGAAGGCAGAGATTTTTCCCATGGATGACAGGAACAAGTTGAATTCTTTCAACAGTTCCAAAAATATTAGTACCTTGTCATGAATGCTATATCACACAAATCTCCCCTTCAGGACTGAAGTATTTATTTCCAGGTGACTCTTTAGGAACTACCCTTGAAGAGAGCCACCTCACCCAAGGTGATGCCCCCTTTCCAGGGCAGCTGACATCTAAGACTACTTAACACTGGCCCTCAAGACATAGCCATCTTATTCTAACTGAAAACAATTCTGAAGGGCCATCCCAGCTTCAGAGTTCCCCATGGGGTAAGCTGAAGCTTTCTAACTTTAAATTAACCCAATTTCTCCCCTTACCTAGTTTAGTCTCCTTTTCTTCCCCTCATAGGTATTGATACTAAGAGCCCTCCTTTATAAGCTATTTGGACACTAACCACCATCTTAAAATTGGCTTCTAGGGCAACACGAGCTTTGACAGCATCTCATCCAATAAGCCCCCTAACCTCTAAGAAATAGATGCAAGTTTTCCTTCCACTTCTATTTTTTGGAACAGTTTAAGAAGAATAGGTATTAACTCTTCTTTAAATGTCTGGTAGATTTCCTACTGAGAAGCCATCTGGCTCTGGACTTTTCTTTGTTGGGAGATTTTTGATTACTGATTCAATTTCTTTGCTGATTATGGGTCTGTTCAAATTTTCTATTTCTTCCTATTTCAGTCTTGGTAGTTTGTATGTTTCTAGGAATTTGTCCATTTCTTACAGATTGCCCAGTTTGTTGGCATATAATTTTTCATAATATTCTCTTATAATTATATTTTGACACAGGCACACTTTGTACATTAAACACAGAAATCTTTTACTTCCATCACAAAGAAATTTGTTCTTTCTCATTTTCTTAAAACGTCCTCTCAGGCTAGCTTACATTCTCTCATTTTTGAAAGAGATGTGTGTGCCATAAACATTTAATTTCCTCTTATATTTGCTATAAAAATAATAACACAAAAAAAGATAAATGACAACTTGACACATAGGTTAAGGTAGAAAATAAAGAAGTGTGGGGACTATGTCAAACTGGAGAATACATGCCCCATGTCTAAAGATAGCAATGGCCATTTAGCCCCAAATGATTGTTGCTTAGTGGGAAATATTGACCAAGTGTTTCCAGATCTTTCAATTTTTTTCAAGAAGTCAGAAACCCTGATTTTCATGTGAAATTGTTAAATACTGGCAATTAATTCATCCCTATGCAACACATCTTTGGCCACACCCACCCAGCTCATGGTTCAGTGATTTGCAAACTCTTTCCTATGTGATAGATTCCTTTAGAATGTAAAATTGGGAAAAAATGTTTGTCACTCTTAAAGATAATATTCAGGTAATGAGGGATCAAAGAAATCCATGAGGCATATATAAAATAAAAAATAAAATAACAAAGTAAGTCCCTCCTTATCAGTAATTTCTTTAAATGTAAATTGATTAAACTCCAATAACAAGGCAGAAATTGGAATAATGAATAAACAGAATCCAGCTACATACTGTTCGGAAGACACTCACTTTAGACCCAAAGATACAAACAGGTAGAAAATGAAACGATGGAGAAAGATATTCTATGCAAATAGTAACCAAAAGTGAGCAGTGGTGGTTATACTAGTATCAGACAAAACTGACTTTAAATCAAAGTTACAAAAGACAAAGAAGGACGTGATGCATTAATTAAAAATCCAATAAAGCAAGAAGATATAACAATTATAAATATTTACATACCTAGTAACAAAGCATCAATTTAAGAGAAGTGATGGTAAAATAGCATGCTACAATAATAGTTGGAGACTTCAAGACCTCTTCTCAAAAATGAAAAGAACAACCATCGGGCACCTGGGTGGCTCAGTTGGCTGAGCGTCCGACTTCAGCTCAGGTCATGGTCTCACAGCTCGTGAGTTCGAGCCCTGTGTCGAGCTCTGGGCTGACAAACAGCTCAGAGCCTGGAGCCTGCTTCAGATTCTGTATCTCCCTCTCTTTCTGCCCCTCCCCTGCTCACGCTCTGCCTCTCTCTGTCTCTCAAAAGTAAATAAATGTTAAAAAAAAATTAAAAAAAGAATAGAACAACCAGACAGAAGATAAATAAAAAATAGAGGATATCAACAACACAATAAACCAACAGACATATACAGCACATTTTACCCAATAACAGAATATACATTCTTCTCAAGTGCACATGGAACATTTTCCAGGATAGATCATAAGTTAAGCCACAAATTTAGTCTCAATAGAGTTTAACAGCTAGACATTATACAAACTACCTTTTCTGACCACAAAAGTATAAGGTTATAAATCAGTAACAGAAGAAAATATGAAAAAATTCAGAATTTGTAGAAATTAAATAACACACTGGGGCACTTGGGTGGGTCAGTTGGTTAAGTGTCCACCTTCAGCTCAGGTCATGATCTCACAGCTCCCGAGTTTGAGCCTCGCATTGGGCTCTGTGCTGACAGCTCAGAGCCTTGGAACCTGCTTCAGATTCTGTGTCTCCCTCTCTCTGCCCCTGCCCTGCTCATGCTCTGTCTCTCTTTCTCTCTCTCTCAAAAATAAATAAACATTAAAAAATTATTTAAAAAGTTAAACAACACACTTAAACAAGCAATGAAATGAAGAAGAAATCACAAGGGAAATTAGAAAATAGTTAAGATTGAATGAAAATGAAAATACAAATTACCAAAACTTATAAAAAACAGAAAAAGCCAGGTTAAGTGACATATTTAAGTCTATAAATGCTTATATTCAAAAATAAGAAAGATCTCAAATCAACAACCTAATTTTACAATGTAGCGAATTAGAAAAGAAGAACAAACTAACCACAAAGCTACCAGAAGGAAGGAGATAATAAAATTAGAGCAGAAATAAATGAAATAAAGATCAGAAAAACAATAGAAAAAAAATCAATGAAACTAAGTTGGTTTTTTGCAAAGATAAACAAAAGTGATGACAAATCTTCAGCTAGGTTAAGAAAAAAAGAGAAGACTTGAATAAAATCAGAAATGAAAGAAAAAAAATACAACTAATGTCTCAGAAATTAAAAGAATTATAAAGGACTACTATGAAAACTCATATACCAAATTGAAAAACCTAGAGAAATTCATGAATTCCTAAAAACATAACCGCCTACTAAGGCTGAATCATTAAGAAATAGAAAACCTGGGGCGCCTGGGTGACTCAGTTGGTTGAGTGTCTGACTTCAGCTCAGGTCATGATCTCATGGCTTGTGAGTTCGAGCTCTACATCAGGCTCTGTGCTGATAGCTCAGAGCCTGGAGCCTGCTTCAGATTCTGTCTCCAACTCTCTCTCTGTCCCTCTCCTGCTCATGCACTGTCTCTCTCTCTCTCAAATATAAATAATAATAATAATAATAATAATAATAATAATAAAGAAAATCTGACAGACCTAGAACTAGTAAAGTGACTGAAGCAGTAATCAACAATCTCCCAACAAAGAATCAGATGGCTCCCAACAAAGAATCAGGATCTCCCAACAAAGAATCTCCCAACAAAGAATCAGGATCAGATGGCTTTACTCCCAAATTCTACCAAATATTTAAAGAATTAATGCCATCCTTCTCAAAGTCTTCCAAAAAATTGGGGAGAAGGAAACACTTTGAAACTTATTAATGAAGCCAGTATTACCCTGATATCAAACAACAACAATAAAAAGAAAATACAAATGGCATTTTTCTCACAAGTGGAACAAAAATCCCAAAATTTGTACAGAACCACAAAAGACCAGAAATAGCCAAAGCAATCTTGAGAAAGAAAAACAAAGGTGGAGGTATCATGCTCCTGGATTTTACACAGATACAATACAATACAATAGAGTAATCAAAACAGTATGGTACTGACATGAAAACAGACACATAGATCAACGGAACAGAATGGACAGCTGAGAAATAAACCCACACATATTTGGTCAATTAATCTATGGCAAAGGAGGCAAGAATATATAATGGGGGAAAGACAGTCTCGTCAATAAATGGTGTTAGGAAAACTGAACAGCTACATGCAAAAAAATGAAACCAGTCCTTTATCTTATACAATATACAAAAATAAAGTCAAAATGGATTAAAATCTTGAATGTAAGACCTGAAACCATAACGCTCCTACAAGAAAACACTGGCAATAAGCTATTTGACATCAGTCTTAGTGATATTTTTTTGGACCAGGCACCTCAGGCAATGGCAATAAAAGCTAAAATTGATAAAGGAAATCACATCAAACCAAAAAGCTTTTGCACAGTGAAGAAAACCATCAACAAAATGAAAATAGAACCTACTGGCTAAGAAATAATATTTGCAAATCACACATCTGATAAGGGGTTAATATCCAAAACATATAAAGAACTTATACAACTTGATGTTAAAAAAGTAAACCGTATTAAAAATGGGCAGAGGACTTGTATAGACATTTTACCAAAGAAGACAAACAGATAGCCAGTAAGCACATGAAAAGATGCTCACTATCACTGATCATTAGAGAAATGCAAATGAAAACCACAATGAGATATCACCTCACACCTGTCAGATTGGCTATTATCAAAATGACAAAAAATAAAAAGGGTTGGCAAGGATGTGGAGAAAAAGGAATCTTTGTATACTGTTGGAGGGGATGTAAATCAAGGCAGCCACTATGAAAAACAGTATGAAGTTTTCTCAACAAATTAAAAATAGAACTACCCTACAATCCTGCAATTACACTTCTGAGGATCTGAAGAAAATGGAAACACCAATTTTTTTTTAATGTTTATTTTTGAGAGAGCGAGAGAAAGAGCAAGCACATGCAAGAAAGAGCACAAGCAGGGAAGGGGCAGAGAGAAGACGGGACAGAGGATTCTAAGCGGGCTCTGCTAACAGCAGAGAGCTCAATGTGGGGGTGAAACTCACAACCATGAGATCATGACCTGAGGTGAAGTTGGACACTTAACCAAATGAGCCAACCAAGTGCCCTGAAAACATAATCTGAAGAGAAATTTGAACCATTATCTTCATTGCAGCATTATTTATAAAAGCCAAACTATAAAAACAACCTAAGTGTCCAGTGATGGATGAATGGATAAAGACGTGGTACATTATCTCCAATGGAACACTACTCAGCCATAAAAAATAAAATAAAATTTTGCCATTTGTGACAATGTGGATGGACCTAGAAAGTATCAGGCTAAGCAAAATAAGTCAGCGAAAGACTAATATTGTATGACTTCATTTATATGAGGCATCTAAAAACAACAGAAACGAACAAACAAAACAAACAGAAACAGACTCATTGATACAGGAAACAAACTGTTGGTTACCAGAGTATGACAGTGGAGGGGGTTTGGAGGGTGAGTGAAACAGGTGAAGGGGATTCAGAGGTACAAACTTCCAATCATAAAATAAATAAGTCACAGGGATGTAATAAACAGCATAGGGAATATAATGAATAATAATGTAATAATTTTGCATGGTGACAGATGGTAAGTAAACTAATCACAGGGATCATTTTTCAATGTATAAAAATATCAAATCACTACAATATATACATTAAACTAATAGGATACTGTATGTCAATCATACTTCAATAAAAAAAAAACTTCTTCGTAAACAAACAAAGACACTACAAGAAAAGAAAACTACAGGCCAGTATTCCTGAAGAATACATATACAAAAAACCTCAACAAAATACTAGTAATAAGGTAATCCTCAACAAAAAAAATTAAACAGCATGTTAAAAAGATCATATACCATGACCAAGTGGGATTTATTCCTAGGATACAAGGATGGTCCAACATATAAAAATCAGTAAATGTGATATACCACATTGACAGAATGAAAGATAAAAATCACACAGTCATCTCAATAGATGCAGAAAAATAATTTGAAAACTTCAACAAGCTTTCATAATAAAAACATCCAACAAGCTAAGAATAGAAGGAAACTACCTGAACATAGTAATATGAAAAACCCACAGTGAATCTCATACTCAATGGTGAAACACTAAAAACTTTTTCTTTAAGACCAGGAACAAGGTAAGGATGTCTGCTTTAGTGACTCCTGTTCAGTACAGTACTGGAAGCCAGAGAAATTAGGCAAGGAAAAGAAATAAAAAGCATCTATCGAAATTGGAAAGTAAGAAATAAAATTATCTCTGTTCATAGATGATATGATCTTATATATAGAAAATGCTAAAGATTCTACAAAAAAACTATTTTTTTGTTAAGGGTTTAAAATTTTTTTTGATGTTTTTATTTATTTTTGAGACAGAGAGAAAGCACAACCTGGAGAGGGGTAGAGATAGAGGGAGACAGTAACTGAAGCGGGCTCCACAATAACAGCAGAGAGCCCAATGTGGAGCTCAAACTCAGGAGTGCCTTGAGATCATGACCTGAGCCGAAGTCAGACGCTTAGCCGTCAAGTGAGCCACCCAGGCACCCCTCCACAAAACAAAACAAAAACAAAAACAAAAACCTGTTAAAATAAATAAACGAATTCAGCAAAGTAGCAGCATATAAAATCAATCCACAAAAATCAGTTGCAATTCTATACACTAACAATAAACCATCTGAAAAAAATTTAAGACGGGCGCCTGGGTGGCTCAGTCGGTTTTTGGCTCAGGTCCTGATCACATAGTCATGGGATGAAGCCCACATCAGGCTCCAAACTTGTGCATGAAGCCTGCTTGGGATTCTCTGTCTCCCTCTCTGTCCCTCCCCCACTCACACTCTCTCCCTCTCAAAAAAAATAAATAAACATTTAAAAACTTTAAGAACACAGCCCCATTTATAATAGCATCAAGAAAAGAAAAAACTTTAAGAATTAACTCAGCCAGGAGGTAAAGAACTTGTACAATGAGAATGATAAGATATTTCTGGGTGCCCAGATGGCTCAGTCAATTAAGTATCCAACTCCTGATTTCAGCTCAGGTCATGATCTCACGGTTCATGAGTTCAAGCCCCACATCAGGCTGTGCACTGACAGTGTGGAACCTGCTTGGGATTCTCTCTCCCTCTCTCTGCCTCTCCCCTGCTCATGCTCTCTCTCTCTCTCTTGCTCAAAATAAATAAATAAAAATTAAAAAAGACATTTTTAAACAAAATTAAAGAAGACATAAATAAATGGAAAAACATTCCATGTTCATGGATTGGAAGACTTAATATTGTTAAGATGCCAATACTACCTGAAGTAATCTACAGATTCAATGCAATCCCTACCAAAATCCCAATGATGCTTTTTGGCAGAAATAGAAAAATTCATCCTAAAATTCATATGTAATCTCAAAGGACTCTGAATATGCAAAGCAATTCTGAAAATAAAAAAGCTGAAGGACTCACACTACCTGATTTTAAAACTCAATACAAACATAAAGTAATAAAAACAGAATGGTACTGGCATAAAGATAGACATACAAAGCAATGGAACAGAATAGAAAACCCAGAAATAAACTCTCACATATAAGGTCAAATGAATTTTAACAAGAGTGCCAAGACAATTCAATGGGGAAAAGATAGTTTTCTCAACAAATGACGCTGTGGAAACTGGGTAGCACATGCAAAAGAATTAAGTTGGAACTTTGTCTCACACCATATAGAAAAATGATCTCAAAATGGATCCATGACCTAATTGTAAGACGTAAAAACTATGAAACTCCCAGAAGAAAACATAGGGGAAATCATATTATATTTGGCAAAGATCTCTCAGATATGACACTAAGAGAATAGGAAATAAAAGGGGAAAAAAACACAAATTGGATTTCATGAAAAAAATTTTTTTTTAATTTTAATGTTTATTTATTTTTGAGAGAGAAAGAGACAGAGCACGAGTGGGGGAGGGGCAAAGAGAGAGGGAGACACAGAATCTGAAGCAGGCTCCAGGCTCTGAGCTGTAAGCACAGAGCCCAATGCCAGGCTCAAACTCACAAACTGCAAGATCATGACCTGAGCTAAAGACGGATGCTTAACCGACTGAGTCACCCAGGCACCCCGAAAAAAAATTTTTTAATTGGGGGTGCCTCACTGGCTCAGTTGGAAGAGCATGTGACTCTTGATCTCAGAGTCAAGAGTTCAAGCTCCATGTTGGGTGTAGAAATTACATAAACAAATAAATAAACAAACTTAAAAAATTTTTTAATTTTGCATCAAAAGACGCTACCAACAGAGTGAAAAGGCAATCCATAGAATAGGAGAAAATATTTGCAAATCATATATATTCAAAAGGATTTAATATCCAGAATACATCATGAACTCCTAAAACTAAATGACCTGATTAAAAATTGGGCAGGTCGGGGCGCCTGGGCGGCTCAGTCGGTTGGGTGTCTGACTTCAGCTCAGGTCATGATCTCACAGCTCATGGGTTCAACCCCATGTCAGACTCTGTGCTGACAGCTCAGGGCCTGGAGCCTGCTTCAGATTCTGTGTCTCCCTCTCTCTCTGCCCCTCCCCTGCTCACACTCTGTGTCTCTCTCTCTCAAAAATAAACATTAAAAAAAAATTTTTTTTTAAATACGGCAGGGGACTTGAATAGACATTTCTCTAAAGATGAAATAGGCCAAAATCACATGAAAAGATGGTCAACATCACTAGTCATTAGGGAAATGCAAATCAAAACTATACGAGATACCACTTCACACCTATTGGGATAACTACTACGAAAAAACAAAACAAAACAAAACAAAACAAAACAAGAGTTAGCCAAAATTTGGAGAAATTGGAACCCTTGTGCCCTGTTGCTGAGAATGTAATATGTACACCCACTGTGAAAACAGTATGACGATTCCTCAAAAAATTAAAAATTACCATATTATCCAGCAACTCCACTTCTGAATATACACACAAAAAAACTGAAAGCAAATTCTCAAAAGAGATTTTTTTTACACCCCCATTCATCACAGCATTATCCACAATAGCTAAAATGTGGAAGTTTTACCTTCTATCAGCTGATGAATGGATAAGCAAAATGTGGCATATACACATACAATAAAATCTTCCTCAGCCTTAAAAAGAAAGGAAATTCTTTACATATAAAGCATCCAACTCTTGATCTCAGCTCGGGTCATGATCTCGCAGTTCATGGGTTCGAGACCCACGTTGAGTTCTGTGCTGGTGGCATGTGCCTGCTTGGGATTCTCTGTCTCTCCCTCTCTCTCTCTGCCCCTCCCCCAATTGTGCTGTCTCTGTCTCTCTCGAATAAATAAACTTTAAAAAAAATACTGGAGGGTTGCCTGGGTGGTTCAGTTGGTTGAATGTCTTACTCTCTATTTTGGTTCAGGTCATGATCCCAGGGTCATGGTATCAAGCCCCGCATCGGGCTCCATGTTGAGCGTGAAGCCTGCTTAAGATTCTCTCTTTCTCCCTCTTTCCCTCTCCCCGGTTCGCTCGCTCTCTCTCTCTCTCTCTCTCTCTTAAAAAAATTACTGGAGGGGTGCCTGGGTGGCTCAGTTGGTTAGATGTCTGACTTCGGCTCAGGTCATGATCTCACAGCTTGTGAGTTCAAGCCCCGCATTGGGCTCTGTGCTGACAGCTCAGAGCCTGGAGCTTGCTCAGATTCTGTGTCTCCCCCTCTCTCTCTCTGCCCCTCCCCCACTCACTCTGTCTCTCTCTTTCTCTCTCTCTCTCAAAAATAAATAAAAACATTAAAAAAATTTTTAATTACTGGCAAATATGTATCAATTGTATATAAGAAAAAATTTTGTGTTCCAGCTTTGTAAAAACATGATGTTATCATCATCATCTCCTCTTCCATAGATATTCTATAAGAGGCTAAATGATTTCTCATCCAAAAGTCGTGTGTCAGGTAGGAGATCGGTCTGCAACAATGGTTGGCAAGCTATATAGTTGCAGGCCAAATCTAAACAGTGACATGTTTTTATAAATAAAGCTCTATTGGAACACAGTCACTTCCATTTATTTACAGATTTTCTGTGGCTGCTTTTTTCTCACACTACAACAGCAGAGTAAAGTAGGTGGGACAGAAACTTTATGCCTTACAAAGGCTAAAATATTTATTACCTCACCCTTTATAGATAGTTTACTAACTGACCTAAAATAGCGGTTCTCAGAACCACCTGAAGAACTAATAAAAAATAGAGGTCAGGGCTTGCTGGAATAAGGTAGAGCTTGATCTCTATATTTTTATAAAGTACCCTAGTGAACATTTTTGATAAGTTTTATTGAGGTATAATTCCCATACCATACAATGCATCCATTTAAAGTACACAATTCAGTGGTTTTTAATATATACACAGAGTTGTGCACACATTACCCAATCAATTCTAAAACATTTCCATCATGTCAGAAAGAAGTGCCATACCCAATAGCAGTCTCTCCCCATCTTCCCCAACTCTCACAGCCCTAGGCAACCACTTATCTACTTCTTGTCTCTATAACTGCATCTATTCTGGAAATATCATATAAATGGAATGAAACAATATGTGATCTTTGTGACTGGCTTCTTGCACTTGGCATCATGTTTTTAAGGTTCATCCATGTTATAACATGTATCAGTATTCTGTTTCTTTTTATTTTTCTTAATATTTTTAAGTTTTTCTTATTTACTTTTTTTAAGTTTATTTATTTATTTTGAGGAGACAGGGGCAGAGAGAGGGGGAGAGAGAGAATCCCAAGCAGGCTCCGTGCTGTGCAGAGCCCAATGTAGGGCTCAAACCCACAAACTGCAAGATCATCACCTGAGCTGAAATCAAGAGCCAGATGCCCAAAAGACTGAACCACCCAGTCACCTCTTAAGTTTTTATTTTAATTTCAGTTAGTTAATGTACAGTGTTATATTAATCTCAAGATATACAATAGAGTAATTCAATACTTCCATACATTACACCGTTTATTGGCAAATGATATTCCATGATATGGGTATACCACATTTTGTTTACCTATTCATCAGTTATTAGACATTTTGGTTGTTTCCACATTTGAGTATTAGGAATAATATTATGAACATTCACATATAAGTGTTTTATGGACATACTTTTTCTATTTAACTCAGGAGTGGAATTGCTGGGTCAAATGGTAACTGTTTAACTTAGTGAGGAACTAATAGTTTCCAAAGCAGCTGCCCAATTTTACATTTCCACCGTCAGTGTATGAGGGTTACAATTTCTCTATATCCTTGCCAACATATGTGATTATCTGTCTTTTTGATAATAGCCATCCTACTGGTTCAAAGTGGTTTCTCATTGTGGTTTTGATTTGCATTGCCTTGATGGCTAATGATGTTGAACATTGTTTCAAGTGCTTATTCCTCAGTAATTCTGAGGCACACTTAAGTTTGGGAACGATTAAGAAGTCTTTATGTACTTTAAGGCCCCTTTTGACATTAATGGTAACATAAAGACAGAGCCAGAGAGGTGTATTACTCATAGAACTGCACTCGTTCACGCCTTCCTGTTCCACATGACACTGCCCTGTAGGTTAACCTAGGCCTAACTCCTGTTTTATAAACACCAACTACCTTATTCCTTTTTCATTTTATTTCTTTTTCAAAATTTTAATGTAAATTTTAAAATTAACTTGACTATTGATTGTTTAAATCATTAATCAAGCAGTTCCATCTTCTAATTTTATCAGCATAATGGCAGATATGGTGCTATGTGAATATGGATGGATATAAATGGATATATTCAATACATATTAATAGAAACCTTAAAAAATGTTAGTCTTTAGAGAAAAGAAAATCAATTCTGCACCTTTCATGATCCATCAGCAGTTTAGCAACGTTCAGACAAAAGTCTAGAGACATATCAAGATGTAGTATTTCCATGACAGCTAAAAAAGAGAGAAGATGAAATAATCATATCAGTTTCATTTCTGAGGAAACTTAGCTATTTTCAATAACTTTCCTTTGTTCAAAATCTACTTTCTAAACGTTTGCCATACACCACATCTTGCCTAATAATTTATCAAAATCTTTTGGGGCATCTGGGTGGTTCAGTAAGTTAAGCACCAGACTTCAGCTCAAATCATGATCTCACAGTTCATGGGTTTGAGCCCCACATTGGGGCTCCACACTGACAGTGTGAAGACTGCTTGGGATTCTCTCTCTCTCTCTCTCTCCCCACCCCCCACCCCACTAGCTCTTTCTCTCTCAAAATAAATAAACTTTAAAAAATCTTTTTATAAAGCAAAGACATCCAATGCTAGAGTGTAGTGAAACAGGTACTCTTCTAAGGATGTTAAAGTAACTTGATACAATGTTTTTGTAAAGCAGTTTGGCAATACTATATGCTATGAACACAGTGGTTAAAAGCTTGAGACTTGAAATCAGATAGACTTATATTTGAAACCACTTGCCACCTATATGGTTATAGGCCATATAGGCTATAGTTTTTTCTGAGCCTTAGTTTTGTCATCTGTAAAATGGGGAATATATCACCAGTCACTTAGGTCTGTTGAGAGTGTTACATGAGATAATGAATGAAAATTACATATTAAAACACCTAGAACTTAGTAAGACTCAGTAAATGACACCTGTTGTTGTTATGTATCCTCTCTAATGCAGAAAGTATACTTCTGAAAAGTCATCGGAAATATGGGAAGATGTTTATAAGCAAAGATATTAAAATCAGTGTAGATATAATAACAATAAAAAGGAAGTATATTCTCGAATGTCCACTATAGGCAGATGATAAACTATTATGAAACTATTAAAAGTGTTGAATATGAAATAACATAGAAAAACTGAATATGCACTAATATGAAAAATGTTTATAAGACTAGTAAGTAAAAAAATCAGAAAATAAAGCCTGCATGTATTATGTGGTCAAAATTCTAGAAAACAAACAAATTTATTTATTTATTTATTTTTAATTTTTTTAACGTTTATTTATTATTGACAGACAGAGAGACACAGAGCATGAGCAGGGGAGGGGTAGAGAGAGGGCGAGACACAGAATCCAAAGTAGGCTCCAGGCTCTGAGCTGTCAGCACAGAACCCAACGTGGGGCTTGAACTCACAAACTGTGAGATCATGACCTGAGCCGAAGTTGGTCACCCAACCAACTGAGCCACCCAGGTGCCCCGAAAACAAACAAATTTAACCAAAATAGAAAAATGCTGAAATTAAATGATCAAACTGCCAGAAGTGATTGTGTTCAGATTATTTATATACCAAATAACTAACAAGTGTATTCTCTGTGCCAGGAACTATGATCAGTGCTAAGAACCCAGTAGTGGACAAAACACAAAAATCCTTATTGTACAGGAATTGTACGGTGAATGATGAAGACTATGAATATCTTTTCCATAGTCTCATGGAATGCATACGGACAACTTTTCCAAAAGTTCTCTTTAATGCGTGTTGCTAGTCTTTCATAATAAAAAAAAATGTATATTTTTTGATTTCCACTTTTTTTACTTACAAAAAATACTGGTGAAATGCTAATGCCAGCAGTTAGAGTGACCATTTTATTTTTTTCAGTCTATATATTCATTTTGAGAGACAAGAAAAGAGTGAGCTGGGGAGGAGCAGAGAGAGGGGTAGAGATAGAATCCCAAGCAGGCTCTGCATTGTCAGTGCAGGGTCCCATGCAGGGCTCAATCTCACAAACCATGAGATCATGACATGAGCTGTGACACTTTCCCAATGAGCCATCCAGGTGCCCCAAGATTGGCCATTCTGAGTGTAAAGTACTTTCACTAGCAAAGAAATGAACAGACTATAAAAAAATGCAAGTTTCATATATTCTCTCAACACAACAAAGTAAAAGATAATTTAACATTTTAAACTATAGAAAACTTGGATTCAGAGAAGTCTCTTAATTTGTAATCTGACATAGCAACTTCATTACTCTGAATACCAAGAAACCAGATTAAATAAAAACAATCTGGGAATAAAGAATAATTTCATTTTAAGCTCTTCTTTTTATCTGTGTTTTGGTAAAATTTGTAATGGAGAATTCTAATCTAAAATTAATCAACTTTAAAGTAGTTGACTCCAGGGGTGCCTGGATGGTTTAGTCGGTTAAGTGTCTGACTTTGGCTCAGGTCATGATCTTGCAGTTCTCAAGTTTGAGCCCCACATCGGGCTCAGTGCTGACAGCTCAGAGCCTGGACCCTGCTTCAGATTCTGTGTCTCCCTCTCTCTCTGCCTCTCTCTCTCTCTCTCCCTCTCAAAAATAAATACACATTAAAAAAATTATTGTGGCACCTGAGTGGTTCAGTCAGTTGAGCATCCGACTTCGGCTCAGGTCATGATCTCATGTTCGTGAGTTCGAGCTCCACGTTGGGCTCTGTGCGGACAGCTCAGAGCCTACAGCCTACTTCAGATTCTTTGTCTCCCTCTCTCTCTGTCTTCTGCTCGTGCTCTGACTCTCTCTCTCGAAAATAAACATTAAAAAATTTCATAAAAATATAAAGTAGGTGACTCCAAAAATCTCTCTGGTCTCCCTATATTGTATTGGTTTCAGTAAACCTATTCCTCTAATTGGTTAATTGATTCGTTTATTCTCCGACTACAAAACAAGTGGAGTTGTCCTCCTGGTTCCTAACATTTTTCAGCCTGTGTATACTGAGCTGATACCATTACCTAGAGATACAGAATCCTCTATATATTTCAGCTTGAGGTCTCTTATTGATTAGCTAAAATTTTATTTTTTATTTTTTTTTTTTTTATTTTTTTTTTAAAATTTTTTTTTTCAACGTTTTTTATTTATTTTTGGGACAGAGAGAGACAGAGCATGAACGGGGGAGGGGCAGAGAGAGAGGGAGACACAGAATCTGAAACAGGCTCCAGGCTCCGAGCCATCAGCCCAGAGCCCGACGCGGGGCTCGAACTCACGGACCGCGAGATCGTGACCTGGCTGAAGTCGGACGCTTAACCGACTGCGCCACCCAGGCGCCCCATGATTAGCTAAAATTTTAGAGGGCACAGAAAGTTTCAGAAACTAAATTAGCACTAAATTTAGAGCTACTACTAAATTTGATTATTGTCCTATTTATTACAAATTGTTATTGTTGGGGCACCTGGGTGGCCCAGTCAGTTAAGCGTCTGCCTTTGACTCAGGTCATGATCTCACAGTTCATGAGTTTGAGCTCCGTATCTGGCTCTCCGCTGATAGCTTCAGATTCTCTGTCCCCTTCCGTCTCTCCTGCTCCCCTGCTCCTGCTCTCTGTCTCTCTCAAAAAATAAACATTAAGGGGCTCCTGGGTGGCTCGGTCGGTTAAGCGTCTGACTTCGGCTCAGGTCATGATCTCACGGTCCGTGAGTTCGAGCCCCGCGTCGGGCTCTGTGCTGACAGCTCAGAGCCTGGAGCCTGTTTCAGATCCTGTGTCTCCCTCTCTCTCTGCTCCTCCCCTGTTCATGCTCTGTCTCTCTCTGTCTCAAAAATAAATAAACGTTAAAAAAAATTTTTTTTTAAAATAAACATTAAAAACATTTTAAATTGTTATTGTTTAATGGATAATCAGTTATTATTATACTAGAATATACTTTTATATAGTAAAAATAATGCAACTCTATAATGCAACTATATTTTTATATAAAATTAAAGCATGTACACATTAAAAATATTTAGAGTCAATTATTTTATGTCTAAACATAGTTGAAACACTATTAAGTGGTCAATGTGCATAGAGAGACTTTTGGTAGTAGTAACAGCAATAATAACTACAATAATATGTAACATGTTTTGCACACTCTGCACCAGGTATGGTGCGAAATGCTTTATATACATTTTCTCACTGGATTCTCAAACTAACTAATCAGGTAGACATTATTATTATATCTCTTTGAAGATGAAGAAACTGAAGCACAGAAAAATTCAGTGACTTGCCAAATGACACACAGATGTATATCAGGATGTTTGCCCTGTGAGGTGTAAATTTTAGTCCCTTAAGAATTTTGAAAAATAAATAGCAATGTTTATACAAGTGATTATAAAAAGCACAGCACTACAAAGGCTTTTTCTATCCAAAGTTAATCTTTTTTCATTGTGGTAAACAACTTCAGAAGGGTTGGGCAGCTGCAATTTTTGCTAAGCTAAAAAAAATTGATAATTCTTATTCAGCTTTTTTCACTACCTATTATATTTGTAACTATTCCCTTTTCCTTCTCTTTTTCTTCCTGGCTAACAATCTTCTCCCTTTCCTATGTGACCAATTTCCTTCTCAGTCACTGTCAAATTGCACCTATTATTAGCATACTATAAACGATCTGATATTCAACAAATTGGTTATGATATTCCAAAATTGTGTGTTCTTCACACAGATGATACCTTCGTGGAGTTCTTCATTGGCTGTTTCACTCTTCAAGAGGATTTTCATCTTTAGGAAAATCCCAGCTGGATTTAAATGTTCCTATTTTAAACAGAGAAATCACAATGACATTAAAACTGTAGAATGTAAAAGACAGTTTTCAAATAATTGCCTGTTTTGTTCAATCATAGCAGAATAACTCATGATCAAAGAAAATCAAAATTATAAAAGATCAGATCACAAAATCCAGTTTATCCTTGAGGATATCTTCTGATATTTTATTCAATCTAAATGAAATAATACAAGGGAAAAAAACACATTTGATTGAGTGGCAAGCATTTAATGGTAGGTCAATAAACTGTATAAATATAAGGCTGTATTCTTATCCTTGTAAGCAAAATTCAGTATCAATTATATTTGCTTTCTTTTGAGATTTTAATAACAATTAAGGTCCTTTGGAAACATGGTTGAATGAAATGAAAATATACGGTCTTCCCTGCGGGACATGCCTGTCAGATTTACTATTAATAACAACGTACTCTCAACAGTTTTTCCAAATCCTTGTTAGCTGGTTCTACGCCATCTGTGGGTTTCTTGCCTAGTTCCACTTTTGCCTGACAAAACACATCTTTACACAGCTGGCTAAAATTAAAAGTGCAGTCTAGGCCCATAGAAGAGAAACTTTCTCTCTACAAAGCCAATCAGCTTCTACATGAACATTGTACTCAGCTCTAAACACAGCAAATAATTATAGCAATTCATGTGTGAGATGCCTTAAGAATGGAAAGTTAGGGAAAGTATGCACTGGTATTAAAAGGGTTTGCAAATATAGATGACATAAATACAAATAATAAGCTGAGGTTGCAAATTTTAATTTATTGCATTACTTCATTTCCTAAAAGATACGTTGAAATAGGTCTTGGATTCAATTCCCTTTTACCTTCAGAGATGTACATGTCTTCCAAATCTTGGCAGGATCTGTTTTTCTTCAGTCTACTACACTCACACAAGTTGACATTCTGGTTTTCTCTTTGATTTCATTAACAAACAATTCCAGAGAATGGACATCACTTTGCATTCATTGTATAATCATAGATTCACTTGTATAACATTTGCACTATAGTGTCTATCCTTGTTTCCTGAACTTACACTTTCAGAAATCATAACTACCTGTTAAATCCATCAGCTTTCTCCCTACAATATTCTTTTCTTTTCTGTAACTTTTCTCACTGGTGTTTCTCACTCGATTTCACGCATCCCCCAACCCACCTCCCTTCTGGCAATCACCCAGAAAAAAAAAATGTAGGGCTCTTAATATGAGAGAAGCATTTTTGTTTTACCTGGTACCATCTGTGAATTGTCACTAAGTCAAGACAATTTAATTATATGTTATTTTTTACTAAATATAAAAGATACCACCAAGGGGCACCTGGGTGGCTCAGTTCATTAAACATCCGACTTTGGCTCAGGTCATGATCTCTCACAGTTTGTGGGTCCAAGCCCCACGTTGAGCTCTGTGCTGACAGCTTGGAGCCTAGAGCTCACTTTGGATTCTGTGTCTCCCTCTTTCTCTGCCCCTCCCTGGCTCACATATACTCTCTTTCTTTCTCTCAAAAATAGACATTAAAAAATACCACCATTTTCTTTTTTACTTCTAATTTTCCATTATAATGCAATCTGCATATCATAAAAAAATAAAGAGCGGGGTGCCTGGTGGCTCAGTCAGTTAAGCGTCCCACTTTGGCTCAGGGCATGATCTCCAGGTTCATGGGTTCGAGCCCTGTGTCAGGCTGCTTTGGATTCTGTGTCTCCCTCTCTCTATGTCCCCTACCCTGTTCGTGCTCTGTCTCTGTCTCTCAAAAATAAGTTAAAATGTTAAAAATTTTTTTAAAAAATAAAGAGCAAATAAATTTAAAAAGCAGGAATACTGAAGCAAATGGCTAAACTAGATTTCAAAATGTGAATCAAAGCTTTAAAAATTCATTAAGTTAATATGCAAAACTAAAAACCTTTCATACCTTGTTTGCTAGGTTTACAGCATGGAGAGCCTTATCACAATATTCTCTGTCATTCCAATCCAAATAAGCAGTGGCTAGTAACCGAAGAACTTTAGCCTAGAATTAAAAATAGAAAAAGCACTCCATCGGTCGAGGGTTAAATTGCAATACAATGGCTGCCTAGCACTTACAAAGTGACAGGCATCTTCTCAAACTTAAGTCATTATTATTAAATAGCATTTCCTTAGGTAACCACATAGTCTTGGGTTACGTCTCATCATTATGCTGCCCACATCAAATACTGTCTAAGAATTTTATAATAGCCTATTTCAATTTTATACAATTGTGTTAATATAATGATTTTCCTAACAGTGTTTTAGCACTGAAGTACTTTATTATTCTCACTTTAAAAATAAAGGAAACTAAAGCACAGCAATATTCAATTTAATCATCTTCCCACTTATTGTATAGGTAGCATTGCATTAGGCCTTCATCAAAAGAGATAAATAGAAAGACACAATCCCTGTCTCAAATACTTTACAGCCTACTTGAGATTAACCAATTGGACCAAGAGCACGCATACCATCATTTTAATAGTGACTCATATACTTTCCTGTAAAGAAGATCTCTCCTAACTCAGCTAAGTTTTAAAATTAATAATGTATTCCTGAATAAGTCAGTTTCTCCAACTAGGTTTACATTAATAAGGGGAATAACTCTAGCCAGCATTGATATATTTAACTACAGACTTAGATTTTGAAAGAAGGAGCTCTATTTCACTAAAGAATCTGCCTCTAAATATAATGAAGATGTTGAGACCAGGCAAAGATAATCTTAACATATTAGAGCTCTGTAAATCTAGAGAAATGGTACTTAGTGTGCCCTATTTCTGAGTTTTTAAATTCAAAAAGTAAGATGGATCAAATAAGATGTATACAATGTACTTAATATTATTATTATTATTATTATGGAACAACTCTCAACTTATAAACTCCCCAGAGCTTTTGTGGAGTAAATACGGCATCTCTAAGAAAAACTGTAACTATTTCATAATACTAAAAGAGTCAAATAATCAGAAAGATGTAACAAAATGAATGAATCTCAAAACCATTACGTAAGGAAAAGAAGCCATACATAAAACAGTAGATACTATATGATTCCATTTATACAAAGTTCAAGAAAAAACAAAAATAATCTACAGCCACAGAAGCCAGAATAGTGGTTTTATCTTGGGGCTATGAATGGCTATTAACCAGAAAGGGCCAAGGGAACTTTTGAGAGTCATGGAAATTTCTGTATCTTTATCTGTATGGTAGTTACAAGACTATCTAGACATGTTAAAATTCATCAGGCTGTACACTTAAGATTTGCACAATTAAAAAAAAGATTTGTACAATTTAGTATATATAAACTATACTTCAATAAAGTGCTGCTAGCATGAAAGAAAAACTACTTCATAATCTATTTCATGATCTTACCTCTCCATACTTCACAATATGAATATGACATTTCAATCATGCTTAACTACTGTAGTCTTCCATCCCTAATCCCTCCTCCAGACATTATCCCATCTTGGTCCCTTGCCTGGTATTCTCTTCTCTCTCCATTTTCACTGTATGGACCCCATCTACTTTTCATGGCCTTCCTACCAGAAAGCTTCTTCAACTGCTCTGGCAACCCTGATATTTCCCTTTACTGTACCACACAGTTTATCACTTATTTTTCCCAATTGTTTCATTTATGCTAGTTTTTAAAATCTATTTTTGAAACTTTAACTGAAGTACACAATACATACAAAAAAGTTCAAAAATCTCAATAGTACAGCTCTGAATTTTCACTAAGTTAGCACGTATATGATAACAACATAGAAATCAAGAAACATAACATTAACAGCAACAGGTTCACCTCAAGACTCTCCTTGACATGATTTCCAAAGAAGAGTAACCAATTACTTGTTTTCCAGTACCATGTACACTTTAGCTCTACTTGCTTTTGGCATTTACATTTATGGAATCATACAGTATGTACTACTTTATAAATTGGTCTGTTTATTCAACACTGTATGTGAGAATATATCATTGCAATTATTGTAGCTCATTTATTCTCATTCTTATATAATATTCCATGTTACACTATAACAGTTTTTTTATTATTTTAATTGTGCTAAAATACACATAAAATTGACCCTCTTAACCATTTTTTAAGTGTATGGTTCAGTAGTATCAAATATATTCACACTGTTGTTCAACTATTACCATCATACACCTCCAAAACTCTTAATATTGCAAAATTGAAACTCCGTATCCATTAAACAATAGGCTCCCATGTTCTCCTCCCTCCAAACTCCTTCAACCACCATTTTACTTTATGTCTCTATGAATTTGACTACATCAAGATACTTAAATGGAATTATACAATATTTTTCTTTTTGTGATTGGTTTATTTCACTTAGAATATTGTCCTCAAGGGGCACCTGGTCTGGCTCAGTCAGTTAAGCATCTGACTCTTTTTTATTTAAATATAATTTATTGTCAAATTGGTTTCCACACAACACCCAGTGCTCATCCCAACAAGCGCCCTCCTCAATGCCCATCACCCACTTTCCCTTCTCCCCCACCCCCCATCAACCCTCAGTTTGTTCTCTGTATTTAAGAGTCTCTTATGGTTTGCCTCCCTCCCTCTCTGTAACTTTTTTTTAGCATCCGACTCTTGATTTCAGCTCAGGTTACAATCCCAGGGTCTTGGGATCGAGCCCCGTATCAGGCTCTATGCTGAGCTTGCAGCCTGGTTGGGATTCTCTCTCTTCCTTTCTCTTTGCTCCTCCCCTGCTCATAATCTTTCTCTCTCTCTCTCTCAAAATAAATAAAATTAACAAAAATAATTCTGTCCTCAAGGTTCATCTATGTTGTAGCATATGTCAGAATTTCCTTCCTTTTTGAGGCTGAATAATATTCCATTATATTCATTTCTATTAGTTTTACCCTTCAAACAGAAGCTTTTTAAGGGTAGAAGTCATGTTTCACACTTCTCTTTTAGTCCCCAACTATCGCATTGCTAGATATACATAGGTATTCAGTTATATTTTGATTGATATACCATAATGATAAGAAGGAAAGATGAATATTCAAACAAAATTCCATTTTGCTATGGTATATATTTTAAATTACTTTTACATCAGATTTACTTACCTAATCATATTTTACTTGATTAAATATTAAAATACCAAGCACATTCTATATGGGTAGTTAAGGGAAAATCTATATTTTTAACATGCAATAATAAAATCTAAAATTTACATAGCTAAACACTGTTCCAAGTGTTTATATATATTAACTCATGGGTGTAAGAATCTACCATACACGTAAGATTCTATTAGTATGTAATTTTATAGAAACTAATGTACTAAGATATTAATGATGTGCCCAAAGGATAATCTACTCAAAAAGGAGTGATAGACTATTATAATTTAGTAACAATAACATAAAATGTATTTCTTCAACCTACTTCTGCAATATTTAACATGATCCTTACCAGCATTTCTGGCCCAATAGTATTCTTATCCATCTTCCCAATATCATAGCTTTGGCTAACATTAAAAAAAGGAAAAAAATACATGTTCATTTCAAATTATATTTTTAAGATTATGTATCACTAAGAAGACATGGTATAATTAAACTTTATTCCAACTTTTCTATTTTGCACTACAATATATTATTAGCCAATTAATATAGGAATATCAATTATATAAAGCAATTCTTTCAAACTGTAAAAAAAACACAATTTCCTCAGGATGTATAGCCAATAAATCAATACCATATTATTGTTCTTTTCCATATTGTTCCTATATAGATGTCTTACATATATAGTATTTCGCTGCATTAAACTAGTTCACTTGTGTACATAAGCTCTTATTCAATGAGCACATTTTAAAGTCTAAGAAATAGGAATACATTTTTAAAATAAAACAAATACAGGAGTTTTCACAGAAACAAATGCTTTAGCAATATGTATTAAGCTTCACAACACCCTTGTGAGGCACTATTAGTTCCATTTTGCAGCTGAATGAACCAATTTAGCAGTTAAGTGATTTCTAATATTTCCTAGATTGGTACTGAAAATGAGAGTGAAGGGTTGGGGAGTAGTGAAATTTGATTTCCAGTCTATGCTTTAATTAGCAAACCATATTATCTATGGGACATTCCAATAATCACAAATAATATATTAATATGAGCCTCAGGGTTTTAAAACCTAAAACTTAAAAAGCAAAACAAAGATTATTCACCATAAAACTGGTATTCCAAGGAAGGATGTCAGTAAAATTTTGGTGAGCTGAACTAAATTGAAGACACTACTTTGAAATACTCCCTTTAAAAAACTCTAAAAGACTCAAAATTACCAAACTGAGTTTTCAGATCACTAACAAGAATACAACATGAGCCTAGTTATTCTAAGCTCTATCTCATAGAATGGTCTCCTTTGGTATATTAAACCTACTTCCAGTTTTTAAAATAACCAATGAGGACAAAACTTCTGCAATGGTGGTATAAGGAGCTCTTGGACCCTCTCCCCAGTGAAACAACAATTTGCCTGGAAAAATCAATTAAAAAAACAACCAGTTAAAGTCTCTGGAAATTTTCCTAAAGGCATATGGCAAATGGAAAAACATTTCTTTAAAACAACAACTAAATCTCAGTAAGAACAGTGAGAGTCTGTGTCATTTGAGTCACAATCTGCTTCTATCCACACCAGCTCCCTGTGATGAAAACTACTCCAGATGGGTGCTGTCAAGAAGGTAGTAATTCCCTTTCCCTCCAGCTCCTAGACTCCTAGGCTATGGTTTCACCTAGGAGGGGCAAACTGCTAGCCTGTCTTATCCTCTCCAGGCCTGTGCTGTGGAAGTGCTATTCTGGGCAGGCACAATTAGAGGACAGGATCTTCCCTTACCCACCCAGTTTTCACTCTCAGGGTAAGGACTCTTACCCTAGGTGTAACAGGTCAAGAATACTGATACCCCGATCACCTTCAACCAGACTCATTAAGCAGAGGTTCTATGCCAGGAGGGCATGCTAAGAAGATCAGCGGTTACCAATCTCCCCAACATCCACTCTTATACCAAAAGAAGCAAACCATGCTCCCCCTACCAACTCCAGTAGTGTGGCACACAGGTTCTGCCCAGGGGAAGAAACAGGCAATAAAGAAAAAAGAGTTCAGCATCTATGCTTGAGAGGACTGACTTATTTGGAATGAAGCAAAAAGTTCCTGCCTGAGGACACTGTCAAAAACAAGGGAAATTTTGGTAGTGAGCAATTTAAGAGGGGGTTGGTAACTCTGTGGTAATAGTAGCAACAAGTGAAATAGCAGACCAGCAAGATTTTTAACAGAGAGAACCAGGGAAAGGGATAGCCAAGAAGAATAATGTGGGCGGTCACACTCATCCCTGGGGATACAGAAGGCTATGCATATGCTCTAGCTGCACCCCCTCAGGAGCAACCAGAAGGATATGTGGGGCAGACTAGAAAGCATTCCTCACGGCACACACATATACATCAGCAAAGAGCCCTAAGCCTGGGACGCCTGGGTGGCTCAGTCGGTTAAGCATCCTCTTGATCTCAGCTCAGGTCTTGATCTCAGGATCATGCTTACGTACAAGCCTTGGAGTTGGGCCCCACACTTGGAGTGGAGCCTACTTAAAAAAACAAAACAACCCTGGGCCTGAGTGGCTCAAGTGACTTAAGTAGAACCTCTTACCAAATGCAGAAAATTTAACTACTCTGATCCAAGGTAATGGTAAGGAAGCTAAACTTAAAAATCAAATCACACTTCCAGTTTTCAGTTCCACATGGAACTTGGAAGTCACTACTTCATCTTAACAAGTAAAAAGCTGTAAAGACTAAAAAATCAACAACTCTTCTTGGATCCCTAAGAGAGGGGAGGACAAAGGGCAAACCACTGGCCCCCACATTGGAGAGATGGACAAGCAAATACAAGGAACTGTGGCTTACCATAGGAAGGACTCACCAGTGGAAACTGCCAAGGGAACCAGTGCTGAGGCAGGAAACTGAACTATAATTGACAGATTGCTGGAGGTTCATTGTGAACAAGTCTGAGAACTTAAAACTCCAGGAAAACATAGTCTTAGGGGGATACAGACAATATTGTCAGATTTACCTCCAGTTGCTCAAGATTTCCATAGTAAATATCAAAGAAAATCCTCTTGGGCTCTGTCAGGAATTGATGATAAGGCACCAATCTGTTCTTAACAAGGCCTGCCTTCAAGGGAAACTAACTAGTGTCTAACCTCCTGGGGTATTATCAGAGACTAACTGACCTGGGGAAGAGAAACACTCAACTCTAGACTACTCTAGCCAGGCTATACTACCTAAGAGTGAAAAAAAAAACTGGTAAATATTTGTGAAGTTCACAGTTCAGAGGCATACACTCACCAAAAGACTAAGAACTAAACACAGGACTATAGAACTCTTACCCTCCCCAACACCTAACCACCATGTTAGTAAAGACCTATTTACAGGGGTGCCTGGGTGGCTCAGTCGGTTGAGCATCTGACTTCGGCTCAGGTCATGATCTCATCAGTTGATGAGTGTGAGCCCCGCGTCGGGCTCTGTGCTGACAGCTCAGAGCCTGGAGCCTGCTTCAGATTCTATGTCTCCCTCTCTCTCTGCCCCACCCCTGCTCATGCTGGCTCTTTTTGTCTCAAAAATAAATAAACATTTAAAAAAAGACCTCTTTACAGCAGTTCCTTTTACCCAGTACAACATGTCAAGTTATCAAGAAAAAATCACAAGGAATACCAAAAGGCAAAAAGAAACACAATTTGAAGAGACAGAGAAAGCACTGGAACCAGATATGGCAAGGATATTAGAATTAACAGTCCAGAAATTTAAAATAAGACAGATGGGCAATGTAAGCAAAGAGATGGAAATTCTAAAAAAGAACCAAAAAGGATTGCTAGAACTAGAAATGACTGTAAATGACATGAAGAATGTCTTTGATGGGTTTTTTAATAAACTGGACATGGCTGAGGAAACAATCTATGAGTATCCTTGAAAACAAAAAGCAAAGGGAAGAAAGACTGAAAAAAAAACCAGAACAGAATATCCAAAAACCATGGCACACCTACAAAAGGTATAACATAAGTATAATGGGAATACAAAAAGGAGGAAAAAGAGAAAAAGAAACAGGGGAAATATTTTGAAACAATAATGAATGAGAATTTCCCTAAATTAATGTCTGATATCAAACCACAGATCCAGGAATCTCAGAGAACACTAAGCAGTATTAATACCAAAAAAAAAAAAAAATTACACCTAGGGATATCATTTTCAAATTACAGAAAATCAAAAATAAAGAAAAAAATCCCTAAACAAGCTAGAAGAAAAAATACCTTATCTATAAAAGTACAAAAATAATAATTACACTCAACTTCTCAGAAACCATGCAAGCAAGAAGAGAATACAGTGAAGTATTTAAAGTGTTGAGAGAAAAATACCACCAACCTAGAATTCTGAACCCTAAGAAAATATCATTCAAAAGTAAATGAAAAACAAAGACTTTCTCAGATAAACAAAAACTGAGAGAATTTGTTGTCGGTAGACTGGCCTTATAAGGAATGTTAACAGAAGTTCTTTAGAAAGAAGGGAAATAATATAGGTCAGAAACTCGTATCTGTATAAAATAAGGAAGAGCATCAAAGAAGGAAGAAATTAAGGTAAAATAAAAACTTTTATTTTTCTTAATTTTTGTAACAGAAAACAATTTGAAATAATAGCAACAATATATTCAATTATGTATGCTTATTTATAGGTTATATATATATATATGCTTAGAATAAAGTAAAATAAATGACAGCAATGATACAAATGGATGGGAAGGGGGGCGCCTGGGTGGCTCAGTCGGCTGAGCGTCCGACTTCGGCTCAGGTCATGATCTCACGGTCTGTGAGTTCGAGCCCCGCGTCGGGCTCTGTGCTGAAGGCTCAGAGCCTGGAGCCTGTTTCAGATTCTGTGTCTCCCTCTTTCTCTGACCCTCCCCCGTTCATGCTCTGTCTCTCTCTGTCTCAAAAATAAATAAACATTAAAAAAAAAATTAAAAAAAAAAACAAATGGATGGGAAGAGGGAATTCTGAAGAATTCGTACAAAGTACTGACACTACTCATGAAGTGGTATAGTGTTACCTGAAAGTGGACTTGGATTAATTGTAAATGTATATTGCAAACTCTGGGGAAGCCACTAAAAAAGTTAAAATAAAAAAGAAGTGGGGCGCTTGACTGGCTCAGTTGGTGGAGCATGCTTCTCTTGATCTCGGGGTTGTGAGTTTGAGCCCATGCTGGGTATAGAGATTACTTAAAACTAAAATCTTTAAAAAAAGTAGTATAACCTATATGCTAATGAAAGAAAGATGGAATCATATAAAATACTCAACTAAAATCACAAATGACAGTAGGAAAAAAGCACAAAGGCAACAAATAGACAACAGTAATGAATATTGTAGATATTAATCCAACAATATCATCATCACTTTGAATTTCAATGGTCTAAATACACCAATTAAAAGACAGAGGCTGTCAAAGTAGATCAAAAATATACCCCAACTCTGTGTTGTCTATAAGAAAACCACTTTAACTATAAAGACACATAAAGATTAAAAGTAAACAGATAAAGAAAAAATATACCATGCTAAAATTATCCAAAGAAAGCAGGAGTAGGTATATTAATTTCAGCGAGCAGAGTTCTAAGTAAGGGAGGGGCGCCCGGGTGGCTCAGTTGGTTGAGCATCAGACTTCGGCTTGGGCCATGATCTCACTGTCCGCGAGTTCGAGTCCTGCGTCAGGCTCTGTGCCAACAGCTTGGAGCCTGAAGCCTGCTTTGGATTCTGTGTCTCCCTCTCTCTCTCTCCACCTCCCCTCTCGTGCTCTGTCTCTCTCTCTCAAAATAAAATAAAAACATAAAAAATTAAAAACAAAACAAAGTAAGGGAAAGTATTAGGGATAAGGAAGGGCATAACATAATGATAAAAGGGTCAAAACTCCAGGAAGACATACAATTCTTAATGTGTATGAGCCTAACAGAGCATCAAACTGTGTGAGGCAAAAACTGATAGAACAGCAAAGAAAAATAGATGGATTTACTATCATTGTTGAATATTTCAACACCACTCTCTCAGAAATAGAGCAGGCAAAAAAACAAACAGAACATAGTTGAACTCAACAACACCATCAATCAATTGGATATAACTGACATCTATAGACTACTACATCCAACGACAACAAAATACACATTCTTACCAAACTCATATGGAACATTTACCAAGATAAACCACATTGTGGGCTATAAAACAGACTTTAACAAATTTATAAGTATAGAAATCATATAATGTCTGCTCTCAGGCCACAATGGAATTAAACTAGAAGTAAATAATGGAAAGATAGCTGAAAAATCCCAAAATATGTGGAGATTAAACAATACCCCTCTAAATAACACATGGGTTAAAGGAGAAATTTCAAAATAAGTTTAAAAATATTTTGTACTAAATGAAAATGAATACACTATTTATCAAAATGTGTGAGATGCAGCAAAAGCAGTGCTTAGAGAAAAAGTTATATCATTGAAAATATAGATTAGAAAAGAAGATCTAAAATCAATAATCTAAGTTTCCACCTTAAGTAACTACAAAAAGACAAGCAAATTAAATCCAAAGAAAGCAGAAGGGAAAAACTGAAAAGAATTAGAGCAGAAATCATAAAATTGAAAACCAACAGAGATCAATAGAGTAAAATCAATGAAACCAAAAGCTGGTATCTGAAATTATCAGTAAAACTGATAAGCCTCTAGCCAGGCTAACTAAGAAAAAAAGAGAGGACACAAACTATTACTGTCATAAATGAGGGGCACCTGGCTGGCTCAGTTGGTAGAGCTTGTGACTCTTGATCATCGGGTTGTGAGTGCGATGTTGAGTGTGGCAATTACTTTTAAAAAATCGTAAAAAACAAACAAAAAAAACCCCAAACCAAGAAAAAGGGGACATCACTACAGATACCATGAAAATTTTAAGGGTAATAAAGGAATACTATAAATAACTAAATAACTCTGTGCCCACAAATTTGATAACCTAGATTAAATGGACCAATTACTTGAAAGATATAAGCAGAGGAGTGTGGGTGGCTCAGCCTGTTAAACGTCCAACTTCGGCTCAGGTCATGATCTTACAGTTCATGGATTCAAGCCCCACATCGGGCTCTGTGCTGACAGTGCAGAGCCTGCTTCGAATTCTCTCTCACTCCCTCTCTCTCTGCCTCTCCCCCACTTGTACTTTCTCATTCTCTCAAAATAAACTTTAACAATGTTTGAAAAAAAAAGATACAAGCAACCAAAACTCACACAAAAACAGTCTAAATAGGCCACTATCTACCAAAGAAATTGAATAAAAACTTAACAATATCCCAAAACAGAAAGCACCAAGCTCAGATGTGCTCACTGGTAAATTCTACTAAACATTTAAGGAAGAAATTATACCAATTCTCTACAATCTCTTTATGACAGAAGCAGATGGAATATGGCCTAACTCATTCTATGAAACCAGCATTACCCTAATACCCAAACCAGTCAGACATTACAGGAAAACTATGACCCAATACATGTCATGAACACAGATGTAAAAATACTCAATAAAATATCAGCAAATCAAATCCAAAAAATAATTTTAAAAAATTATACACAACAACAAAGTGAAATTTATCTCAGGTATGCAAGGCTGGTTCAACATTCTAAGTCTGTATGAAGTGGCAAAAGATGAGAATAGACAATACAATACTGCAGGACAGGACTGCAGCTACACAACTTTAAGGTTTATTATAAAGTTACAGCAATCAAGATAGTGCATTATTATGGTAATCAAGGAATTGGCTAAAGAAAATACAAGTGGATTAATAGAACAGAATAGAGAGCCCCCATAAATACCTTAAACTGATCTTTGGCAAAGGAGCAAAGGCAATACAATGGATCAAAGATAAAGATAGTCTCTTCAAACAAATGATGATGGAACAACTGAACATCAACATGCTCCCCCCACAAAAAAAGAATCCAGACACAGACCTTACATCTTTCACAAAAATTAACTCAAAAAGAATCATAGATCTAAATGAAAAGTGCAAAACTATAAAACTTCTAGAATATAGGATAAAACCTAGATGATGATCTTGAGTATTGTGATATCTTTTTAGATACAATACCAAGGAAACAATCCATGAAATAAATGACTGATAAGCTAGGTTTCATTAAAATTAAAAACTTCCTTGGGTGCCTGACTGGCTCAGTTGGTAGGGCATACAACTCTTTAACTTGGGGTTGTAAGTTCAAGCTCCATGTTGGGTATAGAGATTACTTAAAAATAAAATCTGTAAAAAAGTAAAAAAAATAATAATAAAACTGCTTTGTGAAAGACAGTATCAAGAGAATTGGAAGGTAAACCGCAGATTCAGAGAATATATTTGCAAAAGACACATATAATAAAGGACTGATATCTAAAATATACCAAAAAAAACCTTTTAAAACTCAACAGTAAAAAAAAAATAAACAACTCAATTAAAACATGGTCCAAAGTTCCTAACAAATACCTCACCAAAAAAGATATACAGACGGCAAATAAGACTATTAAAAGATGTTCCACATCATATGTCATGAGGAAAATGTAAATTAAAACAATAATAAAATAAATGCCAGTACACACCTATCAGAATAGCCAAAGTCTAAAACACTGACAAGCACCTAATACTCCACTAATGTGGAGTAATAAAGCTCTCATACATTGCTGGTGGGAATACAAAATTATACAGCCACTGTAAGAGAGTTTGGTGGTTCCTTGCAAAACAAAATATATTCTTACCATAACCCAGCAATCACGGTCCTTGGTATTTGCCCAAAAGAACGGAAAACATATGATCATACAAAAGTCTGCACGTGGACATTTATAGCAGCTTTATTCATAATTGACAAAATTTGGAAACAACCACAATGTCCTTCAGTAGGGAAATGGACAAATAAACTGTGGAACATGCAGACAATGGAATATTATATAGCACTAAAAATAAATGAGCTACTGAGACAAGAAAACACATGGAGGAAACACAAAACATTATTACAAAGTGAAAACAAGAAGCCAATCTGAAAATGATATACTATATGATTCCAACATTCCAGAAAAGGCAAAATTATCGGGACCAAAAAGATCAGTAGTTGATAGAGTTTAGGGAAAAGGGAGGGATGGATAGGCAGAGCACAGAGGATTTTTAGGAAAGTGAAACTATTCTGTATGATACTAAAATGTTGTAATGGTGGATATATGTCATTATACATTTGTCTAAACCTGTAGAATATACAAGAGTGAACCCTGAGGTAAACTATAGAGTTGGGGGATTACAATGTGTCAATGTAGGCTCATTCTTAGTAAAAAATGTACCATTCTGGTGAGTGATGTTGATTAGGGTTAGGCTATGAATGTGCAGGATCAGGGGGCATGTGGAAAATCTCTGTACCTACCTCTCAAATGTGCTGCAAACCTAAAACTTCTCTAAAACACGTCTTTATTCAAAAATCATATTGCACTCATATTTGAGGGTCTGGGGGGTTGTGCACATGCCCAAGACTGCCCTCTCAGGCATGATCAGAAAAATAACCTACTAGCTATTAGCCCCTGGCTGAATGGAGAGCAAAATAATAAACTCACTGAACTATGAAAACAACCTCTGAGTCAAATACACATCCAACAGGAAAGAGTGAATATCTAACTGGCTAAGGGACTTTACATACAACCTTTGACCAACAAGTGGCTTATGTGGCTGCAGAGGTGAAGCCTAGAAAGCCACAGAAAGACAAAAACAAGGGGAAAAACTCTGAGCAGGAACATTATAGGTCACACACTGTGAGAAAAATAAACAGAATTAGTCCAGTCAAATGACCAAATAAATAAATAAACGAACAATAAAAAGAACAGTAAGTTCCAGAAAGGGGAGAAATTGGTATGCAGACTTGCTGCCAGATATTATCCAAAATATCTAGTTTTCAACAAAATATTACAATACATGCAATAAAACAGTAAAGTGTGACTTATACAGAGGATAAAGAGAAGGCAACAGAAACTGCCTTTGAGAGGTCCCAGATATTGCACTTCAATACTTCAAAGCCGCCATTATAAACATATAGTTCTTTAAAGAACTATAGGAAACCATACTTAAAATATTAAAGGAAGGCATGATAACAATGATGCAAATAGAGAATAAGAGTACAACAATTAAGGGGCGCCTGGGTGGCCCAGTCGGTGAAGCGTCCGACTTTGGCTCAGGTCATAATCTCACGGGTCATGGGTTTGAGCCCCACATTGGGCTCTGTGCTGACAGTTCAGAGCCTGAAGCCTACTTCAGATGCTGTGACTCCCTCTTTGTCTCTGCCCCTCCCCTACTCAAGTTCTCTCAAAATAAATAAACATTTTAAAAAATTAAAAATAAGAGTATAACAATTAAATGACAGGAATTATAAAAGAACTGAGTAGAAATTCTGAAGTTGAAAAGTAAAATAACTGAAATGGAAAATGCACTAGAGAGGCTCAAAAATAGATTTGAGCAGGCAAAAAAAAGAACATATAAACTTGAAGATAGATTGATAGTGATTATACAAATCTGAAGAACAAACAGGGAAAAAGAGTGGAAAAAAAGAATACAGCTTCAAAGACATGTCAGACATCATTCAGTATGACATATGCATGAGAGTACTAGAAGGAGAAAAGCAAGAGAAAGGAATAGAAAATATATTCAAGGAAATAATGGTTGAAAACTTCCCAAATTTGATGGAAAACAATAATCTACACATCCAAGAAGTTTAATGGACTCCAAGGAGGATCACACATAAACAAATCCATGCTCAGACACATCATGGTCCAGTTACTGAAAGTAAAGATAAAGAGAAAATCTTGAAAGCAGTTAGAGAAAAATGACTCATCATTTAAAAGGAAATAAGATTAAAAGCTGGCTCCTTATCACAAATTATCAGTGCCAGAAAGCAGTGATGACGCAAAGTGCTTAAAGAGAAAAAACTGTCAACTAAGAATCCTATATCTAGAGACACTATTTTTCAAAAGAAGGCTAAATACATTCCCAGATAAACAAAAACTGAAAAGAATTTCTTGCTAGCTGATCTGCCTTACAAGAAATACAAAAGGACATTCTTCAGGCTGAAAGCAAATGACCCCAGAAAATAATGTGAATTCATATGAAGAAAAGTGTTAGCAATTATTTGAATAATTATAAAAGACAATATGACTACATATTTCTTATTTCCTCCCTTATTTAGAAAGCAACTACATAAATATCTATAAAATTTTATTGTTGGGGCATTACGTATTTAATATATTTTACTATGACAACACAAAGAAATGAGTGGGAATAAAGATATAAGTAGGGTAAGGAAATAAGACCAAATGTTAACTTAAATCTACAGGAATAAATGAAGAAAACCAAAACTGATGAGAAGGCTAATTATATGAAGCAATAATTATAACCATGTATTGTTGAGTGTTTAAATATATGTAGGCACATGTATAATGAGCATAGCAAAAAAAGAAAAAAGGGAATCAAGTCAATATAGAAGTAAAACTTCTGCAATTTACTGAAAGTTAATATAAATCTGAAGTAGCTTCTAATAAATTAAGATGTATAATTGTAAGCCCAAGAACAACCATAAAGAAAATGAAGAATATATAATTTTAAAAATTATTTAACAATTTAAAATGGTATACTGTAAGATATCCATTTACAAGACCCAGCAATTCCACTCCTAGGTATATACACAAAAGAAGTGAAAGCAGGGACTTGAGCAGATACATATATACCAATGTTTACAGTATTATTATTCAGAATAACAAAAAAGATGGAAATAACCCAAATTTTCATCACCTGGTGAATGGATAAACAAAACATGGTAAATCCATAAAATTGAATATTATTCACCCATAAAAAGAATGAAATACTGATACATGCTACTACATGGATGAACACTGAAAACATTATGCTAGTAAGCCAAACACAAAAGGACAAATAATGTATGGCTGTATTCATGAGGACCCTAGAATATGCCAAGTCATAGAGATAGAAAGTAGAAAACAGGTTATTAGGGGTGAGCGGAAAGGGGAGTTACTGTTTAATGGGTACAGAATTTGTTTAGGATGATGAAAACATTCCAGAAGTAGACAGTGGTAATGGTGTAATTAATGTGAGTGTACTCACTACTGTGAGTGTACTTAATGCCACTGAATTGTACACTTTAAGATGATTAAAACGGCAGTAAACTTTATGTTATGCATATTTTACCACAATAAATTATTGGTAAAGGGGGGGGATGAAATTCTCATACATGCTACAATATGGATAAATTTTGAAAATATTCTCCTAGGGGGCACCTGGGCGACTCAGTCGGTTAAGCATCTGACTCTTGATTTCCACGCAGGTCATGATCTCACAGTTTGTGAGTTCAAGCCCCGCATTGGGCTCTCTGCTGTCACCGCAAAGCCTGCTTCAGGTCCTCTCTCCCTTTCTCTCACTGCTCCTCCCCCCTTCAAAAATAAATAAACATTAAAAAAAAGAAAAATATTCTCCTAAGTGAAATAAGCCAGACACAAAACGACAAATATTATATGATTCCACTTACATGAAATACCTAAGATAGGCAAATTCACAAAGACATAAAGTAGATTAAAGATTACTAGGACTGGGGAAGGAGGAAGGTGGAGTTAACATTAAAAAGTTAGAGTTTCGGGGGCGCCTGTGTGCCTCAATCAGTTAAGCGTCTGACTTCAGCTCAAGTCATGATCTCACGGCTTGTGGGTTCGAGCCCCGCATCGGGCTCTGTGCTGACAGCTTGCTTCGGATTCTGTGTCTCCCTCTCTCTCTGCCCCTCCCCCACTCACACTCTGTCTCTCTCTCTCTCTCTCAAAAATAAATAAACATTAAAAAATTTTTTTAAAAGTTAGAATTCTGTTTGGGGTGATGAAAAAATTTTTTGAAATAGATTGTAATGATGGTTGTACAACACCATGAATGTAATTAATGCAATTGTCCATTTAAAATAATTAAAATAGCAGATTTTATGTTATATATATTCATTACCACAATAAAAAATAAATTCATTAAGTTTCAAAAGATATTCACTTAGGATAAAAAAAGTAGTAAAGGAGGAAAAGGGTATTTGAAATATGTAGTCATGGACATGTAGAAAACAAAAAGCAAAATATCAGCTATAAATCCAACAATAATGTCAACATTGTAAAGATGAATGGATTAAACAATAAAATCAAATGGCAGGGATTTCAGACTGAAGTTTTAAAAAATATCCAACTACGTACTGTTGACAAGAAACACACTTTAGATTCAAGGATACAAAGAGGTTGAAAGAAAAGGATGGAAAAAGATATACCACGTAAACAACCATAAGAGTACTAACTAGAGTGGCTATGCCAATATCAGACGAAATAGACTTTAAGGCAAAAAACAAATATTACCAGAGATAGAGGGATATTTTATAATGATAAAAAAGCTAATCTATCAGGATAATAGAATAATCATAAACATATATAAGCTTAACAACACAGTCCCCAAAATACATAAAATGAAAGTTGACAAAACTGAATCAAGAGATACATAATTCAACAATGACAGTTGAGCATTTCAATACCCCACTTTCAATAAAAGAAGTAGACAGAGCATCAAAAAGGATAGAGAAGACCTGAACAACACTATATTACCTACTAACATAACAGACATCTATACCATACTCCACCCAATAGCAACAGATACACCTTCTTCTCAAGTGAACACAGAACATTCTCCAGAATAAAATATAATAAAAAGCCTCAGATTTAACAGAATTGAAGTCATAGGAAGTATGTTCTTCACCTAAGTGAAATTAAATTAGAAATTAAGTAGATATGTGGAAATGAAACAACACACTCCTAAATAATCAATGAGTCACAAGAGAAATTAGAAAATACCTTGAGCTGAGTGAAAAGGAAAACAACATACCAAAACTTATAGGATGGAAAGCAATGGTTAGGGGAAATTTTATACCTATAATAACACTAAAAAAGAAGTAAGATCTCAACTTTCCATATTAGGAGAATGGAAAAGAAAGAGCAAACTAAATCTAAAACAAGCACAGAGAGGGAAAGTCATAAAGATTACAGGGGAAATTAAGTTAAATAACTGAAATACAATAGGAAAAAAACAATAGAACCAAAAGCTGATGCTTTGAAAAGATCCAACAAATTGACAAACATTTAGCTAGACTGACCAAAAAAAAGGAAAGACTCATATTAGTCAAAATCAGGAATCAAAGATGGAACATCATTACTGACCTTTGGAGAAAAACTATTCCTAAAAGACTGGAGATCTTGGGGCACCTGGGTGGCTCAGTCGGTTAAGTGTCCGACGTTGGCTCAGGTCATGATCCAACGGTCTGTGAGTTCAAGCCCCGTGTCAGACTCTTTGCTGACAGCTCAGAGCTTCGGATTCTGTGTCTCCCTCTCTCTCTGACCCTCCCCCATTCATGCTCTGTCTCTCTCTGTCTCAAAAATAAATAAACGTTAAAAAAAAAAAAAGACTGGAGATCTTGTGTCCCAGCTAGATGTCCCGTATAAATCTCTCTACATGTACATTTTCATATCTACACAAGATGAAATTGATCAATACCAGTCATTTTCAAACTGTAAGCAAGCTAATCATTTTTTTCAAACAAAATCTTACAAGGATATACTACTTTAAAAAATTATTAATGTCTAACTTCTCTAAAACAAGATGAGTATCTTAGAGAATTGCGGCTAAGTCTCCTTTTCCTTTTAAAATTTTTTTTTTTCAACGTTTTTTTTTTATTTATTTTTGGGACAGAGAGAGACAGAGCATGAATGGGGGAGGGGCAGAGAGAGAGGGAGACACAGAATCGGAAACAGGCTCCAGGCTCCGAGCCATCAGCCCAGAGCCTGACGCGGGGCTCGAACTCACAGACCGCGAGATCGTGACCTGGCTGAAGTCGGACGCTTAACCGACTGCGCCACCCAGGCGCCCCTCCTTTTCCTTTTATTTTTTCAACGTTTTTTTTTTTTTTATTTTTATTTTTGGGACAGAGAGAGACAGAGCATGAACGGGGGAGGGGCAGAGAGAGAGAGGGAGACACAGAATCGGAAACAGGCTCCAGGCTCCGAGCCATCAGCCCAGAGCCTGACGCGGGGCTCGAACTCGCGGACCGGACCGCGAGATCGTGACCTGGCTGAAGTCGGATGCTTAACCGACTGCGCCACCCAGGCGCCCCCCCTTTTCCTTTTAAAGGAGATTCTGAAGTTGTTCTGGTAGAACCAGAGAGCACCACAGAATATAGTTCCTAAATTACTGAACCAGATGATCTATGAAGATTCTTACAGCTGTTTAGTAAAGATTCTTACAGTGTTTAGTAAATTATCTTGTTAAAATTGCTGTTATACAATTCATTCTATTTCCACAAGATGGTGCTAATACATTCCAGTTACCATTAAAATAGGTCTTATATATGATCAACTTTATAGTTAATAATTTTATGATAGTCTATGATTATATAATACCTTTAACTTTTCAAAGTCCTATTATGTCACTTATGTCATCTTCATTACAAGCTTGTAACACAGATAATACTGTACCCATTTTTCAGATAAGGACATTGCAAGCACATTGTTAGGTGAATGACACAAAGTCACACAATTGATTAGTAACAGATTTTCTACTGCTAGCTCTGTGATCGTTCTTTAGATCACATTGCCTGACCATAAATAATACTGCTGGGGCACCTGGGCGGCTCAGTTAAGCATCCGACTTCAACTAAGGTCGTTGAGTTCAAGCCCCATGTCAGGCTCTGTGCTGACAGCTTGGAGCCTGGAGCCTGCTTCAGATTCTGTCTCCCTTTCTCTGCCCCTCCCCCACTCATGCTCTCTAGCTGTCTCTCTCTCAAGTATAAATAAACAAAAATTTTTAAAAATACTAATAATACTGTCAAATTCTCAAGATTTTGGGCTGAGAATAAAGGGAAAATAAAGGGATAAACATTAAGGAGCATTAACTGATACATGGCGTCTGGGTGGCTCAGTCAGTTGGGTGGCTGACTCAATTTCCACTCAGGTCATGCTCCTGCAGTTTATGGGTTCGAGCCCCACATTGGGCTCTGCCCTGACAGTGTGAAGTCTGCTTGAGATTCTCTCTCTCCCTCTCTCTCTACCCCCCCACCTCTCTCTCTTTCTCTCTCAAAATAAGTAAATAAACTTTAAAAAAACTGATACAAATTTTCGTTGGGCTCATATACTGAATCATCAATATTTGTGCATAAAATACATTTCTATTTCCTTTGTTCTTTCCTTATTAGAAGACCTCTGGTGGGGTGTTTGGCTGGCTCAGTCAGTAGAGCATGCAATGCATGATCTTGGGGTTGTAGGTTCAAGCCCCACATTGTGTATAAAGATTACTTAAAAATATAAAATCTTTAGGGGCGCCTGGGTGGCTCAGTCGGTTAAGCGGCCAACATCGGCTCAGGTCATGATCTCGCGGTCCGTGAGTTCAAGCCCCGCGTCGGGCTCTGTGCTGACAGCTCAGAGCCTGGAGCCTGTTTCAGATTCTGTGTCTCCCTCTCTCTGACCCTCCCCCATTCATGTTCTGTCTCTCTCTGTCTCAAAAATAAATAAACGTTAAAAAAATTTTTTTAAATAAAAAAAATAAATAAAATCTTTAAAAAAAAAAAAACAGAAGACCTCTGGTAATATATATTCCTGTATAACCACAGTAAAGGCTAAGCACTGATAAATACAAATATCTCATAAATACTTACCTTATTGTAAACATAATAGCTATTTTGAAACCCAACATGGAAATTTCTAACTAATCTAGTTCACTACCTCTAAGCACTATGAGTTTAGAAAACAGTAGCATAATTTTTGCTAAATTCTCCTCTTTTGATCCCATGAGAGATGCAAGAAGTTTTACAGAAGCAGGAAAGAGACACACATCACATGCAGAGTAAAAACTATTCCTAACTAATAGGAAGCAACTCACATTAGCTACCAATTGAGTCAGGTTTTAGATTAGCTTTAGAGAAATTAAAAGTGGTGTTAGGGGGCACCTGGGTGGCTCAGTCGGTTGGCGTCCGACTTAGGCTCAGGTCATGATCTCGTGTTTCTTGAGTTCAGGCCCCAGCCTGCTTTGGATTCTGTGTCTCCCCTCTCTCTGCCCCTCCCCTGTTTGTGCTCTCTCTCTGTCTCTCAAAAAATGAACAAATGTTTAAAAAAAATTTTTTAAGTGGTGTTAGAAGACCTCAAAAATTACTCCTCCTCTAACATACTGTCTACCTAATCCAAAAAGTCTAGCACACTACGTCTAGATTGTGGGTTTTTTTTAAAGAAAATATAAACTCTAGGGGCACCTAGGTAGCTCAGTTGATTAAGCATCCGATTCTTGGTTTTGGCCCAGGTCATTATCTCCCAGTTCATGGGTTCAAGTCCCATGTCACGTTCTGCGCTTAAAGCTGTGGAGCCTGCTTAGGATATTCTCTCTCTCTCTCTCTGCCCCTCCCCTGCTCACTCTCTCTCTCTCAAAATAAGTAAACATTAAAAAAAGAAAATATAAACTGTAATCACGGTCTCAGAAGAACGCTGAAGAAATCACCCATGCTTTCTTTGGATTCTGAAGGGGAAAGGGCAGCACAGAGCTCTCGCACAAAAGGTTGAGAAATACTCCCAATTTAACCTACAAAGAACTCGTCAGGAATTTATAAGCAATCTCTGTCCCATAGGTCAAAGAAATAGGGTCACTTATATTTCATTTATTAAGATCAATTAGATTATTTTTTATAGAACACCTTCAGGGCTTTATCCAATTCTCCATGATTTTGTTCAATTCAAATGTCTTCTGTCATCTTCTCAATCTATCTCACTGTCTCTAACAAGAGATCACCAAATCAGAATTGTCCCATGTATACTCTTTGGCTTGGTTTCATTCCATTAATTTTCCTTATTTACAGTCCATTTTGAAAAAACTCCTCAATTCCTTAAATCCTCCAAATGCATTTCAATGATTGCCATGTCTTCCTTGTCATTTAACATATTAAAAAACCTTTTAAGAACTATTTGTGGCACACCTTGGTGGTTCAGTTGGTTGAGCACTGGACTCTTGATTTCAGCTCAGGTCATGATCTCATGGTTTGTGAGTTCAAGCTCCACATTGGGATCTGCACTCAGCACAGAGCCTGCCTGGGAATTTTTCTCTCTCCCTCCCTCTCTCTCTGCCCTTCTCCCCACTAAAAATAAATGAATAAACATTTTTTAAAACTTTGAAAAATGTTAATACTGAACATTTATGAGTGTGGGATTACAAAGGACTTTTACTTACCATATATATTTGTAACATTTAAATTTTTATAATTAGCATATATAACTTCTTTAATCAGCAAAGAAATTTTATTTTATTTAAGCAGCAAAGAAATTTTAAACATTCCTACTATATCCACTATATTACCCTTTCATTTTGACAGTTTTCCTCTATATTTAATTTGCCACAATTAGCAAATAGGTCTTCTAACAGCAAAAGGAAAAAAAAGTGAGCCTCCCAAGTGTTTCCCAACCAGTAGCTCCAAGTAACATAGTTGAATGATTTAGAAAAAAACTACTAGACATAAAAGAAAAATTATCCATGATTAAGAATATGACTAAGGTAGAGGTTAGAGTGGGAGAGAGCCAAAGCATAAGAGACTCTTAAAAACTGAGAACAAACTGAGGGTTGATGGGGGGTGGGAGGGAGGGGAGGGTGGGTGATGGGTTTTGAGGAGGGCACCTTTTGGGATGAGCACTGGGTGTTGTATGGAAACCAATTTGACAATAAACTTCATATATTGAACAAAAAAAGAATATGACTAAGGTTTGGGGTTAAAGTACTTTTCTCCCAGGGAGAAAAAATATCTGTAAAATCTCTGCAGTATATCAGTGTAACCACAAAGCCTTTTGAGTTAGACTTATTTGTATTTGTTTGGTTTACAGTGCTTCTTTTAGAATACTAATTAGTTACAGTGCAATTTCTGTACACCTTTTATAAAAAGCCAAATTTAACATAATATACATACAAATTGTTAGGACTTTAAAAGATCAACACTACATTTAAATTCCACCAGGACAACTGAAATCCCCTAGATTGTGGAAGAAAGAAAGTTCTGTATCTATCAATAGTCTCTTCCCATCTACTTATGCGTGTCTTATGCTAGGAGCAGAGAGCAGAGCTCAATAGGCAAGAACTACAAAAGGGGAGGAGTTGGAGGGAGGAAATTTTTTTTTAAAGTTTATTTATTTTTTAATAATCTCTACACCCAACATGGAGACTGAACCCACACTTCAAGATCAAGCGTCATATGCTCTTCCAACTGAGCCAGCCAGGTGGCCCCAAAAAATACATTTTATTAAACAAAAGAACTCTTAAATATTATTTCCAAAGCTAGCATTCTGATTTCAAAGACCTCAAATTTTATATTGAACAGAGTCCTAACTAAATTTGTCATTGAATACACTGAGGTGGGTGCCTTGATTCCTATAGTAAAGTAACCTAAAGGATTCCCAAATTTCATTCATAATTACAGCAAGATTCCCTTAATCTGTGGACCTCTAATAAGGGGACATGATCAAAAGAATGTGGCAGAAAGCAGGAATAATAGCAGCTGTTCATGAACTTTTCATAGCAAAATAAAAGGCAGGGAGAGACAAAAACTGAGAAAGGTCCTGAATTGAGTGAGATCTGTTAACAAGAATTGAGAGACAGAAAAGAACTTTATAAATAATACTCACCACCACTCTTTATGTTCTAGGCTTCTATTTCAACAAAATTCTAATATACTATAGCAATTTTTATATCGTATTTGTGTAAAACTGTGGTTTTTCCTTTTAGACTAAATGGGTACTTTCAAATTGTATATAACCTGTACCTTAAGATATTCACTAACTTCAAAAGACTTAAGCCTGTAGAAAGCACACTCACTTTCCATTGCCTCCTTCTGGTATAAAATTTATAGAGAAGGATGCTTAATTAGCAGCTGTTTATTCCTGCTGTAGCACCAACTGCTCCCAATACTCAACACATGGATAATTAAAGCACAAAGAAAAATGGCTCCAAAGATTAGCAGTGTATGATAGAAAATGTACGTGTTTGTCTTTATGATATACTTACCTGGGAAATCAATAAGTAATCCACATTTGATATGACTGTCATAAATTTCAGAAAAAACTAGTGGACTGGCCACATTAGGGTTCATTTGCTGTAAATAGCAAACATATCATCTAGAGATAGCAGCAACAGCTACCATTTACTAAGCAGTTTTCTATTTCCCAAGCAAGTTATTGAATGCTCTACAATACATATATCAACATATTTAAGTTGTGCAATAATCATAAAAAGTAGGCATCACAATATTAATAATTTCACACCAAAATCATAGATGACTCAAATTTTGACTGAGTTGATCTAATACTAGAAAAACTATCCATTGTGCTAAAATTCCTATTGTTAATAAGATTGATATATTTTTTGCCTCTTTTACAACACACTAAAATATAATTTTTCAAGGCATTTGAAAATACTTCACCAAGTTATTTTTATATCCCCAAAAGAGGAGAAAAATACAACCAAGCAGAGATTAAAATCATATATAATAACTAGCACTAGATAGAATTCAAGTTCTTCCTGTTTTCTCCAATCTCATTCTAATTACAAGAACACAAAAGACTCAAAATGCAGTGGTTCTCTATTAAATTTATCATATAGATTTTGATGAAAATATGACTCTGGGTCAAATTATATTCCTAAAAATATAGCCAATAAATATACAGTAAAAATCTGATGGGGCGCCTGGGTGGCTCAGTCAGTTAAGCATCAGATTTCAGCTCAGGTCATGATCCGTTTGTGGATTCGAGATGCGTCAGGCTCCTCCCCTCTGTCCTTCCCCCACTCACCCTCCCTCTCTCTCTCTCTCTCTCAAAAATAAAAAACATTAAAATAAATTAAACCTGTTATAAAACCCATGCTAAACTAGTCAGCTCCTTTGGTTATAATTGAAATAATTCAATTTATTAAAATGTGATTATATAACTATAAAGTGATTTCCACTTGTGTGAAACATTCTAAATTGAGACAAGTATATCTCTTATAACTGTATAAGCCTGTTCTGCAAGACATGGTTCTTTATAGACTTTGATCACTCTTTACACTTTAAAAAGTCTTTTACATAAAAAGTTATTTGCATAAATATTTGGTTAGAGATATATACACCTGTGATTGCTATAATCTTAAAGTCCATATATGTATTATTTTGTTAGTGGCAAATGTAATTTTCACCATAGTCAAACTAACCCTGAAAATATCTCCAAATAACCAGAACTAACCCTATACTGAGAATGGAGAAACATTTAGTGAATTGATTTGATGTATTTCACTCCATAATCTTTTGATGTCCAAAGCACCTTATGTGACATCTCCAGAAAAAATCATTTTTCACATAAATTCATTTAACTAGCAATTATTAAGTATCTACTATGTGTCAGAACCTGTGCTGTGCCTAGGTATTTGGCCAAAGACAGAGTTCTTGTAGACAGTTGTTATACTTTTACACTATTCCCTTAATATTTATAGATTCAACACAACAGTATAAATATTAGTATAATACTGATCATATAGTAAGTGATAAATATATACTTATTTCAATGATATTAAAATACCAAAATTCACTTAAGACTAACAATTTTAGGGGCGCCTGGGTGGCTCAGTCGGTTGAGCGTCCGACTTCGGCTCAGGTCATGATCTCACGGTTCGTGAGTTCGAGCCCCATGTTGGGCTCTGTGCTGACAGCTCCGGGCCTGGAGCCTGCTTCAGATTCTGAGTCTCCCTCTCTCTCTGCTCCTCCCCTGCTCACACTCTGTCTCTCTCTCAAAAATAAACAAAGATTAAAAAAAAATTTTTTAATTCATGTCTTTAAAAAAAAAAAAAGATTAACAATTTTAGCTGATCCTGATCCTATTCTCACCCATCTACCTTACACTCTGGGGTTGGTGGACAACAATATGTACCAAAACAAAAATTTTTTTTAATTCCATGTTCTTGATGGTGATACAAAGGAGGAATTAAAGAAGAACATACACTTCTGTTATATCAATAATAGAATACATTTTCCTATCAACTGGCAACATGTAAGAATAAACAACACATGTTAAAGGAATAAATAAATTTAGCATGTTGGCTTTTGACATCACAGAATGTTTAAACTGACAAAGTACCATACAGTAAGTATTAAGTGAACTGTATGATATCCCTAAATTTTATATTTATATTACCTAAGCCAGAAAGAACTTTCATCATATTTATTCTGCTTGTAGGCTTCTATTCCAAAGTTGTAACAGAGAATATGAAGATATCCAGTCTGCAATAATAAAAAAAAAAGTCAGATTCATGATTTAAAGTATTCTGTGCATCAAAATAACCCAATCTTCCTTATCAAAACCTCCAAAATTATCTAAAGAGGAGTTACAAAATATTCATGTTGAGGCATTAGTTATATATGGAAAATACAATACATTACTATTAGAACTTGAAAGGTACTTTGTAACAGGAAATGGGAAACCTAATCATTGCCTAGCAAAACAACAACCTCCTCTGCAGGTTGCCAAATCCAGTAAGAGGCATTATTAGGTCAGCGAGTATAGTCAAAAGAAAAAAAAATCACCATGGAAGGGGATTTTTTTAGAGCAAGACACCTTTTAAAAAATTCTAAAGTTTTGGGGTGCCTGGATGGCTCAGTTCGTTCAGCACTCAACTCTGGCTCAGGTCACGAATCTCACAGTTTGTGAGTTCAAGCCTGACATGGGGGGTCTGTGCTGATAGAGTGGAGCCTGCTTTGGATTCATTCTCTCTCTCTCTCTCTCTCTCTCTCTCTCTCTCCCCTTCCCCTGCCCTCTCTTACTTGCTCTCTCTCAAAAATAAATTTTAAAAAATTCTAAAGTTTTGAAATGCATCCAACACAAGTCATAGGACTTATTTAATTTAGAAATAGCTTAATGAACCTTCTTTAACAACAAAAATATTCATTTTTTAATGTTTATTTTTGAGAGAGAGAAAGAGACAGAGTGAGAGCAGAGGAGGGGCAAAGAGAGAGGGAGACACACAATCAGAAGCAGGCTCCAGGCTCCACGCTGTCAGTCAGCCCCGACATGGTGCTCAAACCCACAAATCATGAGATCATGACCTGAGCTGAAGTTGGAGGTTTAACCGACTGAGCCACCCAGGCACCCCCACAACAAAAATATTCTTTACATAAATTACCACTAAGATAAAAGTAGAAATGAGTATGTGAATGGTGCCATTGGAAAATACTTTTTATGGATTATCAGCATCTTTGTGCCTGCATCAATGCCATATCGTACATAATTTTCATCTGTCAAAATACAAGGAAATAGAATAAGAGAAAAATTTTTTAATTCTAAAAATTTATCCAACTATCCCTTCAATATTTATAGACACCATCTCTCCAAAATCTGATATACCCATATAATGGAATCCTTTATGAGTTTTACCTGAGACTACAGAAGCAGACCTTCAATTACGAATCCAAGATCTGAGGCAAGTTATTCATAAGTAATGTGTAAAGACCTGTCTTCCTTCAAAAAAGTTTCCTTTTGAATTACAGTACATTCAGAAAGAAATTCAATATGCATGCCTGAGCACTTCAGACCTACTGTATATTTGAATCTAAAATAAAGAACAGTCTTGGTAATGTGGGACTGGCAAGAATCCAGAAGTACTTAAATGCATTCTTGACACTTCAGCAGAAAAAGCTTAACCCATTACATGCCCCAGATCCCACAGGTTCACACACCAATTATACAGCTATACTGGTATAATGCAGCTCACATCCACTTACTAGAGAGAAGCCTGCAACTAACTTGTACAGGAGAAAATGGAAAATAAAACTTTCTATGAACATCTAATTGTACTGAGTCTTCATTCAGTTTCCTTAGTATTTGTCTCAGCCCTCACAACACCTTCAAGTATACCTACGTTAAATGTTACTTCCTAGGAACAAAAAAAAGAATAGAAAATAATAACCTTACAACAACAAAGCTACAAAATACTAAAATATCTTTCAAGAGACTCACAGCTTATTTTCAATGTAATGACAAGAAAAATCTTTTTAAATACGAATACTGCTCCATGCACTCATTTATACATTCAATAATAAATATTTACTAAGCATCTCCTATCTATCAGGCACTATTTTAGTCATTACAGATAGATCAGCAAACAAAACAGACAAAATGGGGTATGAAGTATTAAAATTCATAAAAATAGGTCTTTAACAAATATGTTCCACTGGCCCCTGGGAAGATGGCGGCATAGGAGGACGAGGGCTCACCGCGTCCTGCTGATCACTCAGATTCCACCTACACCTGCATAAATAACTCAGAAAACCACCAGAAGACTAGCAGAATGGAGTCTCCGGAGCCAAGTGCAGACGAGAGGCCCACGGAAGAGGGTAGGAAGGGCGGGGAGGCGGTGCGCACTCCACGGACTGGAGGGAGGGAGCGGGGGGGGGGGGGGGGGGGGGGGCAGCCGGCCGGCCAAGCAGAGGCCCGAGTCTGGCTTGCAAAAGCAGAGGGGCCAGACGGAGTGTGTTCTGACAGCAAGCAAGACTTAACATCTGGAAGGTTATAAGTTGACAGCTCTGCTCGGAGAGCGAGAAAGCTAGAGGACAACGGGAGGGAGAGTTATTGAGGCCCGGACGACAGAGCTCAGCTTGGTGGGGAACAAAGGCGCTCGCCAGCGACATCTCCCTTGCCCATCCCCCAGCCAAAATCCCAAAGGGAACCAGTTCCTGCCAGGGAACTTGCTTGCTCCGCGGAAACACCCAACGCTGCGCTTCTGCGGATCCATCCCTCCAGCGGCGGGTCTGACTCCCTCCTGGTGCCACAGGGTCCCTCCCGAAGCAGATCTCCGAAGGATAAGCGAGCTGAGCCTGCTCCTCCCACCCCTGTGCACCTTGCCGATCCACCCCAGCTAATACGCCAGATCCCCAACACCACAAGCCTGGCAGTGTGCAAGTAGCCCAGAGAGGCCACACCAACCCACAGTGAATCGCGCCCCTAGGAGAGGGGAAGAGAAGGAACCCACATGTCTGACTGTGGCCCCAGCGGTGGGCTGGGGGCAGACATCAGGTCTGACTGCGGCCCTGCCCACCAACGCAAGTTATTAAAGACAGAACAGGGGAAGTGCCCTGCAGTTCCGCACCACTCCAGGGACTATCCAAAATGACGAAACAGAAGAATTCTCCTCAAAAGAATCTCCAGGAAATAACAACAGCTAATGAACTGATCAAACAGGATTTAAATAATATAACAGAAAGTGAATTTGGAATAATAGTCATAAAATTCATCGCTGGGCTTGAAAACAGTATAGAGGACAGCAGAGAATCTATTGCTACAGAGATCAAGGAACTAAGGAACAGTCAGGAGGACCTAAAAATGCTATAAATGAACTGCAAAATAAAATGGAGACAACCACAGCTCGGATTGAAGTGGCAGAGGAGAGAATAGGTGAACTAGAAGATAAAATTATGGAAAAAGAGGAAGCTGAGAAAAAGAGAGATAAAAAAATCCAGGAGTAGGAGGGGAGAATTAGAGAACTAAGTGATGCAGTAAAGAGAAATAATCTACGCATAACTGGTATTCTAGAGGAGGAAGACAGAGAAAGGTGCTGAAGGTGTACTTGAAGAAATCATAGCTGAGAACTTCCCTGATCTGGGGAAGGAAAAAGGCACTGAAATCCAAGAGGCACAGAGAACTCTCTTCAGACGTAACTTGAATCGATCTTCCGCATGACATAGCATAGTGAAACTGGCAAAATACAAGGATAAAGAGAAAATTCTAAAAGCAGCTAGGGATAAACGTGCTGTAACATATAAAGGGAGACTGATAAGACTCGTGATGGATCTCTCTACTGAAACTTGGCAGGCCAGAAAGGAATGGCAGGAAATCTTCAATGTCATGAACAGAAAAAATATGCAGGTGAGAATCCTTTATCCAGCAAGTCTCTCATTTAGAATAGAAGCAGAGATAAAAGTCTTCCCAAACAAACAAAAACTGAAGGAATTCGTCGCCACTAAACCAGCCCTACAAGAGATCCTACGGGGGATCCTGTGAGACAAAGTACCAGAGACATCACTACAACCATGAAACCTACAGACATCACAATGACTCTAAACCCATATCTTTCTATAATAACACTGAATGTAAATGGACTAAATGCTCCAGCCAAAAGACACAGGGTATCAGAATGGATAAAAAAAAAACAAGACCCATCTATTTGCTGTCTACAAGAGACGCATTTTAGACTTGAGGACACCTTCAGATTGAAAGTGAGAGGATGGAGAACTATTTATCATGCTACTGGAAGCCAAAAGAAAGGTAGAGTAGACATACTTATATCAGACAAACTAGACTTTAAATTAAAGGCTGTAACAAGAGATGAAGAAGGGCATTATATAATAATAATAGGGTCTATCCATCAGGAAGAACTAACAATTATAAATGTCTATGTGCCGAATACCGGAGCCCCCAAATATATAAAACAATTACTCACAAACATAAGCAACCTTATTGATAAGAACGTGGTAATTGCGGGGGACTTTAACACCCCACTTACAGAAATGGATAGATCATCTAGACACACGGTCAATAAAGAAACAAGGGCCCTGAATGATACATTGGATCAGATGGACTTGACAGATCTATTTAGAACGCTGCATCCCAAAGCAACAGAATATACTTTCTTCTCGAGTGCACATAGAACATTCTCCAAGAGAGATCACATACTGGGTCACAAAACAGCCCTTCATAAGTATACAGGAATTGAGATCATACCATGCATACTTTCAGACCTCAATGCTCTAAAGCTTGAAATCAACCACAGGAAAAAGTCTGGAAAACCTCCAAAAGCATGGAGGTTAAAGAACACCCTACTAAAGAATGACCGGGTCAACCAGGCAATTAGAGAAGAAATTAAAATATATATGGAAACAAACGAAAATGAAAATACAACAATCCAAACGCTTTGGGATGCAGCGAAGGCAGTCCTGAGAGGAAAATACATTGCATTCTAGGCCTATCTCAAGAAACAAGAAAAATCCCAAATACAAAATCTAACAGCACACTTAAAGGAAATAGAAGCATAACAGCAAAGACAGCCTAAACCCAGCAGAAGAGAAATAATAAAGATCAGAGCAGAAATAAACAATATAGAATCTAAAAAAACCGTTGAGCAGATCAATGAAACCAAGAGTTGGTTTTTTGAAAAAATAAACAAAATTGATAAACCTCTTCTCTTTTTGAGAACAAAAAGAAAAGGGAGATGACCCAAATAGATAAAATCATGAATGAAAATGGAATTATTACAACCAATCCTTCAGAGATACAAGCAATTCTCAGGGAATACTATGAAAAATTATACACCAACAAACTGGACAACCTGGAAGAAATGGACAAATTCCTAAACACCCACACACTTCCAAAACTCAATCAGGAGGAAATAGAAAGCTTGAACAGACCCATCACCAGCGAAGAAATTGAATCAGTCATCAAAAATCTCCCAACAAATAAGAGTCCAGGACCAGATGGCTTCCCAGGGGAGTTCTACCAGACGTTTAAAGCAGAGATAATACCCATCCTTCTCAAGCTATTTCAAAAAATAGAAAGGGAAGGAAAACTTCCAGACTCATTGTATGAAGCCAGTATTATTTTGATTCCTAAAGCAGACAGAGACCCAGTAAAAAAAGAGAACTACAGGCCAATATCCCTGATGAATATGGAGGCAAAAATTCTCAATAAGATACTAGCAAATCGAATTCAACAGCATATAAAAAGAATTATTCACCATGATCAAGTGGGACTCATTCCTGGGATGCGGGGCTGGTTCAACATTTGCAAATCAATCAACGTGATACATCACATTAATAAAAGAAAAGATAAGAACCATATGATCCTGTCAATCGATGCAGAAAAGGCATTAGACAAAATTCAGCAACCTTTCTTAATAAAAACCCTCGAGAAAGTCAGGAAAGAAGGAACATACTTAAACATCATAAAAGCCATTTATGAAAAGCCCACAGCTAATATCATCCTAAATGGAGAAAAACTGAGAGCTTTTTCCCTGAGATCAGGAACACGACAGGGATGTCCACTCTCATCGCTGTTGTTTAACATAGTGTTGGAAGTCCTAGCATGAGCAATCAGACAACAAAAGGAAATCAAAGGCATCAAAATTGGCAAAGATGAAGTCAAGCTTTCACTTTTTGCACATGACATGATATTATACATGGAAAATCAGATAGACTCCACCAAAAGTCTGCTAGAACTGATACATGAATTTAGCAAAGTTGCAGGATACAAAATCAATGTACAGAAATCAGCTGCATTCTTATACACTAATAATGAAGCAACAGAAAGACAAATAAAGAAACTGATCCCATTCACAACTGCACCAAGAAGCATAAAATACCTAGGGATAAATCTAACCAAAGATGTAAAAGATCTGTATGCTGAAAACTATAGAAAGTTTATGAAGGAAATTGAAGAAGATATAAAGAAGTGGAAAAACATTCCGTGCTCATGGATTGGAAGAATAAATATTGTCAAAATGTCAATCCTACTCAAAGCTATCTACACATTCAATGCAATCCCAAGCAAAATTGCATCAGCATTCTTCTCAAAGCTAGAACAAGCAATCCTAAAATTCATATGGAACCACAAAAGGCCCTGAATAGCCAAAGTAATTTTGAAGAAGAAGACCAAAGCAGGAGGCATCACAATCCCAGACTTTAGCCTCTACTACAAAGCTGTCATCATCAAGACAGCATAGTATTGGCCCAACAACAGACACATAGACCAATGGAATAGAATAGAAACCCCAGAACTAGACCCACAAACGTATGTCCAACTAATCTTTGACAAAGCAGGAAAGGACATCCAATGGAAAAAAGACAGTCTCTTTAACAAATGGTGCTGGGAGAACTGGACAGCAACATGCAGAAGGATGAAACTAGACCACTTTCTCACACCATTCACAAAAATAAACTCAAAATGGATAAAGGACCTGAATGTGAGACAAGAAACCATCAAAACCCTAGAGAAGAAAGCAGGAAAAGACTTCTCTGACCTCAGTCATAGCAATTTCTTACTTGACACATGCCTTCCCAAAGGCAAGGGAATTAAAGCAAAAATGAACTACTAGGACCTCATGAAGATAAAAAGCTTCAGCACAGCAAAGGAAACAACCAACAAAACTAAAAGGCAACAAATGGAATGGGGAAAGATATTTGCAAATGACATATCGGACAAAGGGCTAGTATCCAAAATCTATAAAGAGCTCACCAAACTCCACACCCGAAAAACAAATAATCCAGTGAAGAAATGGGCAGAAAACATGAATAGACACTTCTCTAAAGAAGACATCCGGATGGCCAACAGGCACATGAAAAGATGCTCAACGTCGCTCCTCATCAGCGAAATACAAATCAAAACCACACTCAGGTATCACCTCACGCCAGTCAGAGTGGCCAAAATGAACAAATCAGGAGACTATAGATGCTGGAGAGGATGTGGAGAAACAGAAACACTCTTGCACTGTTGGTGGGAATGCAAACTGGTGCAGCCACTCAGGAAAACAGTGGCTTTATTAAATATTAATATTAATTAAATATTAAATATTAAAAATAGACCTACCCTCTGACCCAGCAGTAGCACTGCTAGGAATTTACCCAAGGGATACAGGAGTGCTGATGCATAGGGGCACTTGTACCTCAATGTTTATAGCAGCACTCTCAATAATAGCCAAATTATGGAAAGGGCCTAAATGTCCGTCAACTGATGAATGGATAAAGAAATTGTGGTTTATATACACAATGGAGTACTACGTGGCAATGAGAAAGAATGAAATATGGCCCTTTGTAGCAACATGGATGGAACTGGAGAGTGTGATGCTAAGTGAAATAAGCCATACTCAGAAAGACAGATACCATATGTTTTCACTCTTATGTGGGTCCTGAGAAACTTAACAGAAACCCATGGGGAAGGGGAAGGAGGAAAAAAAAAAGAGATTAGAGTGGGAGAGAGCCAAAGCATAAGAGACTCTTAAAAACTGAGAACAAACTGAGGGTTTATGGGGGGTGGGAGGGAGGGGAGGGTGGGTGATAGGTATTGAGGAGGGCACCTTTTGGGATGAGCACTGGGTGTTGTATGAAAACCAATTTGACAATAAATTTCATATATTGAAAAAAATAAAAATAAAAAAATATATTCCCAGCCTTCTATGGAGTATTAACCTTTCATTTTGCAAGCAATACACATGGCAAGAAAAAAATACAAAGAAGGCAGAGATCTGTAAGTCTGTTGTATATTGGTCATACAGAAAGGGACTTATGCAAGATTCAGGACCCATGGGATCTCTAGAACCTCCAGCCACTGTTATATCTACCAGCCCAGAAATGATAGCTCCAACTGAATATCTACTTTACAATGCCAACATGAGATTATATGGATGATTTTTAAAACTCTATTAGATATTGCTGCTACAAATGAATTTGATCACTAACTTTTCAGTTCAATCAGAGGTTTTGTATTTTTAATTAACCAGATAAGTTAATCTTCTACATATTACTTTATATATTAGGATTTTAACTCAGAAAAAAACAAACTTCCTATTATTTTTCCAGTCCCAAGTTCCAAGCTATTTTCTTTGTGATTCTGTTATGTTTTATACATTTATAGATCATGTATTTTTTAATTTTGTTCAATTATAACAGTGTAGCAATAATTGAATGATAATTGCCTGGCTTTCTTCCTTAATGGCTTTAAGACATTTACCTTCCAATCCCTCCCTGACTCAGCTTTCTTCAATCCTCTGATAGCTCAATAATAACCAACAATAGGTCATTAGTTACTTCTTTTGTACCCTAAGACACAATTTTCCAAACACTTAATTTCTCTGCTGAACCAATACAGAATCACCTTCTGCCTTCATGTTAACACTTTACAGTAATTCCTAACCCAGTTTTGGCATACAGGAAGGATGTCTCAGAAAAAGAGGATTGGTTTATTTAGTTCATTAATTCCTTTTAAGCGAATAACTTTATGTTAGCTCTTCTCTAACCTGTATCTGATCATTTCCTCTCATAAGATTTTCTGCTCTAGATTTTCAAGTCCCGTCTAAACCTTAAGCCCATCAAAAACACACTACATAATTTCATTGACCTTTAAAATTGTTAGTATCCTGGGATACCTGGGTGGCTCAGTCAGTTGAAGATCTGACTCTTGATTTCAGCTCAGGTTATGATCCCAGGGTTGTGGGATTGAGTCCCATGTAAGGTTCCATGAGCATGCAGCCTACTTGGGATTCTCTTCTCTCCTCTGCCTCTCTTCCCCACTCGTTCTCTCTCTCTCTCTCTCTCTCTCTCTCTCTCTCTCTCTTTCTCTCTCTCAAAATAAATAAATAAGCTTCAAAAAATTAAAACTGTTAGTGTCCTAACAATATAATTCTATCAACCACCTTCCACATAAAATACAAACTCTGAACTCTAGAATTAAAGGTCATTTACTAGTAGCCCCAATCTGACAAAGGCATAATTACTCTTGTATTATGTATACTAGATCTTCTAATTCAGCCCTTTCCTCTCTCTCTGCATGTGCTTTTCCCTTTATCACCTCTAACACTTTGCAAGATACCAAAAACTTTCTTTTCCTAAACACCACCTAAGAGTCTCCTTTCATATCTTCAATATACTATTCAGTGTCCATTTACTCTCCAAAGCATATTAAAGAAAGGTCTCTGTCTTAAAGCAAATTATAATGTGAAATAGATAGCAACAGAGCCAGAGCCAAAAGAAAGAGATGGTAAAAACATTAAAATGCAAACAATCCAAGAGATTTTACAAAAAAAAGTTTTTAATTAATTAGAGTTCAGAAAAGTTGCTGGATATCAAACATTTAAAAGCAGCTTCATTCTTATACATCAATGACAATCAATTTAAGAATATAATATTTAAGATATCACTTATGATAGCAAATGAATATGAAATATCTTTATGCAGAAAATTACAAAACTATGTTGAGACACATTAAAGAAAATTATATAAGTTAGGATTTATCAGTCAAGGATAGGAAAACTCAATATTATATAGATAGTGATGCTCTCCAAATTAATTTAATCAACTATTTCAATCAACTTCCCAATAGTTTTTCACTAAACTTAACAAACTGTCTCTAAAATGAATATGGAAGTCTCAAGTCTTAGAAAAGCTACAATGGTGAAAAAGAACAAAGTAGGACCTGTCCTATTAAGACTATACTAGGTTAGGGGTGCCTGGGTGGCTCAGTCGGTAAAGCATCAGACTTCAGCTCAGGTCATGATCTCACAGTTCGTGGGTTTGAGCCCCATGTCAGGCTCTGTGCTGACAGCTGACAGCCTGGAGCCTGCTTCAGATTCTGTGTCTCCCTCTCTCTCTGGCCCTCCCCTGCTCACCCACTGTCTCTCTCTCTCTCTCTCTCTCAAAAATAAATAAACATTAAAAAAAATTAGAGAAGACCATACTAGGTTTGGGGCACCTGGATGGCTCAGTCAGTTAAGCATCTGACTCTTGATTTTGGCTCAGGTCATGATCCCACGATTGGTGAGTTCAAGCCCCGCATCAGGCTCTACAGAGCCTGCTTGGGATTCTCTGTCTCTCTGCCCCTATCCCACTCGCACTGTTATTCTCTCTCTCTCTCTCTCTCTCTCTCTCTCTCTCTCTCTCTCTCAAAATAAATAAATAAATAAATATACTTTAAAATAAAAATATTTTAAACTGATAAAAGTAACTAGGTAAATATAAAAGTATTATTGGGGCGCCTGGGTGGCGCAGTCGGTTAAGCGTCCGACTTCAGCCAGGTCACGATCTCGCGGTCCGTGAGTTCGAGCCCCGCGTCGGGCTCTGGGCTGATGGCTCAGAGCCTGGAGCCTGTTTCCGATTCTGTGTCTCCCTCTCTCTCTGCCCCTCCCCCGTTCATGCTATGTCTCTCTCTGTCCCAAAAATAAATAAAAAACGTTGAAAAAAAAAAATTTTTTTAAAAAATAAAAAATAAAAAAAAAAAAAGTATTATTGTAGTTTCAATTTATAAATCTTTTTTTCTGTATGATATAAAGGGAAAATATATTTAAAAATAAGTATAAATCTATGTTATTGGGCACAAAATATATGTCATTTGTGAACACAGATGTACAGTAACAGAGTTTATGTATAATATTAAAGCTAGTAAGGAGCTAAGATGGCAGAGTAGTAGGAGGACCCTAGGCTTGCCTCATCCCTTGAACACAGCTAGATAAGTATAAAATCATTATGAATACCCAATAAATCAATCTGAGGACTGACAGAACAAACTGCACAACTACAGGGAGAGAAGAGGCCACATCGTGGAAGGTAAGAGGTGCAGAGACATGGTTTGGGGGATGAACAGCTGCAGATGTTGCAGAGGGGATGGAGCCCTGGTCATGGACAAAAAGAAGAGACAGAGAGAGAAAGAGGAGAAAGAGAGAGAGAGGTGCACAGGGGATAGCACAATCATATAACTGGCAATATGTAAATATTTACTAAATTAAGTTCTATATTATAACAGAGTATTTGGGGGAAAGTAACACCAATCTCACAAGTAGGAACATTCACCCTAATATCCAAATATATCTTTGTTATCAATTCCCTTTGTGATAGTAGAGAATGAAGTAGACATAGTGAGAAAAGAAAAAGAACAGGATAAGAATAGGAGATGAAGTTGAAAAATTAAAACTTATCAACCCTGGATTTTTTTTCAACCCTGGAACTGTGATGAGAACTGGTCTGGGAAGTAGGCTTTATTTACCCTATCAAATTTCTCACACTTCTGCAACCCAAAATAGAAAAACACTATGGCAGTGATATGACTAACTGTTGTCAACCTTGCCAGCAGGGAAAAAAAAACTTTTTTTTTTTCATTTTTTTCATCACAGAGCTTGAAACACGAAGGAAATATTATCAAAATGGTTTGACAAAAAAGGAAAGCAAAGAAATTTTAAGAAATAACCTTTTGCTTTTTTAAACTCCCTTTCTAGTAAAGAACAAAGAAAATATTTCAAAGATCAGCTAAGTAAGTGGAATGGACTCAAATACAATCTCTAAAAGGTTGCATGAAATAGTAATGATTCTTCCTAGAACTTGATATAGCTCATGTTCAAACTCTTGGAGAATAAATGCAGATTTCACTCACCATTTTGGGGAGCCTTATCAACATATCCTTACAGCGCAGTGAACATGAAGATGCTCTTTGAAAATCCCCTAAAGCAATTGCCTAGGAAAGTGGAAAAATATCAATAATTGGTTAAAATAAAATGACAAGCTATTTGTCTATAAGTCAATTTAACATATTTGTAACTGGAGTTAAAAAGTCTTAATTTGTTTCCTAGTCTTTTTAGCAACACTGGTTGGTCTAACTACACACAATAGCCAGCTCTAAATACAGAAAAATAAAAATAATCCTGGGTAACACGAGTTGACAGTGAATAGGAGTCACTTACTTTGTTCTGGAAATGGCAAAACTGGTGTACAATCTTATGTTATTATATTATGATATAATGCCATGTCTAATAGATGTTTACCCAGCTTGAATAGCTCTTGCATTTATCTCCACATTAGAGGGATTTTTAATTTTTTTTAATTTTTATTTATTTATTTACTTATTTATTTATTTATTTATTATTTTAGAGAGAGAATGCACATGCATGAGCATGAGCAAGGGAGAGAGGCAGAGGAAGAGAGAGAAAGACAGAGAGAGAAAGACAGAGAGAGGGAGAGAGAATCCCAAGCAGGCTCTACGCTTAGTACAAGCCTAATGCAGGGCTCAATCCCACGACCCTGGGATCATGACTTCAGTCCATGAAATCAAGAGTTGGGTAGGGGCGCCTGGGTGGCTCAGTCAGTTAAGTGCCAACTTTGGCTCAGGTACTGATCTCACGGTCCAGTCCATAAGTTTGAGCCCTGCGTTGGGCTCTGTGCTGACAGCTTGGAGCCTGGAGCCTGCTTCAGATTCTGTGTCTCCCTCTCTCTGTGCTCCTTCCCCACTTGTGCTCTGTCTCTCAAAAATAAATAAACATTAAAAAAAATTTTTTTTAATAAAAAAAAAGAGTTGGGCAGATAAGCATCCCTAGAGGTATTTTTAAATGTTAAATAGGAGCTTTTTGTCCTAAAATAGGCTCCTAATAACCTCACAGTCTGAACTGCTGTGAATATCTCTCTCTCCCTCCCTCTCTGCCTCTCCCTGGTTCACATGCACAAGTGTTCTCTCAAAATAAATAAATAAACATTAAATAATAATTAAAAATTAAAAAAATAAAATGAAGAGCAAAGTTGCAGGGCTCATACTTCCCAGTTTCAAAACTTACCACAAGGCTACAGTAATCGAGACTGGTAGTGACAAGGGACGTATAAATCAATGGAATAAAACAGAGTCCAGATATAAATCCTTACATTTAAGATCAAATGACTTTTTATAAGAGTGCAAAGACAATTCAATGAGGAAAAATTGTCTTTTAAAAACAGTGATGCTGGCACTGGATACCCAATGCTAAAGAATGAAGTAGGATACCTACCTCACACCATATGAAAAACTGACTAAAAATGGATCATGGATTCAAATATAAAAGCTAAAAACTATAAAATTCTTAGATTAAAATACAGGAGCGTTAAATCTTCATGACCTCATGTTAGGTGATGATTTCTTAAATATGAAAACTAAGGCTCAAGCAACAAAAACAAAAAATTAATAGATGTAAATTCTCCCCAAATTGATATACAGACTTCACACAACTCCCATCATAATTCCAGAAAAAGATTTTTTGGTAAATGTAGACAATATTTTTGTGAATGTAGATAATATTCTAAAATTCATGTGTAGGCAAAAAACCTCTTTGATCTTGGCCACAGCAACTTCTTACTGAAAACGTCTCCGGAGGCAAGGGGAACAAAAGCAAAAATGAACTACTGGGACCTCCCAAAATAAAAAGCTTCTGCACAGCAAAGGAAACAATCAGAAAAACTAAAAGGCAACACACAGAATGGGAGAAGGTATTTGCAAATGACATATCAAATAAAGGGTTAGTATCCCAAATCTACAAAGAACTTATCAAACTCAACACCCAAAAAACAAATAATCCAGTCAAGAAATGGGCAAAAGACATGAATCGACACTTCTCAAAAGAAGACATCCAGATGGCCAACTGACACATGAAAAAATGCTCAACATCACTGATCATCAGGGAAATACAAATCAAAACCACAATGAGATACCACCTTACACCTGTCAGAATGGCTAACATTAACAACTCAGGCAACAACAGATGTTGGCAAGGATGTGGAGAAAGAGCATCTCTTTTGCATTGGTGGTGGGAATGCAAGCTGGTGCAGCCACTCTGGAAAACAGTATGGAGGTTCCTCAAAAAAGTAAAAATAGAACTACCCTACAACCCAGCAATGGCACTACTAGGCATTTATCCAAGGGATATAGGTATGCTGTTTCGAAGGGACACATGCACCCCCATGTTTATAGCAGCACTATCAACAATAGCCAAAGTATGGAAAGAGCCCAAATGTCCATCGATGGATGAATGGATAAGGAAGATGTGGTATATATATATATACAATGGAGTATTACTCAGCAATCAAAAAGAATGAAATCTTGCCATTTGCAACTACATGGATGGAACTGGAGGGTATTATGCTAAGTGAAATTAGTCAGTCAGAGAAAGACAAAAATCATATGACTTCACTCATATGAGGACTTTAAGAGACAAAACAGATGAACATAAGGCAAGGGAAACAAAAATAATATAAAAACAGGGAGGGGAACAAAACAGAAGAGTCTCATAATATGGAGAACAAACTGAGGGTTACTGGAGGGGTTGTGGGAGTGGGGATGGGATAAATGGGTAAGGGCCACTAAGGAATATACTCCAAAAATCATTGTTGCACTGTATGCTAACTAATTTGGATGTAAATTTTAAAAAAATTAAATTAAATTTAAAAAAAACTTTGTACAGATATTTTAATGGCTGAAATATCCTTCAAATATAGATGTGCTATAATTACCTGTGATAGTAATTTGACTTTGTAAAATGCTTACATTTTTGGCCCATTATAAATAAAAAAATGATGAATACAAAAAATAATAAAAAAATAAAATTTATGTGTAAAGGCAAAGGAATTAGACTAGAATTAAACAATTCTGATAAACAATAAAATTGAAAGAATCTCCGTACTAAACTTTAAAACTTGATAGCCACAATAATCAAAACTATTTGGTATTGAAAGAATAGATCCATAGATTTAAAAGAGATCCCAGAAATAGATACACCCAGATAAATAAGTGTGGTGAATTGATATTTAACAAATGTGCAAAGAAATTCAGTAGTGGAAGGATAGTCTTTTCAACTAATGGTGCTGGAGCAATTAGATATCCATAAACAACGACAACAAGAGTTAATCTAAGCCTCACTCCTTATAAAAAAAAAAGTAACTCAAAATCAATCATAGATTTAAATGGAAAAGGTAAAGCTATAGAACTTTTTTTAAGGTAGTTTTTCTATTTTTTTAAAGTTTATTTATTGAGAGAGAGAGAGAGAGAGAGCAAGCATGGGAGGGGCAGACAGAGAGGGAGAGAAAGAGAGAAAATCCCAAGCAGGATCTGCACTGGCAACACAAAGCCTGACGTGAGGCTGGAACCCACAAACCGTGAGATCATGACCTAAGCCAAAACCAAGAGTCAGACACTTAACCAACTGAGTCACCCAGGTGCCCCAAAGCTATAGACTTTTAGAAAAAAACAGAGGAGGGGCTCCTCGGTGGCTCGGTCGGTTAAGCGTCCGACTTCGGCTCAGGTCATGATCTCACGGTCTGTGGGTTCGAGCCCCGCATCGGGCTCTGTGCTGACAGCTCAGAGCCTGGAGCCTGCTTCAGATCCTGTGTTTCCCTCTCTCTGTGACCCTCCCCCGTTCATGCTCTGTCTCTCTCTGTCTCAAAAATAAATAAACGTTAAAAAAAAAAATTAAAAAAAAAAAAGAAAGAAAAAAACAGAGGAGAAAATCTTTCAGATCTAGAGCTTGGTGAAGGCTTTAGAGACAGAATACCAGAAGCACAATCCATTGTAAAAAATCAACTAAACTTTATCAAAATTAAATACTTTTGCTCTGCAACCCTATTAAAAGGATGAAAAGACAAGCTGCAAACTAGAAAATATTTATAAATAAATATACAACAAAGGACTCAAATGTAGAATATATAATTCTCAAAATTCAACAATAAAAAAATCAAATAATCCAATTAGAAAATGGATAAGAAGCATGAACCTACATTTCACTTAAGAGAATATACAGATAGCAAATAGGTACATGAAAAAATATTCAACATTATTCATTAGGGAACTACAAATTGAACCATGATGAAATATCACTAGACATCTAATGGAATAAGTAATATAATTAGTCACAATACCAAATGCTGGCAAGCATGCAGAAAATGGGATCTTCCATATATTGCTCATGGGTTTAAAATGGCACAGCGTTTCAGGGCACCTGAGTGGCTCAGTCAGTTGAGCGACCGACCTCTGCTCAGGTCAGAATCTTGTGGTTCGTTGAGTCCTGCGTCGGACTCTGCTGACAGCTTAGAGTATGCAGCCTGCTTCAGATCCTCTGTCTTCCTTTCTTGCTGCCCCTCTCCCTCACTTTCGTGCTCTCTCTCTCTCTCTCTCTCTCAAAAATAAACAAACATTAAAAAAATAAATAAAATTAAATTAAATTAAATTAAATTAAATTAAATTAAATTAAATGGCACAGCCACGCTAGAAAATAGTTTGGTCCTTTCTTAAAAAACAAACTAATAAACATACACTAACAATTCAACCGAGCAATTGCAATGCTGGGCATTCATCGCATAGAATTGAAAATTTACATCCACATACAAACCTCTACACAAATGTTCTAACCGACTTTATTTGTAATAGCCAAAAACTGGAGAAACCCAAATGCCTTCCATACTGAATGGCTAGACAAACTGTGGTACATCCATACCGTAGAATACTACTTACAAATAAAGAACAAAACTTTTTTTAATGTTTATTTATTTTTGAGGGAGAGAGACAGAGTGTGAATAGGGGAGGGGCATAGAGAGAGGAAGACAATTCAAAGCAGGTTCCAGGCTTTGAGCTGTCAGCACAGAGCCCAATGTGGGGCTTGAACTCATGAGCCACAAGATCATGACCTGAGCTGATGTTGGACACTTAACCAACTGAGCCACTCAAGTACCCCTAAAGAACAAACTATTGATACACAAAACATGGATGGATGTCAAATAAATCATGCTAACTTTTAAAAGAGCAATATCAAAAGGTTACATACTATATGATTCTATTTATATAATCCCAAGTGACAAAATTTTAGAATATTAATATTCTATGATATTAATACAGAGAATTAGCTACTGGGAGAGAGAATATTAGCTGATGGGATTTGGGAATGGGGGAATGGACATGGTATAACTACAAAGAGGAAACACAAGGGATCTTTGTGGTGATGGAATTGTTCTAGATCTCGATTGTGTTGTTGGTGGTTATATGAATCTATCCATGTGATAAAACTGTATAGAACTACAGACACACATAGAAGTTTATCATGTAACACTGGTGAAATATGAATATGGCCTATGGATTGTAATAATGTCAATTTCCTGGTTTTATAATGCACTATATTTACATAAGACATTACCACTGAGGAAAACTGGGTGAAAGGTACACCAGAATTCTCCTTACTATTTTTGCAACTTCCTGTGAATCTAAAATTATTTCAAAGTAAAAAAAAAAATTTAGGGGTGCCTGGGTGGTTCAGTCAGTTTAAGCATCTGACTCTTGATTTCAGCTGAGGTCATGATCTCACCGTTGGTGAGTTCAAGCCCCACAATCAGGCTCTGTGCTGACAGCATGGAGGCTGCTTGGGATTCTCTCTCTCCCTCTCTCTCTGCCCCTCCACTGCTCACTCTCTCTCTCTCAAAATAAATTAAAAAATTTTTAAAAAAGAAAGGTCTTTTAAGAAAAAAATTTTTTAATCACATTAGTTAATATCATCAATTTCATCAGAAAAGTTTAAGTATCTGGAAGCTGTCAAATTCATTATGGAGATAGAAGTTTTCCAAAATTCTAACTTTTACTTAAAAGCTTACATTTTATCCCCATCAACAAGTACTGTCGGTTGCTTTCCTTGAAGTCACATTCTCACTTTATTCATTTTAATGAAAATATATGCTGGAGCGCCTGGGTGGCTCAGTTGGTTAAGCGTCTGACTTCGGCTCAGATCATGATCTCGCAGTTTGTGAGTTCGAGCCCTGTGTCAGGCTCTGTGCTGACAACTTGCTCAGAGCCTGGAGCCTGCTCTGGATTCTATCTCCCTTTCTCTCTGCCCCTGCCCCACTCACACTCTATCTCTTTCTCTCTCAAAAATAAACATTAAAAAAAAATTTTAATGAAAATTTATACCAAATACCCAAATCTGAATGAACACAATTTATCTATCAGTCACTCTTTCCAGTAAAAACAGTGATATGTGAAAACAGAAGTAGCTAATTCAGCTCACCCGAAGCAGGGCTCATGCTCACCCAAAGTGGGGCTTGTGCTCACCTGAAGCAGGGCTCGAGCTCACCCGATGTGGGACTCGAACTCACAAAGTCAGATGCTTAATGACTGAGCCACCCAGGTGCCCAAGAAAGACAATCTCAAGCAGGTTCCATGCCCAGCTGGAGCCCAACACAGGGCTTAATCCCACAATGCTGGGATCACGAACTGAGTCAAAATCAAGAGTCAGACACTCAACTGACTGAGACATCCAGGCACCCCATTACTACTTTTTTAACTAGTAGAGAGAGACAGTAGACCACAGCCCTTGGTATAATAGAGAAACTGGGCTTTCCACTTGCTTTGCATTGTCAGGGTACCCTCCATCAGTTTTTATGGATAAACTCATGTTTCCTATATCCATGTGACCCTGCCAGAGTCTACAAGTGGTCTTACCCTAGTAAAGGGGGGAAGGGAACAGAAGCAAAACAGACATATAGATCAATGAAAAGTAATCAAGAGTCCAGAAATAAACCCTCACATTTATGATCAATTGATTTTTGACAAGGGTGCCAAGATCATTCAATAAGGAAAGAATAGTCTTTTCAACAAATGGGGCTGGGACAACTGGATGATTTCACTCATATGTGGAATTTAAGAAACAAAACAGATGAACATATGAAAAGGGGAAAAAAAGAGAGGGAAACAAACCATAAAAGACTCTTTATGATAGAAAACAAACTGAGGATTGATGGAAGGTAGTATGTGGGGTATGGGCTAAATGTGTGATGGGTATTAAGGAGGACACTTATTGTGTTGAGCATTGGGTGTTACATATAAGCGATGAATCACTACTACTAAATTCTACACCTGTAAACAATATTACACTATATGTTAACTAACTAGAATTTAAATAAAAAATTTATAAAGAAAAAAAGGAATTTAAAAGCATCCTCCCTTGTTACATTTATATCACATAAAAGAACATGTGAGTTAAAAATGCTAGTTCCATTAATTAAAATACATATGCAATACTATAATTTGCATATTTTCTTTACCTGCGTTTTACACCTTTTTTATGGATAGCTTCTTCTGTATCTACTTTATAGCATATATTCCATTATACCACAGTAATTGAATAACAGATATGACTAAAATCCCTACCAGTTTATCTTGACCCCTATGATAATGCAATTATCTCAAGAGCTTCTCACTATAATCATGGCAAAGTCCTGTTGAAATAAAAAATTATGTCCAATCCAAATGAAAAACTTTGTGTAAAATAAAGTTGAATATATCTTATAACAAATGCTAAACTTTTACATGTGAATGGTTTTCCCCAAGAACATACAAAAGTTAATAAAATCCTCTTACTTTTCACATTAAAAAAATTTTACTTTTAAGTAATCTTTCCTCCCAACATGGGGCTTGAGCTTACAACCCTGAGATCAAGATTCGCATGTTTCACTGACTGAACCAGCCAGGCATCCCTATTAACTCTTCTTTAAATATTTGGTAGAATTCCCCTGTGAAGCCATCTGGCCCTGGACTTTCGTTTGTTGGGAGGTTTTTGACTACTGATTCAATTTCTTTGCTGGTTATCGGTATGTTCAATTTTTCTATTTTTCCTGTTTCGGTTTTGGTAGCTTATATGTTTCTAGCAATATATCCATTTCTTCCAGATTGTCCAATTTGTTGGCACATAGTTTTTCATAATATTCTCTCATAATTGTATTTTTGTGGTGTTGGTTTTCTTTCGTGGTTTTATTTGGGCCATTTTTATTATTTTTAAAAATTATTTTTTTATCATTTTTTGTTTATTTATTTTGAGAGAGAGAGCACAAGTGGGGAAGGGGCAGAGAGAGAGGGAGAGAGAGAGAATCCCAAGCAGGCTCCACAAAACCAGCACAGAGCCCAAGGCAGGGCTCAAACTCACTGAGAGATCATGATCTGCACAGAAGGATACTTAACCGACTGAGCCACCCAGACACCCCTGGGTCCTTTTCTTTTTGATAAGCCTGGCTAGAGGTTTATCAATTTTATTAATTTTTTTCAAAGAATCAGCTCCTGGTTTCATTGATCAGTTCTATTTGTTTTAGTTTCTAAATCATTTATTTCTGCTCTAATCTTTTTTTAAAATTTTTTAAATGTTTATTTTGAGGAAGATAGACAGAGTATAAGCAGGGGAAGGGCAGAGAAAGAGGGAGACACAGAATCCGGGCTATCGGAGCTATCAGCACAGAGCCCGACAGGGGCTCAAACCCACTAATCGTGAGATCATGACCTCAGCCGAAGTCAGATGCTTAACCAGACTGAGCCACCCAGGCGCCCCAATTTCTTTCTTTTTTTTTTTTTTTCAATATATGAAGTTTATTGTCAAATTGGTTTCCATACAACACCCAGTGCTCATCCCAAAAGGTGCCCTCCTCAATACCCATCACCCACCCTCCCCTCCCTCCCACCCCCCATCAACCCTCAGTTTGTTCTCAGTTTTTAAGAGTCTCTTATGGGGGCGCCTGGGTGGCGCAGTCGGTTGGGCGTCCGACTTCAGCCAGGTCACGATCTCGCGGTCCGTGAGTTCGAGCCCCGCGTCAGGCTCTGGGCTGATGGCTCAGAGCCTGGAGCCTGTTTCCGATTCTGTGTCTCCCTCTCTCTCTGCCCCTCCCCCGTTCATGCTCTGTCTCTCTCTGTCCCAAAAATAAATAAACGTTGAAAAAAAAAAAAAAGAGTCTCTTATGCTTTGGCTCTCTCCCACTCTAATCTCTTTTTTTTTTCCTTCCCCTCCCCCATGGGTTTCTGTTAAGTTTCTCAGGATCCACATAAGAGTGAAAACATATGGTATCTGTCTTTCTCTGTATGGCTTATTTCACTTAGCATAACACTCTCCAGTTCCATCCATGTTGCTACAAAGAGGTGCCCCAATTTCTGCTCTAATCTTTATTATTTCCTTCCCTCTGCTGGCTTGATTGTGGTAAAGGTTGCATAATTCTGTGAATATACTTAATCACTGAATTGTACATTTTAAATGTGTGAATTTTATAGTATATGAATTATATCTCAATAAAGATGTTAAAAAAAATAAAAATAAGTGGATTATACTAGATGATTTTTAAAGTCTCTTTCATTTCTAGAATTACATAATTACAGACAGCAAACTCATCATGGCTTACATTTTGTCAACTAAAAATGCATACCTAACTGCACGGTGACAAAGGAGGAAATCTGAAAGCCAAACAGAGGTAATATACAACTTTAAACACTGATAACAGCACACTTTCAGAAAACATCAGCAAACTACCCAGAACAATTGCAAATGAGAAGACTCTTTTCAGGCAATTATTTTAGGCAGACTGTGAAGGTAAGAGAGAGTCACAAACAGACAGGTATTTCAAGTACAGGCTACTGCCATAAATAAATGATGGATATTACATGCAATGATTGAAAACGATGTTTAGTTATATATCAGCCTTTCTAACTTCAACCACCCCCACACAGATACCAATCACCATTAATAATGTTACCTTCAGATATAAAACAGAGATAAAATAAAAGGTCAAATATAATATCCTATATAAAAATCCAATGACACCTGACTTTCTTCTAATAAGTTATATCTCATCACTTTTGCATTTATATATACAAAATGCGCCACTATAAGACTGTAGTGACTATGATACCTACCGCCTCTGCTTGGTAAGAAACCACTTTGAAAAGGTCCCTCTCCATAGCACTCTTCTGCAAAGTTATGTCGGCCTCAGTGGAGGCTCTCTGCATTAATTTGCAATATAACTGCTCTAGACCCTGGAAAATAAAATCACAATACAATGTCATGACAAGAATAACCACAACTGTTACTAATAATGGCCACAGCTAAAGATCAGTAACTTACAACCATGGCAGCTTGAAAAAATCCATCAGCCATCATAGCATTTCCAACATCCACCCACCCTTTTCCTGTTTTCATATTCATCTGGAAGAGAGAAGTAAGAAAATAATTTTTATTTTTTTATTTTTTATTTTTTTTATTTATTTTTTTTTTTTATTTATTTTTGGGACAGAGAGAGACAGAGCATGAACGGGGGAGGGGCAGAGAGAGAGGGAGACACAGAATCGGAAACAGGCTCCAGGCTCTGAGCCATCAGCCCAGAGCCCGACGCGGGGCTTGAACTCACGGACCGCGAGATCGTGACCTGGCTGAAGTCGGACGCTTAACCGACTGCGCCACCCAGGCGCCCCAAGAAAATAATTTTTAAAATTCACAACTTCTCCAAACTGGTTGAGGAAGGTAGTAGATAAAATATTTAATCATCTGTCCATATTCAGTAGTGTAATCCACAAAAATAAAGTAACAGCATTTATTATAGTTCTATGTTCTGCTTTGAACTCCATAATTTAATAGAAATGGTCTCAAGAAAAGCAATAATAAAAAATTAATAATTTGAAAACACATCTTCTAAGAAATATTAAAAGAAAACATTGGGATAACTTAGGAGCAGACATTTCTGAAAAATTAATGTTTCACATACTTGAAGAAAGTTATATGATAAGCATTAGAATATAAGTCAACACATCTCAGTTCCAGTTCTTAATTATATCTCTAATAAAATTTTTACTAATCCAACAATGTTTATTAAGTATCCTTTACAAGCCAGGCACACTAAAGAAGCTCACAATATCGTAACTAACAGACATCTAAATAGTTGATGTATAATATGGAAAAATGCTATGGAAGCAAAGAAGAACTGAATCAAGATGGAGGATTGAGCAAACACTGCAGGCCTACCCCTTCTACCACAAATCCCTAGAAATGATGTGTATGTGTATATAAAATATATATAATAGATATACTATACATTTTCCTATATATTTATATATAGGACATAAGTACACTATAAACTTTAGTATAAATTTTTATATACTATAAATCCCTAGATTACATATGTCATATCATATATTTGTAATGATAAATATAATCTCTAGGGATACACCCTAGAAATAAGAAAAATATATTTTTTTCTTATTCAATAAGAGTCCTGGAAAATAAGTGGCATTTTCAGTTGACCTGAAATTATACAGAACCTCTGAAAAATAGTAAATGGGATGAAGCAAAAACCCACATACCAAAATGCATAAAAATGCAAAATGTGGAAACATCCTGGATGTAAACAGTAGTATCAGGCAGTTGGCTTCCCCACCAAGAGGTATCTTCTCTCCTCCCCAGGAAGGAACAGTGAGTACAATCACATAGGCTGGAGAAAAATAGAGTTCCAGCAAAACATCCAGTCCTACTTCTCCATCAGTCACTGGATCAGGGTTATAATAAATAGCATGACTATTAAACTATCAAGGAATCTCAAATCAAATATGAGCAAGAATCATCAAACCCTTGAGGGAAACCAACCCCATGAAAGGACATCACACTCAACAAACAGAAGAATATCTGAAGAAATAGAATTAAGAGAACTAACAGATAGAAATAAGGAAATATCATTTTTTTAAAGATTTTTTAAATGTTTGTTTATTTGGGGAGAGAAAGGGAGAGAAAGGAGCAGAGAGATGGAGAAAAACCCAAGCAGGCTCTGTGCTGTCAGTGCAGAGCCCAACGCTTCAGAAGAAACCAAACCTACCCACACCTTGATCTTGGATGTCCAGCCTCCAGAATTGTGAAAAAATAAATGTGCATTGTTTAAGCCACCCAGTCTGTGTTATTTTGTTATGGAGGCCCTAGCAAATTAATATAGTGATACTAGCATATGATTAAAATATATGGAGGTAGGGGCACCTGGGTGGCTCAGTCGGTTAAGTGTCAGACTCTTGATTTCAGCTCAGATCATGATCTCAGAGTTTGTGAGATCGAGCCCTGCGTCAGGCTCTGCACTAACAATGTAGAGCCTGTTTGGAATTCTCTCTCTCCCTCTCTGCTCCCCCTATCTCTCCCTCTCTCAAAAATAAGTAAACGAACTTTAAAAAAAATTTAAGAAAATAAAATAAAATATATTGAGGTAACCATGAGAAATGAAAACAGAAATGATTACAAGTAATAGCCTTAAAATAGGAAGAAAAAAAAACCCATATGTACAAGGCAATTCATTGCAGCACTGAAATGTCCATGGAAGGAAGCTGATTGAACACAATAAGGTACATGTACCAACCGAATACTATGTAGCTATAAAAAAAAAAAAATGAGGAATATCTCTACATACTGCTATGGAATGATCTCTAGGCTATAATGTTAAATGAGGTAAAAAAAAAAAAAAGTGGAGAAAAGTATATATATGGAATGCTACTTACTATTTATCTAAGAACCTTTGGGGGAGGGGAAAATTTTATTTTTATAAAACAAATGTTTGCTTTTATTTAAAAAACAAAAGGATAAACAATAAAATAAACAAAAATAGCTATCCACAGGGGAAGGGAGGGAACAGGGTGGACAGGACACAAATGGAGGCTAGACTTAACTGAATATACTTCCCTTAGTAGATTCGACTTTGGAACCATGTAAATATTTGACACAATTATAAAATAATATTCAATCAAAATGGCAGAAAAAAAGCAACAGCTAAAAAGCAAGAGCAAACAAAAATAAATGAATCTAAAAAAATTAAAAAAAATTAAAAATAAATAAATAAATGAATCTATGTATCGAGTCAATCTATAGTTTCATCACAGAAAAGGAAATTATTTCAAGTACTTTTAAAACAATATTTCAATAATATTAAAACAATACTTTGACTATACACCCCTAGTGAAACAGATCCTAAGAATAAAAGCAGTGCAAAAAAATCTCTTGAACTATTTTTAGAAATCATTCTTTATTATCGACATTGCTATCTTATGAAACTATCATACATTTTTTGGATAAAACCAGTTATTCACTATATTAATGTTGTTAGGCACCAATATTGTCAGGACTAGGAAAAGAGACACAAATATAAAATTAAGAAGCTAAGTAAAATCCTATAATCCTAAATATCACTGGAAATATCACTATGAATTCATCATATATTTTCCCTTTCAAAAAATATGTATTTCATATCTATGTCCAGTAAAAAGGTCTAGGAACAATGACCAATGCAATAGCAATGAGCACTTGTAATTTCCAGATTGTGGTTGCTAAATAACATTCTCCACTAAAAGGAAACAGGGCTCCTTCAAAGAATGAATAATTTCTGCTCTAGGGCAAGAACTACACAAGATGAGCCTGGACATCTTGTCACATTAGAAATCAAATTTTAGGGAGCCTGGGTGGCTCAGTCGGGTAAGTGTCCGACGTCAGATCAGATCATGATATCGCAGTTTGTGGGTTTGAGCCCCGCGACGGGCTCTGTGCTGACAGCTCAGAGCCTGGAGCCTGTTTCGGATTCTGTGTCTCCCTCTCTCTGCCCCTCTCTGACTCGTGCTCTGTCACTCTCTCAAAAATAAATAAAAATTTTTTAAAAAGAAATCAAATTTTATGTGATTATTATTTCAGTTTTACTATTAAAGATTACTGCAGTAGGGTCAAAAGGCTTCAGAATCACGTCCAGAGGCTCCTTCTGGCCAAAGATAGGTGCTTCAATAAGAATAATTACAATGGATTGAAATGCATTAAAAATGTTAAAAATCCATGAGTTCACAACAAACCTTTTAAAAAATCTATGTGAGTATCATTTAAGGATGTTAGAGAAATAAGTCATTGTTCTGAAAACTGCTAAATAAAGGGAAAGAGTCAAGACCGCCCTTTCTTATAAAGGTATACTTCAAGGTAGCCAAATAGTTGATGAGGGAAAGTTTCTCTCTATTCCAGTAAATAAACAAAGAAGGAATATAGAAGTAGAATATGCAAACACCTACAGAAATAATGGATCTAAGGACAATAATCATCAAAGGGCACTAACACAAAAGAGACAAACAGACATTGGTGCTTCCTGATGAAAGTACACCATATTGCCTATGAATTATTCTTGACAAAATCAAACCTGAATCAGATCAAGTTTCTAAATTTACCTGCCAGTTTACAGGAAAAACAGGGAACAGAGGACTATATTAAATGACACCATAAGGATACAGTCATCGGAATCCAGAATTTAGGAAACTCTATAGTACCAACAATCTCGTTTCTTCAACAAATAAATTTTTCAACAGATTAAAAACAGGAGGGGAAACATGTAGATTAAAAGAGACATATTAACAAAACACAAGATGTAGACTTTCTTTAATTCTGGTTCTAAGAAAACAACGGGAAAGAGGGAGAAAAAGAAGTGAGCAAGAACAAATGAGAAAGAATGTGATAACATACAGCCAGAAGGGGAAGACTGGATATTTGATTATTTTAGGAAATCTTTGTTAAATTTCAGCAGGTGTGATAATGGGCATTGGGTTTCTCTGAATAAAAAAGACACCTTAGGGGCTCCTGGGTGGCTCAGTTAGTTGAGCTTCCGACTTCAGCTCAGGTCATGATCTCATGGCTTGTGAGTTCGAGCCCTGCGGCAGGCTCTGTGCTGACAGTTCAGAGCCTGGAGCCTGCTTCAGATTCTGTGTCTCCCTCTCTCTCTGCCCTACCCCTGCTCACACTCTTTCTCTCTCAAAAATAATAAATAAACATTAAAAAAATGTTTTAAAAAGACACCTTAGGGGCACCTGGGTAGCTCAGTCGGTTAAGCATCTGACGTTGGGTCAGGTCATGATCTCACGGTTCGCAAGTTCAAGGCCCACATAGGGCTCTGTGCTGAAAGCTCAGAGCCTGGAGCCTTCTTTGGATTCTGTGTCTCCCTCTCTCTCTGCCCCTCCCCCACTCATACTCTGTCAAAAATAAAAATAAAACATTAAAAAAAATTTTTAAAGACATCTTGTCATTTAGAGACACATATAGAAATATTTATGAACAAAGTGATGTATTTTGGATTTGTTTCAAAATAATCCACAGGGCCAGGGATCTGCTGTTGGAGGAGATATAGAAAAAATGAGTGGTCAGGAATTGGAGGTTATTCTAGCTGAGCGATGGGTAAATGGGGGAATCATTGTACTATCTTTGTGCATACACTTGAGCTTTTCAATAAAATAGTGTTTTACAACACTGGACAAATATTTTCCACTAAAAAAATATACTTGCTTCCAGGGAGCAGGACAGGTGGGAAGGATGGAGCAGAGAACTATTATTTTTTTTACTTATCATAAATCCTGAATTTAAGTTCAACATTTAGTCCACTGAATCACTGTAATGACAATAGCACTGCTGAGACCTTTAATTGTAATAGGTATAATTATCCTAAAAGGAACATGGATAGCACTAAAGGATATAACCCCCTTCCAGGTTCACACTAACTGTAACCATCTTCATAAGGAGTTAACGACTATCTCATTGCATCTGCACTTTCTCCTCATTTAATTAGGACTTACCAAAATCTGTCTTCGAATAGCATCTTCTGAAGCAGTTGAGACTTCACACATACACACCAACTTGCAAGCAACATGCCGTACTGCAAAACAGTAATTAGGTGCCCATAAACACAAAACATTCATTCTCCTTTTATATACACTTACAAAAAGAAATGAGGAGCAAAGTGCAAGCACTTTTGTTGTTAAAGTAGTAACTTTAAAGTCTTTTTGAAAAAAATCAATTATCAAAAGTAAATGACCTGAAAATTATCAAATGAATTATTTGCTTAATGCTCCAATCAGATATTTAATTTTCAAATTTTAATTTCTGCAGGTCTTAAATTCTGAAGACTTACTAAAGATACCTGATTCCATTTGATGCTCTTGTATGTACCATGCTGACAGCAAAATAATTCTAAGTACAACTGGAATCTAAAGATATTCAACATCTGACAAAATTTCTGAACATTAGAATAATTTTGTTTTTTTAATTTTTTTAATGTTTATTTACTTTTGAGAGAGACACACAGAGTGTGAGCAGGAGAGGGTCAGAGAGAGAGGGAGATACAGAATCTGAAGCAAGCTCCAGGCTCTGAGCTGTCAGCACAGACCCTGATGTGGGAATCGAACTCAAAGAGTACGAGATCATGACCTGAGCCAAAGTCGGACACTTCACCAACTGAGCCACCCAGGCATCCCGGGCATAGTTTTAGATTATTCCCCTAAACTGTGAATCTGTCTAAATATATTCTTTTCTATAGATGATGTAAAAGTTCTTGAGGTATAACTCAGAAAATATAGATATCCTCTTCATACAGTTCATTTCCCCTGAAAATAGGAAAGTCTGAATAACTGTAAGCTCTTTATTTACACAGTTTCTCTCATCAGAAAACATGTCCAAGTTTTAAAGATGACTTCAGGGGCACCTGGGTGGCTCATTAGTTAAGTGTCCAACTTCGGCTCAGATCATGATCTCATGGTTCGTGGGTTTG